>NW_026000026.1:74557166-74754994 GCF_001458135.2 Marmota marmota marmota
TATATATATATATATATATATATATATATAAATGTCCCAGCTATTCTTGAAGAAAATAATGCTCATTTTGGAATTTTGATTTACATTTATGGTTTTAGACTGCAATATCCCCAAACTCTCAAATTTTCCTTTCTTAGTGTTCCTTTAGCCCCTTTGCCTTTTCCTACAATCCTATATTTCTTCCATCCCTTTCCCAGGGTTCTGTAGATTCTTCTGCTCCAAAAAAGCTGAAGAACAGAAAAAAAAAAAGTTGGGTGCACTCTGGCCTTAATCTCTTTTGGAGCATCACATGTGACCCTTCTGCTAATGGCACCAGATGTTAAGACAGGCCGATAGGTATCTATAGGTTAAGACCATCCCCATCCAGTTAGCAAGTCCTCCAGACAGTGAAGCATTCTAAAAGTACTCAAATTCAACCGAGGCAGAGTTGTGCATAATCCCAGTGGCTTCTTCTTATAGGAACAAGATGCTTAAAATAACTTGGGAAAATCTTCTGTCTTTTGGAGCTGATTAGATGAATTTAATCTTTAGAATTCATGTGACCATTTTATAATTTTTTTAAAAAAATAAAGAGCTAGGCCAGTCACATCTACTTCCTACTTTTGTGACATCTCTTACATTGTCATGTATCCAATTGGATGAACCTCATGGGTTCAGGGACTAGGAGAATCTGGTTCCTATAGCCTGGTCTCCTTAGGACCATATGCTGTCTCCCTTGCAAGTGCCCACTATCCTTGTCCATCGCAAGCACAGCACTGTCAGAAATCAGTTCTCTGACAGAGTTAGGAATTGCAAAATTATTTGGAGAATGTCTCCTTTATTGTTCAATAGTGGCACTTTCCCTAGCTCTCCACACTTCCCATCCTCTCTCCAAAACTAAACCCATCTCACCTGTCATTTACTATCATTCTGACAATGCTTATTTTCTTAAAGTTGAGAACTATTGCTCTATCACCATGTGTCTACCATTAGTGAAAAAATTAAAAAGACTGAAAACGTTGTGTGGATTTTCTGACATTTGCCTGTTTCCTGTGAGTTTCTAATTTGCATGATTTGCAATAGAACTATAAGTTTCTCAAAGCCATGACTGTCTGTTTTTGCTCACCAATGCTTCTGCACCAGAGCCAAAAACTGTTTCAGGCACAGAGTATATACTTAATAATTTTACCTGTCAGTTACAGGAATAAGTGTCCCTACTTTGGCCATGCACTGTGCTAGGTGCTTTGAATTTAAATGTGAATGAGACAGAGTTCTTGCTGTTGAAGCCTGAAGGAAGGGCTGATCTTACATTAGGGCTGTCAGTGCTGTTGCCTTTAAGCAAAGCAATAGAAGTGGAAGCTCCCATTAAGGATCTGGCTTAGGGATCCTAAAGGAAACTCTGCTCCCAAATGTCTCTCCCATTAACCTGACAGTACATGGCATTTATTAACAATGATAACAGCAACAACAAGCATAATTATGGGTACTTACTCTATGTTGGAGACTGTACAGAGTGCCTTGCATATATTCTATAATATCTTAATAATTATATATATCTTACATAATTCTATAATCTCATATTTAAGATTATATAGGGGTATAATCTTAGATCCCTATATAAGAGGTAATATATAATTTTATTCATGAACAGAAAGAAACCCAGAGATTATGTGCCCTTATTGGTTTACTTCTTTCATGGCTGGTAAGAGGAGGTAATTGCTTTGAGCCCAGTCTATCAGAGTTCAAAAACCAGACCTCTAGCCGCACTGCTCTGTTTTTTCTTCCACTCCTTCCTTAAGGATCAGGTCATTTTGTCAAGAAAAGGCAGCATATTAATTTAGTATCCCTGGTCTGATTCTGTCCCTTATGAGAAACAAAATTTGGTACATTTTGATTTATTTTTCCAACTATTCACTGACATAACAGGTCAAGTATTATATCTCTATTGTAAAAATGAGGAGCTTGGGACACCTGGCAGGTCACAGAGGTGATAAGTAACAAACTGCTGATGTTACTGGATCTGGATCTCAAACCGTACTCTCTCCACTGCATGGGGAGTGAAGCCTCTAAGGATTAAAGAAAGACATTTTCTGGTTCTATGTTTTCACCAAGGGATAGGAATCCATATAGTGTCCATACCCTCCTTCCCCCAAATCTGATCCAAAGTGGTTTAAGGAGACCACACTGGTGACCGGAAAAATGTATGACCAAGAAGAACAATGATGGTCTTGCCTCATCTAGGTCTACTTTTCCTGAGGGGGGAGGAGATGGTCTCTGCCTTCTAGCCTCTGCTTCCCTCGAAACCACGGTTCTCAACCACAGGTGGTCTCCCCACCAGGGATATTTAGCAATGGCTTGAGACACTTTTTATGGTTATATCTGGGGCTGGGTGGCTGCTATTGGCATCAAGAGAGAGGCCAGGGATGCTTCTCACCATCTTAGCATGCACTTGACAGCTGCCTGCAATGAAGTTTCTGGTCCAGGAAACTGCTTTAAGCAATGTTCTGTCAATCTCATGAAAAAAGTTGTTGTTATTTCTCCAAAAAGTATAGAAACACTACATGGTTTGTAGTGTCTTAATTGACCACATATAGAAGATGTGTAGGACCATTCAAGAGAAGGGAGATGTTTTGTTCATCTTATTGAACACTATGTTATTAAAAAAACTATTTCTCCCACTTGCAAAGGTGGAGTATCCTGAGTAAAAAAAAAAATCCCTTAAGTATTTTGAAAATAAATTATACCATCAGTAACAAAATATCAATTGGAGTTCTTCCACACAAATAACCAGAATGATACAGTGAGACTTTAAGACAATCAGTGAAGTAGGCATCACACAGATGGGCATGGAAAATTAAAATAATTTCCTATAAACAAAAAGAAATAGGAAGTGGGATTAATATAAACTTTTAATTCACTGTTACCTTTCTGAGGCTTCAAAAAGCTTTACATATAGAATTCTGCTTACATGGTACATAGTTTGTGCCTCTTTCTCTTTGTTATTTGTTTTGGAGATGCAGGCAGGTAACCAAGAATTCATCAGTTTTGTTGTTTAGTATCCTGCAACACACTTGGGGACAGCAGAGACATACCACTGCTCAGAGCTTTGGGCCTAATTGAGTGTGGGGTTCTTCACTCAGTAATGGAGTGTTTCTCTAGGGCCATTGGTGCCAGCAGACCCCCTTCTTCACCTCAGTCTTCTCCCCAAGCCCATGTTCTCTGCAGAATAAAGGCTTCTTCTTATTAAACCATTCAAGAATCACTTATCTATTTTTTCAACAGGACCAGGGACTAGGAGTATGTCCAGTCATGAACGGGGTAGGCAGTCTCTGTCTTTGAGGAGCTTACAGTATGGCAGGGGGCAGAGAGGCAATACTCTTATAATTGAGTATTTAATTATCACAGTGGTAATTATGATAGAGGAAATAACTGAGGATCTGATGAGGGCACATGACAGGGGACACTGCCTGACCACGTGAAGTGCCGGTGAGGGTGAGGCTGGCCAGGGATGTGACCTGTAAATGGATGTGTAGGATCAATGAGCTGTGCAGGGAAAGTATGTTCCAGGCATCACAGGCCATCTCGTGGCTTCTGCGGCTCAAGTGTAAATGTACTTTATACGGTGGCTTTTGTGCCTTTTGGTTCCTTCTACTTCTGCTTACAGTCTCATTCTCTGATATTTCCTCCTTCTCATTTATAAGGGAAGGAAGGTGATTAGGTCAGTTTATTTTTCACCTTTGGCTTGTATGACTTTTGAGTTATTCCTGTTTCTGGAACTAGAGTCAAATGTATTCTTGGGCAGGAGCCAGAGCCCTCAGATGGCCTTGCCATGCATGCTCTGGAAGGATTCCTGGCCATCACCATGTGGTGATCCCTGTTTCTTACTGGAAAATATGGAGTCTTGGACTGCATGGTAATGCAACACTTGGGCTATTTCACTAGCCTGAATCATTTGGCCTAGTTACTATAAGAGGAGGAAAGAAAAACATGAGACATTCTCATCATTTTATATTGCCCTATCTCAGTCACTTTGGGCGTACAAGAGAGGCACACTACTCTTCCTTGTGGTGTCTGCCTGCCAACTCCACTGAGCGGAGCTGTAGATGGGTCTCTCTTTCTGTGCTTCCTGAAATCAGGTGGTCTTGTTTGGATATCTGAAAAATTTAAGGAATGAAATCTTCTAAGTAGAAGGTTGAGAAATGATGTGGATATTATACTATTATTACTTAATATTATCCTGAGTAGAAAATAAAAGGGATTTTAGGACTGGGGTCGTGGCTCAGTGGTAGGATGCTTGCATTGCACATGTGAGGCACTGTGTTTGGTCCTCAGTACCACATAAACCAAACGAGCAAATAAATAAAGGCATTATTTATTTATTTATTTTTAGTGGTTAAAAAAAGTATTTAAAAAGGGATTTTATTGAAAAACACTTTTGGGTAATTCCTACCTTTTCAGAATTTTATACCCACATTTAAAAAAAGAACTAGTTACTTAATTTAGCATTAGCGAAGAAAAGGATATCTTTTACTTCAGGCCACAGGTCACTCTTAAACCCACAGGGATGGCACTGGACTTCCTTTGTGTTCACCACAGTGTGCAACAGAGGCTGAGCAAGAGGTGGTGCCTAAGAGGACCATGCCACCAGTGTTGTTGAGGAAAACCAGGAATTCTTAACTGTAGCTCTTTGAATTCCCTCTGCCTGTCTCTTTTGTTTTTTTTTTACACATCTGTTGTGACTCTTATCATATTACCCTGTCATCAATATTATTGTCATTGTCGTCATCATCATCATCGTCATCACTGACTGATGAGCTGTTATCAAAGGTGGCTTTGGCAAGCTTTTAGAAGCTTGATGGTATGGGTAAATCACTTGTCTTTCCATCCATCCATCCATCCATTTACCCATCCAATCATCCATCCATCCCACTGAATAAGAGTGACTGTAGTAGCACCATTGTAACCATAGCCAACTTTTTGGTGACTTGAGTTCTCAAGCTACATACAAATGGAATAATGATGGTGGAATGAGGATGGTGGGGGAGAGGTAAGGGAGAGGAATGGAGGAGAGGGAGAATGCACAGATGGGAGCACACATAGTAGCAAGGAGGTACAGATTGATTTAGCAGCTATTAAACTATTTTAGAAAGCCCAAGATCTTGAATAAGGATCTTTTGTGAGAAGCCACAAATAAAACACACCCATTTAATGAGAGCATGCCTGAAGTGGAGAAACAAATTCAAGCGAAAAACAGAAATAAGAAAGACCCTTCGTGAAGAGGAAGGAGGGTGGTAAAGGGACAGCAAGCAAGACTTGTATTTCCTGAACAGATCAACAGGAATTTCTCACCTCTCTGCCAAGCATAGTCTCAGGCACTGAAACAGAAAGTGAGAGTCCAGGAGGAGGATGGACCCTGACACGGATTCTAAAGGATTCTTTGCAGTTCTCCAGGCTTCCCACTCCTATCCCACCCACCACGGACAGCACTGACTCTGTTCTCACTGCTCTGTGAAGCCCTCCTCGATTTCCCAAGGCAGTGCAAGGCAAAACCTCATTTCTGTACATACACCTTTCCTCCACTCGTTCTTCTACTAAGAATTGTCTTATTATGAGCTATTTATCTATGTGGGTTCCTAACTTGACTGTTGTTATAGTTTGGATGTGAGGTGTCCCCCAAAAGCTCATGCATGAGACAATGCAAGGTTTAGAGGAAAACTCATTGGATTATGAACCTTAACCCAATCAGTGAATTAACTACCTGATGGGATTAATTGAGTGGCAACTGAAGGCAGGTGGGATGTGCCTGGAGAAGGTGGGACATTGCGGGTATGGCTTTGGGGTATATATTTGTATCTGGAGAATGGAATCTCTCTCAATCTGCTTCCTTTTCATCATGAGCTGCTTCTCTCCACCACACTCTTCCACCATGATGTTCTGCCTCACCTCAAGCCCTGAGGAATGGAGTTTCTGCTGTCTATGGACTGAGACCTCGGCAGCCATGAGCATCCTAATAAATACTTTTTCCTCTACAGTTGTTCTGGTTAGATCTTTTAGTCCCATCAGTGAAAAAGCTAACTAATTCAGCTGTGGACTTGTGGGCAGCAGTTTTGTCTTGGTCCCCTTTCAATGTCTAAGGCATACCATAGATGCTTGCTTATATTTAATAACATTTGAGAAATGGAGGAGGAATAATAAAAGTGTAATTCAGTAACTCTACTAGATTTCCTAGATAGAAACATACATTCAGTGAGTGGAACTTTAGACATTTATTCATTCAACCAACATGTAAATCACTGTGATATTACATAATCCCAATCTTTGAGATTTTAATCCCTTGAGACTGGTCAATAGACTAGTAAAATGAAGTGTGCTACAAAGAAGTAGACAGTGGTGATGGTTGCACAACAAAGTGAATATAATTAATGTCCCTGAATTGTATATTTAATAATGGTCAAAATGGCATATTTTACGTTATGTATATTTTAACACATAAAGATTTCAAAACTAAGGCTGCTGACTGCATATTACACTTACATGAAGTCCAGTGATGGGCAGACTGATCCACATGCTGGAGACTGAGACCTGTGCTTGAGACTGTTATTGGAGAGGGGCTGGGAAACTTAATGGGAAAAGGAAATGTTTTATGTGTTGTTTGGGTTGCTGATTATCTGGGCATATACAACTGTCACTACTTATTGAACTGAATGTTTAAGATCTGTGTTTTTAACTGTATGTGTGTTATTTCTCAATAGAAAGTAAAAACTTTTAAAAAAGAGGTAGAAGAATTTATGTGAGCAACAGGAGGGGCACCAAATGTCACTTAGGGAAGCACAGGGAGGCTTCTCCCAGGACCTGAGCTTGTGCAATGTCAAGGATACACTGATACATTTGAAAGAGGGGAAAGGAGACCCACAGGCAGGAAGTGACATGTCCACACCAACACTGCACTTGCCTCTTGAATGCTTTCTCTTATTCCACAATTGTCCACTTAAAAGAGACACATAAAGCAACCAGACTAGTCCTTTTGAAGTCAGATAATTTCTCTTACTTGTTTAAAATTCTACTTTGGTTTCCTCCTGCAGTTGGAATGAAGTTCAAAGACCTCACCATGACCTAAAAGGCCCAGAACTGTCTGATTACTGTGGGTGTTGTCTCTGCTGCCCACTCTCCCCTCTAGGACCGAAGGACTTATTTCCCTACTGTTGTGAGTATTGCTGCCTGACAGCCAGTACCAGCCTGCACCGGCTGTTGGAGAGCAGCCCACATCCAATGAATGTTCTAGGTGTGATGAGGAAGGCTGTGCCCCTTGTCTCAACTTGGAACAAAGCTGAAGGCCAGCCCAGGTCAGCACTCCCTGCAGGACTAACCAAGGGTCTGCTGAGTCCATAGCACAGCTCAGCTTCTCCCTCTGCCCAATCTTACTCCTCTCTTCTCCCCATAGTTGGTCATCCCAAGAGCAGGGAACCCAGCTGGTAACTTTATGCCACTGTCCTCCTGCAACCCGGGCACGTCACACTCCTTTACTTCCTATGCTGTCCTGTGCTCCTCGCAGCCTCAGGGTTGTTATTGTTCATTCCCTCTGTGAAGAAGGCTGTTTCTGCTCTCTGCCTGGCTGGTTCCTACCCATCCCTTAGAGTTTAGTTCAAAAGTAACTTCTTCAGGGAATTTGCCCCTGACCTGGGACTATGCCCAGGTCCCTGCTCTGCACTCTTATAACACCAAATACCTTTTTCTGGTACTCATCTGTAATCATTAATACCTTACTTACATAACTAGGTGTTTAAGGTCTGTGTTTCCTGTTAGAATATCTGTTTTAGGAGGCTAGTGTTTTTGTCAGCTTTTCTTTCACCATCTCTGCCTTGTGTATACTAGGTGCTTAATAAATACACTTGTTGGATGAATCAATGAATGATTAAATTCCCTCATCTTGTCCCCTAGTGATCAGCAGAAAAAGATAATTATAAGGGTCTCTAAGTAATTGTGGCTATAGCAACTTGTTTTTTTCTATTTGTGAGAAAATGAAACAAAACACCAACTAGGAAAGAAACAAAAATATCACCTTAAGGAAAAAAACCGTATCTGGACAGTCTAGAGTCAGACACAGGCATTCCTCCTGGCTGAGGCTCCTTGATAGACACTTGAGCCTGGGGATGGAGAGAGGAAAACAACCCTGGAGAGGCTAGAAAGACTCCTCTGTGTCCAGCTTGGAGTCCAGAGTTTTTCCAAGCACTCAAAATGTGTCAATTAAATTAGATTCAATTCTAGACACATCTGTCTTTTAATACTCCTGAGGTTTCAATTTTTATATTGAAATTTTCCATTCTTTTGGAACGCGACCTGCTCTGTAATATAACAGCCCACCTTTTTTTTTAAATCATAGGAAGCCCCTTTTAACTATGACCAAAATCTAGAAGTCATAAAAGATTATTAAAGTATATAAAATTCAAACAATTTTGCATACATGGCAAAAATACCACAAGTAGAGAGGAAGTACAAATGACACCTGGAAAATACTGTAATTCTTATTACAAAGTATTAATTTCTCTCATTTGTAAGTGTGTTGATCAGCTTTTCATTGCTGTGACTAAATATCTGATGAGAACAATTTAGGGGAAGAAAAGTGTATGTTGGGCTCACTCTTTCAGAGGTTCAGTCCATAGTTGGCTGACTTCATTGCCCTGGGCCTGAGGTGAGGTAGAACATTATGGTGCAAGGACCTGGCTGAAGGAAGCTCATGGTGGCTGGGAAACAGAGAGAGATGGCAGAGGGTGGGGGGCACTCACACAAGGAGCCAAGGACAAGATATAATCCCCAAGGGCATGTCCCCAGTGACTTACTTCTCTAGCCATGCCCACCTGCCTGCAGTTACCCCATAGTGGTTTATTCAAATTATTAATGCATCAAATAAATTAATCCATTGATGAGGTTCCAGCTCCAATAATCTAATCATTTCACCTCTGAACATTTCTTTTTGTGTGTGTGTGTGTGGTGCTGGGGATTGAACCCAGGGCCTTGTGTATACAAGGCATACACTCTACCAACTGAGCCATATCCCCAGCCTCTCACCTCTGAATGTTCTTAAATTGCTTAACACATGAACTCTTTGAGGAATGTTTTCAGATCCAAACTATAACAATAAAGAATACCTTAGAACTGATAGGAAGAGACTAACAGCTCAGTAGAAAACGGGTAACAAAGAGGTATAGACAATTCATAGTGGAAGCAAAACAGATGTCATCCAAGCATAAAATTCTCAGCCTAACTCTTCAAGAAAAAAAACTACACTGAGATGCTATTTTTAATGTTTTATGTCACTCATGCATTGGTGAGGATGTTAAGAAATAAGGAATATAATTCACTACATATGGATATATAAATTGGTAAACTCTTAGAAAGGATTCTTTGATCATTGCCAGAAATTTCACCTTTAAGATTTTATCCTACATTTTGCATTGGTACATGTGTGAAGAGCTTGTGTAAAAAATATTCATTATAGCATTGTTTACAACAGCAAAAGATTGAAAATAGCCTATAACCCATCAATCAATGGAAAACTCTGATTTCTAAGCAGTGATTTGCAAAGTTCGAGGTGTACTAACAGTTGATAAAAGTGCACAAGAGTATTTGATAGCTACCTTTATGTAATAGACACAGGGAATACAGTGTCTATGGGGGAGGGGCCAAGTGGGGGGTGACATGTGAGAGCCAGGTAGAACAAAGGGATATTGGGAGAAGACTCTCCCTTTTACAGTTTCTTCCTTCCTTCCTTCCTTCCTTCCTTCCTTCCTTCCTTCCTTCCTTCCTTCCTTCCTTCCTTCCTTCCTTCCTTCCTTCCTTCCTTCCTTCCTTCCTTCCTTCCTTCCTTCCTTCCTTCCTTCCTTCCTTCCTTCCTTCCTTCCTTCCTTCCTTCCTTCCTTCCTTCCTTCCTTCCTTCCTTCCTTCCTTCCTTCCTTCCTTCCTTCCTTCCTTCCTTCCTTCCTTCCTTCCTTCCTTCCTTCCTTCCTTCCTTCCTTCCTTCCTTCCTTCCTTCCTTCCTTCCTTCCTTCCTTCCTTCCTTCCTTCCTTCCTTCCTTCCTTCCTTCCTTCCTTCCTTCCTTCCTTCCTTCCTTCCTTCCTTCCTTCCTTCCTTCCTTCCTTCCTTCCTTCCTTCCTTCCTTCCTTCCTTCCTTCCTTCCTTCCTTCCTTCCTTCCTTCCTTCCTTCCTTCCTTCCTTCCTTCCTTCCTTCCTTCCTTCCTTCCTTCCTTCCTTCCTTCCTTCCTTCCTTCCTTCCTTCCTTCCTTCCTTCCTTCCTTCCTTCCTTCCTTCCTTCCTTCCTTCCTTCCTTCCTTCCTTCCTTCCTTCCTTCCTTCCTTCCTTCCTTCCTTCCTTCCTTCCTTCCTTCCTTCCTTCCTTCCTTCCTTCCTTCCTTCCTTCTCTCTCTCTCTCTCTCTCTCTTTCTTTCTTTTGAGCAATGTCTGACTTATAACTGAATAAGGAATATTCAGGGGGCTGGGGATGTGGCTCAAGTGGTAGCGCACTCGCCTGGCATGCGTGCGGCCCGGGTTCGATCCTCAGCACCACATACAAACAAAGATGTTGTGTCTGCCGAGAATTGAAAAATAAATATTAAAAAATTCTCTCTCTCTCAAAAAAAACATTAAAAAAAGGAATATTCAGTTATAATTTTGTATCACCTGTCTGCAAATTAAATAATACTGCAGAGAAGCATCTATGAATACCACCTGGGGCTCCCATTTTCCCGGACCTTGGAAAAGGTAAAAACAGCTTTTATCTCCAGGAACTTGCAATCTACTGCAGACATATTGAAATACGGGGGTGGGGGTGGGGTGGAGAAGAAAGTGCTAGAAATATAATGACTGCATCAAAATGTGAGGTGAAGGATTCAAGTGCTGAGAAAGAAATGGATTAGGAACAAACCAGTGAGGACTAGAGGTTAAGAAGTGCAGTTCATGGAAAAGATATAGAGAACTAGGTAGGTCAAGAGTTAGTCAATTTGGGAAGAGATACCTTGTAGGGGGCAGGTTCCTAATCCTCCTAACAAGCATAATGAGATGGATATTATTATTATTACCTCCTTTTAGAGCAGGGTATAGGCTCTGGGAGGAAGGTGAACCACCATGCTCATCCCATCATGTCTAGAGGACATGCTGTCAGCTTGGCTATCACTGTTGGTGTGAGCCTTGACCACCTAGCTGAATAAGTATTTACCAGGTTTCCATTGTCAAGTTCCTCTTCTTCTTCTAAATATTGTTTTTAGTTGTAGGTGGACACAATGCCTTTATTTAACTTTTATGTGGTGCTGAGGATCGAATCCAGTGCCTCACGCACACCAGGTAAGTGCTCTATCACTGAGCCACAGCCTCAAGTTCCTCTTCTTTCTCTTTTCTGTACTGTAGTCTTTGGAAGGAAGTCACACCCCACATTTGGATGGTGGGAGTTAGGATCCTGTTGAGTATCTATTTTTTTCTTTCTGTAGAGGGATACAACACCTTTATTTTATTTATTTTTATGTGGTGCTGAGAATTGAATCCAGTGCCTTGCATGTGCCAGGCAAGTACTCTACCACTGAGCTCCAATCCCAACCTTTTAAGTTATTTTTAATTCCTTTGTACAAAAGATTTGTCTGTTATTTATTTATTTATTCATTTCATCATTTATTTATTTATTTATTCATTTCATCATTTATTTACATCAACAGGGTCTATTGGGTAATTTATTTTATACTTTGCATTATAGTTCAGTAATACTTTCTTTCCTACTATTTATGCCTTTTCTTTCTTTCTGTTGCTGGGTTGCACTGGCTAGCACCTCCAGTACAATGTTGAATAGAAGAGGAGGTAGAGGACATTGTTGCTTTGTTGCTGAACTTTGGGGAAGAGTATGCATCTAGTTGTAAGTTTTGTAGGTCCCCTGTATCAGGCTGAGGAAATTTCTTCTTTTCCAAACATCCTGAGAGTTTTTATTATAAGTACTGACTTTTGAAAGCACTTTTTTTCTGCATCTACTAAAATACACATATTTTTTCTCTTTTGTTTTTTTAACATGGCAAGTTGCATTTATTGACTTTCAAACACTAAACCAATCTTAAATTCCTGGGATACATGCCACTCGATCATGATGTACAATGTATTATAAAATGGCATCAAGTAATATCTTATTGTATGCAACTTGCTAACATTTTCTAATTTTAACAATTCAGGATGATGGAGATTCATTATATACAGCAAAATTTGCTCTTTTTAAGGTAATATTTTAGACTGATGACAAACATACAGTTGCAAGACCATTACTTCATTAAGCTGTAGAATAAATCAATCACCCAAAAACATTCTTTCGTGACCTTTTGTAGACAATGCCCTCTGGCCAAACCCAGCCCCTGAAAATCACTAATTTGATTTCTATTCCATTATATTTTCCTTATGTCTTAAGAATGAAATAGGACCTTCTTTAACCTTACCTAGTAGCTGCCAGATTCGTTTATGTTTTTTGCATGTACCAGTACTTTATTTCTTCTTATTATTTTTTCATTCTCCTCAATTTTATTCTCTGGAATTAATTCCAAGGAACATACATCTACAGAAAGTGTATCCTCCACACCTGTACTGTTCAATACGGTGGCAGCCCCTGGACACACCAGGACTGCTTGAAATATTGCAACTGCAAAAAAATGTAGAATAATTTTTTAAATTTTACTTATTTTTTTCCTTTTTTTAAAATTTATTCTGATTGGTTATATATGACAGCAGAATGCATTACAATTTATATAAGAACACAATTTTTCATATTTCTGGTTGTATACAAAGTAGAGTCACACAATTCATGACTTCATATATGACTTAGGGTAATGATGTCCATCTCATTTTACTTAATTTTAATGAATTTAAATTTTAAAATGGAAATGGTGTAAAACATGCTTTTGTTAGTCAAAACTGTATTGTTTGGGCAAATATTGCATTTTCTTTTAACTTTTGTGTTGTATGTAAAATTTTTTAAGTTAAATTTTAATTTTTTACTTTTTTAGTGTAGCTACTAGGCAATTTGAAATGATATGCAGTTTATGGGACACATTTTGTTTCTATTGGACAATGCTATTCCAGAGAAAGTTAGAGCAAAGATCCCATGTCAGACAGCATAGGATCAAAGCTGTACTTGAGATGCTGATCAACTCAGTGAGACCCTGTCTCTAAATAAAATACAAAATAGGGCTGGGGATGTGACTCAGTGGTTGAGTGCCCCTGAGTTCAACCCCTGGTACCAAAAACAAACAAACACACAAACAAACAAAGTTGTACTTGTTTGGACATGGGAAATTTACTGTATTGTGCCTTGGCTTTCTTGTCTGTAAAATGGGCATGATAATACAAGTACATACCTCATAGGGTTATGAAGATTAAATGCATTCAGATTTGTACAATGCTTACTACAGACACTTAAAATAGCGTCTGTAGTAAGCATTGTAGATGTACTTAGTCTTTAGTTGTATGGATATATCACAATTTGCTTATCCATTCACCAGTTGGTAGACATTTGGGTTGTTATGATTTTGGAGATTATGAATAATAATATCATTAAGAACATTTGCATATAGGCTTTTACATGAACATATATTTTAATTTCTCCTGGCTAAATACCTAGGGGTGATAAATTGGGGTCATATATTAAGTGTTTATAAGAAACATGTTGAAGGGTTCCAGCTGTGCCAAATTCTTGCTGACATCTGGGTTGTTGATTAAAAACTTTTGTCATTCTAACTGATAGTTATATCTCATCGTAGTTCGTATTTGTATTCTATAGTGAATAATGGTATTATTTTTCATGTGATTGTTTACCATCCAATTTACTAATATTTGGGGGGGATTTTTGTTTTCTCAAAGATATCAGTACATAGTTTCTTGAAAATGTTTTCAAATTTGGCTATCAGGATTTTGCCTTGTGAAATAAATTCAGAAAGAGTTGATTTAGTGTTAGTATTACTTCTTCAATATTATATAGAATTTACCAAAGAAGCCATCTGGCCTTGGAGTTTTCCTTGTAGGAAGTTTTTGATAATGAATTTGATTCCTTTAAGTTATGTTAGGGTGTGTGTATTGTGTGTGTGTGTGTGTGTGTGTGTGTGTGTGTGTACACTTATAAAATTTTGGTGTATTTTGATTATACCTGATTGATAGAATATATTCACAATAAGGTTTAGTCTGATTTTCTATTTCTTCCCGTGTTAGTTTTTATAAGGTATATTTTTCAAAAAAAAATTGGCAATTAACATAAGATGTTAAATTTCATTGGTACAAGGTTGTTTATATTTCCTTATTGTCATTTTGATGGAAGGATCTGTAGTGGCATGTCCTCTTTCATACTTATTTTTTCTTTTTAAAAATTTGTGTAATTAGTTACATGTGACAGTAGAATGTATTTTGACATATTTTACACAAACGGGGCACAACTTCTCATTCCTCTGGCTGTACATGGTGCTGAGTCACACAAGTAATCATACATGTATATAGGTTAATAATGTCTGTCTCTAGATTCTACTGTCATTCCCATCCCCACCATCCCACCCCTCCCTTTACTCCCCTCTGCACAACCCAAAGTTTCTTCATTCTTCCCTACCACTCCCTCAACTATGGTTTAGCATCCACTTAACAGAGAAAACTTTTGGCCGTTGGTGTTTTGGGATTGGCTTATTTCACTTAGCATGATATTCTCTAGCTCCATCTATTTACCTACAAATGCCATCATTTCATTATTCTTTAAGGCTGAGTAATATTTCATTGTGTGTATATACCACAGTTTGTTTTTCCATTCATTTGTTGAAGAGCATCTAGATGGCTCCCATAGTTTAGCTATTGTGAATTGAGTTGCTATAAACATTGATATGGCTGTGTCACTATACTATGCTGATTTTAAGTCTTTTGGGTATAAACTGAGGAGTGGGATAGCTGGGTCAAGTGGTGGTTCCATTCCAAGTTTTCTAAGGAATCTCCATACTGCTTTCCATAGTGGTCGCACCAATTTGTAGTCCCACCAGCAATGTATGAGTGTGCCTTTTCCCCTACATCCTCATCAACACTTATTATTACTTGTAATCTTGATAATTGTCATTCTAACTGGAGTTAGATGAAATCTTAGAGTAGCTTTGATTTGCATTTCTATGATTGCTAGAGACGATGAACATTATTAATATGTATGTTGATTTATTGTATTTCTTTCATGAAGTGTCTCTTAAGTTCCTTAGCCCATTTGTTGATTGGGTTGTTATTATTATTATTATTATTATTATTATTTGTTAAGTTGTTTGAATTCTTTATGTATCCTGGAGATTAGTGCTCTATCTAAGGTGTATTTGGTTAAGATTTTCTCCCATTTTGTAGGCTCTCTCTTCATGTTATTGATTGTTTCCTTTGCTGAGAAAAGGCTTTTTAGTTTGAGTCCATCCCATTTATTGATTCTTAATGTTACTTCTTGCACTTCAAGAGTCTTGTTAAGAAAGTCAGGTGCTAAACCGACATGAAGAAGATTTGGATTACTTTTTCTTCTAGGCACAGGGTCTCTGTTCTAGTGCTTATGTCTTTGATCCACTTTGAGTTGAGTTTTGTGCAGGGTAAGAGACAGAAGTTTAATTTCATTTTGTTACATATGGATTTCCAGTTTTCCCAGCATCACTTGTTGAACAGGCTCCTCTTTCATTCTTAATATTGGCAATTTGTGTTCTTTTCATTTCTTCCTTAACTGGTCTTTACAAAGGTTATCAATTTTGTGAATTTTTTCAAAGAAGCCTTTGCTTTGTTAAAATTTCCTATTGCTTATTTTCCATTTCATTTAATTGAATTGTGTTCTAACATTCTTCATTTTCTTCCTTCTATTTACTTTGGTATTAATATGCTGTCCGTGTTCTGTATTCTTTTTAAAAAATAAATAAATAATTTTAATTAGGCATATATGACAACAGAATGCATTTTGATTCATTGTGCACAATTGCAGCACAACTTTCACTCCTATGGTTTTACCCAATGTAGTTTCACACCAGATGTGCAGTCATATGTGTAATGATATCCATATCATTCTACCATCTTTTCTGCCCCCATGAACCCTCCCTCCTTTCCCTCCCCTTTGCCCAAACAAAGTTCCTCCATTTTCCCCATGCCTCCCTCCTCCCATTATGAAGCAGCATCCACTTATCAGAGAGAACACTTGGCCTTTGGTTTTTTGGGATTGGCTTACTTTGCTTAGCATGATATTCTCCAACTTCATCAATGTACCTGCAAATACCACAATTTTATTTGCTTTTAATGCTGAGTAATATTCCATTGTGTATATATACCACAGTTTCTTTATCCATTCATCTGTTGAAGGGCATCTAGGTTGCTTCCATAGTTTAGCTATTGTGAATTGAGCTGCTATAAACATTGATGTGGCTGCATTACTATAGTATGCTGATTTTAAGTCCTTTAGGTATATACTGAGGAGTGGGATAGCTGGGTCAAATGGTGGTTCCATTCCAAGTTTTTTAAGGAATCTCCATACTGCTTTTCAGAGTGGTTGTGACAATTTGCAGTGCCACCAGCAATGTATGAGTGTACCTTTTCCCCCCACATTCTCACCAACATTTATTGTTGTCTGTATTCTTAATAATTGCCATTCTGACTGGTGTGAGATGAAATCTTAGAGTAGTTTTGATTTGCATTTTTCTACTACTAGAGATGTTGAACATTTTTTCATATATTTGTTGATTGATTATGTATCTTCTTATGAGAAGTGTCTGTTCAGCTCCTTAGCCCATTTATAGATTTTTTTTGATGTTAAGGTTTTTGAGTTCTTTATATGTCCTGAAGGTTAGTGCTCTATCTGACATGTGTGTGGCAAAAATTTGCTCCCAAAATGTAGGCTCTCTGTTCACCTCATTGATTGTTTCTTTTGCTGAGAAGAAGCTTTTTAGTTTGAATCCATCCCATTTATTAATTCTTGATTTTATTTCTTGTACCTTAGGAGTCTTGTTGAGGAAGTCGGAGCCTAATTCAACATGATAAAGATTTGGGCCTACTTTTCCTCTATTAAGTGCAGGGACTCTGGACTAATTCCTAGGTCTTTGATCCACTTTGAGTTGAGTTTTATGCATGGTGAGAGATAGGGGTTTATTTTCATTTTGCTGCATATGGATATCCAGTTCTCCCCAAACAATTTGTTGAAGAGGCTATCTTTTCTCCACTGTGTGTTTTTGGCATCTTTGTCTAGAATGAGATTACTGTATTTATGCAGGTTTCTCTCTGTTTCTTCCATTCTGTACCATTGGTCTACTTGTCTATTTTGGTGTCAATACCATGCTGTTTTTGTTTCTATAGCTTTATAGGATAGTTTAAGGTCTGGTATTGTGATGCCTCCTGCTTCACTCTTCTTGCTAAGGATTTCTTTGGCTATTCTGGATATCTTATTTTTGAAATGAATTTCATGATTGCTTTTCCTATTTCTACAATAAATGACATTGGGATTTAATTGGAATCACATTGAATCTGTAAAGCACTTTGGGTAGTATGGCCCTTTTGACAATATTAATTTTGCCTATCCAAGAACATGGGAGATCGTTCCATCTTCTAAGGTCTTCTTCAATTTTTTTCTTTAGTGTTCTGTAGTTTTCATTGGAGAGGTCTTTCACCTCTTTTGTTAAGTTGATTCCCAAGTATTTTATTTATTTATTTATTTTGAGGTTACTGTGAATGGGGTAGTTTTCCTAATTTTTCTTTCAGAGGATTCATCACTGATGTATAGAAATGCATTGATTTGTAGGTATTGATTTTATATTCTGCTACTTTGCTGACTTTCTTTATTAATTCTAGAACTTTTCTTGTGGATTTTTTTTAACTCCTCTAAGTATAGAATCAAGTCATCACAAATAATGATAGTTGAAGTTCTTCTTTTCCTATTTGTATTCCTTTAATTTCTTTCATCTGTCTAATTGCTCTGGCTAGAGTTTCAAGGACTATGTTGAATAGAAGTGGAGAAAGAGGGCATCCCTGTCTTGTTCCTGTTTTAAGGGACATGCTTCCAATTTTTCTCCATTTAGAATGATGTTGGTCTTGGGTTTAGCATAGATAGCTTCTATAATATTGAGATGTGTTTATACTATTCCTAGTTTTTCTAGTGTTTTGAACATGAAAGGGTGCTATATTTTGTCAAACGCCTTCTCTGCGTCAATTGATATAATCATATCATTCTTATCTTTAAGTCTATTTAATATAATTATATTTATATGAATTATATTTATTGATTTCCATATGTTGAACCAACCTTGCATCCCTGGAATGAACCCCACTAGATCATGGTGCACTATTTTTTAAATATGTTTTTAATGCAATTTTCCAGAATTTTATTGAATTTTTGCATCAATGCTCATTAGTGATATAGGTCTGAAATTTTCTTTCCTTGATGTGTCTCTGTCTGGTTTTGGTTATCAGGATGACACTAGCTTTGTAGAATGAGTTTAGAAGGGCTCCTTCTTTTTCTATTTCACGGAAAAATTTGAGGAGTATTCATATTAATTCTTCTTTGTAGATTTTGTAGAACTCAGCTGTGAATCCATCTGGTCTCCGGCATTTCTGGATTCTTAAGGTGGAGATACAGATCTGTGATTTCTACATTTTTTATTCTATCATAACATTTAAAATGCATAAAATTTGTCTGGGGATATAGCTCAGTCAGTATGAAAGCACAAGGCCCTGGGTTCAATGCCCAGCACCACACACACACACACACACACACACAATTCCATAAAATTCCTCCTACATGCTGCTTTAGCTCTACCCCCAAAATGTTGATATGCTATATTTTCTTCATCATTAATTTTGAAATATTTCTGAGTTTAGCTTACTATGCCTTCTTTTATTCCTATGTGGTTTAAAAATGCATTGTTTAGTACTAAAGTATTTAGAGATTTTCTAGATATCATTGCTACTGAGTTATGATTTAACTTCATTGTAGTTAGAGAATATATTATGAAGGATTTCAATCTTTTAAAATGTATTGAACCATTATTTATTCATTTACTATCTTGTTATTGGTGACATACAATTGTATGTAAGTGAAACTTATATTTCAGCTTAAGATATTGTGTATTTTGGTGAGTTTTCCATGTGCACTTGAAAGTAATGTGTTTTTGCAGTGCTTTCACTGTTCTATAAATATTATGTAGGTCAAGGTGATTGATGGTGTTTGGATATTCTTTTTTTTAAATTTTATTTTATTTTTATTTTTTTTTATTGTTGGTTGTTAATATGGATATTCTATATAATTATTTTTTCTATTAATTACCATCTGCTTCCTACTTGTGCTATTAGTGAGGGAGGGCTGTTAAAATCTCCACCTATAATTGTGAATTTATCTAATTCTCCCCTTAGTGCTGTCAATTTTTTCTTCATATTTTTTTGAACTTTTGTAACTAGGTTAATACACATTTATAATTGTTGTGTCTTCACATTTCATCATTGTGAAACATCTGTCTTTATCTCTGACATACCTCCTTGTTAAAGTCATCTGTGTCTTACATTAGTATAGCCACATTAACTTTTCGTGCATATAGTGTGCATGGTGAATTTTTGCCTCTATCCTTTAGCTTTTAATACAGTTTATATGTAAAGATTGTCTTAGAGACAAAAACAGTTAGGTCTTGCTTTTATACCTAGTCTGAAAATTTCTGCCTCTTAATGGGAGGCTCAGTCTACTTATTTTTAATGTAATGATTGGTAAGGTTGAGTTTAAGTCTATTATCTTGTTATTTATTTTCCATTTGTCTGTCTCTCTTTATTTCCTTATTTGTCCTTTCCTGTTTCATATTGGGCTAATAAAATATTTTTAATATTCCATTTAACTCCTCTTGGCTTTTTTTTTAAAAAAAATAGTTGTCAATGGACCTTTATTTTACTTATTTACACGCAGTCCTGAGAATTGAAGCCCATGCCCCACACATGCTAGGCAAGCACTCTACCACAGAGCCACAACCCCAGCTCCTCCTCTTGGCTTTTTGTCTTTTCTCTGATTATTTAAATATGCACTATTTATTAATAGCAGTCTGTTTAGAATTAATATTTTACAATTCTATATAAAATACATAGAGTACTAAGTATTACCTCTATGTCTTTGATGCTATTCTTGTCACATATTTTTCCTCTGGCACATAATGGGAACATGACAAAATTTATTCAATGTATGGATGACAGGTCGAGGTGAAATAGATTATCCAAGAGAAGGGAAGTGCCACATTATAACTGTGACTGCAGTTAGTCTTGCTGTGTTCCCTAACTCCAAGATCAATGATATTTCCATGGCTTTGTTGAGGTTGTCATTACAATTAAGTGTTTACTCAATATCTAGGAGGTGCAGTTGTGGCAGAGTACAAAGGACAGTGAACTGAGAGTCAGGACTCTGTTGCAAGATACAGAAACACAAGTCAAACTGGGTTAAGCTAAAAATAAAGGATAAGGACTGAAGTTCAGGCATTTTGTATTCAAGGGCCCAAATAACCTTTGTTCTTTCACTTCCCTCCCACCTATTTGTCACTGCTTCTCTCTGTGTTGGTTTCATTCTCTTTTCCAGAGTCAGACTTTCCCCACATAGCAGGAGAGAAGTTTTCTGAAAACTCCAGGCTTCTATTTTTTTAAGCTCAGCAAAATCACAGGATTCAGATTGGTTTAACATGATCTTCCTGAGCTAATCATTATATACCAGGGAATGTTGTACTGTGATTGACAAAGCCTGAGTCATGGGTTCTCTTGCTGGCTCTTGAGGGAGTCACTGACATTCCCAACAGGATCTTGTGGAACAAGAGGAGTTCCCCCAAGGAGTCTGAGAAAAGATAAGAGAAAAGTATGTTGAGAAGACAACTGGCCCCTCCCAGCTACCATAATGTCTTTCAAAGTCCCGGCTCCACTATATTTTATATGACTTTAGTCAAGTCAATTTCCATCTTCAGCTTGACCTTCTCATCTGCATGATGATCTCTGATTTTTCTAACACCGGAATCAACAAAAATCTTTCTCAAAAATAAAATGATGAATTAGAGAATATTTATATAATAGAACAGAGTAGTTATAATGGACTAACTGAAGCTACCTATTTTAAAATAAATCTCAAAAACATAGTGTTGACCAAAAACACATTTTGAAAAGAGCTATTATGCACAGTATTATTTTAGAACACAAAATAAAAATATAAAAGCATGATCACACAAAATTTGGAACTGTAGCCCCCTGCTAGGTAGGACTGGAATGTGGGGAGGGTACACAGGACTTCAATTACCTAAAATATTTTGCTTCTTAAAAAATATGCAAAATATGGTGTATCTGTCAATTTTGCCTCACTGCGACTAAAATACCTAACAAGAGCAACTTAGAGGAAGGAAAGTTTATTTTGACTGATGTTTTCATAGGCACAGTCCATGGCGGGCAGACTTCATTGCTCTGAGCCCAAGGTGAGGCAGAACATCATGGTGGAAGTGTATGCCAGAGGGAAGCTGCTCAGGACATGGCAGCCGGGAAGCAGAAAGAGAGAGAGGAGGGGGAAGGGACCACAGGGAGAGTGAACCCTTTCAGGACATGCCTCAGTGACCCACCCACTCCAGCCATGACCTACCTGCCTACAGTCACCACTTAGTCCATTCAAAATAAGGTGAACTGATTAGGTTATAGCCCTCATAATCTAATCCTTGCACCTCTGACAATTCCTACATTAACATAGGAGCTTTTGGGGAACATCTCATATCCAAACCATGACAGATGGCTATATGTTTTTATTTGACACTCACTGTCAGTATTTTGGCTATTTGTTACTTTATATGCTAAATGTTTCCATATGAATAATATATTTCAAAATAACAACTGCTATAGCTATTACAATAATACTATTTACCACATTCTAAAGGCATATCTAATAATTTTCTACGCTGATATCAACTCACTTAATCTGTACTAATTATCTCTTGGGCTTAGTTCCTTGCCATGTGGGCCTGACCATAGGGTTGCATGGGTGTTCTTAAGCAGGGAGCTGACTGATCGGAATGATTGATCCAAGAGAAGGAGGAAGTGGAAGGGCACACACTGTCATTTCAGTTACAGTCAATGAGCACATCCCACTCTCAAGGGGAGGAGAAAATAAGTACAGGTGTGCGGCCAGGTGTGGTGGCACATATCTGTAGTCCCAGCGGCTTGGAAGGCTAAGACAGGAGGATCGCGAGTTCAAAGACAGTTTCAGCAAAAGTGAGGTGCTAAGCCACTGAGTGAGACTCTATCTCTAAGTCAAATACAAAATAGGACTGTGGATGTGTCTCAGTGGTTGAGTGCCTCTGAGCTCAATCCCTCTGGTCCCCCTCTCCTCCCCACCAAAAAATTATCACAATGTGCATTTTGTTTAAGATCTTATTTTTTAGAGCATTTTAAGATTTATAGGCCAAATGAGAGGAAGGTATAGAGATATCCTATATACCACTGGGTCCTACACATGTCCAAACCCTCCCGTAAGCATCTGTTGTAAAGTGGTATATTTATAACAACTGATGAACCAACATTGACACTTCATAATCACCCAGAGTCCACAGCATACATTAGAGTTCACTCTTGGTGTTGTGTATTCTATGTGTTTGGAAAAACATATAATAATATGGAGTCACAATTACAGTACCATGCAGAGTATTTTTATAGCCCTATAAATCCTCTGTGCTCTGCTTATTTATCCCTCCCTACCCCAACCCCTGGCAGCCACTGATGTTTTGACTGTCTCTGTAATTTTATCTTTTCCAGAATGTCCTATATCTGAAAACATACAGAAAGCAACCTCTTCAGGTTGGCTTCTTTTGATGAATAATACGCATGCAAGTTTCCTTCCTTGTGCATTTTCAGGTCACATTATCTGTATTTTAGGAATGAAGAAATTAAAGACAGAGGTAACTTGCTCAAGTTCAGAGCTAGGAAGTGGCAGGGCTTGGATTCAACCCCAGATAATCTGATTTTGGAATCTTTGTTCTTAACCACCATTATACTGCCTCTCTACTATATAATAAATTGAAGATATAATTGGATGACTACAGAATCAGATGCTAGGAAAGTATGCAGAGAGCCATTATAGGATTTAAGATCAAGAAGGCTTCCCTTCACAGTGAAGTGATATGGTAGGGTTCAATGGAGGAGAAACAGGGATCTAAATAGAAGGTGGAGAATGGCAGGGAGTCCTGTGAGGCCAGGAGAAGGAATATATGAGCAAAAGGGAATAGATCTAGAACTACAGGATGTGGTGTAACAATAGAGGCCAAGAATGCCAGCCCATGCTGAGGAAGCCCAGAATGTCTCAAGGAAGAGAGTGACACATCAAAGTTGAGACTTAGGAAGAACAAGAGCAAACTGGCAGATCAGAGGAAGGAGACTGAAAGTAGGGAACTAGCCCTGAGACAGTCCGCAGGAGAGAGGGAATGAGTGCCCGGGCCGAGAGGCAGACAGGTGCAGAGGGCCGGAAGGTGTAGCAGCACTGGGCAGAGAGCTTTGATGCTTGCCATCTTTTGTGCTCCTCACCATGGAACTACAGGGCACTGCAATGCCCATTTTGCAGCTGAAGAACCAGTCCCTCTTGTCTCCTCTCTGGGACCTTGTTCCTGGTGGTGAATCTCTTTGCTCTGAAAGGAAAAAAAAATCATGACAGACACCTTCTCTTGATTCTTCCCAACTTGTACAGTTTTGAGAACTTCCCTGCAATGACCTAAAAAAAAAAAAAAAAAAAAAAAAAACCTTCTTTGCTTCTAAATATAGACCAGTGAAATTACTCATTATTAGATAGTTCTTGCCTTAAAAAAAATCTCCAGATTCCTGGAATGGTGGAGTAGGGGAGAAAATATCTTCATTTCTTTTAAAAATAAATGGAGCTGTTAGAGGTGCCTATTGCATTCAAGTTTTCCACAGAGAGTTAACTCCAGGTGAAGCTGTGGAGCCAGGAGCTTGTCCTGGTTGTGCTATGCTCTACTCAGGGGCTCCTAGGAAAATGGGTGGTGCTTCCTAGAGGTGTTTCCTGTAGTGATTACCACCAACAACCTCTAGTGAGGACCAGCTGGAGGCCAAGCCTGAGAGCAGGTGTGTGGACTGGAGCCTGCACTCAAGCTGCCCACAGCCTAGGATGAAATCCGCAGGGCACAGAAAACCTTCATGATTTATGCCCACAATGTTAAATTATTGTCAATTTGCCTGTCAATGTATCACAGGAAATAGCTGCATAGTAGTTGATGAAATGCGGAGGCTATATTTGGGATAATTTGACATAAAAGTAGGAGTGCCCAGAAATTAACTTTGGAAGATATTTCAAATAGATGGGTAATGGCCCTCCAGTGCAGCTGAAATCCAGTAGAACCAGTCCAGGGGATTGCCAACTGGGAGAAACTGTCAGAATATCATTAAAAGTACCTAATGCTCACTGAGTATTTACTGCATATTAAGATGAAGTAAATGGAGAACAAAAACAGTGGTTTTATACATGAGCTGCTGGAGGAAAGTCACTGTGGGTAGATGTTTCCAACTGTCGATATTTAACCAGCAAAGATCTAGTGTTTTTCATCTGAGCACATATGTGGAGTGCTCTAGGGTGAGTAGCAGCAGAAATTCATCTATTTCACTATGCTTAATAATTCTCCCAGGCCATGTCAAGAAGCTTCATTATCTCTAGTACCACCTTTTAATAAATAGCTACCATTTGCCATCTGCTTGCTGTGTGCTAGGCAGTGAGCTCTGTGCTCTTGTACTAATGGTCATGTTTGTTCTTCAAAACAACCTAGTGATACCTATTATATATAGAAGGAAACTGAGGCTGGGCAATTACCCACTAACTTGTGCTAGGCTGCTATGACAAAGATAAAAACCTTCTCAAATAAAAAGATAAAAACCTTCTCAAAGTAGGTGAGTTTGGGGATGACAGAAGACTTCCGTGTGACTCGTGTGTCTGTAAGATATTTAATGAGGTATAAAAATTTACGTATAGTCAATTAATGAATATCTTTATTGAAAGTATTAAAATGATATCAAATTTGCATTGTCTCAGAACATCTGGGTTGCTGAGTTACAGGTCTCAGGTAGAAGGGGGAAAAATTCTTATTAGCAGGTTTTGACACTTGATCCCTCCCTGTACCCCCTGCCCTTCTGGGGTATCTCCTTCCTTTCTATACCATCTTCAGTCACATGCACAGCCCACACTAAAGAGTGGGGAATGCTGCTCTGCTTCCTTGATAGTATCTGCATAAATTCTTTGGAACTCTTTTGCATGAAGCATTGTCTCTTTTTCCCTATTTATTTATGTCATGGAGATTAAATTTATGCCTTGGGCTATAATTGAGTACTTCTCAAACTGTTCCAGCTTTGGCCATTGGGAGCTCTTTCATTTGGTTTGTGTTCTTTTGACAGGCTCATCTTGTATATCCCCTGTCCCAGTCATAGGCTCAGTCATTGCTTCTTTTGTTGGAGAACAGCATTGGCAATCAAAGTCTAGAAACTGAATGGTATCATTACTGGGATGTGATTGCCCCAAGTCCTCTCCACTAAAAAACCTGATTATTCATATTTTGTGTTGAGAATAATGAGGTTCCTGGAGATCTTTTACCACTTTTGTGAAGATGATGAAAGCTTCCAAAAGTCTCATTATCTTTGAACACCCCTTCCTCAATCCTCTGTGTGGTGAAGGAGCTTCTGTGTTTCCTCCTGTGAGTTTGCTCTTCTGAAATGTCCTCTCCTCACTCCCATCAAAATTAATATTTCCTCCCCCTCTTCCCCCTGCACTTTGTGATGCCACCAGGAAACCCGCCTCACAGCAGGGAAGGTTAGACTTGGTTAACATCTTGGCAAGGATGTTGGGTCAAAGATACACTAATACACTGCTGGTAGGACTGCAAATTGGTGCATCCAATATGGAAAGCAGTATGGAGATTCCTCAGAAAACTTGGAATAGATCCACAGTGTGACTCCTCAGCATATACCCAAAGAACTTAAAATCAACATACTATAGTGACGAGGCCACATCAATGTTTATAGCAGGTCAAGTCACAATAGCAAAACTATGAAACCAACCTAGGTGCCTTTCAACAGATAAATGGATAAAGAAAATGTGGCATATACATAATGGGTTAATAGTCAGCCATAAGGAAGATGAAATAATGGCATTTTCTGGTAAATGGATGGAACTGGAGAATATCATGCTAAGTGAAATAAGCCAGTCCTCAAAAACCAAAGGCAGAATGTTCTCTCTGATATGTGGATGCTAAACCACAACAAGAAATTCATTGGATTAGACAAAATGGAATGTAGGAAAGTAAGGAGGGACGGGACTAGGAAAGACAGTAGAATAAATTGTATATAACTTTCCTATGTTTATATATGAATTCATGACCAATGTAACTTGACATCATGTACAACCACAAGAGTGGGTTCTAATTAGATTAAGTTATACTACATGTATGTATAATATGTCAAAATACAAGAAAAATCTAAAAATATACTAAATCATCTAAAAATACACTCTACTCTCATCTAAAAAAGATACTCTACTGTCATCTACTATATATCTAAAAAGAACAAATAAAAATTAAAGAAAAAAAAGACTTGTTAACATCTGACTATTCTTCTGCCTTAGGTTGCTCATTTAGCACATCTAGTAGGAACTCAATGCATATTGGCTGAATTGCTATCACATGTACAGACAATGTTTGAGCTGGAATGTGAAGAATGAATGGAGATAGGAAAGGGATGCTTATAGTATACCTGGCATCTCCCCACATCTACCCTCCTTGCCTCCCCTGTGGAGTCCTTCCTCTTGGTTAGGATTCATGGCGTTGGGCACAGAAGACAGAGATGTGAGGTCCTGGAGGTCATCTAGGAAAGGGTTCATAAACATGACTGTATGGTAGTCTCATTAGAGTCTTATTAGGGAACTTTTCAGAGATTTCTCAGTGTTATACCTTAAAACCCTCTATACAAGATTAAACTGGGCCAAGCCAAGTTTAAAAGTGACAGTGTAGAGTTTGATAACCAGGCAGTCCATCTGGTTTTAATGCTCAAGATTTATTTGAAGCTCCCCCATCCTGTGCTGAGGTTTGAGAAACACACTGAGATCAAAGGGCTCAGTTAACAGGGTATGAACCAACAGCCAGCCATCACGGTGGTTCCAAATTTGCTTAGTAATGCTGCCTGGTTCATCTTCCATAAGCAAGGTTCTTCTACAGGAAACCTGTTTTCCAGTAACCATCTCTCCATATTTGTGAAAGACTTTCCTTCTTTTTTTCTGCCTTTTTTGTCTTTCCCCTCCTTTTCCTTTCTTCCTTTTTTTTCCTGCCTCTCTCCCTTCCTCCCTTTCTTGTTCCTTTTCCTTCCACCTTTACTTCCACTTATGAGGTTCTGGATTTAATCTGCAACACTGAAAAAAAAAGTTTTTTTCCCTTCTCTTCTATATTCATAAAACTCATTTATTGGAAATAAGTGCATTGGTTGAACAGAATAAAACTTGAATTTTAGATTGTATTAAAAAGAACTGTAGGATGGGCATGGAGGTATATGTCTATAATCCCAGCAGTTCTAGAGGCTGAGGCAGGAGGTTCAAAGCCAGTTCCAGCAAATTGGCAACACTGTAATCTACTTAGTGAGACTGTTTCAAAATAGAAAATAAAAAGGGCTGGGAATGTGGCTCAGTGGTTAACTTCCCCTGAGTTTAATTCCTGGTACAAAAAAAAATGTAGTTTATGGCTTAGTGACACACATAAAGCTAAAACCATGTTGACATAAATGTTGATAGGATGAGGTCATTCAAAGTTAAGGACTGGAGAAGACAAACTTTCAATCACTTTGAGTGCCTTGCTTTTGGCTATTGCCAATATCTTTTAATTTTTTTTTCATTATAAAAACATACCCTCCCCCACATCCTTATTTATTTGATTATTTTGCTTACCAGGGTGAACTATTTTTTTTTTCCATAGGAAAGGTAAACGTGTTAATTTTGCCCCCAAATGCCCACATAGCATATTAATATCTGTGATGATGGTGATGACAATAAAATGTCAATGTTTTTGAGTGCTTGCCAAATGCCAATCACTTTACATGCATTATCTTATCCCACCCTCACATCAACCACTTTACATGCATTATCTTATTCAACCCTCACATCAACCCTAGGAAATTCATAGATATATTATTATTCTCAGAGAGGCTACATTAACTTGCCTAAAGTCAACTGATAATAAGTGAAGACTTGTTTAACTCTAAGGAACAACAGACTGTGCTTTGATGGTTACTCTATAGCATCTCCAAAGACTCCTGCCGGTGCTGGGTACATGTTGTCGCTGCCGCTGGGATGATAATAGAAAAACATTTTCTGGGATAAAGAGGAAATACAAACTGTCTAAGGTTATTCCAGTCTTCATTACTACTTTTTTGAATTGAAAAAAGTCTTTAGTTTTGGTGACTTTTTTTTTTTTTTTTTTTNATTGGAATCCAGTAACAGCATGAATTTTTTTTTTTTTTTTTTGTATAGGGGTGGGATTGAACTCAGGGGCACTCAACCACTGAGCCACATCCCCAACTCTATTTTGTATTGCTTAGTGCCTCACTTTGGCTGAGGCTGGCTTTGAACTCAGAGATCCTTTAACAAACCTGTTTATCCTCTTATTTTTTCTTCCATATTAGGCTAACTTAGAGTCACATCAGCAAGGATATAACTAATTTTGAAGAAAACTATTGTTCC
Organism: Marmota marmota marmota; assembly: GCF_001458135.2. NCBI lineage: Eukaryota > Metazoa > Chordata > Mammalia > Rodentia > Sciuridae > Marmota > Marmota marmota. The sequence goes on from NW_026000026.1 coordinate 74,585,881, forward strand.
TCACAAACCTACTATTTTTAACCAATCAGAATTCTGGCACCAATTTCCCTTAAGTATGAAACTTTCCATTCTGTGAAACATTTTTTCTTCCCACGTTCTAGTTTCAACATACTTTTGAGGGTTCAAAAAATTTGGAATTCCAGAAATGGCATGACCTTTTGTGGAACCCTGTTGACTCAATGGGAAGAGAGACAGGAATGAGCCACACCTAGAACTCCTATGCATTACTGTCTCATCTCCACACCATGTTCTTCTCTAAGGGACACTTTGCAGAAGGTTGTTTTACCGTGGTTGGTTTTTGATGTTTCCAATGAAAACTATTTCTATCATTCATTTGCCTTCTTGATATAAGTATATCTGTCTTAATTTTACACTCAAGAATCATGTGGGGAAAAAGCTACAGTCTAATAACACCATTTCATCAATCTTCTTTTATAGGTGAGAGAGCATGTTTACCAGTAAGGAGCTATTCTGAACACCACCTGGTTATGGGACTATTTTGATAACATTCCTTTTTCTACCTCTCCCATCACCACCACCTAGGCTTTTACCTAGTTGGCCAGCATATATTTCTGGTATAATTACTATCAAGTGAATGAAATAGTCAATATCCTTGCCTATATGAAGTTTATTTTCTATCACAGAAGGTTTAAAAACAAAGCAATTTTATTTTGTTTTCTTCACTGACACATGTCATGAGTTTTTCTATATAAAGTAAGTGGTTAGATGAATATTGTGGGGCTCTTGTAAGGAGGAAAGCAGTGGTCTCCATCTCAGTCCGGGATAGTTGATTTCACTGTTTTTCCCTGGTTATGGAAATAGATTTCTCATTTACCAAACCTTCTGCAAAATACATTTTATTGATCACAAGGGGTCTGAGTAGCAGAATATAGATGGTTGAATCCACACTTCTCCTGACTCTGAGACCAAGAAGTCAAAGTATGTGTCATAAGAGAGATGGATAAAGCATCCAAGATGACACATCCATCATCAGCTGCTACTGTATTGCCTCTTTATCATGCCTCCTGAACACTTGCTAATAAAACAGAATTAAGCATAAATTAAACATGGAGAAATACATCATCTCTCTATGTCTTTGGAATTAAGTCCCATGCAGAGCTCAAAGTGAAAAGTCTATTTTCACATTAGAGAATGAAAATTCTTAGTTTGGTTATTAACATAATTCCAGTCCTATAATGTAACTATAGAGACTAAATATTCATTTACTAATTCATTCCGTATACAAGCACCTGTTACCTGCCTATGGTAAGCCAAGAACATAACTTCAGGATCTTGCAAAGGAGGAGATGGAGGCAATCACTGAAGACAGGGTGCAATTCACATGTTACAGGGTGTGATTTGCATGTTACATGCACAGGGCTGGGAGCCTGTCCAGGAGCCTGATGTTTAGACAAGGCCTCGGGAAGAAAATCAGGCTATAATTGAGTTTTGAATGAGGAGTATACTTTTTCCAGGTGGAGCGAGGGGATTAGGGGAAAGCCTTTCAGACCCAGGGAATAGCAGCAGCATGTTCTGGAGAGATTGTGAGTGGCTCAGCAGGGCTGCTGCATGTGTGAGGGTGATTAGTAGGAAGGGTGGCCAGGGAGGAGCTGGAGTCCAGAGGGCCCCAGATCACATATCAGAATGGAGGGTTTTGTGAGCTGCTGTCTAAAGGAACATTGCTTGTTGGAGAGGAGGAAGTTTGTAAAAGGAAACTCCTATTATTTTTTCTGTTTGTATTAATGTCAGGCTGCTTGGTTCATTTTGTTTTCACTTGCACAAACTTTCTCCTACATCACGTTGCAATCTCATTGCAGTAGGTTTAAGTTCTTGATTGTAACCTTTCCAAACAGGTCAGAAGTACTATAGCAGGAAGGAAAACTTACGCAGTCCAGGAACTTTGTACCTCAGATCAGAGAGAAAATTCAGAACAGAACTGCCAAACTGGCTGTGTTCCTGGTGCTGAAATCAGTGTGAATTTGTCAAACTTAAAAAAAAAAAATTATGTAACTTGGCTTCGAGAAATACTTTTCTCCTTTTGGTGTTAGGCTTTTCTCTGCCCAGTGTCCTGGAAATGTGACCACCTGAAATCAGACCAGGATGGGTCTCACCTGGTAGAATTTTGTCATTGATCATCACCTTCTTCCTTGATGAATCCAGATATACCAATGGAAGATCCAGGCAGCTTTTACCACCCAGTAGTAGAAGAAACCTCTATGTCTCTGGTCTTAGCATGATTTACATATGTAATTAAAATTTTTCTAGTAGCCACTGTAAAAACTAAGAAGGGACAGTTAAATTACTTTCAATAACATGTTTTATTTAACCAAATAGAAATAAAAATTAAAATGTTGCCATTGCAACATGGAATCAATATAAAAATCAGTGAGATATTTTGTGTTTTCATACTAACTCTTTGAAATCTGGTGTGCATTTATACACTTACAGTACATCTTAATTCTCAGTAATTACATATGGGGTATGTCAGAGCCACATGGGGACAGGTTGGGTTTAGACTTTACCTCAGGTTTCACTGGCGCAGCTTAAGGAATGGGCTCAGAAAATCCTCTTCTTCCTTTGGTAGCCAAGTCCCTCTCCCTGTGTGCACACTTACTATGGAGGCAAGTTGAGTGAGACTGAAGAAAGTCCACTGTCAGGCTGCTTCACCATGCAGCATGTGCTGGGGCTGCAGATCTCTACTCTCTGAAGTACAGATATCTTCAAACTGGCACTTGACAGAATCCACAGGTGTTATCACATATTTCCTATGGATATTGTAGCGTAAACATGTGCTATCAATGTGAAAAAAAATTTCTCTTAATGCACCTTTTGCTTTAAGAGTAATTTAAAGTTAGATACCACAAACAGATGAAAAACAGAATATTGGGATTTAGAGAAGATATTTAGTAGAGATCAAAGACTCCAAAATGTTTGAGCTGGAAAAGACTTAGAGGTAAATTTTATGCATTTGGAAACTGAGACTCACAAAATTTAAGGACCTTTACCAGCCACAGAGCTGAGAAGAGGCAATGTCAATTCTAAAACTTTGTTCTCCCAAATCCTAATCCAGATTCCTTGGTCTTATGTCACCAGGCCAAACAACACTATCAGAGGAATATACCCACTTAAGTTTAAGGCTGCAACTGCATATTTAGAGTAGAGACCTAGATACCATGGTCCTAATGTCATCTATGGGGAAAAAATAGATTGTTAACATAATTTTGCTTTTGGAGAGTGGGGTGGAGGAGGGGATAGTCTTCCTTCCTCAAATATGCTTGTTTATCCTGTTCAATCACTAGGCCACACTGATTTTATTTATTTATTTATTTTATGGGGGAGAGAAAAGGGGACAGAAAGAGGAACGAGGGTGAATATTTGGATAGATCAGGGCAAATAAAATTGTCATGTGAAGAGTGGGGTTGAATCATTGTAGCCAGATAGCAGCCCCTGTTACTGCCTCCAATTTGGTAGACTTCACAATTTGAGGGTTCCCTTTGACCTTAGGAGCCCAAGGGTCTAAGATTTCTTTGACATTGCCTAAAAGAACTACAGAGAAAAAGGTTTCTGGCTCTGAGTGATTTTTAAATGAGAACAAATATAAGCAGATGATTTAATTACCAGCCCTTGAACTGAATTATTTTCAGCAACAACAACAAAGCCATACCAACCAGTGACACAAGTCAAGTGATTACTCTTAAATGTGAGAGATGAAGAGGAGAGAAAGAAAAATGCTCTGATTTTGTATTATGGCTTTAAGCCCAACAACAAAGAAGGAATCTGTGAAATTCAAGGTCTTTGAGTCTATTATTCTTCTTTGCAATTATTTCTGAAATAAGACCTGGACAAAATCAATTCAGGTTCAGAAAGAATATTACTTTAATTTTCTACATAAAATTGTTAGGAAGTCTGAGTTAGAAGAGGGGACAAGACAGATGACTATCACCCAAGCAGAAATTAAATGAATACATTAAATGAAGCAAAGTACATTTATATTATCAAAACTCTCGTCATGAGACAAAACACATCTTTTGGCACAAATGCACAGGGGTTGGAAAAAACAAAACTGGCAACACAAGAGATGAGGTAATGCCCCTGAAATAAACTCCCCTGCAAGCTTTGGAAATCAATGCTGGATCGATCACAGAGAATTAATTTATTTGGATGTAAATGCATCCTGAAAACTCTTAATTAGACTTCATACTAAAATATGTGATTTTCATAAAAACTTAATTTGTATTCCTCACTCCTCAAGTAACTGACATACAGTTTTTGAAAAATGGGGATGCTCTTGGGAAAGTCAATCTGCCTAAGTGTGGTAAAATACTGATGTTTTTGTCTTACTTGCTGTGTGTGATTTCCACTAACCATCAATTCCATCTGTCTGTGATGCAATCTCTAGTAGATGTTAGAAGAGCAGCAAAAGAGTCCAAAGAAGTTGGTGATAACAATTACAGGAGTGAATCTCCCCTGCAGATATTCTAGAGGTTCCCAGGCTGGTAGGACTATTTCTCTGCTAATAGGTTTTTGCCAATTTATTCTTCATGTGTTTGCTCTTCCCTCTTGGTTATTAAAAGTTCTTTCAGAGGCTTTTCAATGCTGAATTGTTAATGGGGAGAATTGGTCAGCATAGTCTATGGCTCTTTGGTTGATTTTAGACAGAGGTTTTCTTGACTCTCCCCTTACCAGGTAAATGCCAATGGAGAAGCAGATGAAGTGGGTTTGGGGCATTTGATTCAACACCACTGGTATGTCTTTATTGTATGGTCAGTGTATACTAGACATTATGTCTGTTTCTCACCACCTTTTTTTGACATATGCTAACCTTACTCCATCCTGAGTATAAAGTATTTATGGGTTGGTCCAGATTGGCCATGGATATCTTCCCTTGCCAGGGATTATTCTGAATTTCTACTCCCAAATAAAAATTTACTTTCTCCTGTTTAATTCCCTCTTGACATTGCTCTCTAGTGACTAGAGTGGGTTTGATCCGTGACTTTCTAGAACTGGAAGAAATCTCATAGCTCATATAGTTCCGTGGTCTCGTTTTAAATATGGGGAACTGAGTCCTAAGATATTTTAGTTCTATAAACATTTAATGAAAATCTACTTGGGACCAGGGTGTGTGCCAGCAGCTATCATTTGAGACCATATCATTAAGACACAATATCATTAAGACATGAATAGCCATGGTTATTTTGTAGGAATGTAATTACACATAGCTAATTAGGATATTTTAAGTGCAGACACAGAGGTATGCTTAGGGTATTATAGAGCTCATGGAGGTTTACAACCCAGGCAAGGGTGGGGCTGGAACAAAGCAAGGGGCTTCTTGGAGATGATATCTTGGCCATGCTGTAAAGGATGAGATGGAATTAGCAAGTTAAAAAAGTGGGGATGGAATAGAAATGGGCTCTCCAAGGAAAGGCATGAGCAAAGACCTGAAGAATGCGCTCAGCTTGGTGCATGTGTTCTAGGGGGAACTATGGCCAGCCCAGTAGCTCGGAGTTGTTGGGATGACAGTTGTGAGGCAGGAAAGCATGCAGAGGGCCTTGCATGCCACTTAGGGGCCTTGGATTTGGTCCTGCAGGTCCTGGGTGTGGGTGGAAAGGCAGCTGGGTGCAATGAAGAATTCCAATATGAGACATGGTTAGTTCTGCATGTTGGCTGGATCACTATGGGAACACTGTGGAAAACAGATATGAGAATAGACCAAAGGTAGAAGAACTAAAGACTCTAGAACCCTGGTCTTTCCTTATGAGCCCAGTATCCTACTTACTATGTCATATGGTTTCCATGGACCTAACTGGAAGCAAATGCCCTGAGAAGACCCTAAAGAAATTCCCTTACTTTGTGGATATCTGTGATCTCTGCCTGGTGGGCATCTGTGCCTTTATCTCATGGTAATACCACTTCTATTTCCTTTTTGGGAACCATTCCTATTCTACCTTTAATCTGAACTTTCAGGGAAGGCTAATCCCTTTTTCAGGTTTCAAGGCATGGTGCCTGACCCAGACCTAGATAATTTAAACATTCTGTCCTTTTAGGAAAATGGCTTTTCAGTGATAAACATGTGACCCAGTCCAGGCCAATGAGACCCAGTCCTGCCCTGGATTTTTCAGTTATGTGAATATTTCTTTTTTTCTCTTAAGCTGGTTTCATCAGCTATGGAAAGATTCTTAACAAACATATCAAGAAACATTTCTGAGTGCTTCCTAAGCCACAGGCATAGTTTTAGGTTATGCTTTACATGGAGATTCCAAATGCTACAGTGGGTATGTGAACCAGGATATTTGGAGACATGTATTTAATGGATGATTGTTTTCTTCTTTGGTTAACCACCAAACTCAGCCCTGATCTTCAGATCCAATGGACTTTGGCAATATAAACTTATCAGATGGTTAGCCTTGCAAAATGACACGATTTTTAAGCCAGACTGCAAAACATGAGAGTAAGGTTTAGGGAACCTCAGTGACTTCTGTGGATGGTGCGCCCATTTCTCTCTTCTTACCTGAACCACAACACTTAGTCTGAAAGAGCCATGTGATAATTACTGGTTGACAGAAGGGATGACTGAATAAGCTCCCCCAGGGTCCCTCTTTGCTCTACTTTGGGATCCCATGGAGCAGAGCAGTTGTTCAAAAAGAAACAAGTCCGTAGGGGCTGATTTTTTTTTGTTCAGATCTCCCCAGGCAGAATTTATGCTGAGCAATGGTGTATGGAAATGGAGAAAGGAGGTTGGGAAAGACCAGTACTGAGCCAGATCTGGAGGAAGGTGACTGGAGCTATCTTCTTTCCCACTCACCAACTGTTTACTAGAGAAAAAAAAAAAAAATGAAAACCCAGCAAGGCAGAAAGAAGAATAAAAATGTTAGCAGTTTTTTTTTTTGTTTGTTTGTTTCAGCCTCATGCACACACACTCATGCCTACCTACCAGTGCACAAACACGTAGAGAACCCGGGCACTAGATTCCATCTCTCCTGCTCTGTCCTGGGCTTTTCCCACTGAAGAGTGGATCTTGGGCATTTCCCCCATAAGCATATCATCCTCAAGTAAGCTAGTTTAACCTCCAAATAGCTCCACGATGCCCTCATCTGACTCCTATATTTCTAAATGTGTGCCAGCTCCCTGAGAGCAGTTTTCTCTTGGCCACTGTTGCAGGGAACATCTGTGGGCTGCTTCTTTCTCCTCCTTTGGCAGCGGCCAAGTAATCCATTGACCCCAGAGAAAAAGCAGAGCCAGGGTCACAGACCAACCCTAGGGATGAGAGTATGGAGCATGTTTTTCTGACTCTTAACACACAGACAATGTTAGCCTCTATACTATTTGTACCGTTGTTGAGGATGATTCAAATAGAAATTTGGTCTCACTGTCTACTGCAGTTTGTCCCCTGGAGCATCCCTCATGTCATCTCCCCTGCCTGCCTTTCTTCTTTGCTTCTAGTACTGGTGGACTAGGCTTTAGAGTCTCTCTTTTGTCGTTTTCTGTCTTCCCAACCTTCCTTGACTATCAAGTTCCTACGCATCCTATAGCCCCGTGTCTTTGTATACTCCTCTGAGAAGTCACCCTTGGTTCTAGACAGAGTCCCCTGGGTTTTGTCCCTTGCTCTTGCCCTTGATTGCACTCCTCATATTTGCAAAGGTGCATCCCTGTGAGTGATTGCTCACTCTCTCCCACTGGACTTCAAGCTTCGTGAGGGTGGGGATAGATTTGGGCCTATTCACTGGGTTGGTGATGAATCTGTTGTTAAGGTCTCGGTAAATAAATGAAGGAAATAATGATGTCATAACTGTTATTCAGGTTTGATGGGAGAGGAAAGGAGGAACAGAGAGAGAAATCAACTCCTTTTCTTGTCCTTTTTGCTTCTTGTCCTTTTCCTACTACCAACTTGGTTGACCTTTCCAGCAGCCCCAGTCCGCCCCACAGCAAAACCCCAGAAGGAATCCTAAACCTCTTTATTTTGCTTTCCTTCTCTATTTCTCTGATAAAGACCAAGTAGGAGAAAGAGGGATCAGGGCCGTAGCACTTCTAAAACACACAGATGTGAATCCTTGGCCCAATGCCTGGAGAGGCATGAGTCTGCCAGAGCAAGCAGAGACTTTGTCCTTATACAATTAACCCGGGTTGTGGAGACAGAAAAAGACCACGGCTCTGCTGTGGGAATACCGTGGCTGAACTCCTTGGACCTGGTGTGGCTCATCCTTATGTAACTCACTGAGGCAGAAGTTACAGGAGCAGAGCAGACACTGTTTTCCCACTTTCTGCCTGGAGGCTCTGCTTTTCTCCTCTTCCTCTTGGATGGCTATTACTGTGATAATAACAACTCTAAGTAGCGCCTCCCCCAAGGTTCTCCCATTCATGAGCTCACAGGATGGTGTGACCCAGCTGCCTGCTTAAAAGTGTGTTTTTGTCCTTTGCTGCTAAATCTCGGCTGGAATTTGTGTTTCTGCAGTGTGTCCCCACCTAGTTACTAAGAGGGATCACCTCTCCCATAACTACCAAGTGTCTCTCGTGGGTTTACACAGTCACTTACTCTCGGAAGCCACAGATGACTCTTTTGTTGGAGTGGAAAATCCAGGTTCTTTGCCAGACATGCAAAGCCCTCTGGCCTTGGCTTCCTCTCCCATGTCCCCTTCCAAAAGGTGAGTGTGTAGGAAATTTCTGCTCTGACACACATCGTTCCCTGGCCATTGCTGTGTAGTATGGGCTTTAGGTAGTGCTGCCCTGCTCCCAGCAGACCTACCCCGCTTCACATCTCAACCCATCCTCCACCCCTTTCCTCTGGGTCAGCTTGAGGCCTAACTTCCCCAAGTCTTTTCCAGCCACCTTGAGCAAAGGCCAGCAGCCTGTCCCCATCTGTGTGGCCTCTGGGTTTGCTCAACCCTGTTGTTGACTTTTCTCCCTTTTCTCAGCAGTACCCACCTGCTCCTTTCTACCTCCTTTGTGGATACATCTTTTCCTACCCAGTCATTCAAGGCTGACATTTCTGAAGCACTCTTGGCCCTCTCTCTCTCTCTCATTTCTCACCTATGTGCGAAGAACTCACAGATTTGTATCTCCATCCTAGCCATCTCCTCTAAAGTCTGTTGTCCAACTCTTGGATTTCCAGTAGTGTCTCATCCCAAGTATGCCCAAGACAAATTCATGCTCTTTCCCTGTGTTCCCCTCCTTCCATCTTGCCCTCTGCAGTGTTTCCAGGTACATGGCCTTGCCATCCAGCTAAGCATGCAAACCAGAAGGCTTGCTGGGAGTTGCCCTAGGCCCTCTTGTTGCAGAGATACTTTTGGATGCCTACTATGTGCCAAACTCTGGATTTCAGGCATGTGTGTCAAATTGTCTCAGTTCTTTAAATACACATGACCTCTCTCTCCAATAAGATTGCAAGTTCCTAGAAAGCAGAGGCCCCATCTCTTGCACAGCACGCCAGGCCCTCACTTTGGCATAGTGTCACATTCCTAGCAGGCACTCAATACATGTTTGCTGACTGATTAAGTAGCCATAGAGCAACCTGCGATGTACAAACAAGATAGATACCCAGAAGGTAAAAGAGGACTGCTCTTCGATTCTTTAGTGCTGTGTGATTTAGATCACTGTAAAGGATTTTAAGGTCTCTTCATACTTTTAAATATATGATCCTAGGAGAATGCATACATTTTAAAAAAACAACAACAATAACAGAGAACCCAATTCCAAACATGAAGCTTTTAAGTTTTCAAATGCACATTTGATAATGAAAGGACTGGGCTCAGAATAATGATTTCATTCCTCACAGAGAGCATTGGGAGAGGAAGCAACATTTTCTTTGTTTTTTTCCAAGTATTATGGAGCAACACATAAGGTCATCTGCACGAAGTCAGGTTGCGTCCACTATGTCATAATGTGAAGGGCTGTGTGAGGTTGCAGGCCAAAGGGGAAATGACTTACACAACTAACCACAGAATAAGAAAGGGTCAGATTTATGGCATTTGGTGAGATATTACAAGCATTTTGAATGTGAAAATTATTAGATGGACATATGTGACTTTTATAGCAAATTATGAGGGACTTTTAAACAGTGGGAACTTAAGTTATATTAAACAACACTTTCCATTTTATTAGAGTTCAGAAACAGAGGAGGACATCATTAGTCCAACCCTTTATTTAATGCTCTGTTCCCAACAGCAGGCCTGTGGGGAAGTCAGGATGGCTGTTCTGGATACCCCCAGCAAAGAGGTGCCCACCACTCCCTCTCTGAACACATCTGCAGCAGGGAAGCTTTTGCTGTGTTTGAGCCTAAGTCTTTCCATGTAGCTTCTACTTGTTTATTTTCACTTTGCATTCTAGAGTGATCAGAATAAGTTGGAGAACTTGCTCATGCAAAGACTGCATTCAACAGATCTCTTTAGGTGCTAGACATAGTTAAAAAAAAACTTAAAGACATAATAACTTCTCCAAGACCCTTGCTTTGTATGTCTAGCCTTGCCACACTGTCTGGCAAATACCAGACATTCAATAAATATTAATTGAATGAATGGTGAAGGCTTTGATTCTTGGTTAGAGATGTCTGCATTCTGGTTGGGGGAATCAGACATAGAAAGATAGGAATGATAAGGAAACGATAATAAATCCATTAGAAAATGGGCAAAGGATATCAACAGGATATTAATGAAAGAAAAAAGTCAAATGGCCAAAAACACCTGACACAGTGCTCAATCTCACTAGTCCTGAAGGAAATGTGAATTAAGATGACAATGAGATATCTCTTTATACTTATGAAATTGGCAGAAACTGAAAGGTCTGAAGTAATTAGAACAAAAACACACTGAGATGGTTGGGAAACTGATAAACCAGTTTGAAGAGGCATTTGGCAAAGTTTTGGAAAATTGAAAAGTACAGAACGTTTGATTTAACCATTTCATCTCTGGGTATATGCTTTAAGAAATGATTTCACATATACAGAAAAGGATATATACAAAAAACTCATTGCAACATTATTTTAATAACAAAGAACTACAGAGCTCATGTAAAAAAATAAATTAAAAAAAAGAACTATAGAAAATCCAAATTCTCATCCGTTAAAGAATGGATAAGCAAACTGTTGTAACTATCAAGGCAATATTTACACAACAGAGAAATGGAATGAATGAGATCAAACATGAATCGTTCTAAAAAATCACAATTTGATTACAAAAGCAAATTGAAGAAGGCTAAGGAGGATACTATTTAGACAAAATTTTAAAATCACATAAGCAATATTATGAAAACAATAATATAGAATAAAAATATGTGTGGGAAGAAGAGATGTCAAATTCAGGATAGTAATTGGCTATGGGATCATGGTAAGCAAGTAAAATTGACCAGGAAGACCGAGATGTCGACTGGATTTGTAATGTTTCAGTTTTTAGATGCGTGTGTCAGACGGGTGCACATTATAAAAACTTTTGATAGTAATGAGTCTTTTGAGCCATGTTTGTATCTGATTGGTTTGGGGTGAGTGGACATCTGATTAAGCTAAACCAATCAGATTCTCTCACATATCTGAAATGTTCCCTTTTCAAAAAAGGTAAGGAAAATAACAATAGTTGTGGTAGACCCTTTGGCTGAAATGTAACAATTAAAAATTTTCTTCCTTGCCACCTTCTGCTCAATATCCATCTTCCTAGTCTCAGTGGCAGTTAAAGATGACCATGAAATAGAGGTCTAATGAATGAGATGTAAGCAAAAGCCTCCTTGGAGATTTTTCAGAGACACTTTTCTTTCCTCTGATAATAAAGACAGATCAAGCTAGTACCACCCCTCCTCCTTTTCCTGCTTTGATTATAAATGACATGTCTAGAGCTTTGATGGCCATCAAAGACTTCTGTGACTTGTATGGCTTTGGTGAAAGTAATTTAAGCCTCTATGAGCCCCTGCTTATCTGTTATGAATTATACTCCCTACTTACTATAAGGAACATCAATTTATAAACTCAACACTGGAAAAGGTCATAGCTGGATGCAGTTGCCTGTAATCCCATTCACACAGGAGGCTGAGGCAAGAGGATAGAAAGTGTGAGGCCAGTCTCAGCAACTTAGCAGGATCCTGTCTCAAAATAAAGGGGATTGGGTTTGTAACTTAGTGGTACAGTACCCTAGGTTCAATTTCTAGAAAAGGAAGGAAGGAAGGAAGGAAGGAAGGAAGGAAGGGAGGGAGGGAGAAAGGGAGGAAGAAAAGGAAGGAAGGAAGGAAGGAAGGAAGGAAGGAAGGAAGGAAGGAAGGAAGGAAAGGTTAATAAGAATCACAGAGATGCCAACCTTGACATCACTGGACCAGTGACTCAATATCAGAAACTACTTGACTCTAGAAGCCTCGCTCTGTAAAAATAAATAAATAAATAAATAAATTTCCAACCACTTAAAATCCTGTGGATTAGAGTTTTAAAAGCTATTCTAATTGATCTGTTGCTATGTTGTAAAGAGCTATTATTTCAATTTGTTTCAGTTTGCCACAGCCTCTTTTGAATTGAAGGCTCTACTCCAGGAGAGCCAGACTTTGATTCAATAGAATAAGGTTGTCACCTTTCTCATTTTAATGCATGTATTTTATATTATTATGACCCAAGATAAAATTTGCCTTTATGATAGCCTCCTCACACTGGTGATTCATTTTAAATTTTCTGTAAACTCAGGTGTCAGCAACCTTGACCAACAGTTTTGGGTTTACAAATTGATGCTCCTTATAGTAAGTAGGGAGTATAATTCATTACAGATAAGCAGGAGCTCATTGAGGCTTAAATTACTTTCACCAAAGCCATACAAGTCACAGAATTCTTTGACTGATCTTTCCTCTACAAACTTCCCTTCAGGCTGCCCCAGGGTGGTTCACATACCCACACTTGCATTCTTGATTCTGATTGGCTCTGGTGTGGAAACCTGTCTGCAGCTGGGTTAATCAAATTAAGTCTCTGCAGTGCTTTTAGGGTTGTAAACCACTCTGATTTTTAAAGAATTCATTGCAATGGATATAGAATGAGACAGTCTAAATATTATTTCAGGGATCCCTTAGTCTTGTAGAGCTGGTATGCATAGATCATTAGAAGGTGAGAGTGGAAAATGCCTCTTGAAGAAATGGGTGTCCCCTGCCCACTGTACAGCCACTTCACCTGACCTCTCCTGGCTCAGCACCACTGTGGATTCAGTGCTGCATGCATTGAAGTATCTTCTCAGTTTTTGTTTATCTACATTCAACTTAACATTCTTTTTTCTTTTTTCATTGGAGGGATTGTGTGCTATTATATCTCTTATCACAGGGCAAGAAATTAGACACATTTTTGCTATGTATCTGCTTCTCTATAGTAAGAGCTACAAAAAGAAAGCAACTGGAAGAAAACACTGTTAATCCTAAGACAGGGAAAAATTTAACAAATTGACTAAAAATTGACTCTATTTTTCTTCCTGTGGCTCTCAGGGGTTTTAAGGCAGCAGTCATGAATGCTACCATCTACGTCAGAGAGAAAGAACTTAGGACAAGGTCTTCTCTGGTGACACAGGAATGGTATCTAGGGGTTGGCTCTCTCTGTGTTTGCATGGGGTTAGCCTTGAGCATTTGATTTATGCAATAACCTGGGAGAATTTTGTACTTTCATTCCTGAAGAGTGCAAACCTGTTTTCTTCTGAGAAAGCCTGCAGTTGAGTGACATGTTTTAGATCTCAAGAGCCCTCAAATTACAATTTTAATTAGTAAAAATGATCTGACATTTTGTTTTTTGGTATAGAAGCTTTAAAGAGTAATGGTCATTCTTTGTTGCTGGAAAAGTCTTCAAGAAAAACAAAACAGGTAATGCAATTTCCATAAAGGCTCCAGTTCATGTCAATAATCCCTGTTGATAATTAATCCCATTTAGAGAGATGGGTATGGAATTTAACTAACATCTTGTTTCTCTGCAGGAAATATTTAAATATAACCCATGTTGCACACTGTCACTTGGGACTAGGAAAATTTTAGAATGTTAAGGGAAGACAGGAGAGACTTCTCAGAAGCCTATAAAACAACCTATTAGGTCAAAATGATCATACAGGGAGTCCCTGTGGGCTTTGCATTAAGCATGACCCTATAGCAAATACAGATTGAGGCAATTAGCCACTTCAACTTTATGCAAGCAGTAGCAATGGGAAGCGTGCCAAGAGGGATGATTAAGGATTAAACAACAGCATGGGAACTTGATCAGAAGCTCCCAAACTTTATTGCCAGCACCTGACATTTCCACATCCTTGATTGTGAAAGGCGGGGGCCCTTCTCCTAGACCCCACCCCTTTGTCTTGCACAGCTAAAGGGAAAGTCGAGGAAGAGAAGGATTCTGTCTCCACCAGCTTCTAATAGGGAACACCGCCAAGAAAGGCAGGAAGAAGCATGCTCATTTCCAACCTTTTTGGCAAGCTTAAGCAGGAGCAAAAGCCATTGCCAATTCTATTTTTTAATATAGATCTTAAAAAGGTTGTGTCTATACATGCAAAGGGAAGTGCGCGGTGCACTGTGTTAATTTAGGTAGCACAGCATTATTTTGTTTCATTAAGGAAAAAATAAAAGCCTCAAACTTTGCCTGGTTAACCAGGTACTTGTTTAACATGTGGTAGGTCCAAAGTAGGACAGGAGAATAAAAGTGCAGCACCCACTTCTGTAGTTATGTGTGTGCTCTGCAGCCCAGCTCTCATGAGACAAGCCATGAGAGTCTGTTTGCAGGGATTCCTAGATTATTTGAGAGCAGGGACCATGACTATTTTGTTTAGCCTATGTAATTTCCCTATAGGTAGGTATTATTATTATTACTATCTTTTTTTTAAGACCGTGAGAGCATAAAACTTGCCTAAGGTCATCAGCTAGTTGGTGGTAAAACTGGGATTGAAATACAGGCCCATGTGACTGCAAAGCTGGTCAGTTTTGCTATTACCACAGTATCTAGCCAGAGGAGATGGGACTAGTGTTCTGTATCCATGCAAGAGAAAAAAAGAGAGAACAAAGGAAGAGTCTTTGCATCTTGCAGAACCTTTTAGCAATACCCATCTACCCACCTATTTATTCATGTACACAGCTGCATACATTTACTAAATGTTAACTCTGTGCTAAGATTTTTATCTCATTTGATCTTCACTTCAACCTACATGATGAATAACATTACCCCATTTCATGGATAAGGAAACATTTTCAAAGATCACACAGTGCATTATTGATTGACCCAGGATTTGACCATGGGTTTGTTGGACTCCAGAGTCACCACTGCACTGTTCCCTGCCCTTCTGCTCTGAGATGGATTTCTAAAAGAACCCCAATTCTCGCTCCCATAGCCAGTGAATATTTCCCACAGTCCAATTCCCCCAAATTAATTAAAAGGTGAAATTTCCCAGAAAACTTGTACTGAAACAATCATATATAAACTGCCATTTATTTAGTGTTAAATCTAACCACTTTTTGTATACAAGTTTGTGTGTGTGTGTGTGTGTGTGTGTGAAAAAGTACCTAAATCAGTCAAACTAAAATAGTCAAAAAAGATAATTAGCAACACAAATCTCTCCTGTGAAAGGTACCTAGTACCCCTCTTCTGAGCCCACTGCTGTTAAGTTTCTTGTAATTCTTCCCGAGATCACACATGTATGTATAACTCTGGGTTTGGTGCCTTATTTTTATTATTGTTCCAGAATTGGGGATCTCATATATATCAGCACATATTGCTCTTGTTTACCAGCAGGATGTTTAACAGAAACTTTGGTGTGATCCACTCTACCTTATTTACAGAGTCCCTAGTTGATGGGCATTTTGGTTTCTTACACTGCAATGTTGCAATGAGCATTCTTATACCTATGTCTTTATATGTTTGTTGAGGTCAAGTTCTTGGGGATGAAACTCTTGGTTCCAAGGTCATTTTTGTCTATGTTGAGAATCCCACAAAGCTCAGCATTGCTCAGCTGAGCAAGAAACCTACAGAACGTGCTAAACAAAAGGCAGTTTGCACGGTGGCTGGAGTACCAACTCTGTGATCAGCCAGTCCCAGATCTGCAACTCATGGCCTGTGCAACCTGGGGGTGTTATTTAACTTTTCAAATTCAGAATTTGCCATAGATTTAGTGCAGCAATACTTTAGAACTATTTTATTGAACTAGCCATGTCCCAGGTACTACTGTCTTCAATGATAAACTCTTGACAATTTTATGATGTAGGTTCTATTAATGTAGACCCTCTTATGTAAGAGGAAACTAGGCATAGAGTGGTTATATACTTGGCCATAGGTCACCCAGCTGGCAAGTGGTAGGGCCAGGATTTCCTATCTATCCCCCTCTCAACCCCAGTCTGGTTGTAGAACCCACCTTTGGATCACTTCCTCATGGAGATGTTACATGGATAAAATGAGAAGAGAGGTAGATGGGGAGAGAGGGAGGGGTATGGGAGGGAGGAAAAAGGGAAAGTAGAGAGAGGGAGAATGAAAATGTACATGGAGTGTGGCCCTCAGTTCACATGTGTGGCCACAGCTGAGCTGCGATCCCAATCAATTGTTCCTCCCATGCACGTCTGTCAAGCTGGCCTGATGGATTTCCTTTCTGTGAAGAGGAAGGCTGAGGACAGAGGATCATGTGACTGCAGATCTGTTACATTTCTCAATCCAGAAATCAAGAGAACCATGGGAAGATGTATCTTTCTTAGAAAGGGAATCAAATGATACTGATTCAGGAAGCAATGATGAGTATGAAAAATTAGCCTTATCTGAGGAAAACGAAACAGGGGTTGGAGCTAGTTGTGGAACATGACCTTGGCTATGAACAAGGGACTCAGGCCAGACCATCTGGGGATTCTTCCCATAAAATGTGATATTCCAGAGGGGTAGACTGATTATCCCTGGTTCAGTGCTTTGCATGCCTGGCCTCATTTAATCCCCTCAACAGCTGTGTATGAGGGGATTATTGTCCATGCTTAACCAGTGGGGAAACTGAGGCACAAAGGGGTAAGGTTGCTTGCCCAGGAGTCTGTATTCTCATCCATTGCATTTAGCATGAAGATACGGTGGAAGTTTCTCCTAGAGAGAGCACAGTCAAGATGAAGTTTCTCCTAGAGAGAGCACAGTCAAGCACAGTCAAGATGAAGATACTGTCATCTTGACTGTGCTTTCTCTAGGAGAATACAGACTCCTGGGCAAGCAACAGACTTGGGGCTGTGTCCTGTGTCTGCCACGAGGAAGAGAAAACTTGAGCAGCAGACCTCATTGCTCCAAGCCTCTTTGTTCTCCTCTGTATGATAGGTTAGAAGTGGTATTGAACTTACAGATGGAGGGTGAGATAAGACAGTTCATATAAAACACTGAGCACAGAGACAGGCACATGGTCAGCACTCAAGAATTACAATAAGGGGCCTGGGGTTGTGGCTCAGTGGTAGTGCACTTGCCTAGCATGTGTGAGGCACTGGGTTCGATTCTCAGCACCACATACACATAAATAAAATAAAATAAAAATATTAAAAAAAAGAATTACACTAAGAACTAGAAAACACACATATGCGCACATTTTAAACTGGCATCAAAAATCACAATGTGTAAGATTAGTCCCCTTATGTCTAGATCATAAATATTTTATAGAGTAATGAATATCAAAGTGCCTCTGGCCCAGGAAGTGGAATAAATATAGCTTAGACCATATATAATTTGTTCCAGTGAAACCTAGATGACTATAAGGCATGGGTTACTTTTTACTGACAATTGCTTGACTCCTTGTGACTTCTGACTCGCCCTCTGTGGGACTAAACAGTGCTGTCAGTGAAGGAAGGATCCAGTGGTGAAATGTACATCATTAATACATAACATTAATCTGAGAAATATGAGGGAAAAATGTAAAAATCACCCTAGCACATAAAATAAATCCTTGGTTGGTCCTAACTGATAGAAGAGTTTTGTTCTAGTGGTAAAATATCTGAGTTACAGATTTTTTTTTTTTAAAGAGAAACAGTGTTTCATCATAAAGTGATGACAATAGTTACTATTTATGAGCCCTAGCTATGACTCAGGCAAAGCCATCCACCACACACGCTTTTACTTCTTTCAGCAGTCCTGGGAGGTTGATAATGTTACCATTTTGGGAGTGGGGGTTGGGTACTGGGGATTGAACCCAGGGGTGCTTTACCACTGAGCTGCACAGAAAGAAATCTTCAGAGAGAAGAATGACTGGGATATATTAGTTTATCTGTCATCCTCTTTCCCCAAACTGTGGCAATAACATAAATAAATATTATACAGACCCTGTGAATAGCTGGATTAAACAGCCAAGAAAGTCTTAAAATTGATTAGTTAAAATTATTCTACATATAGTTATAGTTTTTATTGTATGACATGATGACATGTGGTAAGTAGTTTCCTGGCTTAGTTCAAATCACAGACTTTCTCAATTATGTGCTATAATGAGCTTTAAAAATGTGATCCTTTTGAAATCCTGAAGCAACAAGGACGAGAAAATGAATTTGATGATTCCCTGGCCCTACCAGGCAAAGTTCCCTCCAGGGTGAAGCTGGCCCAGGGCCATTCTCCCCTCCAGGAGCCTCAGCAAGACTCTGTCCACAGGGCCCCTTTGCTGCAGTAAGGCTGGCAAGACAGTGTTCAGCTTCCTGCCTGTGGGAGTGGGGAGGAGCCCAAGGAAACTGCTGTGCTTGAGCAGTTAGTAGAGGAAGCACTTGAGAAAAGACTAGCTTGCAACTCTTAGAATCTTAGAGTGATTCCCAGGTCAAGTTCAGCAGGTTTCAGAGAAGCAGACTTGGACAGAAACTTCAAGCATGAGCTGCACTCAGGACAGGCCTGATATAAATAGAAAACGGAAGGGGGTGGAGCCTCTGTGGGGCCGTCCCTGGTGGACCCTCTCCAATCTGAGGTGGCAGGCTGTGGAGCCAGAGCTAGCCTCACGGGGGCAAAAGGCCACCTCTGGAAGTCACATGAGTCACTTTGGCCTTAAATGGGTCTCACTTTTGTACAAGTAGACACACAATTTCCAGTTTCCTTCTTCACATGTCCTTCAGTACTCCAGGCTCTTCCTGTCCCGAAACTCCTTGGCAGGCTTGTTGGGAGGATCCTTCTCCCCTCAGCTCCTTGTATCCAGGTCTTGCCTCCTCAGAGTTCCTCCTTGGCCATCTCCCCTGAACACGTTCTTTCCTGGTATTCTCCCTCTCCTCACCTGATCTGCTCCCTTCAGCACATGCAGTGTGAGTTTATCTACAAGTCCTTTTGTTTGTGTACCTGTTTACTCTCTGTTGCTGCTATCAGTCTGTAATGCCCAGATGCAAGTGTTTGACTCTCAGCGGCTAGAAAACAGTTGAGGACAGAATAAGTGTTCAATAAATGTTCACCAACTAAACGAAAGAAGGACGATAACTCCCAACCAAGCCTTGGGTAACGTCATTGGGATTGAGCTTGGGCTGTGGCAGTGATAGCACAGAGTTCTAGCCTCTGGACCACCAGGGCTGTCTCTAGGCAATGCATTTGGAAAAACATTTCAATACACTCATGGAATGAGAAATTATTAAAGGCCTTTGGAAAGAGGTTAATTCAATCTTTAAAACATCCTTGGAGAAGAATCCCAGGAGAAAAAGAAACATAAATAAGTTGGTTTGTGGTATTTCCTGAAAATGTCTAATGAGATCGCCCATCTGAAATCCACAAACTGTGGGAATATTGTCCTTTTTATATTCTGTCCTTTCCCAGTTGCATTTCAAACAGGATTATGATGATAAAAGCATAAAGAAATATCAGAAGAAGTAGATTTTCAATTATCATAAGATTACACTTGTGGATTTTAAAGAGCAGTCATGGCAGTGCTGACATCTTGGCCACCTTATTACTCTTCAATTTGGAAAAATCAGTATGAAATCTGAATATTTATTAACAGCTCTGGTAAAGATGTGGGAAGAGGGGATATAAAAGTTATTGATTGGCCAGACTGAAGTTTAAAGTATAATAAATTTTATTTACTTAAGGAATTCCTATACTCCATGATGATAATCTAAGATTGGGAGTATCTGAATCATAAACACAAATCCAGACTGGGACAGTAGTGATGATCATGACCAGCTGGGGCTGGGCCTGAGTTGAGTGGAACCAATTGCAAGTGGCCACATCAACTTGCTGGCTGAGGAGCTTAGGGCTGTAGAATGATTCTGAGCACAGAGCAGGTCTATTCCTTGGGATATGGGCCAGGCAGGCATCCAAAGGGGAGAGACTGTGGCAAATTGCACTAGTCAGGGAGAAAGAAAATACCCCACTTTAGTTAGGATATTTAATATAGGTGAAACCCACTTAGAATTCATTCCTTCATTCACTCACTTGCCTAAGCCTGAAATTATATCCTTGTGAGTACATGTAGCAGCCAACTGCAATGTAGCAGGCATATGCTTGATGCTTAATATATAGGCAGTCTTCACTTTTCATAGTGGTTTGGGACCTTAAAAAATTACTGTGCAAGCTGCAACTGTGCTAAGTGATCATTGTAGTCTATGAGAAAATCACAAATGCTCCGTGATTTTTTTAAAGCTCTCTTATTGTCAACTATAAGGTATTGGGAAATGAAAAATAAAGTAAAACTATTATTTATTTAGCATACGGTAATTTAAGACATTAAAAATACTGAGCATTAATATAGAACACTTATGTAGAGTGGTTTGAACAGTGTTTGCCTTTTCATCTTAAACTGTCAACACAGAGCAAATGTCTTTTCTATCTCGGCAAATGGGCCCACTCCTAAATTTGGATCAGCTTCTGACATTTTTCTCCTTTGCTCTCTGTCAATGTCAGTTATCTCTGAGAGTTCCCTTAATGTGAAATGGTTTGCTAGCTTACTTCCTATGGGACATCTTTATCCTTTTTGGACACGATCACTTTGCTCATTTATGCCACCAAGTTTGCCCTCACTAACTGTGCCTGGTTACATATCTACAGGGTACTCAATGGTGAAAGATGTCCTCATTCTATGGTCAGCTATTTCACCACTAACTCCATTTACATTTGACTTTATTTATTTATTTATTTTTGTAGTGGGGATTGAACCCAGAAGTGCTTAACCACTGAGCTCCAGCCCCAGCCTTTTTTAAATATATTATTTAGAGAAAGGGCCTTGCTAAGTTGGTGAAGCTGGCTTCGAACTCAAAATCCTCCTGTCTCAACCTCCTGAGCCTCTGGGATTACAGGTGCTTGTCAGTGCACCGAGCCCTGACTTTAATTTTACTTCCAGGCTAATCACTTTTCATTCTTTTGCTGCACTTTTATATTTTGGGGCAGATTTTTTCTTTTGATTATCTATATTGGTAAAATGTCACTCTGAGAGACTCTCTCTCCTAGTCTGTGTCTCTGTGTGTGAAATGAATAACAAAGGCTCAGTGACAAATCACCAATAGACTTTGGAAGAAGTAATGAGATGGGTTACAGATCATGATGTCTATTATTTATGAAGTGATTTTTAGGCCCCCAAAGCAAGAAGCTCATGGTTTTTGCAATTACTCAAAGTTCATATATTATGGCAACTGAAACTTGAACTGCCTTGTTGGAGGAGGGGTGTTATTATTTATTTATTTTGTGGTAGTAGGGATTGAACTCAGGGCCTTGTGCATGGTAGGCAAGGCTGGCCTGAAACTGATTCTCCTGCTTCTGCCTCCTGAGTAGCTGGAATTACAGGCATGAGCCACTATGCCCAGCAGGACTGGTATTATATAGCCAAATAATGTTAACTGAAGTTCACTCATACTGAAGCCGTAAAGCAAGGACGGCCCACCTATGATAGGGATAATTTGAGAACACATGGGAATATACAACAGAGATTCTGACCCAGTTGTGGGGTCAGAGATTTCTTGGAGCAGGTGACACAAAAGCTGATATTGATGGGTAGGGATTAGTCTGTGAAGGGGGAGGGTGAGTGTAGGGAAGAGTGTATATATAAAGCCCCAAATGCAAAAGAGAGCACGGATGAGGTTTGGGTAGGGGCCAGGTTATTCCAGATTGATGGTGGGTAACCTTCCATTAACTTGACTTCCCCAGTCACACAGGCTGTTGCTTGTGGTTACCACACAGCTCTGGCTGCTGTGGTTGGAAACCTCACATGCTCTGCTTTGGGATAGTCACCTGAAGTGGGTATTGAAGGACAGCCTACTGCCTCCTCCAGACCAAGTGTCCACTCCTGGCTGCTAGGAAAATTTACCAAGAAAAATGAAACCAAATCAAACAAAATGGGTTTTGATGCCAGTTTGTATACATAACATAGGAGATACTAATGATTCAGATGTGAACATTCTCAGTATAAGTGGCATAAGGCACAAAGAAAATCCCTTTCACAGTTCCAGTTCAGAAGGTTGGTGCAAATTTTTAAATGACAAAACATTATTTCCAATCAAGATGAATACAGGGTATAGTACTTTCTTTGGCTAAAATCTGAATGGTTACTATGATCCACCTAATCTCAATTGAGATTGAAAATAGTCTCTATTCAACCTCATAACACCCTATGGTGTAACTATTACTACCCCCTATTTTACTGATGAAGAAGTTAAGATTAAGTCACCATAGGGTCACAGGACTTGGATTCAAACCTAGGATTTATTCCAAAGCCTGTGTCTTTAGCTACTATATCACCAGTACATTTAATCATAGTGAATAAAGACAAATGTTAAATGCAAGTGATTACTTTTATGCTGTTGATAAGATAAACAGACTAAAAATAGGGTTTAGTGAAGAATAAAGAATAGGGCAAGAATGTTCCATCCTTATGCAAACACTGGGACACAGGGACTGGTCAAAAAATAGCAGTTTTAAGAAAAGTTTGGTGAAGCCAAATGGAATTCCAGTCATGAGCAATCAATTCAAGATTCTATTAAGAAAGCAAAACAATGAGATTATCTCAATTACTGAGTTAACAATGAGATTTTGCCATCCACATTCAAGCCATGAGTAAGACATTTATTTGAATTAGATAAGAAGATATAATGTCATTGAATGAGGCCCAGTAAATTTAATAACAGAGATAAATGAATCTGACAATGATCTCACACTTTATAAATCTAAACATGGGACCAAGGTTAGACACAGGTCCTTGTGGTTGACAAATGAGCTTGAATGCTGCCTTTTACGCTATTGGAGACTGAACATAATTCTTGTGTTTACATCTTCTAAACATGGAGATTGAGAAATAATTAATCCAATTCTATTTGAACCAAAAATGCAGAAGCAAGAAACAACCTTGGACCTTCCTTTCTCAAATAGTAGCTATGCTGGTAATTTAATCACTAACTGAGTTGCGTAACTTGCCTATGACAAATAGTAAAATACCTACAAAGTGGAAATCTGCCCAAGTCATTCCTTCATAGGAATGGAGGTGAAGCCTTAGTTGGCTCATGCATGCTCTGTCTTCCTGCCCTCAATTGCTGAAGTTACTTCTGTGTTAGGATAGAACATGGGGCTAATTCTGCTCTTGAAGTGTGAAGTCACTGGAAGGTTTTAGGAAACTCTGCTGCCTCCACTCTCCTCCCCACCCCTCCTGGTACTGGCCAGCATGTAGCAGCACACTTCCACGTAAGGTGCTCAATCAGATCGAAACCACAGTGTGTAATGAATAGCAGATCCTGTATCAATCTGGCTCCTCTCCTTGTGTCTTTCTCCCTTGCTTGCTCCAGTGTTTAGTTTTAGATATGGGAATTCTGATTAAGGTCAGTCTGGCTGTTCTTTCCTGATGACCTCAACTTTTCATTCTTTAGTCTCAACTAAAAGGGCATTTTTCTCTTGGAAGCTTTCCTAGGTCCCCTAAATGACACAAGGTTCCCTTGTCCCATGCTTTCACAGCTCCTGTGCTTCCTGACATGAAACATTTTCTTCATCTCCTCTGCTAGCTCAGAGTGTCTGTGAGGACAGGTACAGAGTGCCGTCTTCACCACTATATTCCAATACCTGGCACAGTACTGGTCCTTCATGTTTGCAGAATGAATAGTTGCCTTTTTCATTTCTTTAAAAAAAAGTTATTGTAAATTATTTAATGTATACACAGAGCTGAAGATGTAGCTCAGTGATAGAGTGCTTGCCTAGCATGTGCAAGGCCCTGGGTTTAATCTCCAATATTGCAAAAATAAACAATAACCTTTAAACATATACACACATGTGTAAAGAAAAAAATTACAAACCCCCATGTATCGACTACAGGATAAGAAATAAAAACAATACCAACACAAGTTTAGGTTCCTGCTTCTCACTCTGTTCGCATTTTGTTCTCTGGAGGCAACTAGTTCAGTTGTCCCTTTTTACAGGCACTTTCAGCTACCTGTGGCCAGCCACAGTCCAAAAATGTTAATATCTGTCTTAGCTCTTTCAAGAGGCAGAGAGACCATATTCACATATTTTATTATAGTAAGTTGCTATAATTGTTCTGTCTTATTAGTTATTGTTAATCTCTTACTGTGCCCAATTCATAATTTATCATCAATGTACATGGATAGGAAAAAGCAGAGCATTATAAGTGCTTGGTACTAGTTCTGGTTTTGGGGATCCACTGGAGATATTAGAATGTACCTGCCATGAATAAGGAGAGATATTATAGTTTGAACTTAGTGACTACTACTTCCATACATTTCTTAATATTTTTGTTATCCTATGTGCAAACTTAGAGTAGTTTTGCTTATTTTTATTTTACACACAACACTTATAAAAATATTATACAAATTATACCTTTTTATAATTGGCTTTTTTTTTCAACCTTCCTGTGATTCATTCATGCTATTGTGTTTAGCAAGAGACCATTTTCACTGCTTTACAGTATTTCATTGTATGGGTACTTTACTACTACTCAGTTTACTTATCAATGTGTTATTTCATAAATTTTTGCTGTTACAAAATACCATAAATGTCCTTATACCCAAAAAGCATTTCTTCTGGTAGATCCTGTCGTGATATCCATTATACTGGCACTTCCCACTGATTTGGGTGTCAAACCAATGGACTCTAGGAGCCACTCAACTACTCAGCAGTCTTACAGTGGGAACACAAAGCCTCAGTTTTCATTCTGTAAAATTGGAATAGTAGTCTCCCATCTGTCTATCTAAGAAGGTTGTTACAACCATCAAAGGAAATGATGTTGCTGAAAAGATTTTGAAACCTGATGTATTAAGCAACATCCGAACAGCAACAACCAAAACGAATTACCCAAGTGTAACAGTGCAAAAGAGTCATAACAAAACATCAGTATAAGAATTTAATATCTTTTGTTATCACCTCCCCCACTAAACTTGTTAGTGCCTATAAATTGGTGTGCTTTATCTACATTTAATTGGAGGTATTCTAGAAATACCTTACTCCCATCAGCTAGATTAGGGGAAGATCAGGTTCTTGAGAGAAATGCGTTTGGACCTGTGGGTTTCTACCACTTATAAAATCCTGAGATTGTTGAAATGAGCTTAATTGGTTTTGAAAACATATTTGCTGCACAGGTTTTGTCTTTATGCTGGGATGTAAAGGTGAGAGCATTGTCATAGCTAAAATGAGGATTTTATGGAGTCGAAGACCTGGTCCACATCTTGGCTCTACTTTCCTTATCTTTACCAGGCATAAGCAGAATCTCTAACAGGACTGTTGGGAAATTTGAATGAGCCAATGTAAATAAAGAGGCATACTTGCCCCTTTGAGTATGTGGCTAAAAACCAGGCTTAGTGGAGATTTCCCAGCAGGAGAGGTAAGTTGGCTAGGCTTTTGTTCCTCTCACCTGATCTCAGTCACCTCAGTTTAACTCTTCTTCACTTTTTTGAAGCATCGGTGTAGCCATTATGTGGGGACCTGCAGCTGCCACATATCTATGGACACTTTTGAATAAATGACCCTGGCAGCTATGTTCATTGAACAAAGTATGCCATCACTACTGAAAAGTTTTGTGCCAAATTCTTTGGATCTGCAAGTATTGACTTCTGGTTTGGAAACTAAGAAAGAGAAGCCTGGATAATCCATCTAATCAGTTAGCAAGGAACCAAAGAGAGGGTGTTAAAGTAGCTAGTTAATTCCAATTTTAATCATGTGATCTTGGTCTCAAGTAAGAGCTAACAACAGATAAGATTAAAACCTAGTGTCAGAGCTGTAGGTTCCAAAATAGTTCTTCCTGCAGAATGTTTGCTGTCCATATATGCTTTATCAGAATCCTCCAGTTTTATTCTTATAGTCACAATGAGCCAAAAGCTAGATTTACCTTGTACATTTGCACATGGATGTCTGGGTTCCTGGGAACTGGCTTGCTTTACACGTTTCTCTCCATAAACACATTCTGAAGAAAGGTCCCTCTGCATCTAGGAGGTGAAAAAAAGCAGGGAGGAGGGAGGACAGAACAATGTCCTTTCTATTCTCATAATCTTGGGAGGCTTCCTAGAGGGCAAATGGCTGGAAAAGATGGGTGGAGATGAGTACATGGAATTTTGCTGTCATGGATTTCTTTCATTGTTCTATATCCTCAACGTGTTCACTCAAAGAGGTTATTAAGCTCCTGCTACCAGGCATCATAATTTGTTGGCTTGGGAACCAGACTCCAGTTCTTCCATCTTGGACAAATTTCTTCAGTTCTCATTATCTCAATGTCTTCATCTATAAAATAGGGATAATAACAATACATGTTTCACAGGGTCATTGTGGGGACTAAGTAAGTTATCTATCTCTATCTCTGTCTATCCATATCTATATCTATATATTTTGAAACAGTGACTGGCCCATTATATGTGTTCAATAAACATTAGTTATTATTATTCCTAGCTAGAAATTACTAAAAACTAGTAGTACAAATAGGAAAACTCTGATGAATAGAGCTTTCTGGATAAGTTTATCCATCTTCTGGGTTAAGAAGAGTCTTTAAAACAAAACAAAAACATTGAAGCTATAATGTCAGCCACAACATATAGTTCAAACTTGCTAGTTGATGCCTAGAACTGGTTTGGGGGGGCAAACACACCACACTACTTCTGATGGTAAAGAAAATAAATGCTATTATGTACCTGCTAAATAAGCCACCCTTTCCAAATGGAAAACATCACAGTCATTTCAGTTTGCCACAGAGTTCATCCAATGTTGTTGGAGCAGCACAAATGGAACATAATATAAAAGTATACACATAATGTACTGTTCTAAATTCGAAGAGTGCATTTCTCTTACATGGCTATTCCCCGAAATTTTCAGAGAGATGATGCATAGAATGAGGTGGTTATTAAGCTGAAAATGAACCACAGTAAAACAGAGGAGGAATTGCAAGGGCTGACAGAATTGAAGGGAAACCATTAAATATTATAGGTAATAGGAAAGGAGGGGGATTATAAGAAATCTCGTTAGCCCTCTTGCTTTATGGGAAGACTAAGTCTATCATAGTTAGGAGTTCACAGATAAGAATTTTTAGAGACACTTTAAAAAAAGAAAAAAGATGTTCACAGATGGAAAAGTTACATTTGCTCAATAGCCCATTGTTCAGCGCTGCTCCTAAGAAAATGACTTTTGTGTAACGTAAATTCCTCACACTGCAGCCAAATCCTGCCTCAATGATGGGGCTGCAACTACAGGGAAAACTACATAACTGGAATTCTTGGGGGATGGGTCGCTTTTACCATTGCTGTCTTTGTTGTTCTACTGAGCTTGGAGTAAGAAGAAATTTTATTTCCAACTTTCTGTCCATAGACCTGTTTTTTAGGGGGACGGTGGGTGTAGTGGGAGGACTTGGAAATGCCATAGAAGGAAAATATTTGAGTCTTGGAATGATTCAGGACCATTAAGGGCTTCAAGGCTCATTAGGAGGGAAATGATTATGACTGGACAGGCCTGTAGATGTAGAGTTGAGAAGATGTGGCTTCATCTTTGTTCATACTACGTGCAACTTGTGAATAGTGCTTTTAATGGGATGAGGGTGGAAAGACATTCAGTATCAAATGCCTTAGCTTAGGAGAATGAAAACTGGAAAGAAAAAAAATCCCTACCAAAAACCAGTGCCGTTCCAGAAAATGTGAGAGTTGGGGCACTAGTTCTAGTTCTTATATATATTTTTAATACCTTTATTGTGTTACATACTATAAAAGTCACTCTTTTAAAGTGTACAATTTGATTAAGATTTTCAGTGTATTCACAGGACTGGGCAACCATCATGGTAATCTATCTTAAAACATTTACATTACCCCATTAAGAAGCCCTGCCCTGGGTAGAGGCCACTCCCATTGCTGGCCTCCCTCCCCACTCCAACCTGAGATAACTACTAATCTACTTTCTACAACTTTGGATTCCCTACTCTGGACAGTTCATGAAAGCAGAATCATACCAAATATGCTCTTCTGTGACTGGCCTTTGAGAGTAAAACATTTGTAAGTTTCGCCAATAGTTGAAGAGGTATCAGGACTTCATTTCTGTTATCTATGAGTAATATTCCTTCAGATGAATATACCACATCTTGCTCACCCACTTATCTGTTGATGACATTTAGTCCCCCCCCCCAGTTTTGGGCTATTATAAATAATACTGCTATGAACATTCATGTGTACGTTTTTGTGTGGATGTGTTTTTATTTGGTAAGTAGGCACTGAGGAGCGGATCAGTGTGCCATGTGGTACCTCTGCATTCACTGTTGTGAGGAATTGTCTATTGCTCTCCAAGATGGTGACCCATCTTATGTGTCAGAGCCTTCAAATGTGCTGCTCCCCTCTATCTGCAACACCTTTCCCTTTTCCTCTCCTCCAGTTCACTCTCACACACTTGGTCCATCACTGCTAAGGAAAGATATCCTAATTCCAGGTGGTTCATTCAATTAAACATACACAGAGGGCCCTTGACTTCAACTGTGAAGGGTTGGTTTTCCATCGAGGTAATAAAACACATGAATTGGGTGGTTAGTAGCTTAATGTAACCTCCACTGTTGGTGTGATGGTATCTTCAGAGCAGGTACCATGCCTAACTTTTCCTGCTCACTATTGCATATTCTTGAGAGAGCAGCCTCCAGAGTCAAGAGATAGGCCTTATGAGAGTCCCTGCCAACCCTATCTACTTTGAATCTGTCCCCATCTATAAAGTGTCTCTCAGGGCTTCGTGAGCACAGCCTGGTGCTCGTCATGTGGCAGTCAGCTGATTAAAAGCTATTGAGTGAACAAATGCATCAGTCCTGTGGGACGATCTGCCACACCCCATGGACTGCGTGGCCAATGTACACTTCTCATGGAGGTCAGGAGAGAAGGTTGAATGATGAGTGAGCACAATGACTCCTACTGACATTCCTGAATCTCAGGCATTCATCCTGCATGCTGGGTCGAGGTCAAGATAAGGGAGGGATGATGTTTTTTGGGGGCATTGTCTATGAAACCTCTGAAAACAATAAGCCAAACTACCTTTTTGCATTTCCACACCAAGCAGCTGTTTTGGTTGATTTAAAGGAAGAGATTCTTGTGCCCAGATCTATAGCTTAGTGTTGAACACAGTGTTTAAGAGAGGACCTGTTGAAGTACAGTTTCCTGGGTTCCAATTCTAGCTTCTCTGGTTGTGACCAAAATACCTGACACAAGCAACATAATGGAGGGAAGGCTTATTTTGGCTCATGGTTTCACAGGTTTCAGTCCATAGTTGATTGACTCCAAGGGAGAAGCATCATGGTGGAGGACAGCTGTTCAGGTCATGACAGCTGGGAAGGAGAGAGAGATGAGGAGAGATTGAGAGTCAGAGAGATTGAGAGGGAGATTGAGTGAGAGATTCAGAGAGAGAGGTTTAGAGAGGGTGGGAGGGGAAGAGAGAGGAAGGAAGGTGGGTGGGGGGTGGAGAAGAAGAGGCTGTGGGCCACAATATAGTCTTCCAGTGACCTACTTCCTCCAACCATGTCTCACCTGCCTAGAGTTTCTTCCTCTTCCTAGCACTCCATTCAAATTATTAATCCACTAATGAGGTCAAAGCTCTCAAGATCCAATCACTTCCCAAAGTCTCACCTCTGGACATTGCTGCATTGGGGGCCAAACTTTCAACTTGTAAGTTTTGGAGGGACATTCAAGATCCAAACCATAATATTTTCCTACCATTTAGGCAAGTTCCATAACCAGTTAAGTCTCAGTTCAATAGAAATACTAATCATCCCTTTATTGTAGGGTTGCTGAGAGGATTCCGGGGGGCAATGCACATACAACACAGCTTCGTGCATAGCACATCCCACTGGCTCAAAGATCCTGAGTGACTCAGCTGTTAGCCTTGGGAAGGGTTTGGTTTCTAGTTATGAGAGATCTAAATCCCAAAGTATTAGTTTCATTAAACTCTTGACAGTCTTCCAAGGATAATGAGAAACAAAGGGCATGTAAAACACCCACTTAGTGCTATTTTATTGTAAGCTACAGTTAATCAGATTTCTGAATTTTCCATTCACTCCCAAGAAGCCATAATTGAGAAAACAAGCACTGTGTGTGTGTGTGTGTGTGTGTGTGTGTATGTGTGCACGCGCATGTGCATGCATGCATGTGTGTTGTTTGGGGGTGGTTAAAATTCAGCCAACTTCTTTTTGTCTGAGTTTATAGAACACAAAACAAATCAACCTCTTGAGTATTTCTATGGTTTCAAATGAAAGTTAAAAAGTCAGTTTCCATTCATAATATTTCTGATCCTCAGAGAAATTTCTTGTTTTAGGTCTTCCACAGTCATTCTATCTTCTATGGCATAAGAAGGCTGGGCTCTGGAGTTCTGCCCTTTTCTTTCCTTCTTCCCATTGTTTGCTCACTCTTTCTCTCTCCCTTCACCTTCTTTCCTCTCTTCCTCTCTCCCTCCCTTCCCCTCTTTCTCTGTAAAGTGACAGCCTTATATATCTGTGTCAAATGGGATAGTTAGGATATTTACTTTGTAGGGCCAATGGGTAAATGAAATGAGACATTGATTTCTAATGCAGAACAGGCATGTGGTAAACACTCAGGATGTGTTCATTATGATTGTTACTACTGTTAGGAAAAGGGAAGATTCTTTATCTCACTCCTTTACTCTGATTCTTCTGATTTTGGCTTTGCAGATTAAAAATCTCAGGAACCATTTGCCTGCATTTCTTTCTTGAGCCTGGCTCACAGCTGTCAGTCATGGGAGAGTGTCTGAGTTGCTAATAAATGATTTGCATATGAGACTCCTTAGGAGCCAGGCGTCAGTTACTTAGGTGAGGATGGATTCTGGGCTGGGATGTGCTCATAGTTTTGGCTAGTATCTGGTTAGGTCCTGGCTGCTGTTTTCCAGCTGTAACCATCCCAAGGGTGCATGGGGGTGGCCTTCACCATGCTGCAGACGTGTAAAGCCAGACTTAGAAGCAAGAAGCTGTTTCCATAGGGACAAATCAGTACTCCCAGGGTCAATCATGAGTGCCTGCAGCCTTGTGTCCTCTATTAAGTGGCATCGTATGGATCTCTGAGGTTCAGTGTTGTAAATCAATATGTAGATTGTCAGTTGGCCTGCATGCTGGGGTGGGGGTTTCCCTGTGGTCCACCTCTCTGGCCTTGAGAAAAGTAGGAAAGATGTTTGTTACAGTTTGGATAGGAAGTGTTCCCAGAAAAGCTCAGAGGTGAAATGTTCAGAGGTGAAATGATGATATTATGAGAGCTGTAACCTTATCAGTAGATTAATCCATTTGATGGATTAATAATTCGAATGGACTACTGGGTGATAACTACCAGCAGGTGGGGTGATGCTGGGGAAAGTAGGGCACTGGAGGTGTGGCCTCAGACTATATCTTGACCCTGGCTCCTTGCTTTCTCTGCTTCCTAGCTGACCTGGGATGAACAGTTTTCCTCTACCACACCCTCCCACCATGATATTCTGCCTTACCTTAGGCTCAGAATGATGGCACTGGTGGGCCATGGATTGAATCTCTGAAACCATGAACTTAAAATAAACTTTTCCTCTTCTAAATTGTTTTTGTCGGGTCTTTGGTCACAGCAACATAAAATTGACTAACACAACAATGATGTTCTCCTTTTCCGATTCTTCCCCTGCGTCCTACCAGAGAGAGCAGTAGCTTCACTGCAGAGGGCATGTGGTTTGCCTTGTTAAATGCAGATGCTCAGTAGAGACTCAGACTCAATAAGTCGAGGGCAGAGATTAGCAAATGTATGTCTAGAAGCACCTCAAGTCTAGACTTTAATTCTAATAATTTCCTTATTTGTGGCCTGTTTTCCTCCTCTCTACCAGCATGAAGGTGGGGGTCTTGCCATATCTGTTCACCACTTCAGACTTGTGGCCTTGCCTTTAAAGGCAGGGAAATGCAGCATCTTTCAAACTTCATTATGCACTTTAATCACACACGGTCTTGTTAAAATGCAGTTTCTCATTCACTGTGTCTAGAGCAGGGTCCAAGAATCTGTGTTTCTAACTGTCTTCCAAGGAATGCTCTGGAGGTTGCCTCTTGGTGTAGCAAAGGTAGAGTCTTTGAGGATGCCACTTTGAATCATGCCACCTTTGCTAGTGGGGAGCCCCGGGCATGCATCTTCCCCTATAAATGGGGTCCTACACAAAGGTCCTTCTGAGGCACCCATAAGATAAGTATTTAGCCTAGAATATGATGAGTACTCAGTAAATGTTCATTCTTTTAATTATTATGACTAATGTTAGAAGTTAATTCTCAGATACCATTTAAGCAATGCTAGCATGGTCAATGTACAGTTTTTCATCAGACTGCCTGGGTTTATCTCCTGTGTCTACCACTTACTTATTTTATGGATGTGGGCAAATTTCTCAACTTCCTCGTGCCACAGTTTCATCATCCATAAAATGGGAATATGACTGCTACCTCCCTCCTATTGTCATTGAGAAGATTGAACAATAAATCCAAAGTTCCCATTCCAATATCTGGAGTCTTGGGGCTCTGTTTATGTTATAACCATTATTGATCAACTATTGTGTGAGATTGTATCTAATGGGACCTCTGGTCTTCCTAATCCAAACTACCAGTCAGTTCTACTAAGTAGCCTTGACAGGTCATAGGGCCTCAATGTGGCCACCACCCTTTAGTTATTCCATTAGGATAATAACAGCTTCCTTTTTTAGCATTGTACCTTTGAGGAGTTATTTAATATATCTGTGTACCACACTTTGCTGATTCATAAGCAGGAGAAAATAATAGCTGCTTCATAGCGCTCTTATAGGCATATAAAGCATAAGTAATTAGAACAGAGTTTGAAATGTGGTAAGTGCTTTGTAGACATTAGCTGTAATAGCAATTATTGTTATATTGTCATTTCACTATAATATATACATAAAATAGATGTTAGCAATGATTATCATCATAGCATGGTACAGTATAATTATGTATTATATAAAGTATGGATTATAATCATTAATATCATGTACCAATTGTCATGATTTGTATCTTATATGTTCTCCCCAAACTCATGTGTTGAAGGCTTGGTGTCCAGCTGATGCTGCTAATGGGGGGAGGGTGTGGAAACTTCAGGAGTGGGACTGAACTGGAGGGAGTTAAGTCACTGGGGGCTATTGGGACCCTGTCCCCATTCTCTTTGGTCTTTATCACTTCTTGGCCACCGGGATGTGATCGGCTTTGTTTCACCATATTCTCCTAACATGATGTTCAGTCTCATTATGGAGCCAAGTGGCCATGGACTGAAACCTTTTCTCTTGTTGTGTTTCTTGGATATTCTGTCACAGTGCCAGAGAGCTAACACATCAATATTAAAATCATACTATAATAATCTGTGCTTTGTCTGAAAATGCCTTTATTTTACCTTCGTTTAAAATTTTTAAAAAATTATGTAAAAAACACATGAAATTTACCATCTTAACCATCTTTTAAGTATACAGGTCAATAGTCTTTAGTATATTCATATTGTTCTGTCACTATTACCACCATCCAGCTCCAGAATTATTTGTGAAACTGAAATGCTGAATCCATTAAACAATAACTCCCCATTATTTTCTACCTCCATCCCCTAGCAACCATCATTCTGCTTTCTGCCTATCTGAATTTATCTACTCTAGCTATCTTATATTAGTGGAATCATGCAGTATTTGTCTCGGGACTGGCTTATTTCACTTAGTATAATGTCTTTAGGGTTCAATCTGTATTGCCTAGCATATGTTGGAATTTCCTTGATTTTTGAAGGCTGAACATTATTTCATTTTATGTATATTCATCTATCAGTAGACACTTGAATCACTCCTACCTTTGGTCACTGTGGATAATGCCGCAGTGAACACAGATGTTCAAATATGTGTGTCTCTGTCTGTCTCTCTCTCTTTCTCTCTTTTGGTGCCGAAACCTAGGATCAAACCAACAAATATGTCTTTGAGATCATATTATTTTTTGGGCATAGAAGTTGTATAATCCTCATGACTTCTGATTGTAGTCAGAGACATCTCTCCTTATACTGTCATATCCCACCTTGACGAGAAAACCAAGAAACGAATGACAGAAACTTCTCAAGCTCTTAAATGTGTATCTGTTTACAATATTTCTGTGGTCACCTATACATGCAGGACACCCTGCCAGGTGCTGTGGGACAGCAGCTGTGGTCAGTGTTCTAGCTGGCTATTTGTGTATAGAAAAGTCATGTACTTGTAGTGGCTTCTTTTCTTTCTTAAGTGGTCTCATAAAAGCTGTGTTCCTTCCCCTGGTGTTTGGATAGAATACCAGCCTCTGACACATCCAGTAACTTTGCCCAAGTCCAAGAAGGAATAGTTCTTATAGATGAGGTGGTTTTTCTAGCCAGAGGATTTCAAAATGTTCTCAAGACTTTGCCAGAAGAGGGAGTCTGTACAGGTAATAAACTGCATTAAAAAAACTGTGTAGAAGTAAAAACCTGTGGTCATATCATCTACCACTCAGAAACATATTTGCTAGGATTTTTTTGGCCTTTTTTCGGTGAAAAGATGATCTCAATTTCATTTTAAGCAAACCATGAATATAAAGTTTGACACAAAAGCACTTTCCAATGCCCTGTGTCTTCGAACTTGTAGGCCATGGTGTGGCAGCAGGCAGGACCTGTGCCTCTGGGGAGGTGCCAGTGAGGAGCGTGAGCTCTGCAGACAGGCGGCTGGTAGGATCCCCGCTCTCACACAAGCTGTCAGACCAGGCTCAGTGCTTAATATCTTGACTCCTAACCTCTCTAATGCTCAATTTTCCCATTAGCAAAATGAGGTGTACAATAGTCCCCAGCTTATAGGATTGCTGTGCAGATTTCATGAGCTAATACCCTTAATGGGCCTGCTTGTCACAGGCCTGGGACAGAGGAAGTGCAAATTAATGTTGGCGATCCCTCATGAAAACAAACGTGCTCCATGCTCCTGCTCTGGTGCCACAGTCTATCTTGTAATCCCTCAAACATGCCACTTTCAGTCTTCTGCTGGCCCCACGCCCACTTTTTCTTCTGACGGGGACCTTCTAGCCACACCCCTCCCTGTTGCCTTTCTAACCCTACTTACTTTTTGTGTTCCATCATTGATATTTTCTCCAAGAAGCCTCTTTGTCAAAATTGACTTTTTTTTCCCACAAGGTCCACAAATGCCCTGCCAAGCACCCATCACTCTGTATTGTCACCCCGTCTCTGAGCTGTGAGTCCCATGAGGCCATGTCCACATGGTTTCTACAAGATCTCAAATGAAAGGAATATATGAAAGGTAGACCTGTATGTGGCATAGGCTGGAAGGATGTCTGCTTTGGAGAGTCAATCTCAGACAGCTCTGATGCAGTGCCCCAGGTGATCCTTCCTCATAGAGTGCCCTGGTCGGTTTTCATGTGGAATGTCTATTCCTCCAAGCACCACTTTATTGACTACCAAAGGGTAGAAACATTACAATTCTTTGGCTTCTCGGGGCTCTGGTTCAGCTTTCAGATAGGGCCATAAAGATTTTCGAAGGATGTTCTTGCCTGGGTCCAGGATCTAAGGTTTCTCCCCAGCACACTGGATTTTTTTTTCCCTCTGTTCTTTCTTAGACCCCTGTCTTAATCTCCATTAGCAATTCTTTATCCTGGTTCTTGCAATGGTATATTTGTCTCCCTTTGATACCAAATGAAATGTAATTAGCTATCAGGGTTGCTGGTTGGCTAGTTTCTCAGAAAGGCTATGTGCTTGGTGATAAGACACTTCTGTGCTATTTCTATCCAATCCATCAACCTTCCTGCCAAATTATTTCTTCTTGGATTAATGTAAGAATCGTGGCTATAATAGCAAACATTTATTAAGTACCTTCCTGTGCCAGACACTGTGTGAGTGTTCTCTAGGAGTTATCTCATTTAATTTTGACAACAATCCCATGAAACAGAAATTGCCTGTATTCTCTTTTATAGCAGAGAAAATTGAGGCATGGAGAAAGTCAGTAATTTGCTCAAGGTACCCAGAAAGAAGTGACAAAACAGGAACTTAGGTTCAGGTCTGCATAACTTCAAAGGCTGTGCTCTTCACCATGAGTCTCCAACACTGCCCTATAATTTTCAGTTATTATAATGTCTCGATTTGAAAGCTCAGGTACACTAAAAAAAATACATTTTGTACCCAGCGTGCACAGTGATCATGTCGCTACCATGATCTTACTAAACCCATGCTTTCCAAATTAAGTCATAGCTTACATTTTATCTTTTGTTTGAAGATAAATGGGAAAGAAATATTTCATTTTGTGCTCTTCTTCCTTTTGTAATCAGGCACTGTTTTGTTTGTTTGTTTTGGGTGTGTGGTAGAAGGTTATGAGATTGTCAATGGTTATATAGCTGGACTGGTAACAAAATTAATCTGATGATTTTATTTGTATAGTAACTGCTTTTCTCCTCCTTGATTTCAGAGCTGACTGGCAGGCCTCACCCATCAAAAAATTTATATTTTTGGATATAAGAAGTATTGAAGGAGTAATGTAGATAGCTTTGCATGTAAATCATTCTTGTTATTGAGCAAAATAATATGTTCTCTGCACTACCTTCATTGTTCCTGTGTGCTTGTGTGGTTGTGTTATAAAATTTACAGTGAAGAGATAAAGGAGAAAGGTGCAAAATCAGTAACTCCCACTTTCAAAGTAAGTACTTGTGTTTCACCAAATTTAGAGACTCCAAATTCATACATCTAGCATTTTGCTCATTTTCCCCCAAATTAATTCTATGTAAAATCTAGAGATAGGGGAATACCTTAATATTTCCTAGGAGCAAACAGTAGAAAATACTTGATAGTTCCAATCTCGTATCCATTCACTTATCATATTCTCAAAGAGTGTCTGATGATACCTAGGTACCATGCTCAGCACTGGGGGTATGGAGGTCCAAGCCCTGGCCCTCACTAGATCAACAGTGTATATACAGATACTTAGAGGCAATAAACAAAATCAACTTGGCATGGGAACATGAGATGGCAGGGACTGACTCACGGGTGTTGCTAACATATGGCTGAGTGAGACTCACCTGGAATATGGAAGAACCAGTATTCTCTTTCTTCAGATCCACAAAATCTGTTCTTAGGAAAACATTTTCCATGTTTTCCACCTAGCCTGCCACCAATAGCAACAGCAGTAATTGTTCCATTACCTTTTCTTTTTTCTAAATAGCTTGATACATTTTTTTATTTGCTTTTTATTTTTGTTAGTCAGAACATTGAAGGAACCTCAAGAGTTTATTACTGTTTTTCCTGTGATCAAGAGGCCACTGAAGGGCCATGAGGAAAGATAGCATTTGGGAGAAAGTGACCCCCACAAATGCAAGGGGGTTCTAGGCAGTCACTCAGGTTTAGGAAGATAGCTCTCAAATGACTTGGGCAGGGTTGCAATGGGGTAGAAATTCTAAAGCTGATATAACTCAAGAGGAATTTAGGAATCAAAGGTGGTGATTCTGATCACACATTTGTGAATGATTCTTATAAAGAGAAAGTGAAATGTCTAAAGCATTTTGGTGAATAGATTTAATCTCAAATACCAACTCTGCATGGTAGCAGAAGCTAAAATAAATCCTCCTAAGTAGAGAAGGATTCTGAGATTTACCTGGAATACCACTATTAACAGATTAAACACAGAATTGGACCCTTCTTCTTATTTGACACACCTCTCCAAGTTCCAAGTGTTTGAATTAGGATCCAAAAAAAAATTTTTTTTTGGTATTAGGGAATGAACCCAGGGGCTCTTAACCTCTGAGCCACAACCCCAGCCCTTTTTATATACTTATTTTTTATTTTGAGACAGTGTCTTGCTAATTTGCTGAGGCTGGCTTTGAACTTGTGATCCTCCTGCCTCAGTCTCCCAAATCACTGGGATTGCAGTCATGCATCATTATGCCCAACCCAAATAATCATAATATACTAAGCCAGTGAATCAAAACCAGGAAGACGAAGACTAATGAGAATGACTGTATATTCCTGCATTTAAATTCAAAACTCAATGATGGGTTACATTTTGGGATTGGGGAAATTTGGATAGATGTCAATTCATGAAAAAGAAAGACTTGACCTCAAGCCCAGTATGAATCCATAAGATGATGTGGCTGCAAAATGTCCTAAAACAATGGTGGGCTGCTGGAGTAAACAGGGCAGGCCAACCTCAGCCTCTCCACTGGAACAGAGCCTTGCAAGTGTCTCTTCTTCTTTTTTTTATATTTATTTTTTAATTTTCTTCCTGTGGATACAACATCTTTATTTTATTTTTATGTGGTGCTGAGGATGGAACCCAGCGCCCCACGCATACCAGGCAAGCGCGTTACCTCTTGAGCCACATCCCCAGCTCGTGTCTCTTCTTTCTAGCCTGCTGCTATGTTGAAGACTTGAGTGTCTGCATCAGTTCCCAATTTCTGGTGTTTCATCAAATGATTTTGCAAATGTATGGGTTTTGGAAAAAGCTTGAAATGTGCTTTGTCCCACGTGTTCTATCCTTAAACACCCACGTGCACTTCAGGAGGAGTTTTGTCCATATGGTATGCTCATTGGCAGTTAACTCATCAAAATCACCATTGTGTCAGAACCATTTGATTTCCAACTTGCCATTTAAGTTGTTCCAAAAAGGCTCCTGAAAGATTTTTTTTTTAAAACTAGGATATGATTTTGGTAAAAGAAATAAAGAGAATGTGGATTTTTTTTTTCAGTTCAAATTTAACACAGAGGGAACCCAAGAATTTTAAGCTTGCTAGAATCCATTCTTTTAAAACCAAGTTGACCTTTGCCACTCTCTTTTGAGGATAATGATAATGATGGTGATGATTGATGATGGTAATGATGATGATTGTGGTTATTCAACTGATGGATTTGGGTTATTTTCTGATTGTCCCTGGAACAAACTTTTTTCCTAATAATTATGATGGCGAAAGTAGAGCAAGTATAAGAACTGGAAGGAAATGTTAGAAAATAACAAGGAATACTTGTACTAAAAGCATTGGCACATGTGAAGGATAGTAAAATTGCAGGCAGAAAACATAGTCTGTGAATATACTTTCTAAGTAGAAAGCCCATAATGATCTCCCACTTAGTTTTCCTCTTGCAGGAAAGTAAGTTCTAGGATTAGGACTTCAATAATTAGTTTGGTACCATCTTCCCACCCCCCACCCCCTTACTTGGCATTGAAACCAGGGGCACTCAACCATATCTTTTTGACATCCAACTCGCAAGAGGAAATGAGACCTGACCTAATCTCAGATAGTGAATGCAGGCTGGAACATGCTTCTGATGTCTGTGGGGTGGACATTTGCTATT
This sequence comes from Marmota marmota marmota, assembly GCF_001458135.2. Taxonomy (NCBI): domain Eukaryota; kingdom Metazoa; phylum Chordata; class Mammalia; order Rodentia; family Sciuridae; genus Marmota; species Marmota marmota. Next base: position 74,625,487 of record NW_026000026.1, read on the forward strand.
GTTTTGACTAATTTCATATTCTTCTCATTTAATTCATTTCCAAGCACAAACATGAGGCAAAAATAAAGGAATATTCTCTGGTACAATTCTTAAAATTGACTTGCAGGTAGATTTGAAATCACAAGTTTGGTCTTATCTAGATATGGCCTGTGATGAGTTTTGGTCCTGTGTTCAGGTCATTGTCCCATCCTCTCCTGAATGAACAGGTTAAGACTGATATTAGATGTGGTAAAAAATTGTACTTTTATAGTCTTTGGTCTATATGCTTTTTTTCAACCCATATTTGAGGAGAGGGACATAAAGAATTCTAGCTAGATTGAGATTCATAATAGAAGTTACAAAATGGGTACCAAATCAGAAAGGAAGGTGTGGGTGACTGCAGATAATCTCACTGTAGATATTTAGTGAGTACAATAAATAATCATGGAGTAATATTTACACATTGAATGGTAGGGAGGATTTAGCATCTCTTATTTTAAACTTACAATCTCTGGAAACTATGATTTGCTCTGTACCAAATTATTATTCAGGAGGAATAGTTAGCTTCAAACAGGCCAGGCCTCATCTCCTATGCTTTTTCTAGCTGAAGAACTTTGAAAATTTTTTGTGATGAGAAAGCATTGCTGTAAGCTATCAGTTATGACAGGCTTGAGCAAGTTGCAAGCTCATGGCTGTTAGGTGTTTATTTTCCCAAGGATATTGTAAAAAATGAATATTAACCCAAACAGTTCTTTATAATTCTAGGTCTGTGTTCCTTTCTGTGATTCCAATACTTTCTCTAAGGCCAATAGAACAGTTAGGCTGTTTCCAATATTTTACAAAATAGAAAGGATAGTTTTGATTTAGAAAACAAACATGTAAATGGTGCTTGTCCATGGGAGAAGAGGGGACATGCATTTAAAGATGTCCTTGAACTCTCATCTCAGGAGGAAACTTCCCAGGGAGCTTGTGGAACCTGATTCATCTTCATGAACCATTTTTAAGAGCAATTATGTTCAAACTTTTTCAAAGAAGTCCTATTGACACACGTGAGTTCTCTTATTCTTCCATGGGTTTGGTTACTCATTCCAACCCCTTTTGCACAAAGAATGGTAAATAAATAGGGAAAAGGGAAGGTTTTCCTGTTTAACTTTCTACTCAAATGTAAAGAAATATAAAGAAGCATATTTCAAAGAGCTCTTTTTTTCTCATATTATCTCATTCATTTTCTGATTGACATGGTGGTATTTGAATAGATAGAGAATTATACAGTTTTTAAAGAAATTACAAATTGTTTTCTGTGGTAGAATTCACTCAATGTGATTGAAATCATCACTGCTTTTGGCAAGCTCCTTTTCTTCTTTTTAATATTTTAAAGGATTGCCTTTATTTCTTTTATTTTCCCCATTTGCATCATCGCTAAGCTCAATTTTAAAAAATCTCATCATATGCATCTCCTGGTTATTACTCATTTTTACTTCAATTTGCATTATATCACTCTGAAGTACACATATAACTAGAGAATAGGACATTATTATACTTCCTCTAAGAAGAGAATAAGTTTTAAAGTTTGCTACATTAAGTAGCAAAAATAAAGACTAATGGGAGAATTTCATTGCATGGACACACTTAATTTCAGCAAGTATTTTTGATCACCTACTATGTGCCAGGGGCTGTTGTAAGTATTGAATACTGAGGACTTTGATGTGGACAAGACAGAAAGGGTCCTTGTATAATGGAGTTCACTCTCTAGTGGAGGAGGGCAGACAATAAGCAAACCAGACAAACAGATGAGGAAACTATTGCAGAGTGTTATGCAGAGAACTAAAATTTAAAATGTGATAAAATAATAACCAGATGCCAACTTTAAATTGAGTGATGTGGTAAAATCTCTCCAAGGACATTTAAGCTGGGGTCTCATTCTACTTCCTGTGGCTAAATGCCTTGTACTTAGAGGCATAAAGCAATTTATGTTCAGGGATCCTCCATGTCAGGAATCTGCAGGGTGTGTTGGAGCCAGGCTTGTCTCTGCCTTGCAGTGCCTGGGGCCTGGCTGGAAGGCTTAAAGGCTGGGGCTGGGACCATTCGAGCATTTGCCCACTCACACATGTCTGGCAGTTGATGCTGCTGTCAGTTGAGTGGCAGCACACCTACATGGGGCTCTCCAAGCAGCCTGATCTCCTTCCATTATGGTGGCTGGGTTCCAAGAGTAAGTATCCCAAAAGAGAAAGTGAGCCAGGTGCAAGCTCTATTGACATTTGTGACCTAGCCTTAGAAAACACACCGTGTTGCTGCTGCTAGACTCTTATTGCTTACGATGATTGCCAAGATCTACCTAGTTGAACCCAAGGAAACAAAGACCACTTCTTGAAGGGGTGTCAACATCACATTGTAAGAAGAGCACATAAGATAGGATATGTATCAGTGTGACCATCTTTGAAAAATTCCATCTGACACAGTCTGAATGTCAAGATAGAGTTAGGAACTTAAAAACCAAGGGGAAGAACATTCCAGGCAAAGGCCTAGGTAAACACCAACTTGGCACATATTTGAACCACAGATAGAAGGCAGGCAGCAGGATATGAAGAGCAAGGAAAGAGTGGTCGCAGGTAAAGTTGCACAGTGGCTGGGGCAAGATGATGACATGGCAGAACCAATTCCACTTTAGATAATAGGTAAGGAAGACTGGGTTTGTCCTGGGACTCATGCAAGCCTTCTCTGGGGAATCGCTCCTTTGGGTCAGTTTGTCGATTTTGGCCTGTCTTTAGATTCTCACATATAGTATTCCTAGTTCTCTTCTCAGCAATGCTTCCTTTTGAAGTCCCCATCCCCCAGCCTACACTCGTCCACTACTGGATTTTGGACCCTGCAGGGAGTAAACAGAAACCTTTGGTTCCTTCAGTCTTTCAAGGGCCTTTAATTTAGTTGGAGAGATTAATACACACACATGTGCATACACGCACACAGGGATATTAAATATAAGTCAGCAACATTTATGTGCAACAAGAATCAAATATGAAAATACGCAGTGTGAATCATAGGACTTAGAAGTCATATAAAGAAGACAGTGTAAAATGTCTAATAAATTGGGTGTATGTCAGTAGTTTAAGGAAAAATATTGTACATTTTTTATACAAATGCTTAAAACTTTTGGATTATAAGAAGTGACACAAAGTGAAAACATAAATGATAAACTAGGAAAAATATTCATGCTATATAAAGACTATCTTTATATAGAGATAACTTATACCATTCACTGCACAAAATAGAAAAATATGAGCAAAGATACGAAGGAGAAGTTCACAGAAAAGAACACATAAATGACCAATAGCCATGAAGAAATGTTCAACCTCATCATAATAAAAGCAATACATAGAAAAGTAAATGCTTTACTAAATTGACAAAGAAGCTATCAAAATAAGCTATTTTTTTTTTTTACCAAATTGACAATTATCACAATGTTTGATAAAAGTCAGTGTTGGTTAAGATGTGAGGGATATCAGCCTTCTGTATACTGTTGGCTGGTATACACCTTTTCAATGAAGAATTGGCAATATTTATCAGAGTTTAACATGAATATTTTATTTGCTTTGGTATTTTGCTATTTGAAAATAATCTTATGGATGTACTTATTCCAATATGCAATGATATATATTTAAAAGTATTTATTTCTGTATTATTTATTTTATTAAAAAATTTAGTTGTAAATGGACACAATATCTTTATTTTGTTTATTTATTTTTATGTGGTGCAGAGGATTGAACCCAGTGCCTCACATGTGCTAGGCAAGTGCTTTACCACTGAGCCACAACTCCAGCCCTAGTTTTGTATTATTTATAATAGAAAAAAATAAAGTTACTCAGATACACATAATTAGGAACCAGATTTATAAATTATAGCACATGCAGAGGCATATAGACCCTGAAATGCCATTCAGCTATTTAGAAGGTGAAATATTAGGGGCTGGGGTTGCAGCTCAGAGGTAGAACACTTGCCTAACATGTGTGAGGCACTGGGTTTGATCCTCAGCACCACATAAAAAAATAAAATAAAGATATTGTTTCCATCACTACTAAAAATATATATATTAAAGAAAAATAAGGTGAAATATTAAAAGCGCTGAGAAAGAGGTGGATAAATGACCACTCATTCATTGATTGTTAAGTAGAGGAAAAAGAGGAAAAATGAACAGAGATCGTGTGATGAAGTCTGTATGTAAATATGTAAATTTTATATCTAAATATACCTATTGTAAGCACAATACTTAGGATATTTCTTCTCTTAAAAATCTAGGCATGGAAGTCATGTGGCGAATGTGTTCTATCATGGAATTTTATAAAGAATGGGACGGCAAAAGATAGGTGTCTACTAGTGGTAAAGGTCCAGTAGACACCAAACAGGGGCGAGACTGTCTTTTCTCACATAACTCAACTCTTCCAGTCCACCCCATGCCTAGCCCAGGACATTCCCAACATCCCACAGCCCTGTTAGAGCAGGGACCATGTTAGAGCAGGGACCTTCTGCAGTTGATCACTGGGGTATGATTTCCTCAAGAGTGGATCTTTGAAGAGATATCAGAGGAGTCTCAGAGGTAGGAAAGTCCTGGTTTGCAACTTTTTACCTTTTGACTCGAGATCTGCAGACTATGCTTTGGCACACTGAGCCAGTGAGGATGACAAATGGTATAATTTGAGAGGCACCAAAGGGCCTCAAATGTGACAACATATCAGGGCCTGAAATTCCCACCATTAACTATCACTGAAGGGCCTCGCAGAGATGGGCTTATGATGTCTTTAGTATTATTATTTAATTTTAAAATTAACACATGTCCAAGATTTTAAAGGAAAAACATCAAACATTACAGAGGCATATAATGAAAACCAAAATTCTCCTTTCACCCCCTTCAATCTAAAATTCCCTGCTTCAAAAGTCTATCATTACAGTTTTATAAATTGTATATACTTCCAGAAATTGGAGCATGTACATGGATAGGCTGTCATTTACCTGCCTCTTTCTTACTAAGTAGAAGAGATCTTTAGTTATGAGAAATGAAGAAAAATTCGATGGCAAATTTTCAATGGTAACATATCTGACTTCCACTCCTCATGTGTCACTAGGCACCTTCTATGGCAGTGAAGATCATAATACCAACATAGACAGGATATCATTAGACAGTTGGGAAGGAAAAAAGAAAGCACAGACAGGCAGAGGTAGCACTTGCATTGAAAAAAAAATGGGGGTAGACCTACGGCTTTTGTGTCACAATGAACAGATTCTGAGACTGTTGGCCTGAAAATGAACAATGACTGTCCAAATCAGCTTATGTGCCCACCTCATCATCCCCTTTGATTGCCTTGAATCATTGTGGAGATTCCTCCCTGGGCTCTCCTGCTGGTGGGATGTATTTGCTCACTGCCAGGCAGCACCTACTGAAAATAAAAACTCACCTTCTATGAGTGACTGGGTATGCATTAACAAGATTGATGTCCCCCAAATATTTTTCTCTGAAAAAACAAGTAGCAGAATGTTATGATATCATTAACGACAAAAATACAAACCCATGTTAACTATTTTATATGAATTCTGAATGTGAGTGTTATGTGTATGTAAAGGTGAGTGGGTGGGGGGCGCAGGGAGCAAAACAATCTCATCACCTCTAAGAAGAGAGGGAAGAGACTGGGATTGAGGGGGCCTATTAGTAAAAGGGGGCCTTAGCTTTATGCACAGTGTCCTAATTTTTAAAAGAATTGAGCCATGTTCATTACCTGTGACCATGGTTTGGATGAGTGTCCACCAAAGGTCCTTGTTTAAAGGCTTGGTTCTCAGGGTAGAAACATGCTGTGTTCTTTAACTGCAGGGTGGGGGGTTGTGCTTATTGAGCTTCTTAGGTCCTAGGGGGCATGTCCTTGAAAGGGACTGGAGGACTTTTATCCTTTTATCCTTTTTATCCTCTTTCTCTGCTTCCTGGCTCAAGAAGTGGGTACTGTCTCCCACAAGTGCTCCTCTTAAGAGTCCCAGACCACAGGAGCCACCTGATCTTGTTTGGACTTGAGTCTCCAGAACTAGGGAGCCAAAATAAACCTTTCTTTACTTTGTAAATAGCCTTCCTAAGTGTCAGGCATTTCATTATAGTGACACAAAGATGATCAATATAGATATCTAAAAAATTCTTAAAGAAGGTCTGGATAAGGTAAAATAACTGTCCCCAAATTGGATTCTGTGGAACACCAGTGCTCTGTCAGATCATGGTGGTAATTTGTCACAGAGTGTCCAGGGAATGAAACAGAATAAGCAGTGAACTCAGAAGGATCAGAATACTCCTAACCCTCTCCCATCCCCAGGGTGTTCGTGGAGGAGGGGATGGCTCTGAATGGCCTTGCAGCAGATTTCCTGTTTTTAGTTGTATTATAATATTTTGCTAAAAAGATATTGTCTTTAGACTTTAGGATTTTGTTTCTGGTCTTTGCAAATAAGGGACTAGGAAAGGTAAAGAATGTATACTTTCTGTCCTCTGTATATAAATTCAGGATTTCTGAAATCTAGCAAAAGTTCAAAGGAGCTTGGCCTCAAAAGGAGAAGAAGAAATGGAGCAAGACAAAGGTGGTTGTTTCCTTGATCAGCTCTGCTCCTTTCTCCCCAGCTCCCTGGTGAGTGTTAGGAATGGGTTGGAATTGGGAGGAGAGATCTTGGAGCTTTCATTTTGGAACTTTGTACATTCTCTGTGAAAACTTGTCTAGGCCAGGTTGTTCCAGGACTATAATGAGGAGGGGAGGCTGCCATCAAGGCAATGAAATCTCTTAGGATTCTGCTGGCCTCAGCACACTGTATTCTTAATTTTTCTTTCCCCAGAAACCAGGGTCCATGACTACTCAAAAGAATGTGGCTTTAGAGCATAATGGTACCCCCGTCTTCAGAGGTTGACACTGTAAAACAAAACTGGAGACGAAGGTAAAACAAAGTTAATGTGTCTATATTGCACTCTTAAGGGCCTTTATCATGCTAGTCTATACTGTGAGCTTTCCAAGAAGGGGAAAGCATGTGTAGTAGGTTCTACTTGTATTTGGCATTTTCTCTCCTCCCTCTTTACCAATCCCTGCAACAGAGAGTAACTATGACATGCCCGTCAGGAAGGCAAGATTCACCTCAGGGAAGGTGAGATTCTCAAATTGTTTTGATGGTTAATTTTATATGTCAACTTTACTGGACTATGGGATGCCCAGATGTTTGACTAAACATTATTTCTGAGTGTGTTTGTGTGCTTCTAGATGATAGGAATGTTTGAGCCAATAGACTGAGAAGTGTCCACTGCCCTCCCCAGTATGGGGAGCAGGCATCATCCAGTCTGTTGGGACAAAAAGATGGAGGAAGAGAGAATTTTTTCTCTCTATCTGACTGGGCTGGGATATAGGTCTTCTCCTACCTTCAGAATGGGTCTTATAACATTGGCAATCCTAATTCTCAGGTCTTTGAACTTGACTGTACCTCATACCTCAGTTCTTGGTTCTCAGGCCTTCAGACTTGACTTATATAATTTGTTCTCCTGGCTCTTGGGCCTTTGGACTTGGATTGGAACTACACCACTGGCTTTTCTGGGTCTCTAGCTTGCAGATGGCAGATTGTGGGACTTCTTAGCACCCAGAATCTCATGAGCCAATTTCTTGTAATCCTATATATATGCTATTGGTTTTGTTTCTCTGGAGGACCCTGCTTATTACAAGTGATGCTTACTGGATCAATAGTGTGTTCTCATACAACTATAGCAAGAAAAAGAGTTGAGATGGTTTATAGCTTTGTTAATAAGAACCTACTGCTCCCCTTATATAAAGCCTGCTGTCAATTCCAGAAGAAATACCAGGCTGTGGTATGTGTTGCTACAGCCAGCCTGGCTCACCTGGGGACAGGTACACAGCAGGCCCATATCACCATAACAATGACCTTTGATAGTGAGCTCAGGAGTCCCATAACTAGGCAGACAGTCTTGCTCTAATTTGGAGAAGTAATTTGGGGGTAAAGTTAAAAAATTCAGGCTTGGGGAGTTTGTGAGCCTTGTGTAGAATTCGGTTCAGTTTTTTATCAATTTGTTGGAGGACACAGTGTCATCTTAGCCATAACGAATGTCTGTCTGAACCGCAAGGGAATTTGTGATGTTGAATTACTGAAAAGACTGAGGCCATTATCCAGTTAATTTAGGTCAAGCACCTATATAGTCTTCAACTCCACAAAAATGGCCTTCTCCTAGGAAGAGAGCTCATCTATTAATATTATGGCTGCATAATAATAAAAAAAAATATGATGTGAAGCAGAGGGCAAATGGGTCCTGATGTCTACATGTGCTTACTGACAAGAAACAGCCCAGATAAATTGTGACAGGTAGTGATTAACTTAAAGTGTCTAAATATTTCTGGGCCTTGCAGAATAAAATATGTAAATCTAAGAATGGCTGTGAGTGCAGTGGAGGCCTGTAGTATGTCCCAGCATCTGTTTTCTTTTATCATTTTTTTCTTCATCTGTGTTAGATGAAGTTATGAATTCAAGATTTCACCATCCAAGTAGCACAGGGACACTGTTATAGAAGCACAAGATTTGGAGTCAGGGTCCTGAGACCAAATCTAAGGCGTGCTGTCTCCTAGATGTGCACATCTGGACACTTGGCAGGATTCTTGTAAAAATGAAAGGGATCAATGCGAGAATGTAAAGTGCTAAGCCAAGAGCTTGGCACAGGGCTTGTGCTCAATAGAAGAAAGTATTGTCATCACCATCTTTGTCACCACATCACCAGTACTGTCACATTTACAACCAACTGCTTGGATAGGTACATAAAACATAATTTGGCTTCTAGTTTGATAGAACTGTGAAATAGGATCAGCACACATCCTAGTAAAGTATGGAAAATTTGAATTTTTTTCTTATAATGTGTCAGAAAAAGTTGTTCAAATGTTGGGCTTTGGTGCTTTATGTGTTCAGCTGGGGGAGAGGAGGAAGAAAAAAGGACACAGCATGTGAACTCTGGTTGGAATTTCATATTTACTTCTGCCTAGTTAAGTGACCTTGAGGGATTTGCCTCAGTGGCTTTATCTGCAAAATGGGGTTAACAGTGCCTAGATTCAGGGAGGATTAAATGGTATGGGATTGCATTTGGAAAGTTTCAGGCACATATAAGTTCAATAACTGACAGTTCCCAGATCCAGCAGGAATTGGATAAGCTCATGCAAATCTCAAGGGAACATTTCAATACCTTTATAATACTGAGCACCTAGTTAAAAGCAGCTGGCCCTAGAAGTTAATCCAAACAGCATAGTTAAGTCACTGCTCAGATGATCTGAGCCATAGTGTCACTTAGCACAAAACCCCATAACAATATAATAGAGCAAAGAGAATCTCTAAGAATGTATAGGCCACTCTGCTAACAGAAACCATCATATCAGTGGCTAATTCCTAAAACAGGCCAAATCTGTCCCTGCCCACATTGCTCTCAGGGTGGTGGATAAAATAACTGGGGTCCACATCAAACGGATTGCCTATGTAGAATTTGTCTCCTTGTCACAGTCAAAGTGGCTTTGTAGCTTGTTTCTGTCAGTCACCTTAATTCCTACACCAGGAGTCATGACTATGGCAATCCTTCTGGATGGTAGGGTCTCAAGAGCTTTGGCTTCAACATCTCGGCCACCAGCCAGTCCTCCATGGGGCACGGGGTGGCATCTGCTCTGGCTTGGCCAGCCTGACAGGAGAGGCACTGAGGAAGAGAGTGGGGTGAGGTAGGTGGCCTGCAGGGGAAGCCCCTGTCTATGGGAGGGTCTGGGGAGATGGGCAGTTTCTCAGTAAAAGCAGGAGGCAGAACTGACTGCCTGGAAGTTCTGAGAGGAACAGGAGGCTGCTGCAGCACTTACAGTAGTGAAGATCTGGAATCAACCAGAATGCCCGTCAACAGGAGAAGGGCAACTAAACAGGGTGCATCCTTGCTGTTGTAGAATATTAACTTGTCATTAAACGGTTAGATACAGCCCAGTCTTTACACACAGGGGGCCATTGGTGCTTCAAGGAAAACATGGTGTGCAGAAGCATGTGTGAAAACCACCTCTATAAGTGTGCAAAGAATAGAGGCTTACATTTTATGATTATCTGTTGTGCCAGGGACTGTGCCAAGTCCTTCTACTAGGGTGTTAGTGAATTTGAATCTCACAACCTGACGCATGTGTTAGGTATTTCCCTGGAGAACCAAAGACATTTAGTAGAAAGGGGAGGAAGGTAAAACCCTCTCCTCCACTCTCCCTATGTCTCTCTTTCATTTGTTTTAAAATGCATGTGAACTAGCTGAACTTGTTTGGCTATGTCTGTCCAATTACTGGATTTAATTTGTGTTGTCTGACAGCTTTTCAAAAGAAAACAGCTTCATTGAATCCTCGGGGCCCACACACAACTCACACTAAAAACTAAACAGAAACGAGGCACCACTCACTACAAATACCAGGAAAAGCCTTTTTCTCAAAAAGTACTTTTTCGAAGCCTTAAGTGAAATATACTGCTTAATAAAACCCATACTCGAGTGGAGAATAAAGGCAGAAAAAAGACAAGCAGAATAAACAACTCATGTTCCAAGAGTTCAATTTCAAATAAAAAAAATGTACCCTTAGCTGGCTATATTAAAATGTCCTTTTATAGAAAATAAATCAGTATAAATCCCAGATAGTGCCTGTTAATTCTTATTATTTATAAAATATTGAAAGTGCACAGGAGCTTCAGGGCCATGTACAGGTTATGATTTCCCTCCTTGAAAAGCTCTGCTTGTTTACAGATGAATCTGTATCCAAGACATTAGGTCTGCTGTGGATTCACCAAATGCCACATTTCAATGGAGCATTGGTTTGAAAATAACCAGTGAAATTAGGTAAGTTTTATAGATTAATTTTGGTACAAAACAGACATAGTTTGAGTTGTTCCTGATTATATAAAAGCAATTTCTTGTCAGTGTAAAACAGACTATTATAAAAAGGACATAGGACACATTAGACATAGAAATTACCCTTAGTTCTACTCTTGGAACAAGTTCTAATATTTTGGTATTTTCCTGTCTATCAGATAGTGCCAGTTTATTATAATTACTTAGAAAATATTGGCAGTGCACAGGGAACTTAGGGCCTTGTGCAGTAAAGATCATGACCCCGCTCCACTTGAAAGGCTTCAAGCAGCTATAGAGTAGCAAATTCAAAGGCACCATTAGATGGATAAGTACCTTCAACAAAAATGCCAAAACTGGCCTAAAGAAGAAACAGATAATTCGAATACATCCATGTGATTTAAATACAACATAAATTCATGATCAGAACTCTTAGAGAACTAGAAATAGTGGGAAATTTACTTAAATGGATAAAGATTATTTCAAATAAAAACTATAATAAGCATTATACTTTAGAGTCATTCTCTGTAAGACAGAAGCAAGACCAACCACAATAAGCTAAAGGAGAAACAAAGGAAGAAGGATGGAGGTTAGGAGGAATGGTAGATTATATTCTTATTTCCAATTATTTCTTACACCTTTGCTGCAGGAGGGCTGCCCTTGCCTGCCCAGTGCCATGGGGGTTGCAGAACCTTCCTCTGGGAAGAGGACACTTTTTACTCTATTAACCATGGGCTTGGTTAATGGATAGGAAGAGATTTGACAGTGCCAGTTCTGAGTGGAAGCTTTAACAGCCCTGGTGTTGTGATTTTCCTCTGCTGTGAGATCGGTGTGTCCTTCAGTTGGCTGCTTCCTCAGCCTGATTCCAAAATAAGAAAACACACAGAGCAGAGCTGTGGAGACATTTATTTTTGTTGTTGTAAGTCAGAGTTGTGGCAGTCATTTGTTATCAAAGCTTAACTTAGTGAAAGCTGACTAATACAGAAAGTTAGAGAGAAAACTGTCTTCATTTGCAAATGATATGATCATTAATCCAGAAAACCCAACAGATTCCAAAGACAAGTAATAGAACCAGTAAGAAAACTAAGTAAAATTGTTGGGTACACAATTTGCAATATTGCACTAGCAACAGCCAATCAGAAAACGTAACAAATAACAACTCATCTTTTCCAGTACCAAGAAGTCTATTTTAAATATATAGAAATTAATTATGTTGATAAGACAATGTAAAAGGCATGGTGGCACAAACCTGTAATCCCAGTGACTTGGGAGGCTGAAGCAGGAGGATTGTGAGTTCAAAGCTCCTTAGCAATTTAGCAAGACTCCATCTCAAAGTAAAAAATCAAAATGGCTGGGGATGTGGCTCAGTGGTAAAGTGCCCCTGGGTTCAATTCCTAGTACCAAAAACAAAAACCCAAAACACAAACCCAGAAATAATGATAAAGAACATTAAAAAAGGATATGAATAAGTGTAGAAAAATCCTATGCTTTTGAATAATAATGTACTAGAAAGGCATAAATTCTCCCATTTAATCTATAAATTTAATACAATGCCATAAAAATACTACTCAGATTTCTTTTTTCTTTTGAGGAATATAATCGACTTCTTTAAAATTTATCTGGAGAAATAAATGTTTATAAATGTCTGAGTTGAGCTTAAATAGAAACATCAATAGAAGGGGAGCTTTCCCTACTAGATATTAAAACACCCGTCCAAGGAATAGCACCAACAACAGGGGTACATTGGTGGAAAAAAACAAAACAAGACACCCCAGGTAAATGGACCCCCCCCCCAAAAAAAAAAAAAATAGGTCAGAGGACTCAGACACAGATCTCTATGTTGGGTGGAACTTAAATGTTGTAAGGAGGGACAGTATCACAAGTCAACATCAGCAGTGCTCATGGGGACAATAAGGCAGAGACTAAACTGCTTGCTCATCCACAGGTAGACTCCTCCTGGATTAAAGACTCAAAGGGCAAAGGTCTGACCCTGCAGGGAGAGGAGCAGGAAGTAGAAGAATATCTTGGTGACCTAGGGGCAGGGAAAACCTTTTCAAACAAAATTTCAAAAAGCACAAATCATAAGGCAATGCACTGATGGCTTTGAGTCCCTAAGTAATAAGACTTTTCATTTAGGGAAGACATTATAGACAGATTTATCACACAGATAGCAGTGTGGGGAAAATGTTAGACCACAAGAGCTAAGCAAAGAACACTAGTAACTGTTACCATTCAACAAGATAAAGGCAGCAAGCCCAATAGAAAAACAGGCAAGGATACAAACGGGAAATTCACAGAAGAGGAAACTCAAAATTACTACTGCACATATGCAGAGAAGTGATGGCCCAAGTCATCGGTAATCTGACACATACAAATTTTAAAAAACGTTGACTTGTTATACTTATTAGGCTGCCAAAAGCTAGAAAGATGGAAAAGGCCAAGTGTTGGTGGAGATGTGGGGATATAGGAACCCCACCACTGCTGGTGAACAATGGCATCCTTTCTGGAAAGCATCTAGCACTACTTAGTGAAGTTGAGAATATACATATTCTATGACCCTGCAATTCTACCCCTAGGGTTGTATTGAATAGAAAAACTTGCATGGATACTTAAGGGGATATGCATGGGGATATTCATTGCAATTTTGCTTGTAGTTGTGTAGACTTGGGAGCAACCTATGAGTTCACTTAGGGAGCAGATAGATGAATGTTGAGGACATACACTTTGGACTGCCCAGCAGCATTTAGAGGGAACAGTCAGAGGTACACATGGCACTGTGGGGCAGATGGTGGACCTTCAGAACTGCCTAGGGAAAAAAGTAAGATCAATGAAATGCAGGGTAGTTTCACATACTTTTAAAAACATATTACAGGGCTGGGGATGTGGCTCAAGCGGTAGCGCGCTCACTTGGCATGCGTGCGGCCCGGGTTCGATCCTCAGCACCACATACAAACAAAGATGTTGTGTCCGCCGAAATCTAAAAAATAAATATTAAAGTTCTCTCTCTCTCTCTCTTTAAAAAAAACATATTACAAAATAATACCTATTTTGCAATATGCATCTACAAAAACAAACAAATAACAACAACAACAACAAAAACCTACACAAGAACATATTAACACTTCAGAATGATTGACTAAGGTGGGGATGGAGTCCAAAGAAGCACTGAAAAAACCCATTCTTGAGCCCATACCCAGAGGTGATAGCAACTGACCTTTGTCTCTTGTCATATTCCATGATAATAATGACTATCATCAGAGATCAGGTACTGGGGGCCAGGTGCTATGCTAAGTGCTTAATGCACTGTCAATTTAATCCCCATGACAACTTCAGGAAACAGTCCATCATTATTTCTTTTAAATACAAAAAAGTGAAACTGATGAAGATTGAACAACCTGCCCAAGGTTGTCCAGCCAGGCAGAGGATGAATTTGAATCCATGTCAATCTGGTACAAAAGTCTAGGCACTTAATTGCCTCTCTGGGTTGTTTCTATCCAGATTTTAAGCTGTGTGATAATTCAAAACAAACACTTCCTACTACAAGACTGAAATCACACCATAACACTGCTTCATAAAATGCAATTTTTAAAATTTAACATTTAACCATCTAATTAATGTCTTCATATTAGTAAATGCAGGTCCTCAATCATATTTTAAAATGCCATATAGTATTTCAATGTCTGAGTTATAGAGAAATATAATAGTGGGGAATGATTTCTATCTCCAAAGGTCAACAATAAACAATGAAAAATAAAAAAAAAAAATAAAAGCATCTCCACATATCTCAGACATGTATTTACTGAAGAGGATTTTTTAAAAGAGGATTTTTTTTTTTTTTGTACTAGGGATTGAACCCAGGGCACTTTGCCACTGAGCTACATCCCCAGCCATTTTGTGATAGGATCTTGTGAAGTTGCTTAGGGCCTCGCTAAGTTGCTGAGTCTGGCTTGGAACTTGCAGTCCTCTGCCTGTGGAGTCCCTGGGATCATAGGCATGCACCCCTGAGCCAGGCTGAACTACTAAGAACCAAGAGATAATGCACAAGTTTTTAATTTAATTGAACTCTGGAAATATGCAGAGGATGGATTTTGGTGATCCTGAGAACAGAATTGCCAGATGCAATTATTTTTATTTAAGGGCAGTGGTTATCTTTTAAGAAGATAGACTTTTGGATGATGTTGAAAGATGCTGGAGGAAGGTGATAAATTTCACTAATGGATTAATCTTAACTGTTTAAAACCGACAGTATCCTCAATGAACTTTCTGGGCATGGCACAGGCACTAACTCTTCTCTGGTAGATGACAGCAGGTTTGAAGGATTGAAGCATGAGAGAAGGGAGATGTTTATCAGCTTGTGTTAGTTTCTCTTAGTAAGAAACATGGCTTGGAACAGAGCTTTATGCTTCTCCAGTGGGTAGCACAGCTGTTGGCCCATCTGATCCTTCCTAGAGCAAATGAGATAGAGTGGGTAAATGACATTATCACCTCCTTGAAGATGAGAAAACTGAGGCTCTAAAAATGTAGGAGATTTCCCCAAGTTCACTGCAGTTTACTTCCTGGGAACTCCAAGTCCAGTGCTCTTTCTACCACTCCATACTTCTTTTAAGCCAGGAGGGAAACAGCATTACTTACTCTACATTATACAAAATCATTCATTTTTCTGATGTAGATGTAGCAGGGAATATGAGAACTGATTTCCATGCACATACAAATGAACTTGCACCGTGGTACACAAGCTAATGTGCAAACTGATGTTTTAATAGCAGAAGGGCAGCCCAGTGGGCAATAACTCCTCTTCACACCTACACAGGCAAAATTTGCTAGAGAGGAAAGATGTGGGAGAGGGTGGGATATCCATACTAGTTTTAAAAATTATTTTTAATTGGTGAATTATAATTATACATAATAGTAAGCTTCATTGTGATGTATTCATACCTGCACACAGCACAATTTGGTCAATTTCATTCCCCTATACCCCTTCTTTCCCTCACCTCCTCTCTCCCCCTAATCCTTATCTGTTACTCTATAGGTCTCCTTTCTATTTACATGACCCCCCTCCCCCCTTATCTCTAGCCTCCACACATGAGGGAAAACACTTGACCCTTTGACTTTCTGAGTCTGGCTTATTTCACTTAGCATGATGTTGTCCAGTTCCATGTATTTTTGTTTTGAAGCACATGGGGTGGGGTTTATCCCAAAGGCCAAGTTTTAAAGATTTTGTATTTTGATTTCTCTGTTGGTTCAACAATGGCCATTCACTTCACTGTGATGTCATGGAATAAAATAAAACCAACAACAATGCAGGTTTCCTTCAGATCACAACCCGAAAGCAGTTCTAGAGAAGCCTGTGATGCCAGCAATGACAGTCCATTCAAAACAATTTGTTCAGTAACCCTGCACCTTTCAGTTAGTTATCTTGCAAACTGAAATACCTGAATTACTATTTGGTAAACAGAAGATTGTAGCTGATATATCAGATTAGAGGTGCAAAGTACTTTCACAACAGAGGGGACAGAAAGGTCCCAGTGGGCTGGGTGTGGGAGGGAGAGCAATCTGAATTGGACCTTCAGGCCTGGAAAGAGCTTCTTAGACAGAGAGGGAGGGAGGGGCAGGATGGGTTATGACAGCGCAGAGGTCAGAGGTGAGGCGATTGATAGTTTCTTCAGCCTGTCCCTGTTGGGTCCCCATGGTAAGAGGAGGGCTCTTTGAATGCCTCACACCCTATCCCCACCTGTTCCCTCTGCTTGGCAATCATGGTTTACTCCCTTCCTGAATGTTGATGGAATTCATCTGTAAAAGTGAACCTGCGTAATCCTTAAGGGATATTTAAACTGCAAATTCATTTTCCTTAATAGTAATAGTGTAATATTCTGTTTTCCCAGGATTGGTTTTTGCAATTTTGACACCCCATTTTACCTATATTTTCAAATTTAACATAATTCTGTTTATACTATTCTCATCTTGTTGTATTTTTAGAATGTTTAAAACTTTATTATGTAATTTAAAGAAAATAACATTTAACCATTTTAAGTGTAAGGTTCAGTGAGTTTTGATAACTGCACTCAAGCAAACAACACTATACTAGGTTGGAAAATACTCTGATTGCCTCAAAAAAAATTGCTCATATTCTTTTGTGTTTAATTCTTGTATCTAGACAGCCACATATCTGTTTACTACAGTTTTACCTTTTCCAGAATTTAATATAGTTAGAATCATGATATTTGTTTTTTGTTTCAGGATTCTTTTAACTAGTGCTATGGTTTGAATGTGTTCACAAAAAGTTCATGTGTTAGAAACTTGATCCCAAATTCATATGCAATGTTTTTGAAGGTCGAATCTTTGAGAGATAATTAGGATTAGATGAGGCCATGAAGGTGTGGTTCCCATTATGGCATTAGCAGTTTCATAAGAAGAGGCAAGAGCGTCCTGCCCTCTGCCTTATACGATGCAGTATGAAGGCCCTCACCAGCTTTTGACGTCCTTGTTTGATACTGATGTGGTGGTATGGCACCAGCTGGGCAGAAGCTGGTGCCATGCTCTTGGACTTCCCAGTCTCTAAAACTGTGGGCCATATGAACTTCTGTTCTTTATAAATCACTTGATCTAAAGTATTTTGTTATGCAACAACAGCAACAACAAAATACAGACTAAGAAGTTAGTATGATGTTTTCATCCACGTTGCTGTGAATATCAGTAGTTTATGTTTCTTTATGGTGTAGAAGTATTCCATTAAATGGATATATCACTGTGGTTCATCCATTCTCTAGTTGATGGGAACTTGGGTTGTTTCCAAATATTTGGCTATTATATATAAAGACTGCTGTGAACACTGTGTCTTTGTGTGAATATGCCTTTCATTTCTCTTGGGTAGATAATGAGGAGTGGAATTTCTGGCTTACGTAGAAAGTACATGTTTAACATTTTGAAAAATTGCCAAACTGTTCTCCAAAGTGGCTATATCATTTTAATTTCCATCAGCAATACATGAGAGTCTGAATTCCTTTACATCCTTGTCACCACTTGATATTATCAGATTTTCTCCCTATAATTTTAAGAATTGAAGGTGGTCTAATATATCTTTAGGCAAATCTCGTTGTGGTTTTACTGATCACTGATATTGGGTATTGCTCCTGTATCTTCTTTGTGAGGAATATGTCCAAATCATTTGCCCATTGTTTATACATATGCCCATTTTAATTTTTATTGGATTATTTTCTTATTGAATTATAAGAGTTCTTCATATGTTCTGGATGTGAATCTTTTGTCAGACTCTTATCTTTTTTAATGTCTGTACAATATGTTAATTATGCTCCCTTTTGTATTTCTAATATTATTTATTTGTACTCGTCAACTTGTCATTACATGTATTATAGTTTGTGTATACACACACACACACATATAGTTTGTATTCCACCTTTGTGGAATGTACAGATGGATTTCACCATCATTTTGATAATAATAACAGAAAAAGGAGTCATTCCTTCTTATTAAGGGAGCTATTTTCTCAGGCATGTGGCTTTGAAACTAACAATAATATATACTTGCATATATATATATACACACACACATATGTAGACATATATAATACATAATTATATATATAATATATATATATATATATATATATATATATATATATATAGAGAGAGAGAGAGAGAGAGAGAGAGAGAGAGAGAGAGAGAGAAAAGATTTTTGTTTGCTTAATTGGGCTTCTAGAAGAACTCTTGACCCCATACCCTTTAAATTTCTTTTTATTATTTTTTTGTCCCAAAAGTTTTATGACTATGTCCCTAAATTTGTGTGATTGCAGTATTATACCTGTATACATAGAAATTCTTAGAGAGTCACTCTCTCTCTTTAAATATACCATCTGAGGCCTTAACCCATCAGGCATTTCTTCCCAATCTCCCTCTATTGGATAGTTGTTTTCAATTATAAGTGTCATGACTGTATAAGTACTCACTCACCTGTTGGCCTACTTGGCTCAGATCTCATGATTTACCCTCATCTCCTAGAGGAAAGGACTTTTAAAATCTAGATTCTAAGACAGCAGGAATTTGCAGACAATCCCATGGCAAACACTTCTTCACCGCTTGCTTACCCTGCTGGACTTATATTTTCAGCCTCCAAGGAATTCCTTTATATTTCTGCCAGTTGAATGTGCATGCATTTTATATCTGAGTCCAGCACTAATAGGTATGCTGAACCAGTTTGGGGTTCTCTGAACATCCAGTCCAACTTTGACTCAGAACAGAAGTCTCCAATGTTGTTTGGGGTATCTTAAGTTTCATGTGGTCTTGCCTTATTCAAAAGCTAATAGTAATTTTCTATCGCATTCAGAATGACACTCAAAGTTCTCATCGTGGCTTATCAAGCCTGGCAAAATCTGACTTCCTGTTACCTCTCCAACATCCTTTCACACTTTCCTTCTCATTCATCCAAACATACTGGCCTCCTTGCCAATGTTCCTTGCCTGTGGCCAAACATACATGCTCAATCCTCAGGGCCTTTGTGCTTACTTTCCCATCTACCTGGAACTCCCTCTGATTATTCATATAACCATATTGCATATTGTATATTCATTTTGCAGTTTCAATTAATTCATTTTGGTCTCACCTCTTCTGGGATGTCATATATTACTTATAAAAACACATTCTTCATCCTTCTTCACCCTGTTCTCTACTTTCTTCTTTACGACATCTGACACTATTTATTTATTTGTGTTTGTACTTTTGCTTTCTAAAATGCAATCACCATGAAAGTTCATCTACTTCATTCATTGCTACCATCTCAGTGCTCACAATAGTACTGAGCACATGAAAGGTGCTCAGACCTTTGTGGAATGTACAGATGGATTTCACTATCATTTTAATAAAAAATAATGGAGTCATTCTGTCTTATTAAGAGAGCTATTTTCTCAGGCATGCGTCTTTGAAAGTAACACTAAAAGAATATCATGTAACACATGGAATCGTTTATTTTTATTAACGAGTGCATTTAGCTTTTGCAAAATGCACAATTCTCAAGCAGCTGCTTAAAAATGAGGCAATCATTTCCAAGCTGTTTCCTGAAAGTACATTTGATAGTGCTAAATATTTATTAAGTGCTGGGATGCTACATTAGGTGCTGGTGAAGAGGCCATATTTCAGTCTAGCCAGTGTGGGTCCAGAGAACACATGGAAGAGATGTGGGTTTGGCCTGATCCCCTTTCTGAGAGCCCTGAGGTGATTTTAGAGAAAGGAGAATTATTGTGGGTTGAGTGTTACAGTGGTGCCAAGTGTTCTGCCCATTTCATTTTTTTCTTGTTGCAAAGGTAATTTGGATAAGAAGGTAGCAGGGAAACCTTTCCAGGGTTGTCTTGCTGTTCCTGGAACAGGATGCTTAGATGCTTCTAAGTTGTAAGAAATCTAAGAACTTCATATGACAAGCAAGCCAGATATTCCCGAAAATTCTGACTGAACTGGCTCACCAAGGAGCAGCTGAAGTGTGTTTCTGGGATGTGCCTTCATGATTGCTCTCCTGGGTCCTTTGGTTCCTCTGAGTCCTGCATTATTTTGGGACCCAGTTGCTTCCAATTACAGGTCATCCTCCCAGGACACAGTGACATTTCATACACTCTTAATAGTGTTGCATAGCTTCCATCAATCTCCAGTTACCTGCTCGTCTTTATCCTCTGTCTTGTCAACCACTTGCTTGAAAACACTCTGAGGCTCCATAAAGCTAGTGTTTCAGCCTCGTGATTTACCCTCCCTTTGCTTCTTTGTGTAAGTCCAGCTCTTCAACCTGTTACTCTGGTCAGCCCTTGTAGACCTGAATTGTCTACCATGCCTAAAGTGAATAGTAGGAAAAAGCCATACAGGTGGGGTAACAGCCTGCAGTGGAGAGCTACACTCAGCTTAGCATGGAGCAGTAGAGGCCCCCTGGGCTGAGTGGGTGGGATATATGGAAGAGTGAAAGTTCCTGGCCAAGGCTGAGTGATACTGGCTCCAGACTTGGCTTGAATATAAAAATTGACACTAGCTGCAAACCATAGTGGATCATTTTACCTGTGCATTTAGGAAAATATCTCAGAGACAGTATTCAAAAAAATCAGTACTATACAGGGTGCTTTAACCAGAGTAGGAGCATGCCAGGCAAGTGTTCTACCACTGAGTTACTCTGCCCAGCCCCCTACCAGATGGAATTCTATAACCCAACTGAGTAGCTGTGGTCTCACACAAATGAGGAATATGGGCTCTTTACAGTTTGTATATGAGAAGATATGAGATACAGCTTATATTTTAGCATATCTACCTACCCAGTATATTTATACAATATGTACACATATAGATATATATTACAGATATGTACACATTTTGCAAAAATCTAATTTAATTTAATAAAAACTTACTGAGCATTCAGTATGTGCCAGACAATCCTCTAGAATACAACATGGATCAGAAATAGATCTTACCCTCAAGGAATTCAGTGCAGTTAAATGAAATACAGACTCATTTCTTTACTCCTTCTTGGCAACGGTGGGTCCAATTTCTAAGACACAAGAAGGGCTAAGCCATTCATTTATTGCTTTTGTAACCACATTGCTTTCCAAAGTGTTATTTGGCTTGGGTTGGTTGGTAAGTTACAGTTCGGCTTTTTCTTCTTCTTCTTTTTTTCTTTTTCTTTTTTTCTCAATAAGCTTTTAGCTGAAAACAAAAAATTCAAACTCTGTAACTAATTTAAATAATTAAATTATTGGTTAAGGTTTCTTCTATTTTGGCATTTAAGATGGAAATTTTTTTCATTTTGTGGAGTGAAAGTCTGCTTAGTGTTAGATGTTTAAACTAGATTCAGTTCATCTTGGTTTTACTTATCACATATCAGTTTAAAAAGTGTGTGTGTGTGTGTGTGTGTGCGCGCACACACACACGTGCGCATGTGCGCGCACACACACACGTGCGCATGTGCACACAGGATGGGTGGGGATTACAGGAGAAACAAAGAGTAACATGTCAAAGAACTGATTCATGTCCCAGAGATAATCTTTGAAGGCAGAACATGAACTGAGAAACACACTTAGTGGAAGCTAATCTCTCTAATCTCTTTCTCCGAATAATGAACTTCCATTCACCCGAGAGACACTGAGTGCCGACTATGTACCAGGCCCTTTGCTAAGCACTGAGGAATATGTAATATAATAAGGAAACTCATTGTATAAACGTATATGGGGGAAGAAGTAATGGGGGCACGGAGAAAGAGAAGATCTAAAAAACATCCATATGGAAAACTTCATGACTTTGATAGAACTTTTCATCTCTGTTTGATGGGTTGTGGTCAGGGTCCTGTCAGCATTTAGCTGAGTGGCCTTGGGCCAGCCACGCTGCCTCTCTGAGCTTAATGTCTCATCTGACAAAAATGGACTATGTTTGCTAGAGGAAAATGTCTACATGAGAAAACAAGTCAAGCAGAAGACCATATGGCAGGACTGCACTCCTCCTGAGTGGAGAATCCTCTAATTCTTCTTGTTGCCCATTTTGCACTTGTAATAGTAAGTCTAAACCTAGGTTCATGGATGAAGACTTCTGTTTTCCAAATTTGGGGGTACTCTTAAGATCATTGGTAAAGTTTTTGGTGTATATGTGCAAACATATTTCTTTAGTTTCACAGTTTTTATTAAATTCCCAAAGGGGTCCATGGCTAAAGCCTGCTGGTCTAGGCAGAGCTTTTTGGGGGTTGCAGGAGTTGTCTTATTTATCTTGTAACCCAGTACTTATGGCACAGTGCCCTTCACATAGTCAGGGCTCCTAAATTTATCACATTAATAAATGTAAAAATGGATATGTTATTATAATGACAGAAATTAACATTCAAAACAAGTCTGGCTTCATCCTAAGGGTGAAACATCAAATTCTGATGAAACCTGTCACTGGTCATCAAATAGGAAGAGGTGCCAAATTTAGAAGGCCTGCCTACTGTACAGTTTTAAGCAATTGTTTTTAGAAGTTCATTATTTCTTTGCTTATGTTTTCATCTAGCTTGGGGAAGCTCCTTCTCTCCTCTTTGTTGAACTTGCAGATGGTTTTGTTTGTTTGATTGTGTCAAGGTTGAAGGCTGCTCAGTCATGCGAGCCTCCTAAACACTTTTCTGAACACATGGAAAGGATCTGATGAGCATATGCATCTGCCGGGTGCGGGCTTGGCTGGACAGCAGAGGCAGCTTTGAAGGAGCAGACACAAACCATTCAGTAAGTTGCTTATGTCTGCTCTGACTTGATGTTTCTTACCCAAATGTAAATGTGCTAATACTAAAACTTTCCTGACACGGTTGCCTGAGGTTGTAAAGTTTAGACATTTACCTGACAGTAAGGATGATGGTAACAGGAGGAGCTCAGCCTGTCAAATTACATCACAACTGGAGGCAAAAGTATAAGATTGTCCATGGTATCATTACTGTAATAATTAAAAACAAAAACAAAACAACTAGCTGTCCTTCAATAGGAGACTGGTTCAAAGAATTATCACATACCCTAACAATAAATTCAATAGAATGAGGTAGTTGTAAAGTGTTAAAGTTGTATAGACTAAGATACATTTTCAAGTGAAAAGTTTATTGTTTTTAGAAAAGCATTTTTTTAAAAATATTTATGAACTCATTTGACATAGAAAAAAGAGTGCAGTAAATCTCATATACTTCACCCAGTTTTCTCAATGGTATTTGAAATATATCTTATGCAACCTACTAAAGTAGGTTGCAGAACTGTATACATGGTAGAATCTTATTGTGTAAAAGTAAAAATAAATACATCAAATTATCATTGCTGAATATCTCTGGAGAATGGGAAATAATATGCAGCAAGGGAGGAGAAATGAGGGACTTAACATTTTAATTTATAAATATGTGTACTACTTAATGTAGCTATTTCAATGTGTATTTATATAGATGTATACATATTGATATGTAGATAAAGATATATACATCTATATATATACACACACACATATACATACATATATACATTTATATATTATATATAACTTTTGTTTTTTAAAATATCTCAAATAATGAATTTGAGAATAATTCCTATGATGGCAAATCCATGCAAATTAATTCAGATTTTAAATAATGAGTTATTCCAAGATTGACAGATTTTAAAATAAAATGGAAGCTATAATGCAAGACTGTATTATGACTGCTTGATGCCTACTCTTCTAGAAGTCACCAACATAGTCCTCAGAGAATGTGTCCTGTGAGATGGCTTTGCTCATGAACCACAGAGTGTAATTCCTGTGATTTCATGGATGGCTGGACCCTGTAGGCAAGTCTCGAAGTACATTCTTGGAAGCCAAAATATAAGGTAATTGTTAAGGCCCTTAGTTTCTATATTTCAATGTAAATTTATTGGTAGAATTATGCTTTGACCATTTCTCCCTAAGCCAACTTTTGGATGGGCTAGAACCACTGGTAGCTGGAGCTGAAATCCGGCCTTGGTATGCAATCTTGACTATTTTAAGCTCTCTGATTCCCCATGTGCTTTTTATCAACCTTTCTCCATTCTGCAACTATTTGAATTATCTGGTACATGATCAAAAATGCATTCCCAGCTGTATTGTACCAGTCAGTCATGGGTGACGGGGCCTTCCCATATCATTTCTCCTTAAGCTTCAGTGTACGTATTTGTGCTCTTCGTCCTATCTATTTGGAATGGTCCCAAATTCCACAGGCTGTTTCATGGTGGGGGAGGTAGGGTGGCAAAGGGAAAGTGAAGGAAGGCCACTGCTACTGGACAACCAGGGTGTATAATGTAACCCTCAATTGTTCACTTCTAGTGTATTAAATATTTGTTTATTGAGTAATTTCTCTCTGGCACATTAGGAGGTTGTTAATGTTAGAGAGGAGTAATTGCTGTTTCTGTGATTAAGTTGAAATGAACACAGGCACATAGTTAACAAGACATGGTATTTATATGATATTTGTAAGTTGTATAAATAAATTTTCTTCCTTGAATGTTAACCAGAGGCATATGAATCATTCATAGTGTTTATGTGACTGAATGAATGCTGATTTCTTAAGCAAAATTAGCAAACAAATTGATTCATATGAAGAATACTGTCATTTCTACTTTCCATGTTGCAGAACAGTCACAATTAAAGGAAACTGAAAAATATCTTCTTCGAGTTCCATTAGCAACATTCCCATTCCCTGAAAGACACACATAGACATGCGCAGACACATATGCTCAGGTTTCTGTTATAACTTCATCCATGTGTTGCGTCAGTTCATCCATTAAGCCAATATTTACTGCCTGCCGTCCATGTGCCAGACTCTGTGTACCAGGCTGAGGATACAATGGTGAGCAAAAATAGACTCAGGCTCTGTTCTCAGAGGTTTTACACACTCTAGGGTGGAGGTTACCATTAATGAAGCATTATCCAAATAATTATATAATTTCTGACTAAGTTGAATGCTCTGAAGGAAAAGAATAGTTTCTGGAGAATGTAAAAGCTAAAAGCCTGATCTAACCCAGGAGGCATAGGATAGGAAATCCTGCAAAACTGCTGCTTGAATTGAAATCAGAAAGATGACTAATGGTTAACTGGTAGAAGTGAGTGAGTGACTGACAAGTGAGTGTGTGGCTGGTGAGTGTGTATTTGTGGACAGGTGTATGCATGGTGAGGATGTGTGGGGGGCATATGTGTATGTGGTGTGTGTGTGTGTGTGTGTGTGTGTGTGAATATGCATATGTGGTGTGACTTTCCAGCACTGGTACTATATGTAAAGGCTCTGGAGTGGCAGGGAGGACAAAGTGTCAAGGAATTGAAAAAATGACATTTAGGTAGACCACAGAGAAAGAGGGTCAAGTTGTTCAGGTTGAAATTAGAAAAAGGAAGGTCCAAATGTTCAGGGCTTTGGAAACCATGGCAAGAAATATATATAAAGGGACAACTTTGAAGAATTCTAAGCATGATTAGATATGATCCCCTTATCTTACCCCTGAAACACACTACAACAAACAAACAAAAATGCCCAAAAGTCATTGAGGGAAATGTTTAAATATTTTAAAAACAAGTCCATTAAAATCATCCCACATTCTTGTTCAGAGTCCTATGTACAACCATGGCAAAACAACTTCCAAAGATGTTTCAAAAATGAAACATTCATTTATTTATGTGAACTATTTATCAAAGAGTTCCTTCACGGAGCTCTTTATGAAAATGAGACACTTAAATATATGTACATGTCTACCCTGCAGACATCAGGAAGGTGGCTACAAAATTCCCAGCTGGACCTATAAGGCTGCCCAGCTTGGTGCCTGGTTTGGTCCTCTGTAGTGCTCGTATTAAAGTTGCTAGAAGTCCACTTCTATGGGGACAAATGGGAAAATCAATAGATACTGGATGTGTAATGCACTGAGTTAGAACAATGCCAATTCCTGCGGACATTTCTGGACCTCCAAAACATCGTTGGTATAAGAGAATTCCTTGCACGTTCACTCTGTTATCTGATTCACAAAGAATTCCGATGATTAAGATGTGTTTTATGTGACTTCTGCCTTGCAGGAGCATTTGGCCTAAGAAAACACCACAGCCTGTCAATTGTTTTCATGAGTTGCCCACTTTCTGCAGAGGCACCCACTTCAGAAAGCCAGTATGCTATAGTCAAGCCTGGTGCCTGGTGTGACTGAGAGCTTATGTTATTTATTCAATCACCATAGCTTTATGGTTTGAGAATGTTGACAGTGACACGCATCCACCAGTCACCATGGCAGGGATTCAATAGCCCACTGTGCCACAGAAGGGCACGTCTTGGATCTAGAGAATGAAGACTTTCCAAAACTTGTAAATGAACCCTTTGTGAGCTCAGCCCAAACATCCATGTCACAGAAATGAACATCCCAAATAAGACCCATCGCAGGGGGCTGGCTGGCCAACAAATTCTGAACAGGGAGATTGAAGAAAAAGGAAAACATGCTTCATATACATGTATGAAAACAGTCTCCTCTATTACAGCTTTTGAAATCAGGACAGTCAAATGACAGCAGGTCTTTGAGAACAGTCATATAAAAGGAATTTTATTCCTGATTTGTAAAACAATAGTGTCTGACTTTAGCAACAAATCTGAAGAGAATCACTTTGAGAGTCAAGAATAGAAGAACCCTTAACTCTGAAAGAAAGTGCTCTTTATGAATATTAATCAGATGGGCCACACAATTCTGTAAAATAGGAAAGCTGTTTCAACCCAACTGGGCAAGTCAATTGACAGCTGTAAATACCTGTGTACCCAGATCAGTGTTAGGAGCAGAGGTGGTGTGTGTGTGTGTGTGTGTGTGTGTTGGGGTGTAGAGAGTGGACACATTTGTTCATGAGCAGGAAAAGCACTCCCTCCACCACAACCAGTTATTTTTTTGACAGAATGGATGAAACGGACTGCTGTGATGTCATGGAAACCTGGCTGTGGAAACCTTACAGAAACACCAGGAGATAAGGGATGAAGTTGTGAAGAAAGCATCACAGAGAGACTGCTACCAACTGTCTGAGAGATGCTAGAAAAATAGCCCCTTTTATTTTCCTATTTGTAGTGATAAAATCTCATTATTTGGAAAGTCATGCTTGCAATTCTGCAGCTTTTCTATACCAATAGCCAATAAACAACTTGGAAAACAGTCACTCACTCACTCATCTTGAACTCATGTGTCCCCCAGAGGGCTGAGGGACCAAAGCTCACCTCAATACCAAATGCCTTCCTTCAGTGGCCATGTCCAGTAGGTCAGCAGGTCCCATTGGTGGATCTGCAACCACTTCTTGTCATGGCTACCTCTAGGCCCCACCCTTTACTGCTCCCAGCCCCAGAGTCCCCTCGTAGGTGCTTCCTTTGCCCTGGGTGGATTTCCCCACCAGCCTCACCTTCATGTTCATTTGTGTGATTCCTGCCTCCTCCTTCTGTTCTTTTCATTTTAATTCATTCACTCACTCATTCAACAGATATTTATTGGAGACCTACTCTGGACCAGGCACTTTTCCAGCTTCTAGTGACATGGCAGTAGCAAAAATAGATGAGATCCCTACTTCCACAGAGCTGGCACTCCAATGGGCACAGGAAGGTATAAGTAAATAAAGCAAATAAGAATGGTATCTCCTGTCTCCTGAGAAGACAGAGAATCCATTATCCCCTCAGCTCCCAGTGTGAACTTCAAACACCAATCAGGCCAGGTCAGTCTCTGACAAAAACCTTTCAATGACTTCCTGTTGCACTTAGGATAAAATACAACTTATAAACGTAACCTACTCACATCAGGCCATGAAAAGTGTTATTTTGGTTTAAAAATATCATTAGTTGAGCAAATAAGGTATCAGGTGTACTTTATGAAAAGCAAATGAATTTTCCAAAGACTGGGTGCCCTCTCCATTTCTTCATTTTCAGTATTTTCAGTGGAGAAATTGAAGATGCATTTTCTTTTGACCAATGTTTTTTTTTCCCCTTAAGTTTAGTCCATTTTTTAAAAGGTGGGTTTCTTTTTGATTATCAGGCCATATCCTGGAAAACTGCTATTTGACAAGTTATTTGATCTCTCCAAGCTTTAATTTTCTTATCTATAAAATGGGAATAGTCATATTTTACCTCATATATTTGTTTGATGAAAAGACATAAAGGATATAGTACCTGCCACAGAATGAATTGCTTAATTAGATGTCCTTTCCTTTTTGAGTGAGTAAAATAGCACTCATCCTTTATTGCTGTAAATAAACTTACAGACATGGGAATAAGAGAACGTCACTGAAGTAAGAATAACATAATTATCTACTCCACAGAACGGTAATGGTTGTTGAGGTTTCTACAGCCTGGGTCACTGGCAACCTGTCACAGCAACTGAGCTGACACGGAGCCTCTGCAGCAGGTATTTTTGTGCAGTTAACCTTCTCAGAGCTGGTGGTTATGCAACATGTTTGTTCCCTGGGCACACATTGTTCCCATGAGGCCAGCACGGTCACTAAAAATCTTACCTACTTTAGAATCTTCCCATTTGTAAATACCACACTATGTCATCAAAAGGCTTCTGGCTGGGCAGAGGAGCTGAGCCACTCCTGGGTTGAAGACTCCCCTCTCGCTCATGTGGCACTTCCCGAGGGAGAGGTGGCACTTCCTGAGGGAGAGATCTCTCTACCCAGCCTTAACCCTCAGTGGCCCTTTAGCTGCCTCACTCCTGCAAACCTACTCTGCATATGCTTTCTTTACCCACTTTTTCTGATCATAAATGTAATATGGGGGAGGGGGAAAGAGAGAAAGAGAACGCACACGTGTACACGCAAGAATACACAATATATAATAAGAATAAATAATAAAGATCACTAATCATTCTACTCTCTTTCTACCTCTAAATAACAACCTGACTTTGATTGACATTGGTTTATAGAATTCCAGAGCTTTTTGTATTCCTCTACATAGGCATATTAAGCAGTTAAGAGCATGGACCATGAAACAGGACTTGCTGGCTTAAATCCTAGCTAATTTAAATCAGAGGGGAGTCAACCCAGGAGTGGCTTAGCTCCTCTGCCCAGCCAGAAGCCTTTTGATGACATAGTGTGGTATTTACAAATAGGAAACAGGACTTGCTGGCTTAAATCCTAGCCAAAGGGAAATTACTTTTAGCTTTTGTGCCTCAATTTCTTGACCTATAAAAATTAGAAGTTTTCCTGCAGTATTGTCAGGATTAATAAGATAATACATGTAAAAGGGTTATGATAGTGCCCAGCACATAGCAGGCATTCAATAAATGCTATCTGGATGTAATTACATTTAGAAATTGAATTGGGAACACTTAACTGTGTGACCTGGGGAAGAGAAGATGAATGTCTCTTGTTCACAGGGAATTTCTAAGAGCACACAGGAGATACCAAAAAGCATTTGTTAAATGAATGTGAGTGAACCAAAGAATGGTGAACAAAAAATAAAATGCAGCTGAGTAGGTAAGTGACAAAAATGGGCCATGGTAGTGTGAATGCAGAGGAACCCAATGGAAAATTTCTGGATGAGGCAAATCTTTGGGTCTTGGTGATTTTTCTAGAGATGTTAGTAGGCTGTGCACTAGGAACTTGAGTCCTTCTTGGTGGGAAGAGTCAGAACACAAAACCAGGAACTGTTTAGCCTGATCAGTAACTGACCAGGGAGCTCCAGGCCTCCTTCTTTGTTATACTGTGTCTCCTGCTGCTCAAATCCCACACTTACCTTTTTGAAGGAGCTGAAGGCTTCTTCCTGAGTCTGGCCCCTCCTTTGCTATGTGAGTAGAAGAGGCTCCTAATCTGCCAACATGAGAATGCTCCCCTGTTTCTTGGACCTCACTGCCTCCTGCTTACTTGGATTTACTTACAGTCTTGAAGAAATGGCAGGAACCAGTCACTCCCCATGAGGTCTCTGAAAAATCTCTGCAGGACTTCCAACAAAATGTCCCTTCTGATTTTCCAACTCACACCAGGAAACATTAGTAGCTGATAGGCTGCCCTCTGTTTTGGGGGAAAGGCAGTGTTCTAGAATGAACGAAACGTTAATGTTTTCCCTCCTGGAGTTCTTAGAAGAGAGCAGTCTTGGGGGCTTGGAGAGGAGTGTGAAGGGGTGTGTGCGCCAGAGGTGCATGGCAGAACCGGCCAGCCGAGGGCCTGTCTGAGGCAGCCATGACACACTGCTCGCGGTGAGGGCTGTTTTCCACACTTGTCAATGCCATTACATCACTCTTTTCCAGTTACAGGAAATCCAGTGTGTGCTGGCCACAGTATTTCCCTGAGATCCAAGGCAAACAAACCGGCCCCTCCTCAGCCCTAGAGGCTGATGGGTGGAGGAAAAGGTAATTAACAGCATCCCTTTGTTAGGCTGAGAGGCTAAGAGGAACTGGCTGGGCAGGTGGACAGTGCTTTCTGAGTGCATATGTGACCAGATGTCAGGGACAATTTGACAGACTACAAGCCCTGGAATCCCAGATTTATAACTTACTAGCTGTTTAAGCTTGGTTAAGACCCTTGGACTTGGCAGGGCTCAGATCCTTCATCTGTAAAATTGGGGAGGGGAGGGTTATAGACCAATTTTCTTTTCTTTTTTTCCCCCCTTCTGTTACCAAGAATAAAATCCAGGGGTTCTTAACCATTGAGTCACTTCCCCAGCCCCTTTAATTTTTTTTTTCCATTTACGGACAGGGTCTTGCTAAGTTGCTGAGACTGGTTTTGAATTTGGGATCCTCCTGCCTCAGCCTCTCAAGCCTCTGGGATTATAAGCATATGTACCACTGTGCCTAACAGTAAGAACAATTTTCATGGGACATTTGAGAATTAAACGAGAGCACCCACTGAAGTGCTTTTTTTTTTTTGGGCAAAAGTTTTTTGAAATAAAAAAATAAATAAATCCATACCAAAAGGGGCAGAAACCCTTAGTGAGCAGCTTGATGAATGTACAGAGGGAATGTGCCCAAGTCCCCGCTACCTATATCAAGACCACTAGCAGCTCACAAAACCACCTGTGCTCCTTCACAATCACCACTCCCACGATTCTGACTTCTACCACTAAAGATCAACTTTTTAAAAATAAGTGAAATTATTGTCGTAAACCACCATCCACATGAAAATACAGAACATTTTTTGAGCAAACCAGATGGCTGTCCATTCTACCCAAAGACAGCTGCTCTTTTGACTTACCACAATGAATTTTGAATTTGAATTTTTATAAATGGAATTGTGCAGATTATCATATAGTATATGCTCTTCTGTATCTATTTGTTTTTACTCAGTCATGTGCTTGGGAGATTCATCCACATTGCTGTGTGGAGCAGACACTCATTTCTTCTCCATTGCATTATGTGGATATTCTGTATTTGTATATTTTCTTGTTAATGAGTATCCAGTTCTTGTTAATGAGTATTTTCTTGTTAATGCACATCCAGTTTTTTTGCTATTACAAGTAATGCAGCTGTGAACATCATTGTACATGTCTTCTGGTACATCACATATACACATTTATGTTTGTTATGTATTTGAATGAAACTGGCTGCATCATAGGGTTCATATGTGTTCAGTTTTAGTAGATAATGCCAAAAAGTATCAACATTATAAAAATTTTCCTGCTAGGAGAGTCTGTGAGAGTTCCAGTTACTCCACAACCTCACCAGTGTTTGAGATTACAAGTTTTTTTTTTTTAAATTATCTATTCTGATGAGAATGTAGTATTATATCTAGTTTTAATTTGGGTCCCCTGATGAGAAAGATGTTTAGCTCTTACATTGGCCATTTTCATATCCTCCTTTGTGAGGTGCCTGCTAGTCTTTTTGCCCAGTTTTCTATTAGATTACCCTTTTCTTATTGATTTATATGATTTGAACAAATATATTCTGGATACAGATCCTATATTAGATATGTGCATGCAAATATCTTCCCCACTCTAGAGTTTGCCTTTCATTCCCTTAACATCTTCCAATGATCAGAAGTTTTAATTTTTAATATTGTCTGATTTTTTGATATTTTTCTCACAGCTAGTGCTTTTAACATCCTGTTGAACAAATCATTCTTGTCCCAATATGATGAAAATATTTTCCTAGGTTAACTTCTAAACGAGTACTGCTTTTCTTTTCACAGCTGAAGTTGATTTTTTGAATGGTGTACAGGAGGGGAGCCCATATGGGAACCTGACTGACTCAGCACTGTTTGTTGTAAAGGCCATCTTTTCTCACTACAGAATAATGTCACAAGTCTGGTCACTGTGTATCTGATCTTCTCTGGATTTCAACCAATTGGTTTATTTGTTTTCATGCCATCACTGCACTTTTTAAATTACTCTAACCTTATAATAAATTTCAAGTCTTCCAGCTTTCTTTTTCTCCAAGTTTGCCCTCCCTAACACCCTGCCCCCCGAACCTTGCTAAAATTTTGATTCACATTGCATTGAACCTGTGGACCAATTTGGGAGGAAAAATATTCCTTTGATCAATAAATATGGTAGAGCCCTTCATTTATTTATATCTTCTTTAAATTATTTTAGTAATGTTCTGTGGTTTTCAGTATAGACATGTTATGCATCTTTCTTTAGATTTATTCTTGCATATTTTATGCTTGTTTGATGCTATTACATTTAAAAATTTCATTTCCTAATTGTTGCTAGCATAGAGAAATATATTTTGGATTTTTTTCTTTTTTATACTGAAATCATATCTACCAACCTCATTAAATTGTTATTAATTTTAGTAGCCTATTTGTAAATTATTTAAAATTTTGTATACATTATACTATACAAATAATGACAGCTCAATTGCAGTTTGGGGGGATTTATAGTACTTACATTTTTAATTTCAGAAGTAGATACATTTATGTAAAGTAAAACCTAAGTTTTTCATCCTTTTTAATATTCACCTTATGATTTTGTGATTATGTTTAGTAAACAGACCTATGTCTCAAAAGCAACACCTACATCTATTAACAGAAAATTCAGTTTCCAAATATACTTCCAAAATTTCTTACATGGAAAATATTTTTTTTCTTTCTTTCTTTTTTCTTTTTTAAAATCAAGGTGGAAACTAATCTTCAAGGACAAAAGTACTAAAAAAAAGAATTGCAAATTTGCACATTTAGCAGTAGGAATCCTATCATAGTGCAATGATTTCATGTAATTTATGATTGGTAAATATTTTTCAGAAGCTGTTTTCTACCCAAATGTAATTAGACACTTCATTCAATATAATTGTCAATGTCAACTGAGAATCTAGCATGTAGAGAAGGAATGGTAAGTATATGATATATGGCCTTCATATCCACCTCTGGTAATCAAGGCAGACATTGCTAATCAATCATGACATTCTTCTAGTATGAAACCCAGAAGTGGCCTCAGAATCCTTCTCCATGCAGGGTCCCAGCAATCACTACCACCAACTGATAAGACTGGCCATCCTTAACTTAGAATTTCTGGCTACATTCACCTTCATGATATTCTTAAACCTCCTAGAATCCCATTCATTTCAATGTAATCTTCCTAATTTTTCCTCTGAATTGTCTGGAATTCTGTGAGCTGTGATTGAATCATGCCACATTTAAAGTAGCATCAAAGAAGGCAAGTGGCTGGTTGCCTGGCTCTATCCAGCAGGCCTGCTTGAATTGTCAGTTCCTTAGTGAGGTAAGCTCAGGACAGGTCCTACATCTCACCTTAGCAGTTTTAAAAACTTATTTAATCAGCTGACCCTGAGTTGCTCAAGCTTCAGGCACTAACTCATAAAGAAACTAACATGAGACAGATTTATAAATCAGAATGCCAATCAGCTGATTTGTAGTGGGAACATAAAACTTTCCAAAAGGGTAGAACATCGGTTTCCACTGCTCTGGAGATTTCTTCCCTTGTACAGAAACACCTGGGAAACTAAATTAGGAATTAGAAGTTTGGTGGTTGTAGGCACAGACTCTGGAGGACCTCAGAATGTAGGGCTTGGTGATTTTAGGCAAATTGTATTTAGCTTCTAAACCTCAACTTATAGGGAGCAGTTAATAACAATTACCTCTGAGGATTGGTGCATTAATGCATACAGGTCATTTACTAGCTTGGGATCCAGCACACTATAAGTAGTCAATAAATGTTAAATAATTGGTATAGACTCAGTACAAAGGGCATAGATTGTTTTTAGAGGACTGTGTTGTCTATACCATAGAAAATCTTTGAACTTCTACTCCTTTCTAGAGGCCAAAGTCATGGAGTTCATCTAATAAAGTAGCTGTTACTTTCTGTTGAATAGTTTTGAATGAATGCTAATAAATTCTGAAACACTGAATCTCTATTCCTTAGATTTCATGTCCATTTTCACCCTCTTCCAATAGCAGTCACCATAAGGTTAGATAAAATAAAAGGACTAGGTTATTTATTTTTATACCAACTTATTTATATTGGTCAGGTTCTAACCCTGAGGATATAGGCTGGCCATCTTGTTTAGACAACAGACTGAGAATACTTGATCTTTTGACTGGATTGAGGAAACTCCTTTGATAAAACTTTGGAGGAGTTAAGGAAGAGCACCAAGGTGCAGGAGTGAACATTTTTATTGTGTTTTTACTGGAGATGAATGAAGAAGGAGATGTGAATGTTTCCTGAGTGTCACCGTGTGTCCCAGGTACTTCACACGTGCCTTCTCACTTCACCTTCATGACAATTCTTTAACATGGGTCTTTTCTTCTACACTTTATGAACAATGTCTAGAAGGTGTGAATAACTATCCTGAGACCCCACAACTAGCAGGTGGTGGGTTTAAACAGCTGGTGGACTTGAACCCAGAGCAGTCTGATCTCAGAGTCTGTGCTCCCTCTGGGACACCTTACGAGCTATGTTTAGCTGAGTTCTTGGAGAACGACAGTGCTTCTTACCTATCTCCAAGATTATAGTTTGAAGACCTGTACCTAGTAGTGTGATCGCAAAATCATGGGCCATTAAAATAAGTATTAGAAATTAGTTCAGGAGTTACAGAATGATATCCAGAGGGGGAAGGAAAGTGTTTAAACCAATGGTTTTCAGACGAGTGTGCCAGATTCTCCAGGAAGGTGGGATCTTACCTGGAGTGATTCATTCTATCTAAGGTGGCCTAAGAATCTACACTTCTGACAGTGTCACAAATGGCACTGATGCTGCTAGTCCAGAGATCCCACTGTGAGAATGGAGTAGACAATGGGACAGAGAGTGAAATACAAAATAGAAGCTTTATGTTCCTAATAACTCCATGTCCTGTGCTTTATAGGATCATGATCTTGCTGTTACTTTTTTTTTTCCACAGGCTAATGTGTCCTTTGATTCTGGGAGTGGGGGAGCTATGATTGAACAGAGGAAAGGCAGGAAGACCAAGAGGGGAAGAAGAACCTGGTGATACACACAGCATCTTGGCAGGTACCTGCCAGCATCCAGGTTGCCCTTTCCAGAAGGAGAACTGACTCTGGCCTGACCTTATTCAGGGAAGGGGAAGCATATTAGAGGAGTAGAGGATTGGCTAATCTTCTTGGATCATTTAAAGTAAGGGGAGTGGACAGCTGAACCTCCAATGTAGCAGGACCTTCAATGTAGCCAATCACAGAACTGGCTCTTGAAACACTCACTGATAAGATTGTTTCTGTACTGATATTCGAACCAAGACAAGCCAAAGCTTTCCTATTACACTGCTTCCCATGAAACCCACAGATTGCAAATCTGTAATCCAATGAATTGCAAAATAGAAGTAAAACTGAAGAAGAGACTTTTTGGACCCATGGTAGACTTGGAAATTTACCTGGGGAAAAGGAACATGAGAAGGTGAAGCAATTTACTTTACTACTTTTTATTCAATATTCAGATTTCAGGACTGGAATTTGGTTTGAAGTAGATAGGGAAAAATATCTCCTTCTTAACAGATTGTCCTTGGGCAAAGAAGAATGTCAACAAACCCAAGCAAAAAGCTTTATCTTCCTTAGCAGAGGTGTTTGTTTTGTATCTCTGTAGCCTCATATATTGCTTTAGGTATAAATAATAATGAGAAGCCTTCTTTTCTGGGCCCCAAAGGAGAAATGTTGGTTTTAGGTGTTTTTAGTCATTCTGAGAGGCAATGTGATGTTAGTTTATAGTTACCAAGCATTCTTGAGCACCTATTATGTGCCAGATAATAGCACCTATGCTATTAGGTGCTAGTAGTACCAGAAGTGAAAGAATCATTGGACCCAAATATTAAGACCTGGGCTTAAGTCTGTTCTCTGTGACTTGCTGGCTTTGTCTCTTCACTTTCTAGAGCTTGAGTTCTGTCTGTCAGATGGGCATACACACAGTGCCTGGGATTATTGTGAAATGGCTTTGAAAATCCCAAAGAGTCCTATAAATACAAGGTGGCACTATCATAGCATTTGAGTTTCCTTCTTTAGGCATTGTTCTCTTGGATGTTGTTGGGTAGCATGGGGTTAGCATAGGGCCTGGCACCATGGTGGCTCACTAGCCATTTTTGGAAGTGAATAAGGGAGGAAGAGCAGTCTAATGAGAAGATCTTTGATGCCTGTATTTCAGTTTCAGTTCTCCAAGAGCAAAGGTCTGTGATAAAGTAGTGAACTACCTGTGGTTGGGCAAGAGCTGAACTGTGCTCGTGGTGATTCATTCCAGGTCAGGCTGCTCACTAACCTAAATTCTCTTACCCACTGGCCATTGAACCTTGAAAAAGTACCTCACTTCTGAGCTGAAGTCCGCTGAGAAATGAACATGTTCATCATCCTCTGTCTACCTCACTGAGCTGTTTGGGGGATCAAATAAGTAGTAGAGGTAATGGTACCATGAAAATTGTGAAGTACAGGACCAACAAGTTGTTTCTCCTTCTATATTTCTCTCCTCTATTTCTGCCTTTAACCCTAGCCATTTCAATAAAAGGCTTAAAGGGATGGCTTCTGTTGATTTTGTTGGCTTGTATTCTTCTAGCAAGGATTCTTCTAGGATTCTGCTCCCTTGTGAACTTTGGAACCTACTTGTAGAATGTTGAAAATAAGATATTTTTAACAAGGACAAAAAAAATAACCTTCCTAAACATCTTTAGCAGGAAACCCACTGGAAAATCAATGGGTGGCAAAGAGGCAACTAAGAATATTATTGTAAAAAGGAAAGAATAGAACTAAGGATCAGTAGCCAGTGAGCAGGACAGGAAGGAGAATGGGCAGTGGATGGGTCAATGGTAAAGGCCATGGTTGATGGTATAGTGATTCCTGTCAATACAGCAGCAGGATAACCTCCAGTGGAGATGGCCCAGCTCCCAAGAGGTCTGGGTCCTCCTCACTTTCTTCAGTGTGGGCATATTTTGGGTAGGACCCTGTGATCTGCTAACTGCATCCTGAACTGTGCCCTTGTTCTGTGCCTGAGCCGCAACAGGTGGTCTCTCTTCAAATATCTACAGGGATCAAGCAATGAACATAGGCATGTGATATGTGCTGGCAAAAGAAGTAGGGAGTTCTGGGAACTGGAATAATCCAAGAACACACAGCTGAGTTAAAGGCAACAACTGCTTCAATTCATTGAGTCCATCTGGAATATAATCCAGAATTTCCAGACCATCAAGTTTTTAAGAAAAGAAAGAAGTCTGGAGTTTTGAGGTGAAACTTCCTAATATTTAATGTTAGAAATATGATAGGAAAACAAAGAAATATCTTTTGCTTGTTTGCCATCTCTGGCTTACACTTTTATGTGTATCTCTTATAGACTTTTATCAATTTGTGTGAATTTATCATAAAAACCATAAGCACAAGCCTGTGAAGTTGCCTACTATCTCAGAGCACCTTGAATACCTCCCTCTTGGAAGAGCCTCGAACATCTGATTGGGAAACAGGCAATACCATGTGATGGTTATGAACTGGGACTCTGGTGGCAGAGTGTCCTGGACTTCAGTCCTTGCTTCGTATTTTTCCCAGCTATATGATCCTGAATTAGACTCTTAGTCTGTCTTAGCCTTGGGTTTCTAATTTCATGTGGAGCTAATTATACTTTGTTCTTCAAAGAGGTACTGTGAGTATTAAGTGAAATACATATAAACTACTGTGCCCATGCCTGGCACATAGCAAGCACTGAATAAATAAATATTCTTATTGTTAATAACAAACAGTTGAGTAGTGAGTTTTTAAACATTTGAGTTTAATCATACTAAATTTTTTTCTTTAAAGCAGCAACCCTTTCTCAGATGTCTAATTTACATTCTACAGAATCCTGGGCTCGGCACAGGTCCTCAACCACTGGACAATGATATTGGTCACCACCAGCATCACTGTCATTGTAATTGCCATTCTTATCACCAGGCCTGTTACCATCACCACTGTCTTCCCTACAAGAGCTGTTATTTACAGAGTACCTTTAAGTTCCATTTCCTATGTTGGTTCATGATATCTTCTCTCCCCACTTTATAAATGAGGATGATGAGGCTCTAAGGAATGAAACACTGAGACCACCAATGAAGAACATCAGAGATAAAATTTGACTCAGGCCTGCCTGACCATGAAGACTGAGCACTTTTCCTTACCCAGTGCTCCTCATCAATTTGGGAAATGGAAGTAGTGGAAGTTACAGATTATGTAACTGGTCTTGGATAGCTTGGCATTCTGAGGTGTATGTCCCTTTGCATTTTGGTACATTGCTCTCATTTTGTCTTTTTTAGATGGCTGATAGCAGTTTATTTATAACTGAGAACTGACAGTCTGTTTATCCAAATAGCTCTTTGAAAGGTTCCAATTATGGCTCCGCCAAATCTCTGAAGGCTAGTGGTAGAAAGCCAAAGTGATGCTGACTGTGTTGCTTGCTTAGGTACACAACACACACACACACACACACACACACACACCATTATTTGGGAGGAGGTCCTGATTGGGGCAGAGGCAAGCATTCTCTAAGAGAGGCCAATACTAAACCGACTTCCAGAATGGAGACTGGCCACCCTCCAGTTCATGTCCTTAATTGTGTTTAATTTCCCTAGACAAGTCAATGTGTCACAGATATAACTAGGTAGTCCTCTGTCATGTGGGACTTCCAAAAGGTGAGTTACTTCTTAGCCTAATCTATAATCTCAGCCATGAGGATGTGGTCTCTCGTCTCATGCTCTGCCACGCCCAGGTAACCCAGTGAAGCACAGTGGTCTTTTATCCAGTCAGTTCACCATGCTGGAGCAGCTACTGTGACCAAGGCCCTATGACAAACACCAGAGATTTACAAAAGATAGAGGATTTTAGAATCTTGGCTTTTGAGAGGGGGAAGCACTTCAGAATGTTGGAGGAAGAGATGAAATCAAGTTTGTCAACTGGGGGCAGGTACTGAGAAGTGCTTGATATCTGAATGTTCTTTGTCCCAGTGTGACTCTGTACTTTTGAGTGACTCTGCATCTGAGTGAAAGAACCTAATTAGCAGAGACAGCGTAGCAGAGTGGGAAGCTTATCAGACATCTTCTGCCACAAACTTGCTCTGAGCTTAGGTTTGCTACTTCACCTGAAGTCAGATCATCTGGTCCCCAGGTTTGCTGCGTACTAGCTATGTGGTTTGAGCAGTCTGAATAATTCCTCTGAGCCTTGGTTTTATTATCTGAAAAATGGGAACATAGTAAATTTCTCACTGAGGAGTTATGAGAATTAAATAATGTAATATTATACATATAAAGTGATTAACATTATGCCTGGCACATTTTTAGTGCTGAAGAAGTGTCAAGCCATAATGATAATAAAAAAGTTAATAAAAGTCAATAATATTATTAGTGTGTTCCAGGGTTCGGCACTAAATTTCATTCTCGGCAACACTCACTCTGAAGATGACCTCATTCTCACATGATTTTAAATACCATCTCTAAATTTGAGTTTCAGCTCCTCTCCCTGAGCTTCACATTCACACACACAAACACACACATGGATGTATATATGTGGGTATGTATTTATGTATTTTTTTTTACATAGACACTTAGTAGATCTTGAAAATTCTACGGGTCCCTCATTTAACTCTTGTTTTAAGGAAAAATTCCTTATTCCACCAAACCTAGATCCATCTTTCTTAATGCTGTAGCCAAAAACCTTGAGTCTTGTCTTACCACACTGTCTCCTCAATCAGCAAATTTTATACTTCTGACCACATCAGCCACCTCCACTCCTCCAGCTCTTGTTCTCCCTCCCTGCAGGACTTTATTGGTCTCCTCACCATGCTCCCAGTCTCCCTTGCCCTCCTTTGGTTTATTCTCATACTGCAGCCAAAAGGATCTTTGCTTTGCTCAAACAGATGGTTTCCCATCACCTTGAGAGGGCAACATAAAGTTCCCCCAAGGCTTCAAGGCTCCCCCTGCCTGGCTTGCAGCTGGGTGCCCGGCTCACCTCCCAGCTCCCCGGCCCTGTCTCAGAGTTCAACACCCAGCCTGTGCCCCCTCCAGCCCTTCCCTCCCTGTCCCTGGAATGCTCTTGCCCTGGAGAGATAGGTGGCTCATCCTCTACTCCTTTAGGTCCACATTGTGTGGTGCCAACAGAGAAGTCTTCCATGTCTACCACCTAAAGGATTAACCCCACCCCCTGTCCTCCTTTACTCTCTCACCTGTTGTCTTTTTTCTTTCATGTCCATATTGATATTGCCTTCTGTCCATTCATATATTTTTGTTATTGTTTATTGTCTCTTTCCATCTACTAGAGCATAAAATCCAGGAAAGAGGAATTCATCGTTCACTACTGCATTCTCATCAGGAGAACAGAGCCTAGTACATAGGAGGAAATTTCAAATACACATCGTCTTGTTAAGGGAGAAAGGGAGTGAGGGAAGAAGGAATAAAAATTCATCCCGGTCCTCAGTTTTCCTGTCATATCATGTCAGTGGTGGAGTTAGATGCTCTCTGAAGGGTCCCTTCCAGCCCCCAAATTCTGTTTCTCCATCCATCAGATCAGTAGAATTCCCACGCATGGATCTCAGCTTGTATCTCACAGATGACTCAAGACCAGAGTGCGAACTCAACCATTCGCCCCTCCCTGCCAACACCCAAGTGTAATGAACTGAATCTGATCATCCTGATCATCTGTAAAGATAGTCTTGAACAAATCTCAATGGCACTCTCTTGACCCCAATGCTGTTTTTTTTTTTTTTTTTTAACTGAAGCCATCCATTCCCCAGGCTTCTTGGCACCTCTGAAGGCTCCATGAGCTGCTTCCCTGGCTTCCTTGCCTGCTAGCTTTGCTGGCTGGATTTTGCCAACAGAAGTGAGGGATAGAGGCTAGAAGATGTGGGGGTGGGGGACGGCCATATTTCACCCCTCTCCCATTCTGTATCCCCTTAGCCCTCGGATCCTTGCTCCTCCCAGACCCAGCTCCAACAACACCCTTCCCTCTCTTTTCTTTTCAGCTCTGAGAGTGGAAATGTGTCCTTGTCATTGCTGTCTCTGAAGTGTCAACCTTCCTCACCGGCTCTACTTATCAATAAATCATTCCTTCATTAAACCTTATAAGTGGCATTCGGTTTTCTAGCCGTCAGGACATTTACAGTAGTGAATGAGTTTATTTCCTTTGTGTGGGGAAAGGTGTGCATATAAGGCATAATACATAGGTCTTCTGAGTGAACGCCTGAGTCGGTGTGTAAAGACCATGCAGGTGTTTGGAGATAGACGCAGAGACCTTTTGTCTGGGGAGACACCACTGAATTATTTTTACATGGTTCACTAACCAAACCCTTGGGACAAAGACTTACTTCTTGGGGAAACTTCTAAAGATTGACACACAGTGAAAGTTACATTGATACCTGCTCTGGGGACAGCAGAAGAAAGACCTGGTTGAGCATTATATTCTTACTGCCCAGAGGAAATGTTTTGCTCACCCTCTGTACTATACAGGTATGAAAAATTACTCTGCATGCCTTTCTTGGGAGAAGAGTTTTGAATTCTTTATCTCTATTTAGAACAGTTCTGCACATTCTTGAAGAAACAAGCTTTAAATCCAGAGCTGGGTGATGGGGCTGTGGCAGAGGGCCAGGAAACATATTATCATGCGAGTAGTCCTGTATAAGAAAACAGATCTTTTTAAGCTTAAGCAGGTTTCATGAAAAATGAAGTGAAGCCCAAGCAGAGAGAATGTACATGGAGATTATAATATAAACCAGAAAAAAGAAAAGGAAAAAAAAGAGAGAGAAAAAAACACAAATATGTGGGAAGCAGTAAAAGAGCTAGAAGAAAAGCCAAATTAATATTAGAACAATGTGTTTTATTTCTTTACCTTTGTACTTTAGCAAAGGATAGGGAGCTCTCTCTGAAGATGTGTGTGTTTCAAAACAAACCATCCTAGCTAATCTGGCCTATGAAGGCATCATCACAACAAAGAATGAACTAGATTTCTTCCTACTGTGAAAGGCACTAAATTCACAAAAATGGCATTGTAGAAGGGAAAGGTTTTACAAGCTTGAAGGTTTAGAAATTCACGTATGTTTATTTCACCTTTGTAGGATGTGGAATTGTGCAACCTTCAAACTATCGAGGGTTTGAGTTCACTAAGTAGTGAGCCCTCCTGCTCCTATAGGAGATAAGAGGAGTGGGCTGGAGGTGCAGGGGCAGGAGGAGGGCAGAATTGAACACCAGGATGTACCCTGAGGAGCCAGACAGGCTCCCCCAGCCAGATGCTTTGATTTAGCAGATGCCACCAAGTGCCAGAGCTCTCCTAAGCAACTCATCTCCCTTTGGAGAGGCCAGAGCATACACACTTTCTCATCTCTATAGTGCCCTAAAGGGACCCTGAATTCTGAGATGAACTTCTTACTTACTAGCTCCATAAGGAAGGCCATGTGAGGATCTTTCTGATCCTTCTAAAACCTGTCCCTCCTTTACCTGAGTTTCTGTGCCTGGGAATTAGCATGGAGGGTTTTCC
The DNA here is from genome assembly GCF_001458135.2 of Marmota marmota marmota. Classification (NCBI taxonomy): domain Eukaryota; kingdom Metazoa; phylum Chordata; class Mammalia; order Rodentia; family Sciuridae; genus Marmota; species Marmota marmota. Next base: position 74,668,681 of record NW_026000026.1, read on the forward strand.
TTTTCCAGCAGACTGTGGGTCTTTCTTTTTCTGTCTATTTTTTGTTGTTGTTGTTGGTGGTGGTGGATACATTATCTTTATTTTATTTATGTGGTGCAGAGGATTGAAGCCAGGGCCCCACACATGCCAGATGAGTGTTCCACCGCTGAGCCCCAGCCCCAGCCCCAGCCCTCATTTAATTTATTTTAACATATACATAAAACCATAAAATTGCATGAATTAATTCATGTTTCAATACATGCATACATTGTGCAATGTTTGAATCAGGTAAACATACCTTCCTCCTCAAACACTTATCATTTCTTTATGGTGAAACCATTCAAGCTCCTTTCTTTTAGTTTTTAAAAATACGCAGTACATTATCATTAACTACAGTCACCCTAACTGTGCAACAGCACATCAGAACCTCTTGTTCCTATTTAACTATAGCTTAGTATCATTGAAAAAGCTCCCCATCCCCTCTCTCCGCAGCCTGAGGTCACCAGCATTCTACTGTCAATATCTACAGAATCACCTTTTTTAGATTCCACAGAAGAATGAGATCATGCAGTACTTGTGTACTTGTTCTTCTGTGTGGTCATCTTTCTTTTACCAGCAAACAAAAGCTATGTGACACATTATGTTTATTCTTTATTTTCTCTTTGGAATTAATGTTATTCATTATGTTTTTCTTTTTGTCTTGGTGGGCAGGGATATCAGGAAAAATTCAATAATATCCAGATTTTTTTAAACATCAAAACTTTTTATTCAATGCAAAACCTCTGCAGGAGTCCAATATGCATAGCAGGCATGTGAGCTGCTGTTGAGTGGGGAGGCCTACAGGTCTGGTCCCTTTGTGCTGCCTGCCTTAGTGGGCTCAAAGTCACCTCTAGAATCTTCTCAAGGTGGGGAAGGTTTTCTAACAAGGTCCAGAAAGCACACACCACAAAAGAAAGATCAATGCAATTGACTGTGTTAAATCAGTTCCTGTGACTTTGCATGAGGGTTCCTTTTTTAAAAAGTCACCCTACATGAAATTAAATAAATAAGTTGGGAGAAGATATTTGCAATTCTTATAATAAAGGTATGTATTTCTAAATCATATGATGAATTGCAAATGAATTAGAAAAAAATTTCCAATTCAAAAATGGATGAAATACATAAATGAACAACTTTCAGGAGAGGGAAACTGATGTTAAGATATAGTTAGGATACAGAGAGTTGGTCAATCTTACTAATAATTAGGAAATTATAATTAACTACCTGTTCAGACATATCAGATAGGCAAATGTTTTGAAAATATGCCAATAACTATCCCTGCTGAGAATGTGGGGGAAACTCTGCTAGGTTCCTGGTAGGTGTGTGAACTGGGGCAGGTGCTTTGGAAAGCAACAGGCAATGTCAAGAGAAGAGAAGCTGCACAGATGTACATAGCCTGTGCAGCAGTGTTTTCCTAGATATGCTAGAGAAATTCTTCTTGAGCCTATGATGATGCATGTAAAAGATTTCATCTCAGCAATTTTTGTAAGAGCAAAAATTTAGAAACATATTTTGTTCACTTTGCGTTGCTATAACATAGTACCTGAGACTGCATAATTTATTAAGAACAGAGAGTTGTGGAGGCTGGAAGTTCAAGAATGAGGAACCACATTTGGTGAGGGCCTTCATGCTTCATCATTCAGGGTTGGAAGGTGGAGGAAGAGATCCCTAGAGAGTGAGAGGGGGCTGAACTTGCTTTTATAATGAACCCACTCTTGCAACAATGAAAGTACTCCTGTGATACTGACATTAGTCCATTTAGGAAGGCAGAGCCCGCATAACCCCTAATAACCTCTTTAAAGTCCCAAGACTCAACACTGCTGCCTTGGGGATTAAATTTCCAACACACAAACTTTGGAGGATTCATTCAAACCCCCACGCCTGCTGAAATGCCTATCGACATATAAAGGACTAAGCACGTAAACTAGTTTATTCATTCAATGGAATGCTACTAAACAGTTAAAACAAGTTATATCTACATATAGCAAGGCAGATAAATACTGAAAAACAGTGTAGAGTGGAAAAGGCAGGTTGAAAAATGAATGGTACCGTAAGACATTTGTGTAAGATCAAAGCAGCAACAATATGGAAGGTTATTTTTTTTCAAGGAAAGATTTGAGCTGAAGATGGGAGACAATCTACATTTATTAAATCTGGATGGTAGACAAATGGGTATTTGGCTTATTCTCTGTTGTATATCTTTGAGATTTTTTAATAATAAAAACATATTTCAATGAAAATTATTATTATAATGAAATGGAATACCCTCAGCTATGATTTCTGGCACAATTTTCTTTCCCTTTCATCATCCAACTCTTGATCTTCTAACCTCATTTTATTTATTTTTTTAAATTTTTAATTGTTGATAGATCTTTATTTTATTTATTTATTTATATGTGGTGCTGAAAATCGAACTCATACACGCCAGGTGAGTGCACTACTGCTGAGCCCAAGCCCCAGCCCCTAACCTCATTTTAAAGGTATTGCTACATATATGTGCCCTAAATTGTTTTCATGTGAGGTGACATATGTTACAGGTCCTAGCATGGTGTCCAACACAAGGTCACTTTGTCAGTTCCTGTGTACACCATTCCACTTGAAAGCCTTTCTGTGGAGTCTCTGTGTATATAAACACCAGCCATCTGGTAGCCCTCCATGTTCCTAGTCATCAGCATTCAAATATCTCACAGTTCTGAGGCTCAGACACCCCACAAGTGTGTGTAATTGAACCCTGCCAATAACCTGAATGAATCTGGAAGTTGATTCTCTCCTCCATTCCAGGAAATTGATACCTTGAATTCAACCTTGTGAGACTCAGAGTGGAGAAAAATTCTAGGGTCCTGTTTCCTTGCTAGTTTTCTGGTCCAGGTAGATTTTTGATTCTAGAGGCCTCTCTTATTCTTCTACTCATTGACTCTTGCACTTCCAAAGCCAGCAACAGTGAGCTGAGTCCCTTTCACACTTTTCTTTGTGTCTTCTCTGCCTGTTCTGACTGGTTCTTCCTCCTCTTCTAACCTGTGGGCCTATGTGATCACATTGGGTCCACTCAGATAATCCAGGATGATCTCTCCATTTCAAGGGCTCATCTTGAAGTTAACATGAGATGGAAGTCATGAGACAGTCTAGGGAGGGAGTGTAAAATGAAAACTGATGGGAAACCCTGGGGTACTCCAACTCTGTAGAGGAGAAGTGTAGGAACAAACAAAAGAGACTGAGGAAGGGCGCTGGGGATGTAGGAGGAAACCATGAGAGAACCGTGTCCCATGAGCTACTATTGAAGCTGAGCACTGACCATGGGGTATAGTAAGGTGGAAGTTACTGGGACCTTGATGAGAGCATTTCTCATTGAGTGGGGGAAGCCTGGCCAGACTGTGATTAAGACATCATTGAAGGGGAGGAATTGGAGACTCTGAGTACAATTATGATTATTGTGAAGAAGAGCAGGAAAAATGGGTATAGCTGTGGGGGAATTGGAGGTTGTTGTTATTATTATTATTATTTAGGATAAGGAGACATAGCATGTTTCCTGATGGAAATAATCTGGTAAAGAGAGAAAAGTTCTGATGATGTTGGGTTGGGGAGAGAGAGGGTAGAATTGCTGAAGTATTGTCTTTGATTGGCTTGAGGGATCCGGTCAAGGGCAATTCAAGAAAGGATTGGCTTGGATAGCTGAGCTGTTCATCAGTAAAGAGGAGGGAAATGCGTTCCTGAGTAGTAGCCCTTATAATTTTTGGCCAAAGGGAAGGAACTTCTCTCATCATGTGGTTGCTGCACCAGTTGGAGCATTCAGTGTCTGGGAGGCTGAGTTCTTACTTTATTTCAACATTGCTTTGCTCTCACCAAGCTGCCCTAAAACTTGCTTTTTGTTTTTTTAAAAGGAGAAGCTTACTCAGCAGGTTAGAATAGTGATACCCAGAGAAAAGGTAGCTGTTTGATTCCCTTATGAACCCTGGGCTGGGTTATTCAAAAGACAGATTAAGTATCCACTTAAAGTCCCACCAGCAAATCAGGGACACCAAAAGAGAGGTTCAGGAGGGAGGAGAGGAAAGGAGGGAGAGGTAAGGAGAGGTTCAGGGAGAGAGGAGAGGAGAGGTCAGAGTAATTGAATACACTTGGGATTTTGCCATCTGTACAGGCACAGTGAATTTATCCTGATCTCCTCATGCATACACACTTTGTATTTTGCAGTTAAGCCTTGTTTTGTTTTCAATTACAGAAGGAAGAGCATCATAATATGTCAATGCTTATGGTTTCTAAATATTCCAGTCCAGCCCTGTTTAAGATTATTTTTCTTTGAGTAAAAGAAATCCTGATCCATGACCAGAGGTTATATCTAGACACCAGAAACAGATCTCTTACAAGGGCCTATCCCAGGGGAACTGAGAAAGAACACCTGCAACTGAGCTCTCAGAGCCAGCCTCCGAGTGAGTGATGCAGGATTCACACATCCTGCAATAGTCAGCCAGAGGATCATCTCTCCATGGGACAAATGGAATGTGTTCAGTCTAAATAAAGCTTCTTTACTTTATCAAATAAAATTGCATCAAATATCTATACAGCTCCAGGATTGCCCCCATTTGGAGCCATGTGCAAATGGCATTTAAGTCCATGGAAGGGTGCCTTTATTTGATGTTTCCATAGGAGATACACCATTCTATTTGACTCTCTCAGTGAAGTTACTTTACTTGATCTCATGCTCAAGCATTTATGATCCTTTTTCTAAATTATATTCTCCACAAAAGGGTTGGGGAGAATGGGTGGTGGGCTTGCCTTTTCTTTATGGGAGATATTTAAGGAAATGGAAACCAGCTCTAGGAGAGAGGAAGGATACAGGATATCCTGTAGAAGGAGAGAATATGAAGCAGGTAGTTGGTGGTAAGGAAGATTGGGAGAAAACTCAGTTCATACTTGCCACAAGCCACACAGCAAATATAAATAGCACATAGTCTCTGCTTTTGAGTAGCTGATTGTTTAGAGCAGAAGTTCTCAACTGGATAGATAATATTTCATATGAACACTGCACTCACATTATTAGTAAGGATACTTCTGGACTGTGATGCTCACTGATAGGATACTCTGCAGGTAATGTACAATTCTGAGCTCAGTAGCCACAGGGCTCCCATTTCTCTGCTTTTTGGTGTTGTGAATGTTGCTACTAAGCTCCATGTCACCATGTCTCACCTTTCTCATGAATAGAAGTCATGGGATCAGGGACGATAGTGACCCATCCTAGCTGGAAGAGGAGGAGGGTCTGAGTAAACCTGTTTTTCATTCCTTTTTGGTTTGGGAGGAGGCACGTGACTTACTTCTCTGGACAGGACCCCAGCGTGACAGTTTGGGTGATAGAAAAGCACTCTAGATGCAGTGCACTTGGATGTGAAACCTAGAACTGCTGCTGCCTTGAATGAAGTCAGCTTGAGATAAAGCCAACAGAGCCCAGGGAATTGTAGATCCAAGGAGCTAGAGTCTAGTAAAAGTAGACCCAGGTCCACGTAACACACACAGATACCTTTATTGATTTATATATTTTACACATTTTGGTTATAGAAACTAATATACTTTCCCCCCACTTTTATATTGGTGTATTATAGTTGTACACATGATGGGATGTGTGGTTACATACTCGTATCTGCCAATGTCACTCTCCAGCACTTCCCCCTCCCACGCCTTGGTCCCTTTCCTCTACTGATCTCTTTTTGATTTTCATGAGACCTGCCCCAAACTTTCTTTTCCTTTTTTCCTCTCTAGATTCCACGTATGAAAGACAACATATGACCCTTAACTTTCTGTTTTTGGTATATTTCACTTAACATAATGGTCTCTAGTTCCACCCATTTTCCTATAAATGACATAATTTCATTTTTCTTTATGATTGAATAAAACTCATTGTGTATATTTACCACATTTTCTTTATCCATTCATCCCCTTAGGCTGGTTCCATGGTTTGGCTATTGTGAATTGTGCTGCTATAAACATGGGTGTGCATGTATCCCATAGTATGATGTCTTTAATTCTTTAGGAGAAGTACTGAGAAGTAGTATAGCTGGGTCACATGGTGGTTTCACGTCAAGCCTTTTGAAGTACTTCCATACTGATTTCCATAGTAATTGTATTAATTTACAATCCCACCAACAGTATAAAACTATTCCTTTTTCTTTGCATCCTTTCTTTCATTTATTATTTGTATTCTTAATGGATGCCGTTCTAACTGGTGTGAGATGAAATCTCAGTGTAGTTTTGATTTGCATTTCTCTAATTGTTAATGATGGTGAACATTTTTTCATATGTTTGTTGGCCATTTGTATTTCTTCTTTTGATAAGTGTCTGATTAATTCATTTTCCCATTTATTGATTGGGTTATTTGATTTTTTTGGTATAAGTTTTTTGAGATTTTTAAAAAATATATATTCTAGTTATTAATCCTCTGTTGGAAGAGTAACTAGCAAAGATTTTCTCCCATTCTGTAGGTTTTTCTCTTCACATTCCTAATTGCTTCCTTTGCTGTGCAGAAGCTTTTAAATTTGATGCCATCTCATTTATTAATTCTTGGCATTATTTCCTGAGCTGTGGGATCCTACTGAGAAAGTCGTTGCTTGTGCCTAAAAGCTCAAGTGTTGCCTTTATGTTTTCTTCTAAGAGTTGCATAGAAACTAATCTACTCTTAATTGTTGAATGCAGTTTGGGTTGAATGTTGAGAACTGGTCACCAATAGCACTGATCTGTATAAACAACCCTTCAGTGCTGTGGCTGAGAGCTTCTGGTTTGAAGAAGTTCAAATAAGTGACTAGTTTGGCAAATGAATTGAATAATGATGATAACATTAAAATCAGAAAGCAAGTGGTAGCATTTAGAAAGATGTCCTTGGATTGGGGTGATGGTAGTAGTAGTGAGATATAACAGAGGAGAGAGGAGAGAGAAAACTCCACATAAGGAAATACCTGCATTTTTTTTTGATTGGTTCTAAAATATGTAGTGCTATCAGACAGGGCTTCCAATTATAAATTTAGAAATTCAGAAATAGCATGGTAGAGGTATTGTTAGAAGAGGCCTCTGTGGGTATTATTTGGTAGGTTTGGATACAAAATGCTAAAATATTTTCTGGACTAAACAATGATCCTCAGGTCCAATGTTGCTGATGTGTTACAATAATCTCAGAAGCCTGGGGTATTAAAGCAGCTGATGAGTGCAATAAATATCTGATAATTAACAGAAAAACAAGTTTTAGGCACAAAGACTGCTAGTTTGTGTGAATGTGGCATAATTAAAACAGAATGTTGGAGAGGCCTCCAGAGAAGGCAGGACTTACAGATCCCACAGTTTTGTTGATTCAAATCAAATATACCAAGTCCCTCAACTAGTGTTTGTATCTGTCTTTTAAGAGTGTATTCCTCACTGGGCATGGTGGTGCACACTCATAATCCCAGTGACTCTGGAGGCTGAGGCAGGAGGATTGCAAGTTCATGGCCAGCCTAAGCAACTTAGTGAGACTTTGTCTCAAAATAAAAAATAAAAAGGGCTGAGGATGTGGCTTAGTGTGTTCCTGGGCTCAATCCCTGGTACAAAAAAAAAAAAAAAAAGATTGTTTTCCCTCCCTCCCTATTTTCCTTCTTTCATTTTCCCCTTCCTTTCCTTTGTGTGTAGAGGCTGGCATTTATGTACAGTTCTTCCTCATATATGGAGATCATTAATGCTGGCTTTAAATACAGTCAATGCAAGTTCAGCCAGAGTAGTTCTAGCCAGTTACTTGAACTTAACTGCATTCAGAAAACTATTAATATTTCCTGGAAATGGCCTGAGTCAGCTGAAGAATCCATGATAAAACATCCGTAAGTTCTGTGTGCAACACGTGGGCAGAGAAAAGACAAAGTCACTTTCCAGCTGTTTAAATAACGAGCACAGGGTTTCCTTCAGGAGGTTTCTTTGCGTAGGAAAGAAAGTCAAGGCAGGATGGAGTGGGCAGGCAGCCTGCAGGATGACTGGAAAACTCAGTGGGGAAGAAGACGGTGTGGTGGTAAGAAGGCCTCTGAGCACTGAGAGGACAGGTCCTGGGAGAGAGTTAAGGGTGGAGACAGACCAGAAACACTTCTGATCTTCATTACTCTGAACACAGCTTTGCTAGAATCTAAGATGGCCCAGAGAGCAGTGGACAAAGGTCAGGCATGTGACCATCACATGTTGGCTCAGTTGACTAAGGCACGGTTTCTGCCTTAGACAAAGTTAGTCCCTAGTTGAAGAGCCAGAATATGAGTAGGTAAGTTGTACTACAGAGTGCTAAGAAGAACTAGGGACTGTGAGGGTCTGCCCCAGATGGAGCTCACTGGGAGGGTATGGGTGCCTTTCCAGTAACAGTGGGGCAGGGGGAGTCATCAAGAGCCTCCATAGAGCCACTGCCAGAGTTTTATCAACCACCAGGAAGCTCTAATACCAAGAATAACATTTTAGATGGCAAAGAAATACTCTCATGTAGTGGTTTGAAAAGCTGGTATTACAAAATTTCCACATTTTCTTTCATATGCTGTTAGTTGGAGAAAAAACAATTTTTTCCAAGAATGGGTAGACTTTCTTTTTTGAATCAGCAATTCTATATTGCCCTCAGATATATTCTGAAGAATATACAAGGATAAATGTATAAGTAAGTTCATTGTAACATTATTTGTAAAATTAGAAATAACCTAAATGACTAGTTAGAAGGGAATGACTAAATAAATTATGTTCTATAACAGACTGTGCAGCAATTTGAAAGAATAGTATAAATATTTATAGACTGAGTGGTACCGGATTGTTAAGAAAAAAACGTTGCAGAATAATTAATATAATTGGATATTCATTATTATTTAAAAATTACACATGCATACACATACCACATTTGTTTGTCTATCTGTATACCCATGGATAGAAAAAAATGGAAAGATGTGCATCAAGTTGATTGTAGAGGAATAGAAGAGAGGAAAAGTGACTTGTATTTTTTAAGTTGTATCATTGGAGTTTTTTCTGAACTCATGTATAACTCTTGCTAAACTACATTTAAATTTTAAATAAAATTACTTTTAAAACTCCTATGGCATCTGAAATGCCACCTTGAGGGGAAGGGGGGAAGATAATCTCTAGTGAGGTGCTGGATTTCAGGTGCATAGAAATGGTCTTTGACACTCTGAACATTCCCATAAGGCAGGAGGCCTTCAACTTGACTGTTTTCATATTGAGCCTGGTATTCTAGGGAGTGAGTTGGCCACAAGGCAATGTGTACGTGATCATGGGACACCTCCACGCTGAGCACCTTGGTTCTGTCAATATGACGCCGTGGTGACAGCTCCAAAGTTAAAATCTCAGTCAATTTAACTAGTTTCTGCAACTCCAAACTAGTCCTGTCTCTCCCTGGTATAGCTCACTGACAACATCAGTCAAACCAGTTATACTGGTTGTCATGCAGATGATAAGCTCAATTATCAGACTGAAATGTTCTCTTTTCCAGGAGTAGCTATCCCTTCCTGTGTAGACACAATTGAAACGTACATGGCAGTCTCTTGCTGTTACTTAAATTGTTGGCTTCTCCTTTGTTCAGACTCTTGAAGCTTACTCTTGGCAGGAATACGGAGGGGCCTTAGGCCTTTTCAGACCAAGAGACAAAATGAATCCCGTTTTGGGAGGCATACAAGAAGACTGGACTTCGGGGTCTGGCAGGCCTAGATCTGAGTCCCATCTCTGTTCCACACAGGCTCTGTGACTGTGGGGCAGTTCCTTACCCTCTCTAGCTCTTACTTTCCTTAGATGAGGAGAATACTCCATGCATGACTCAGTTGCTGGCTGTAAGGATTAAATGTGACTTGTGTAGCACCTAGGGCTGTGCCTGACACAGATCCTGTATTATTATAAGCATGTTGAAGAAAAACATTTTTGTGTTTGTCTTTAAAGCAAATTCATCCTGAAGTGATCATTTGTTCCAGAGCTTTCCTTCTGGTTTGCCTTTTTAAATTCAGCAAAGTCCTCTCTTTTGGCTTGAGGAGGGCCCATGGTTTTAGACTAAAGGGGAGTTTGGTTTTCAGGTGGGGTGGAGTCAGTGTACCTTGGGGTGCCCTAGTGGGATTCTGTTTCTTGTGGCATATCCATGGCTTCAATAAATCTGGTAAATATTGAAAGCAAATGTCTACAAGCTGGAAATTCCAAGGGAACTAGGATTCCAGACTGTTTACTGAGAAGACACTGGGCAGGTATTCACTATTTGGTCTGAATTTTAGAGGCAGTTTTACTCTATAGTTCTCCCAATTCTACCACAGAGGCAGAGCCTTTCTGGGGAGAGAGACTGTGGCAGTTTTGCATCTTTTGCCACTGGCTTCTTGGTCCTCTTTAGAAGGACAGAATGACAAGGGCAGTGTAAAGAATAGACTGAGCTCTTGTTTCTGGATGATCCCTCTGAGCACAGCAACAGAGAACCCTATTAAAAGTCCAATTTAGAACACCTCCTTCGTGTTTCCTGCAGAGAGGAGTGAAAGTTTAATGCCTGTGGCTGCAGTCCCCATGGACTGGGCTCCCCATGAATTGCTAACGAGTCACTAGGCTGGAGTGGCAGTCAAAATGTGTAGAAGGCCTCTTAGACGATCATTTTTGCAGAGCTGCTTGGCCAGACTGACCAATGAGGAACATGTAGAAAAAGGTTAGAATACTATGGAATCTTTATTTTAAACCATACCACTTGACCCGAGAATCCAAGCTCCAAACCTCCAGGGTGATGGAAAGTCGCACGAATACTGTTCCAAAGTGTCAGAGAGGTGACTTTCAGCATAAAACATGGAAGGATGGATTAACTCTAGAACTAGGTGGCAGCCTCAGTTTCCTCATCTATACAAATGGGAATAAGAGCTAGGGGCAATGGTGCATGCCTATAAACCCAGCAGCATGGGAGGCTGAGGCAGGAATGTCGCGAGTTCAAAGCCTACTTCAGCAATTTACTGAGGCCCTAAGTAACTCAGTAAGAGCCTGTTTATAAATAAAATATTTTAAAAAGGGATGGAAGGGTATTGCTCAGTGGTTAAGTGCCCCTGGGTTCAATCCCCAACCGGTCCCGACCCCTGCCAAAAATAAAAGAGAGAATAAGAGGCTGTCCTTGAGAAGTGAGTTGTTAGGATTAATTACAGGAGTTCCTTATCTTTGGTTTTGCTTTCCAAAGTTTTAGTCACCAGTGATCAACCAAAATCTGAAAATATTATAAGGAAATTTTAGAAGTAAATGATTCATTTTGTGTGCTGCTCTGAGTGGTGTGATGAAATCTCTCACTCTTTCACTGTTTTTTTTTTTTATTCTGCCTGGGATATTAATCATCCCTTCATCTAGCATGTCCACACTGTATATGCTACCCTCCCTTTAGTCACTTAATAGCCATCTTGGTTATTCGATTAGCAGTTGTGGTATTGTAGTGCCCTGTTCAAGTACCCTTATTTTGCTTAAAAGCACAAGAGTAGTGATACAAAAGAGGTAAGCAGGCATAAAACATGGATGGATGGATTAACTCTAGTACTAGGTATCAATGCTGTGTAGCATATATGTTAAGGGTTAAGTCCTATTTGTACCTTCAGATATCCACTGGGGATATTGCAATGGATCCTCATGGATAAGGGTACACTACTGTGCATCTAGAGTTTATCCCACAATGTCTGGTGCACAATAACTGCTCACATATTGTTATTTATTATTGTTCTTTATGAACCTGGATCCCTACAATGGCACCAACAGTAAGGCATTCTTGCCATTTCACAGTTAGGAAACATAGGCGCAGAGCCATTAAGGGAATTATCTAGATGAGTAGTAGGTTAGTAAGCGTCAGAGCTAGGGCCCTATGGCTTAGTGTGATTAGATTGGCTCCTAAATACCAATGATACAGTTTACCCATCCCCTGGATGAAGGGCTGATACTGGCCTGGTGAAGGAAGTATGAATGGAAATAGGAAATGCTCCTTCTGTTTTTCACCCAGGGACGGGCTCTCAACCAGCCCTCAGGGCCTCTGTACCAGGTTCCCACATCCAAAGTTCTCGTCTCTCCATTAAGATTTTCCTTCTTTACCCCATTCCCAGTAGCTGGCATGTGGAGAACTAGATGGCCTCTTTCCCATAGCAGGAGAGAGCACCTGGGCAGCCAGAGCGGAACCCTCAGAGGCAGCAGCATTGAAGAGTGCAGTTTGGGTTCTACCTGAGGATCAGCAAGGTGGATCAGTGAACAGAGCAAGTCGGCTGTGCAGAAAACTCACTCTGGAGTCCCCCATGTGACAGGACGCAGTCTCTCTGAATAAGCGTGTGCTCAGAGTGCAGCTGTGTGGACGCTCAGGGTGTGAGGGAGCAGAAAGCTCCATCAGGCAGTCCAGCAAAAAAAATGAAAAAGTCAGGAAGAAAAGCCCCTGAGAGAGATTTACAAAGATTTTGGTATTTCATGCACAATGAGGACGTAGGCTACTCTCTGGACTGGGTCTCTAATGATGCCTATTTATTTTTGTCTACAACTATTTTCACACTATAATGGCAGAGCTGAATATTTACAACATAGATTGCATGGTCCACAAAGCCTAAATTATTCACTATATAGTTTTTTACAGGAAATGTTTGCTAACATCTACTAAATACTTTCATTAATTAAATAGTTATGATATGCTAATTTGATATGCTAATTACTGGGCGAGAGTGTTATGTGCATTAAGTTGTTTGATTCTTCTGGCAGCCCCTTGAGAATGGATTACCCCAGTTTTATAGATGGAACATAGAGATGAGAGGAGGTTAAATAACATTTCCAAGGTCTCCTAATTAATAAGTTGTAGAACTGAGATTTGAATCTAAGTTGTTGGATTCAGGACATGGCTCTTTAAGAGTTTTATGACTTACTTTCAGAATACTAGCCATGTAAACTCACTATTGCTATAATGTCAAGTGTTGCAGACAAGGTGTCCAGGTGGTCAGCCAAACAAGCAAGTCCTTTTAGGCAAGCATGAAGTGCTCACATTTGGGTCAGAGAGCAGGCAGAGACCACGAGCAGGTGTGAGAAGAAAAGGATGATGGGTAGGTAGGACCAGGGAAGACTGGTGCTGATATCCAGGGACAGGGTTTAAGATATTTGACCCATGGTCTGCGTGCCTGATCTGCTCCTTGAGGAATTCCTCTTGGGCCCTTCATACTGGTACTGCTTCCAGGTGGAGACTAGAGGTAAAGTTAGAGAAGAAATAATAGGAATGCAAAGATGGAGAAAGAGGAGAGAATCCTAAGGGGAGTTGTGACAGTCAGCATAGTGTTCTCCCAAAGATGTTCATTTCCCCAGAATCTGTTGGTGAGTCAGGTTACATAGAAAAGGGAAATCGAGATCGAAGGAAGGTTACTTGCATGTATGAAGATATCGCAATGAATCCTACTATTATATGTAATTATAATTACACCTGTATTCTTTTTATTGTAAAGTCTTTTATGGCATGTTTAATAGTGCTCAGTGTTATTGACTGCTTAGTGAGGAAGAGAATTACACTTTGGCTTACATAAGGGTATAGTGTTGGTCAAATGAATGACCAGAAAGATCATTCATAGGGATTACAGGATACACAGTCAAATGACTCTTCAAAAGTGAACAAAATTCCTGGTGAAGAGACTGCTTCATTATTGGTTCACCTATCTGCCTCCCCAGCTGGATGGATGCCTCCTTAACTGCTGGGCTCATGCCATCCCCATCCTGGGAAAAGGCCAGAATCCCATAGAAAACCAAAGATTCAACCTTGGGAACAACTATCTGTCCGCCCAAGGTTCTTTTCCCTTTAAGCAAATCCTCCCAACTAAAGAAAAATATAATTACAACTGACATCAAAATAATGAGATAAAATTTTGGATTATTCAAGCAGGCCCTATGAAATCACCAGGGTCCTTCAAAGTGGAGGATGGAGAAAAAAAATAGGAGTCAGAGTTAAATATTTGAAGATGCTAAACAAAGATGCTTTAAAGATGGCTTTGAAGATGGAGGAAGAGGCTAAAAGTCACAATGCAGATGGCCTCTTGGAGCTGAAAAGATGAGGTAAGAGATATTCCCTGGAGCCTGCAGAAGGAACATAGCCCGGATGATACCTTGATTTTACCCAGTGAAACCCATTTCAGACTTTTGGCCTATAGAATTGTGAGATAATACATTTGTGTTGTTTTAAATGACTAAACTTGTGGAAATTTGTTATTGCAGCAATAGATAACCAATGCAGAACTATCCATTGGGTCCCCATGTACTTCAACAAGGAACATTTTAATTATATTAAGGTTGATGTCTTATAAGGCAAAAATCTCATTAATTATAAAAGGAGAGCAGCTCAAAGGGAACATGTTTGGTACATGAATTGTTCTTATTATTTGTGGTAATAACAATATCATCTACCATTATTATTATTATGTTTGAATACTTCCCTTCCTGTGTGCTAGGAACTCTACACATCTCTATTCTTTATAACAACTGCATGATATAGATTTTGGTCTCAATTTTTCTAGATAAAGGAAGGCTCAAAGAGCTTTGAGGACTTACACAAGATTGTACATATAAGAAGTGTATTTGAATTCAGGTTTCACATCGTTTTACTATGTTGTAAAATGGGCTTTCATTCCACTTTTAAATTGGAGGGAGAGAAAAGGTTAAAAGCCCTATGGGGACAGGGAAGTTATTTGTCCTGGTTATTATTTATTCCCTCTGCCTAGAACAGTACCTAGCACATAGTAGGCATGTGCATTTTTCCTAATTAATAAAGGGATAGGTGGGTGGATGGATGGATGGATGGGTGGGTGGGTGGAAATACTAGTATAGGACAAAGGAAACCTACAGTAGAATGAGAGAGCTCCAGAGCAGAAAGTGCCCTCAGAAATGATAAGATGGGTCCCAGTGAGAGGAAGAGAGTGATCCCATGAGTGATTTAAAAAAAATGCTCTGCTGAGGACAGATGGTATTGGGTGAGTGTTCATTTAAGAAGAGTGGGTGATGGGAAGGCAAAGTAGAAGTTCACATTCAACTGATTCCATGCCAGATATTCTAAGTTGAGCTTTATATAATAAAGGTTAATTGGGTCATTCTACTATCTCACTTTCAGGACTAGTCATAATCTACAGACAGTGGGAGAACAGGGGATGCCCAACCAGGCAATGGAGAAAAAAAATGGTGTCTGTCTTTAAAAGATGATCCTTTTGTTTAAGGTTTGGTGAAGTTCTAGGCACGGCCTGATCTGGGAAACAGTGGAATTGTCACTGTTGTTTTAATAGCATTTCACTTGAAGCCTCCAACTTGAGAAAGAAGTGATTATAGGATGGGTGGATGGAGGAGGTAGTTGAAATTTGTTTTTGTTAAAAGAAAAGACGAAGCAGAAATGGTTTTTCCCTTCAGGGAAGTGACGACACCTGAGACAGGTGAGCATATACCCAGTAAACATGGCTCAGTGCTTGGTGTGAGTAGAACTGTGTGAGCACCCAAGAACTTGTGGGCTTTATATTGGGACAGTCCTTTAAAGGCTGGAGGTGCAACAGTGGAAAAAGGACTGAGTGTATAAAATTGTCTGTGAAGTGAGGCAACATGTGCAGGCCACTGTTTCACCTGAATGAAGAAAAGGTTCTGTTTCCTCTTTGTTCATTGTGAAGAAAATGCATATGACAACTCAAAGGTGTTCTTTGTGGATTGTGGATATGAGATGGTATAGGTCCTCTGCAAAATGGAAAGGATTTGATATAATAACATCAGTTGGATAAAGTACCTGCTGTGGACACTGGAAAAGTTATGTCTCATTTACTTCATCTATGAAATGGGTCTAACAATGATAATCCTTCATGGGGTTGTTCTGAGGATTAATTAACATAGGTAACATGTGGTCCATGCTCACTAAATACATGTTTCTGTATCTATTTCTAAGCTCCCTGGTGATGTTTTCAACTATTCCAGATAATTTAGTGAAGTTATTGTGTGTGTATGGATACCTGTCTTTAGTCAATTTTTTAAAATGCCAATTAAAAATGTACCCAGAATCACAGATGAAAAGATCACTTATCCTCTAGCTTTGTGACCAAATGAGTTTTGAGTAGAAAAGGACAAATGAGTGTGTGTATGTGTGTATGGATGGATGCGCAGACCCAGCCACTTTTGGTGTATTTGGGGATCTCCCATCTGCTTCCCCAGATGCATAACCAGTGATCTCACGCTGAGGACTGATGCTTCTCTCTGCACATTGTAAACGTGTGAGTTTGCTCAGTTTTCCTATGGCCTTCCACTCCACTCTAGCTTTTTATTTACAAAAGACAAATATGTACACACCTTTGACACAGGCACCCCATGGAGCAAGCTCAAGATCTTTCCTTACATGAACTTTTTGCAAGTGTGGTTTAGTTTCTTGACCAAATATCAGTGTTTCTCTGTTTACAAGTGTCTGATGAGCCAAACCAGCAGAGGTGCTCCAGGGAGGCTGGCTGTGTCCAACCCCAGGGGGTAAAACACCAAAAAAAACCCAGCCTCCCTGTCAGTACAGTCCTGGTGTGCTGACTGATCTGTTTGCTGATTAAATTCTTAACCCATACCTATTTGGAACTTACGTCAGTTTTGCGTCTTTGATCCTTAATTTTGCAGTGCTTTAGTTCTCAATTTATTTTTTTTTTTCAGTAAACTGCATAAATGACTCATCAGCAGGAAATGTGGATAAATAGTCAACTGAAAATACAAATAAACATATCTTTCTTTTCTGGGGGAGGATTTGCTTAAAGGGGAAAGAACCTTGGGAGGACAGATAGTTGTTCCCAAGGCTGAATCTTTGGTTTTCTATAGGATTCTAGCCTTTTCCCAGGATGGGATGGCATGAGCCCAGCAGTTAAGGAGGCATCCATCCAGCTGGGGAGGCAGACAGGTGAACCAATAATGAAGCAGTCTCTTCACCAGGAATTTTGTTCATTTTTGAAGAGTCATTTGACTGTGTATCCTTAATCCCTATGAATGATCTTTCTGGTCAGTCATTTGACCAACACTATGCCCTATGCCCTTCTGTAAACAGAAGTGTAATTCTCTTCCTCACTAAGCAGTCAATAACACTGAGCACTATTAAACATACCATAAGAGAATGGAATCAGAATTAGCATCTAGATGGAATCATTACCATATGGGTACAGTCTTGTGGATATAAAAATATTTTCTTGATTACAGTGTCCACATGCCCTTTGATTCTGAAATCTTCCTAATTTCCATATAAACAGTTTTGTTAGCATGGCAATCACAGGGAGCGATTACAAGAACCTGTCCTCTATCTCATAATCCAGATGAAAGAGAGGCGAAACGGCGGTGGTGATGAAAGCATTGCATAAAGACCGCCTTTCCATATTTCATGTCTGGACTCAATCCAAGTTGCAAAGTTCAGGGGGCCCCCTCAGCATGCTGGAGACTTTACTTGATGACTCATGAGAGGTATAAATATTTCTCTGCCTTTGTTCAGGCCCAGAGACCAACTCCCTCTGCTCTCCCATCTTTTCTCCATTCTCAGGTGGTCTTTCCCCATCTTTCTCAACCTGCCATCTGCCTGAGAACTTGTTGAGACACTGTAAAGTTAGGAAGTGTGACTCTCCCAGGAAGTTTCACTCCATTACGACTTTTTCTAATTACTCTAGATAATACGATCCTCTGATTAACTTTCTACTATTAGAAATCCAAGAAACCTGGCAAATTAAAAATAAAATTCAAGGCAACAGATTATGAAGCTGCAATGGAACTGAAATAATATGGCTACGTTTCAATGTGGTTTCGGTGTTTTTTAAAGTAATGCTAAATATGGAAATTAAAAAAAAATTATATGTACTCAAAAGGATATAGAATTATCATTATAATCAGCATCTCTTAATAATGCATCAAGAATTGCCGAAAAAGCAGGATGGGGGATCCAAAACCCTCCCTACAAACTCTAAATAGTTTAATTAAATTTTAGAATATCAGGATGCAATGTTTGGAATGCCGGTGACAATTAAGTTTTAGGGAAAATTTTGAATGGACTGTCTGACTCTGGGAATTCTGACTCAGGATGAGCTTGAAGAGACAGGAGGACAATTTCAGGAAAGCCCTTTTGGCAGATTCTATAAGTGGTTCAGCAAATACCTTAGTAATGTGGTATGAAAATTCATCTTGTTTATATCTTTGAAATGTTCCCCTTTACCCATACTCTCTTTATTATCTTTCCAATGTTAAAGATTCAGAAAATTCAGCTCTTTGTTTTCTTTTTTTCTTGGTACCAGGGATTGAACCCAGGAGTACTTAATTCCTGAGACACATCCCCAACCCTTATTTTTTAATTTTAATGCAGTCTCACGAAGTTGCTAAGGGCCTCGCTAAGTTGCAAGGTTGGTTTTGAACTTGTGATCCTCCTTCCTCAGCCTCCCAAGTTGCTGGGATCATAGGAATGTGCCACGTGTTCTGCTCAGATCTCCAGGTTTGAGATAATACTATTTATACTCCTCTAAATAATGATAGTGCCTAATATTTTTTTTAGGGCTGGCTGTCACCTGCTAGGCCTAGTTCTAAGTGCCATACAATTGTTGTCTCCTTACTCCCCACAATCCATGAAGGAGGTAGGTATTCTAAAGGCCTGAGATCACATGGTTGGTGTCGCCCAGTAGGATTTATCACAAGTATCATCTATAGCAACTCAGTGGGGCAACTCAGCTAAGGGCAGAGACTAAGTATCCAGAGCTCCCTACGCCTGGGAGCTAGTCCCCAGAGGGGAGCAGGGACACTTTTCCTTCCTCTCTCTGCTCACACTACACTGATGCTTTTTCCCCAGCAATAATGAATGAGGAGTCCTCTGTTTATCACTCTCCTCTACCCACCTGTGAAGCTCCTTGAGGCTAGGAACGGTGCTTATTTGGATCATGCTGAATCCCCAGGTCTTGGCAGTGTCTCATAACTGGTAGATATAATTTGCCAAGTCAACAAATCTCTTTCCCTAAAGATTTTGATGTTTGTATGGCATTTATCCCCACACTCTTGGAAAGTTGGGACACTCATTCCTTTTCAAGACACCTCCATAAAGATTGAAACTGTTTATGTTGGGTGGGTGGGGTACCTGGGATTGAACCCAGGGGCACTTAACCACAAGGCCACATCCCCAGCCTTTTTTATATTAAAAAAAAAGTTGCTTAGGGCCTCACCAAGTTACTGAGGCTGACTTTGAACTCACCATCTTCCTGGCTCAGCCTCCCAAGCCACTGGGATTACAGGCGTGTGCCACTGGCTGAAGCCCTTTCTTGATACTGTAAAAATTAAAATTTGGAATAAAACACCTTATAGATTATGGATGAGAATGAATTTGTTTTCTGGAACAACAGATGCCACAAATCTGTCTATATTTTCATTTTATTAAATGCAATAGGTCTTAACAGAGATTAAGGCTTCAGTGGCTGGAGCCAGGCACCTTGGCCTGGAATTCTGTCTGTCTCCAGCTGTGAGACAGTAGGTATGCTAAGAATTCAGTGTGCCTCGGTTTCCTTGTTATATGATGGGGATAATAGTAGAATCTATTTTAGAAGGGTGGCTATAAGAATGAAATGAGTCAATATATGTGAAGTTTCTGAAGTGGTAGCTGGCATGAATTAACATATAAATGCCAACTATGATTATACTTCTAATGCATTCATATTTCATGGTTTCACTTTTATTTTCCTACTATTTTTAAAAAATATTTATTTTTTTAGTTGTAGTTGGACACCATACCTTTATTTTATTTATTTTTATGTGATGCTGAAGATCAAACCCAGGGCCTCACATGTGCTAGGTGAGCACTGTACCACTGAGCCACAACCCCAGCCCATTTTTCTACTATTTTTATTTAACTGTTTATCATCACTGAACACTTTTTTTTCTGCTAACTATTTTATTTAGTAGATTTTTTTTTTAAAGAGCAGTGTTAGGTTCATAGCAAAATTGAGAAGAAGGTTTCCAGATGCCCTCTTCCCCATTATCAGCATACCCCAACGGAGTGGTCCATTTGTTACAACTCACAACCCTCTACTGAGACATTTTAATCAGCCAGACTCCACGTTTACATTAGAGTTCACTCTTGGTGTTGTATGTTCTATGGGTCTGGACAAGTGTATAATGACAGGTATCCACAATTAGTGTCACTGCCCTCAAAACCCTCTGTGCTCCACCAATCCATGCCTGCCTCTCCTAGTTCCTGACAACCTCTGGCTGATCTTTTCACTGTCTTCTGTTTTACCTCTCTCAGAATGCTGTGTGGCTGGAATCATGCATCACACGGGGCCTTTTCAGATCAGCTTCTTTCACTTAGAAATATGCATTTATGTTTCCTTCATGTCTTTTTATGACATGATAGTTCATATTTTCTGGCTTCTCATGTACTTTGGTTTAATCACTTTTTCATTCATTTTAGTCTTTCAATAAATATTTTAAAATTACTTATCATGAGGCAGGAATATAAAAATACTTGAACTGCTTCTTTTGAATACTTAAAAAATATTGCTTACCTACCTCAGTTCACTAATGTATTTTTTCTTTTTTTGTAATTACAGACATTTTTAGTGGTCTGTCTCACTGACAGGTATTCTTAGGGAGCTTCACTAACATTTTTTTGCCATAATCTATTTCCTAGGATATTTCTCTCTCTTCCTTAGTACTCTGAAAATACATAGATGTATGTGCTTGTATATCTATAGAGGGATCAATTTTGTCCTTCCTTCCCTTCCCTTCTTTCTTATATATCTTTATTGAGTGCATGCTGACTGTCATCTGCCTGGGGGACCATGGAACAGAGCAACAATTCCTCCAAATACCCCCTCTTCCTAGAGTTCAGTTTATTGGTGAGACAGATATGACAACAGAAAGCATATAGATTTGTGACTCTAAATTGTAATAAGTGCTATAAAGGAAAAATCAAAAAGATGATGAGAGAGTATTAATGGATGGCTGAGTGTAGAATGGGTGGGTGACAGAAAGGTCCTGGAGGAAGTGACATCGAAGGCAGTACCTGAAGAAGGCCCCATTCAGCTGGAGTACCTGAAGGAAGTCTGGAGTAGAGAGAGGGAATGGGTGCCTGAGGTGGTTTGGCTGGAGATAGGCAGGGTCAAAGCCTTGGAGGACATCTCTGGGGTTCTGTGCTTCCCGATCACTTGTAAGGACAGTCTCTGAAAGGAGTGCAGTTCCACAAGCAGGCTGGCATTTTTGGAAAGATTGCCATGCCCTGTGTCAGTGAAGTGGGCTAGAAGATCACTTGGGATCTTGGCAGACTTGGGGAGGTCCTGAGCCAGCAATCCCTCATCTACATAATTGGGTCAATGAATACCATCCAAATTCCTGTTGATGCTAACATCAGGTACTGTCTCTACAGAGTCCTGCAACAATTTTAGGAGCTGGTGGCCTAATCCAGTGGTCTCCACTGTAAGTGACACATCTCAGAAAGTACACAAAATAATTATTTGTAGTGTAGAGGAGAAATATCAGGACTTCTGTTGCTTTAAAAAACATTTTTAGTTGTAGATGGACACAATACCTTTACTTTATTTATTTATTTTTATGTGGTACTGAGGATCGAACCCAGTGCCTCATGCACGGGAGGCAAGTGCTCTACCACTGAGCCCCAACCTCAACTCAGGACTTCTGTTTTGTATTTTTATTTTTTATTTTTTGTGGCACTGGGGATTGAACCCAGAGGCACTCTACCACTGAACTACATGCCTGGCCCTTTTCATTTTTTATTTTGAGACAGGGTCTCAATAAGTTGTCCTGGCTGAACTGAAATTTGTGGTCTTCTTGTCTCAGCCTCCTGAGCCGCCGAGATTACAGGTACGTGCCACCACATCTGGCCTATCTCTTAAAATAATAAATGCAAGTAAATAAAAACTCATTCTTCCCAAATTATCCATTTTTTTACATTTTAGAATGAACCCAATAAATTAATATAGGTATAAGATTTATAAACAATTGTATATCCATCTGTGTGTAGTTATGGGGATGCTAAAAACTTTTTCATAATCAAGTCCCTTTTCTTTTCATGCAATGTCTTTATCTGGGTCAAAGGCTACTCTGACTTAACTCCTGAAATCATTATTCTAGGTTTTTATTTTCATATAACAAAGATTCAGGGAACATTTAGGCCAAAATTTATATCAATAAATTAAAACAAACAAACATCATGCAGTGACTTCAATGTCTGCTTGTCTCTCATGCTTGGACTTTCCAAAGCTGCGAGCCTGACACACAGGAGGAGTTCCACAGATGTCTGTTGAATAAACAAATGAAAGAAGAAGTCATATGATGAAAAGAAATAAATTCTGTGATCTAAAATTTACCTATTAACTGCCTAAAAGGCTTACATGTACTACTAAGTTGACTGGCTACATCCTCGCTTGACTGACCACAGACTTTTCAGATATGGATCTTCTGATTTTCAGAATTATTCGCTGGTTTCTATGTGAGACTCACTCTTTGCACCAGCACCCTTTCTTCCCCCTTGCCCTCGCTGGGCTTTGGCAGTCTCCAGAAGCCGGCCGGGTCCCTGCCCGGCAGACCGTCAGCAGGGTGCAGGTGGTTTTATCCCACCCAGCTCTCACTGTCTCACCTTTCTTCAAGCCATGCATTCTAGACCCCCATTTCTGACAGCAGGAGCCTTGTGAAATATAAACCCCACTTTAATGGGTCTCAGTATTAATTTAGATTCTCCTCCTCAAAGCCAGGGATAATATAGAATGGTCAGATAAATAGTGTAGGTTCCTAGAACATTCTCAGGTACAGCTCAGTTTCCAGAGTAAGCATGAAGGCTCAAGAAAATGTCGACATTGGCTCCTAGAAGTGGCTGCTGTGCTGTTATAAAAGAACTATCTAGATCAAAGATGGCAAAATTCAGATGATGTCTTAGTCTATTTTGTGTTGCTATAACACGATATCTGAGACTGGGTAACTAATAAATAAAAGAGGCTTTTTTTTTGGCTCATAATTCTGGTGACTAGAGGATCCAAATGGCATAGTGCCAGAATCCTGACAAAGGCCCTGTGACTCTGTACTACAATATGGTAAGAGAAGTAGAAAGGAAACTGACCTCATGCAGAGGGGATAGAGCAGTCACATGGTGAGACAAGAAGCAAGAGACTGGGAAGGGGACCAAGCTCACCCTTTATAACAACCAGCACTCTTGGGGATTTCCACACCCAGGAGACCTGACCCAGTCCCTTGAGACAGCATTAATCAATTCATGAGGAGGTGGAGCCTTTCTTCAGAAGTCACATTCCTGTAGGCCCCAAGCCTTTAGAGGTTGACCACGTCCACACCACCATCCTGTGGGCTGAACGCCTAGCACAGGAACCTCTGCTAGACAAACCACATCCCAAACAGCAGATGACGGCAGGGCCTAGCAGTGAAGGAAGACTGCACTGTGCGAAAGGTGGAGGACAGTGACTTTTACAGCACCCAGAGGGAACCCCGTGTGTGAAGTCCTCCAAATTTTAAAGTGTTGGCAATTAACTCAATGAAAAGGCCCTTTGTATTAGATGAATAAAATATGACAAGGAGCTTAAATTAGTCCTTGGGCCACCTCTGCTATCTCTGGTTCAGAGTGATCCCCCTGTTATTTTCTCCCATAATCTCATTCCTTCTTGGTTTGTTTTCATAACTTTCTTTCCTCACATCTAAATGTCTTTAAATTCATGCAGATTTTTTTTCTTCATTCCTTAATGGAGGAAAAAAATATTAAAGATTCTTCTTATTAATAACTTGTCTGGCGAGTTGAGGGAGGAAAGGAAAGCAAGGTCTCCTTCACCATGGAGAACACAGCCGTGGGGCAGGGACTTGGAGCCTGGGAGGAGGAGTCAGAAGGAAATTTGAAATAAGAGCCAGGTGGCCTGGTTTCCCTCCTCAGAGCCTCAAAGGTCCTTGAACAACTTGCTCAAGTCCACAGGAATCTTTTGTTCCCTGGAATGCCTTTCTTGCCTTCCTGCTTAAAGGGGCTCTCATCTTACTGTACCCAAGCCTGGGGCCTCTTGAGCCCAAGGTTGGAGAAAAATTAAGTGATTGAGCACACTGCACACTGTCCACCTTGGTGGACCGGCCCCTTGTTTGGGTTCATGACACCTTGGTTTCCCTCTGGAAAACCACTGATCCCCTTTGGAAGGTGCCCTGTCCTCCCCTGAGTAGGGAGCTGTCCAGGGAGGGGTTTCTTCAATATTGACAAAGAGGCACCAAAAGAAAAGGGTACATTTGTTGGGCACGAAGAACCAACTGGTGACCACTACACCCAACACCGAGTGAGACGGATTAGGGAGAAAGGCAGATTCCTCGAGAAGCCCCGGCCTAGGCCCCTCAGGCTGCAGAGGAGGAGGCTGCAGCGTGGAGATGTTGGGTAACCAAAAGATGGGAGTTGCCGTTTTTTGTTTGCTTCTAACACAACTTATGACACTTGGGCCATATTGGTGTGTCAGTTCTATGCCTCAGTTGGCTTATCTGCAAAGTGGCCACAACGGTTTCTGATTCAAATAAAATTTCTGAGAACAAGTGAGGTCTTATCTTCAAAGTGCACTGTGCCTTGAAAGTACAAAATGTGACTGGTAAACAGATTACCCTAGAGGGTTCACATCCTGTAAAATCAAGCAACACAAAGCTCCGAGCATAAGCTGCTTTCAGCCTCAATAACATCAGACATCACAGGACCACAGACATGCCTGATGCAACCTCCCGAGCAACTGAGGCTGCACATGGCCTTCCAGACGTTCGTGGGTCTCTGCCACTGAGTGGTGGCACTGGGTGGTGCTTCAAAGTGGGTTTTGCCTCTGAGTTTGTCACTTTCCCTTGTGACCTTGACAACTGACTTAAATTATCTGTATATCAGTTTTCTCATCTTCACATGAATGGTTTTAACTACCACAATGGTGGTGAACATGGAAGGAGATGGGAAAGGAAATGCTTAGGACGCTAGTGGGTACATGTGGAGCTCTAAGTCAAGGCTGAACAATGAGGAGGTACTGTTCTAAGTTGGAAAAGTTCTTGGCTACGTGCTGATTTTTAATGAGGAGGCAGCAAGAGAAAGGTGAGCACATCACAGAGATTATGGCTCAAAGGGATCATCTTGCTGCCCCATACCAGTCCCATAAGACCATTTTTAGGTGCACTTTTTAGTGTGCTGCTTGTGTGGAGAAGTTCACCTCCTCTCTAGTGATGTGAGTGTCAGTAGAGGGAAGGGGAGACTGGAGTAAGGGTTAGCCTGGTGGTGGTGGTTCTTTTCTGTGGGTTTGTCTCAGTGCTGACCCAGTCTCGTAGTCTTGGGAAGTCCTCTGCATCTCCAGGGCGGGTCTCCTTGACATGGCATCCTGTGCTTTTCTCCCGGTTCTCATCACAGAATAATTACATTACTTATGTAATTGTTAACCGTGCGTCTCCTCCATCAGACCATGAGTTCCACAAGAGCTGAGACTATTTCTGTTCCAGTCCCCACTGAATTCTACCTGCCATAGTTCTTGCATATAGTAGGTTCCCAGTAAATAATAGCAGGATAAATGAAAACAAACATCCGTCACAGGCTATTTCTTTATGCACTTGAGGACATGAAGAAGCAAGTTGTAGTTTATCAGAAATTGCTACTGCTCTGATATCCATGACTGGACTTCCAAATGGAAGAAATTCTTGGAGAAGGCAGGGATCAAACACCCAATGATGCTTTTAATTTGGAGTAATTCAGCCTATATTTACCTGAGCCAACCAACACAGGCTTCATCCATATCTACTACATCAGTCAGAGATTCATTCAAAAAAACTCTGGGCCAGGTTTCAGGAATTCAGTGAAGAACTAGACATACAAGGCCCTGATCCTCAGGGTTTACCTTCTAAAGGAAGAGAGCAAAAGTTGAGAGGAAGAAAAGCAAATTTCAGATGGGAATCATGTTGAAAATAAAATCTGGCCATGTAGTATTTGGGGTAGTTACTGAAGGGTGAAAGGAAAAATATATATTGGGGTGCTCAGGAAAGGCTTGGGGAGATGGCAGTTGAACTGAGATCTGAGTAACAAAGGGAATCAGGCATGTGAAGACCTGGGCGAAGAGCATTCCTGGAAGAGGGAGCAGATGCCCGGAGGGAGAAGCTTGGCGTGTCTGAGGAACAGAAACAAGGCCACCGGGGCATACCAAGTGTTCATGGAGGGGAATGAGGAAGGTCAGAATCCAAGCAGGGGATAAGGTCCATGCATGGCTTTGCAGGACATTTATTTATTATGAGTGTGATGGGAAGATATTGGAGGGTTTCAGTAGGGAGCATGGGTTGTCAAGAATCAAGAGTCAAGTAGTAAAAAAAAAAAAAAAAGAGTACAAGTAGTAGGGAGGTGTAGACTGACCTGCTCATGGATTGAATATTAGGGAAAAAGCGGAATCAACAATGGTTCCTATAGTTGTGCTTAAGCAACTGGGTGAATGATGGTACCAGTGACTAATGGAGGGAAGAATAAGAAAAAAAAAAAAGAGTTTCACTCCCACAAAGCTCTGTTTTGTTTAAGTTTGAGACATTATATTATAAGATAGTCATTTGGAGATGCCACGGGCTGTTATATAAGCAAGTTTCAACCCCAGTGGAGAGGTGTCAGCCTGGAGATGGAAGTGTGGGGTCATCAGATAACGAGGGTGCTTAACTTCATGGTTCTGAATAAGATCATCAAAGCAGTGTGAACATTATGAAGAATGAAGGAAAGAAACTATGCTGATCTATTTTACTTTAGTTTCTTAATCTTCCTGATGGTTTCTTCAAGCCCTCATCACACTTTGTACTTGTATTTCTGAAGATGCACACATTTTAATTAATTAGATATTTGGTATAAAAATTGTTACTGTAAGCTATCTGTAATCACATTCCAGAAATCAGTTGGTGGGTAACAGATGTACATATGACCACAGGAAATGCCAAAAAACCACTTCCCATGGCTGTTCCTCTCGCGTGTATACTTCTATTTTTAACCCTCATGATTGCAAGGCGAGGCTCTTGTCACTTGAGGGAACTGTGTTTCCCAACGGAGACCTGAGACAAGCAGACAGAGAGGTGCCCTGTGTGCCAAGATTTCAAACTTCACAGAAATTGAAGAATGACCTTTGGCAGCTTAAGAGGGTGTCTGTGTGGAAGAGCGGCAGTAAGTGGTTGCAGAAAACAGTCCTGTGGTTCTAAGGATTTCCTAACATGTCAAAATTTCTCAGAAAACTTTGCTAATTTTGGACTTTTTGCCTTATTATCAGAAGTATTTACTCATCTCTTTCCTAAGAGCTGTGCTCAACAAACTCTGCTAGTGGAGTGATTCTTTTCTAACATGTGGTAGGTTTTGACCCAGTGACCCCAGAGAGAAACTTGGAAGATTCAAACCCTCACAGTCCCTGCTGATATCTTATAGCTGCATTTACATGCCTCCCAAATACCTTGGGAAGTTCATTATTGCTTAACAAATGGCTCATACTGGGTACAAATAAATGTTTTTTTTTTCTTTTAGGAGTTCAAAATTAGCTATTTCTGATCAGTGGTACTACCTAAAAGAGGCCAGTTTTAAAGCCAGCCTTGGTTTGAATACAGATTTTTAAACATACTGGTTTTATTATTATGAGAAAGCACTTTAGATCTTCAGTTTCATCATCTATAAAATGGCCATTCTCTGTGCTTTGGATAAGTGTTCCCTTATGGGTCTCTGTGTTAAAGGCCTCATTCCCAGGGTGGTGATATTGGGAGGTTGTGGAACCTTTAGGTGGGACCTTGTGGTAAGTCATTGGTTTCATGCCCACAAAGGGAATTGTGGGATCCTAGTCTCTTCCCATTTTTCTCTTTGCTTTCTGGCTCATGAAGTGGGCAGTTTGGTCCACTTGTGCTCCTGCCTAATATGCTGCTACAATTATAGACCTGAAGCCATGGGGATACCCAATTTTAGAGCGGAACCTCCAGACTATGGATAAGAATAACATTTTTCTCTTCATAATTATCTGAGACATGTTGTTATAAAACATGAAACTCATATAGTATTATTGTCATAGTTACCCCAGTGTCCTACAGGAAGTATATGTTGCTCTCCAAATCACTAAGCGTCAAATAAGCCTTTAAGTGGTGGATAAATCCTTATTCTTTTCCCATTTTGTACAGAAGGACTTTTGGAAATGAGGGAGGGTTACAGAAAGAATTCCCATTTCTAAGGATCTCCTGAGTTCATGAATTCTCAATCACAACAGGACCAGGATTTACTTGTCATGTGTCAAGCAGGATGTGAGTAAATTTGAATGTGATGGAGATGATTCAATATAACCCATTAAGAACTCATTGGCCTTGGTTGTATCAGACCAGGAAGACTTGAGTATCTTTTGGCCTGTGCCAAATAAGACCATATTCCCTTTTGTGCTTCAACATTCCATGCTTTATCTGACTTACTCTTCTATGTTGTTTCTGGCCCTATTCTCAGGAGGCTTTTAATGCCCCTTTCTTCAAAGTTAGATTCATGGAAGGGATCAATTAAACAGTATTTGTTGGTTTAAAAGGCAAAATTGCTGGGTGTGGTGGCATATTCCTGTAATACCCACAAATTTGGAGGTTGAGGCAGTAGGATTGCAAGTTTGAGACCAGCCTGGAAACATAATGAAAGCTTGACTCAAAATAAAAACTGCAAATATCAAGTGATGGGGATGCAACTCAGTGGTAAAATGCCTGTTTTGCCTTGGATATGGGGTGTCCCCCAAAAGCTCATGAATGAGGGAGTGCAGTAAGTTTAGAGGACAAATGATTGGAGTTATGAGGGCCTTAACCCAATCAATGAATTAGTTCTCTGATTGGATTAACTGAGTGGTGGCTGATAGGGTGTGTCTAGATGAGGTGGATCATTGGGGGCAGCGTGCCTTTGGTATATATTTGTATCTGGTGAGTGCAGTCTGTCTTTTTGTTTCCTGATCATCATATGAGCCGTTTCCCTCCACCACACTCTTCCACTATGATGTTCGGCCTCACCTGGAGCATTGAGGAAGGTCTATGGACTGAGACCACTGAAACTGTGAGACCTCAAATAAACTTTTCCTCCTTTAGAATTGTTCTTGTCAGGTCTTTTGGTTGCAGCAGTAAAAAAGGTGACTAAAACAGAAATTTGTACCAGGAGTGGGATTGTTGCTGTGACTAACCTGACCATGTGGTTCAGAAGCTTTTGGAGTTTTTTGGAATTTGGAGGAATTTTGAGATACTTAGCAGTGCAAGCTAGAAATACTTTTATATTGTTGTAGGCAAAGCTTAATGGCCAATTCTGGTGTGAGCTCAAAAAACAAGAATGCCAATAGGACCATAGACAGTGAAGACAGGGCTCAAGAGGGTTTTGAAGAAAAGGAGGACACTATTGGTAATTGGACTAGTGGCCATTCTGCTATGCTCTGGTGGAGAAGTTACCTGCATTTTGTGTTAGAGTCTGTAAACAAGTGAGGATGGCACCTGGCAAATGTTAGAGTCTGTAAACAAGTCTGGATGGCGCCTGGCATTTTGCCAGAGGGAGTGGTTTGAGAAGTAACAAAAGCCAGCCATTAAGTGTGGAGATTCCTTATTGGTTGACTGCTGTATCTAGTTTATGCTAATTAAGATAAGCTGTGTGGAATGTATAAATATGGCTCCGGTCCTACAATAAACGGCTCCTACTCCTGCTGTATCAATCTACACAAGTTGTTCGTCACCCCCCGGTTATTTTGCTGCAGCCGGACTGTGGCAATTTTGCCCCTGTCCTGAGACTTTTATGAGGCTAATTTTAAATGCATCAGAGTCCTTAATCTGATGGAAGAAATTTCTAAACACTATAGCATTCAGGCAGTGGCATGGATATTGCTGGTGGTTTTTAGCCAAATTTGTTATGATAATCAGAAAAGGTTTAAAAGTCATTAATGCCATTTTCCAAGGCAGTTTACTACATATAATCAGCAGAGCAGAAAGATTTGAAAAACATGAATTTGAAGCGTGGGAGTAAAATGGGGCTAAGGAAATTGCAGTTATTAAAGGTGTTACTACCACTAAAGAAATGCTAAAGACTTTGCCCAGAGTCAATAAGAAAGATGGCTTGAAGGCATCTCAGGAATCAGCAAGATCATATTCATCTCAGACTCAAGGAAGTAAAATAAAAATTCTCTTGAGAAGAGACCAATATGGCACCCTTCTTGCACAAGGGGGCCTAGGAAGTTTTTTCAACATGCTCAGCTATCTAGGCACTCAGAAGCTGCTGCAGCCAGGGTCCCTAGAGACTTGGATACTGATTGAGATGGCAGCAGACCTTGGGGTCAACCACATGATGCTGGCTCAGCAGGATTGCAGGATGCTGGAGTTAGGTGGTCATGGAGGCTTCCACCAAGATTTCCAAGGAAGGTCTGGGAGGCCAGGCAAAGTGCAGCAGGGTCAGAGTCCCTTCAGGTACCCCCTGAGAGGGTGATGCACAGAAATGTGAGGAGGAAGCCAAAGCTGCACTGGAGATCCCTATGATTATGAAATACCAGTACGATGGAATGTCCACTGAGGAAGGCTGCAGGAATCAAGCAAACAGAATGGCCACTTGGGCTGCAACCAACAAGGCCACAACCAACAAGGTCAGAACTACACAAGCCCTTTGAACAGAACATTACCATGCCATGTGTCCCAGGTGCCAGATATGGAGCTATAGGAACTGTTTGCCCAGCTGGACTTCAGTCTTGCTTTGGTCCTATCCCTTTTTTTCTATTCCCCTATTTTTGTGGATGGACATGTTTACTCTGTACCTTTATATATTGAGTATTTGTAAATCACTCTTGATTTTTATAGGCACTCACAATATGAGCTTGCACTGAGTCTCAGAGGAGATTTTGGACTTGAGCTTTTGGGCAATCTTGGAACTGTTGAGACTCTGGGGACTCCTGAAAATGGTATAAATATATTTTGCATTGTGAGATGGTCATGAGCTTTTTGGGGACATGGGTGGAATGTTATGACTTGGATGTGAGGTGTCCCTCAAAATCTCATGTGTGAGACAATGTAAATAAATTTATAGGACAAATGATTGGGCTATAAAAACCTTGATCCATTCAGTGAACTAACACTCTGATAGGATTAACAGTGGTGGCTGAAGGCTGGTAGGGTGTGGCTGGATGGGGTAGGTCATTGGGGGAGTGCCTCTGGTATATATTTTGTATCTGGAGAGTGCAGTCTCTGTTTCCTGATCATCACATGAGCTGTTTCCCTCCACCACTCTCTTCTGCCATGATGTCCTGCCTCATTTTGAGCCCTGAGGAATGTAGCTGGCTGACTATGAATGGAGACCTCTGAAACTGTGAGCCCTCAAATAAACTTTTCCTTCTCTAAACTTGTTCTTGTCAGGTCTTTTATTCACAGCAGTGAAAAAGCTGACTAATACAGTGCCCCTGGGTTCAATCCCCAGTAAACACACACACACACACACACAGACACACACATATCATGGGTCTCAGTAGTTAGATTACAATTTAGGAAATTTTACTACATATAGACTCACAAAAGCACTCAGACACATGATAAGAGATTGTAGCACTGGTTATTATATTAAAGAACTGAAAACAACCTAAATACTAAGAATTTATTAAATAAATTACAATATTTCCATACAATGGGCTATTATACAGGCTTTTAAAATATTAAGGTAGATATATATTTTCTGATATGGGACTGTATCCTAGGGGTATATTTAGCACACCCTATTTTGCAAAAGAACAAACTTCAGAACACTTATAAAATGATTACATTTATGTATATAATAAGATATAAATACAACCACCTATACATACATTCATTAACATTTTCATATGTATGTATTATACAACATTGTATATATATTACTATTAAGGACATTTACTTTGGATTGAGAGTGGAGTCATTAGTAAAACTAATTACCTTTAGTTGTAGATGGACACAATACCTTTATTTTATTTATTTATTATTATGTGATGCTGAGAATCGAACCCAGTGCCTCACACATGCTAGGCCAGTGCGGTACCACTGAGCCCCAGTCCCAGCCTTGGAGGGATGTTTTTTACTTTTTATTTCTTATACTTATGCCATGATCAAAGGTTCTTTTATACATATATAAAACAACATTATTTAAAACTAGTTTACCCTTAGAAAAGGTTTAAAGGCCATTAATGCCATTTTCCAAGGCAACAGAATCAGAATTTGTATTATTTAACACTTCTCAGATGCAAATAATGAAAGCCCACTTTCAAAGCTATTCATAAAGGAATTGCTTTTTATAGGAGGACAGTTTTATCTAACAAAACTCCACGGCAGGAACACCGCTGGAACTTGCTAACATCTGGAAGTGGAAAGTCACTATAACCAGGGAAGGCCCTCTCTGCACCTCTTACCTCTGCTTCTCTCCCCGTCTCTCTCATTCTTACTCTCTGTAGACCCACTTTTTCTGCTCCCCAGTGCCCATAACAGAACATAGCACACCATGGCTCTCAAATCCACACATTTCAAATCTAGTCAAGTGGAGAGACAAATCTCTTCCCTTTTGTAGTTTCAAATTTTTAGAGAAAAGTCTCATCAGTTCAGCTTGTGTCCAGTGTCTCCATTCAATCAAAAGTGGCCATTAGGGAATGGAATCAAGCTAAAAAGCTTGTTCTCAGAAAAGGAAACAATCAATAATGTGAAGAGAGAGCCTACAGAATG
The DNA here is from genome assembly GCF_001458135.2 of Marmota marmota marmota. Classification (NCBI taxonomy): domain Eukaryota; kingdom Metazoa; phylum Chordata; class Mammalia; order Rodentia; family Sciuridae; genus Marmota; species Marmota marmota. Next base: position 74,701,342 of record NW_026000026.1, read on the forward strand.
GGAGAAAATCTTTACCACCTGCATCTCAAATATAGCATTGATCTCCAGGATATATAAAGAACTCAAAAGTTCACCAAAAATAAATAACACCAAAAAATAAATAACCCAATCAATAAATGGGCCAAGGAACTGAACAGACACTTCACAGAAGAAGAAATATAATCAACAAATATATGAAAAAATGTTCAATATCTCTAACAATTAGTGAAATGCAAACAAAAACTAAGATTTCATCTCACTCCAGTCAGAAAGGCAATTGTCAAGAATATAAGCAACAATAAATCTTGGTGAGGATGTGGGAGAAAAGTGGCACTCATACATTGCTGATGGCACTGCAGTTTGGTGCAACCACTATGGAAAGCAGTATGGAGATTCCTAAGAAAACATGGAATGGAACCACCATTTGACCCAGCTATCCCATGGTTTATACCCCAAAGACTTAAAATCAGCATATTATATTGAGGCAATCACATTAATGTTTATAGCAGCTCAACTCACAAGAGATAAACTATGGAACCAACCTAGATGCCCTTCAACAGATGAATGGATAAAGAAACTGTGGTATATATACACAAGGAAATATTATTCAGCATTAAAGAAGAATGAAATTATGGTACTTGCCAGTAAATGGATGGAACTTGGGAATATCATGCTAAGCGAAATAAACCAATTCCAAAAAGTGAAAGTCTGAATGTTTTCTCTGATATGTGGATGCTAATTCACAATAAGGGAGGGGATCTAGGGAAGAATAGAGTTACCTTGGATTAGGCAGGGGTGAGTGAAGTGAGGGGGTGTGAATTGGGGTAGGAAGGATAGTAGAATGACTCAGACATTATTACCTTATGTGTATATATGACTACATGACCAATGAAGTTATACTCCATTTATGTATGATGTATTAAAATGCATTCTGTAGTCATGTATAACTAATTAGAACAAAATTTTAAAAAAATAGTGGCCATTGGTATGGGGTCTTATGGTGACTAGGACTATCAAGGGCCAGTTTATACTATGGGTAAGGAAAATTACAGTGGGAAGACATTCCAAAAGATGTTTAAACCAATTCTATTGGATGCTTTTGGCAAACTTGAAGGACTGGGTACAGATGATGCTATTTTAATTGCCAAATCACTAATTCACTTGTTAAATCATGTCACTGATTTATTTTTCTATTAGAATTCACAATGGGGGCTAGGATGTGGCTCAAGCGGTAGCGCGCTTGCCTGGCATGCGTGCGGCCCGGGTTCGATCCTCAGCACCACATACAAAGATGTTGTGTCCACCAATAACTAAAAAATAAATATTAAAATTCTTTCTCTCTCCCTCTCTCACTCTCTCTTTAAAAAAAAAAGAATTCACAATGGGAAACTTGTGGCAAAGAAATATAGGTTATAAAAAAAAGAACATTTTGAGGGCTATAAAGCACTTATTTTAGATATATTTAGTAGTTTGGTCATACATGTAGCTCAAAACACTGCAGGTTGGATCTTCACTTGGTGACTAAGGCAACTATCACATGTTGAGCAGTGTTAAAATTACAGGAAAGGAATATTTTATAATACCAGTCTTCAATCCACAGGCATACTAGGAACTGATGAAATGAAAATTGTTCAAATGTGTTTTAAGACATATCAAAAGCAAAATAAAAGAATGGAAGTATCCTGGATAGAAGTAATATATTTGCATCCATCCATTCCACCCATCCATCCATCCATCCATCCATCCATCCATTCCATCCATCCATCCATCCACCCAGTACTTATAAAGTACTTCCTATGGTCAGCACTCTGGCATGAACATGAAAGTGAGAGAATTCATTCATTCATTCCTAAAAATTATTTTTCAGTGGAGGAGACATTCTAATCAATGAAAAATAACAATATAATGTGGAAATAGGATTGACACAAGCAGGAAGATTGAGCTCAGAGGAAGAATGAGCCTTGGGGTAAAGAAGAACTCTACATCTGTGCATGGGTGAGAAGAAATGGTGATACAGTTTCAGGGAAAGTGAAAATTCCTAATGTCTTACAAACATCCACATGAAGGAAGCGTTGCCAGGCTTTGTTCTCTATACGCCTCTCTTTGAGCTTCAAGATGGTCTTTCAATCTTCCATTAAGAAAAAACAGCTAGTATATTAAATTCTTCATTGGACTCAGTTTCAATAGGGCAGAGCCTACATTCCTCTTGTTTATGCCATGTTCTCTATGTCTGGTACATCATAGGTTCTCCGTACTCCTTTTTAAAAGAATCTGCTTATTGAATGAAAATTTACACAGAAAAGGGCACAATCATAAGTGCACCACATCATGAATTTTCACAACGTGAACACTATTACTAGGATCAAGGAATAGTATATTACCAGCATCCTAAGAGATCCACGTGTCCCTCCCAGTTACTACCCCTATAAATATACCACAATTTATTCATAATTCTGTTAATGAACAATTGAGTTTTGGGGAACCTAAAAGTTGTGCTACTATGAATATTCTTTTTCCCTTTCTCTCTCTTCTTTCTTTCCTTCCTTCCTTTCTTTATTCTTTCCTTCCTTCCTTCCTTTCTTTTCTGTGGTACTAGGGATTGAACCCAGGGCATATCATTGAGCTACATGTCCAGGCCTTTAATTTCTTTTTTCAGTTTTTCATGGGGTCTTGCTACATTGCCTAGGCTGGCCTTGAACTTGTGATCCTCCTGATTCAGCCTCCTCCATCTCTGGGATTACAGGTGTGTGCCATTGCTCCTGGAAGAATATTCTTCAACATGTGTTTTGATGCACACATGTTGGAAATATACCTAGAAATGGAATTGTTGGGTCCTAAGTAAATTCCTAAAGCATGTATTCCACATTAGTAGGAACTGCTAGTTTTCCAAAGTGGTTATTCCAATTTGCATTCCTCTAAATAGTATTTAAGAGTTTCTATTGTTCTTCATGCTTCCCTCAGCTTGAAGCTGTCAGATGTCTTCTAAATTGCAGGCATTTTGGTGGGTTTGTAGTGGTGTCTCCTTGTAGCTTTAATTTGCATTTTTCTGATGAATAACAATGTTGAGCACCTATTCATGTTTTTGGCAATTTGGCTATCCTTTCTTGTGGAGCACCTTTTAGATATCTTACCCAAGTTCTTTTAACTGGGTTATGGATCTTTATTCTCTTTGATATGAAGGACTGCCGCATATATTCTGGATACGAGCCCTTTTTCAGATATAGGTATTGCAAATAGCAATACTTTATGGCTTGCATTTTTTGCTCTCCTAATGGTGGCCGTTCATAAACTTGAGTTCTTAATTTAATTAATCAAGCCATCTTTCATGATGCTTTAAGGTCATGAAGATAGTCTACGTTTTCTTACAGACATTTTTACTATTTAACCTTTTAACTCAGCTCTGACATAACTGGAATTGATTTTTGTGTATATGGAGTCAAAATTCAATTTTTCTCAAGTGAATATCTAATTATCCTAGCACTATTTATTAAAAAAGCTATCCTTTGTCATAATTTAATTGTCTGTGTTTGGGTCTGTTCCTCCATTCTCTATTCTTTTCCACTGTTTAATTTGTCTAGTCTACGGCCAGTACCACAGTATTTTATTATTGTTTTGAAATAAATGTGTTTTTATTTGAATATGAGATCTCCCCAAATCTCCTGTATTAATGCAAGAGGTGAAATGATTAGATTATGAGAGCCAGAACCTCATCGGGCTGTCCTGGTTTGAATGGAATAACTGGGTGGTAACTGTAGGTAGGTGGGGAGTGGCTGGAGTAGGTGGGTCACAGCGGGGCATGACCCTGGAAGGGTTTCTCTTCCCTGTGGCCACTTCCCCCCTCTCTCTCTCTGCTTCCTGGCCACCAGGAGCAAAGAAGCACTTCTCTGCCACTCCCTTCCATCTCAATGCTCTGCCTCATCTCAGATGTAGACCAGGGGAGCCTGCAGACTATGGACTGAGCCTCTGAAACCATGATCCCCAAACCAACTTTTCCTCCTCTACGTTGTTCTTGTCAGGATCTGTAGTCATGGTGATGGAAAGCCGACACACTATCCAGCCTTGTTCTTCTTCAGTCATTTTGGCATTTGGGACCTTTTGTATTTCCGTTTAGGTTTTAGAATCTCTTTATCGGTTACCATGAGAAAAACCTCCTGGGATTTTGAGAGGGATTGACTACTTCAAGGTCAGCTCTTGAACAAATAGAGCAACTGGGAGAGAACTGATCTTCCTCATATATTGAATCTTCCAATCACTTATGATGCAATGTCCTTTGATTTATTTAACATCATTTTTACTTTCTTCCAGTGATGTTTATAGGCTTTTCTTGTATGGGAATTTTGTCCATCTTTTGTTAGAAATGTACTGGGGTATTGATGTTTTGTTTTCTGCTATTGTAAGAGTTATTGTTTTTAAAAATCTTTCTTTTCTACTGGTTTATGATTGGTTTAATAAATATTTAATTGAATGGATTAAAACAATACATCAATTCAATTAAGAAATAGTCAAACTAGTTACTTGGTATCATTTGCAGGAGAATCAAGTAGTTCAATTTTTTTCCACTTTAGAACAGAATATAATAAGGGGAGTGTGGGAGGTGGCTATTACTCAGAAGGAGAACACAGGTGGAATTGAGATGGGGAGGCAGGGGTCCTCTTCCCCTGCAGCTCTAATCATCCGGCCAGGGGCTTTCATTTGTCCAACCATCTGGCCTACACATGGATTTGTTTGATTCTCAGAGCATTTGTATTTTTTTAAAATTAATTGGGTCAACATGTAAAATTGGGAGATTTAAAAGAAATTTTTAGTTGTAGATGGACACAATACCTTTATTTTATTTATTTATATGGTGCTGGGGATCGAACTCAGTGTCCCACGTGCGTGAGGCAAGCGCTCTACCACTAAGTCACAACCCCAGCCCCAAATTGGGAGATTTTAAATAAAAATACAGCCTTCTAGATTTTCTTGAAAAATGAAATCTGACACACTGTTCTCCAATTTCTTTTTGGCCACAATCGTCTGATGCTGAGTGGCGCAGAGTGCTTTAGATCTCTGGTTCTATCATTGTCTTTGTGATCGATTGTCTCTAGGAACTGGGTTTATTTAGTTCTCCGTCTAGCTTCATTCTTCTGAAGTTCGCTTTATATCAAAACTCCTTAGAAGAGTTGTTTAAACAAAATGTTTCTATTTCCTCACCTCCTGTTCTTTCCTGATCTCTCTCCAGGCAATCTGCTTTTTTCAAAGCTTTTGCTGACTGAAATATCTCCAAGTATTTGGCAGTTCTCTGCCTTCGTCATCCTTGATCTCTTGGTACTGTACCATGATCCCTTCGTGTCTGTGGGGATTGGTTCCTGGATACCCTACAGAGAGCAAAATCGGTGGATACTCCAGTTCCTTTTGTAAAGTGGAATACCGTCTGCATAGAACTATGCACAGCGTCCTGTGTAGACTAAATCATCTCTGGTACTTATACGGCCTAATATGATACAAATGCTAAATAGACAGTTGTACAGTATTGTTTAGGGCATAATAATAAAAAATTCCATACATGTTCAATATAGATGTATTTAAAAAGAATATTCATAGTAGCACAACTTTTAGGTTCCCCAAAACTCAATTGTTCATTAACAGAATTATGAATAAATTGTGGTATATTTAGCACACCCTATTTTGCAAAAGAACAAACTTCAGAACACTTATAAAATGATTACATTTATGTATATAATAAGATATAAATACAACCACCTATACATACATTCATTAACATTTTCATNAAATATATATATATATATATATATATATATATATATATATATATTGATCCATGGTAGGTTGAATCCAGGATACAGAACCCCTGGATACAGAGGGGACTGTATTTGCCAAGGCTGACCTTGTCCTCCACCTTGAAACCTTAATCTTGAAAAGCTTCCACAATGCCACATTCCCCTTGTTTTCTTTCTATCACATAAGCAACTCCTAAGTTTCCCTTCTTTGTTCTCACCACTGGGCAGTTCCTACATGCTGTGCTTTTGAGCTCTCTATGTTTTCTCTAGGGGAGCTTGCCCAGTTTCATTGCTTTTAACACCAAATGCTGCTGACCCCTAAAGCTGTGTCTTTCTGTTGAGACCTTCTGCCTGAACACTATCCAGAACTGAAAATTCAGCTTACTAAGTATCTTCATTTGGATGTTTACAGGCATTTTAAAGTTAACTTGTTCCCAACAGGACTCTTGATACCCCTCCTCAGCCTGCACTCCCACTCCTAGGTTTCTCCATCTCAATAAATGGGGTCATATCCACCTGTGCTTAGGTCTAAAGCCTGCAAGCAGCTTTGATTCCTGTTTTCTTACTAAGTCTAATGTATTCAGCAATCTTGGGGTTCTCCTCTCAAAATGCACCCCAAATGCTTCTCCCCATTGCCATTGTCTCCATTCTTGCCTTAACCACTGGTATCTCCTGACTCTCAGAATATCCCTCTGCTTCCTCTCTTCCTTCCCCAGGGTTTATTATTCATACAACTTCCAGAATATTTTTAAAAAATGCATATCAGATTAAATGAAAAAGCTTTTCAGGGGATCTTTTCCACATGTACCACCCATCTTAGTCCATTTGGTCTGCTATAACAAAATACCTGAGACTGGGTAATCCGTAAGTAACAGAATGTATTGCTCACAATTCTGAATGCTGAGAAGTCCAGGGTCAGGACACCAGCAGATTCTGTGTCTGGTGAGGGCTCGATTTCCGCTTCACAGATGGGGCCTTTTTGCTGTGTTCTGGTAGAATGGGTGAACAGTCTTCCTCAGGCCTCTTTGAAAAGGGGAACAAATCCATTCATGAGGGCTCTGCCCTGATGACCTTATTACCTGGTCAAGACCCTTAATGCCGTACCATCGTGTTGGGGATTAGGGTTAAACATATGACTTTGGGGCAAATCAGACATTCTGGACATAGCAGTATCCAGAGGCCTCATGCCACTGGGCTGCTGCCACCTCTACACTTCACCCCACACGACTCCCTGCTTCAGTACGAGGCGCTGGCCACAGAAGCCTTCTTTCTGCTCCGGCAAATTCACAGCCTTGATTCAAGGACCTTTTCCTGGGTTCTCTGCCTGGGAGTGTCTTTGTGCAGATGTCTGCGTCTGTGGAACGGGCTTCTCATTCACATCTGGACCTTGGCCTTTCCTGACCACACACTGTCACCCACTGTCATGTCTTTCTTTATAGTTCCCTGCATATCATGCATCCCTGGCCTTCCTTTGTTATTTAGTAAGCATTCTGTTGACGGACTCTCCATGTAGAATTCACCCCTCTGTCTCTAGTGCCTATAAAAAGTACAAAAGTGCTTTATACAGGATAGGAACTAAAGGTGGAAATGCTGGGAATGAGGGTTCCCAACAATTCCTGCTGTCCTGTATCATCAAGATTTTCCCACTCCTGGATTCTTTCTCTCTGCTGACAAATGAGCTCGATAAAAAGGACTGAGCACATATGACATCAATTAAAAATTAAAAAAAAATAGCTGAAAAAATGTATTGGTAAATAAAGGCAGAAAGTAAAAAATTTCTGTTATTGTGTTTCACGCATAGGGTCCTGCTAGTGTAAATTATATTAAAATATAGTCCTGCAATGCAAAAAAAAAAATTAGAAATAGAGGCTGGATCCTCTGCTTAGATATAATTCAATAATGCTCCTGGGGTTTGGCTGTGTGTAGATATCTTTTTATTTCAATCAGTTATCCTCTTCTGACTTTTCTGAGAAAACACTGTGATATTTTATTGCTTATCAAATTATAATTTTTCTATTAATAATAATTGTGCTGAAAAAGCAGATTCAATTTACATCCTTCACCATTGCCAAGTCTGGAGAAAGAAGTTTTTGATTATGCTTGTGGTTTGGGCTTTGCTGCTTATCCTTTACTGTGGATCATAGAATTTTTATGTACCTTTGCATCCGTGGTCACAAAGGATCAACTTTTACTTTTGCTAAGTGTTCTAGTGAGAATCCTTCCCAAAGTTAAATAATTACATTAAGGTGTCAGCAGAAAGATATTATCTATATGCGCATTTATTAAAATGCAGAACACACTGTGTGTAATCTTTATTTTAAGCATGATCTTATACTGCATGGCAATTTATTTGAATTAAGGCTTAGAAGTCAGAGGCATTCTCCCCCTCCACTAGTATCTCCTAAACTATAACTTCTTATGCACAGATGGAAACTTCTCTATTAAGCCCTTTCTGGAGATGTGGGTACCCACTTGTTCCATAGGTATTATTTCAGCCAGAGGCTCCTTCTCATCTGTATATGGGGCTTTCTAAACACGGTCCACATAAACCTCTCCTGCATCCTTTAGGGTTGCTGAAAGAGTGAGACAAGGTCCATTTATTTTAGGGAGTAAACCAATACATACAGACAGTGAGGACCATAACAGGCTGGATGACTACTTGCTGGATATAATCTCCTTTGAGCTATTTTATAAAGATGATTAATTACAGCATGTGCCTAATCACATGAGTATCAGAGCCCAGCTGTCTGGGACTGAAGGCTAGAGGGATATTAGTCAGCTCTAGATGAAATCTGATATCCAGGGCAAAAAATATTCTCTGTCCTTTCCTCTCTCCTCCCTCCACCTGTGCTTTTGATTTGAGGCTCCTGATAATCCTTGCTTTCCAGTATTTCTTGACTGTCCTTTGCTTCTGGATTCTTTCCCTCTACTGATGAATGAGCTCAGATACTCCTGAAATGGGATTGAGAATATGTGGTATTAATTCAATGATTGATTAATTAACTAATATTTATTAAGTCCCAGTCAGGGGCAATTTTAGGCTTTGCAGACGGAGGTGCTGATAAGACAGTCCAGACTACTATTCTCAGGGAATTTGCATTCTTGGAGGTTGATGGTAGGGAGACAATAAAGAACTACATGGATGAGATGCTATCTGGCAGTGTCAAGCACTATGAGAAATCAAAACTGCTGATGAGCTTGATAGCAAATAGGGAGTCATGGGGAGACCACTCCAGATTAGCCTGGAGCTAGGTATGGAAGTATGGTGAGATCCACAATGTGTATGCCCTCCCCTCCACCTTCCATCTTTTGTAGCAGCTCTACCCACACGGGGCCAAACTTCCAGGAAGTGTGGCTTGATCCACTTGAACCTGAATCCCTGACACTCACTTGTTCCTTTACTCTTTACAGTCTGCCAAGCCTTTGAATAGTGTCCAGGTACATTATTATTGTCCAATTCTCTCAACTGTCTAATAAGCCAATACGATTATTACTTTCATTTTTCATTTTATATATATGGCCCAAAGATATTATATAATTTGCCCAAAGCTCAATGGTATTAAGTGAAGAAAGTGTATCTTCTACCACTGGGCAATGCTGCCTTTCAAACCTCATCATTTCCAGGAACCATAGACCTAGAATATGCCCAAACTCCCACAGCTAGCTAATAATCCCCAAGGGAGACTTTCCTGACGATCCCCACCCAATCCTACCTTGCACTCTTTCATCTCACCTCTGCCTTTCATTAGCCTCATCTGCTTGAGGTTCTTCTCCTCGCCATGCAGTGCTGCAGGCCCCTTCAGGACAGGGGACATTCTGACTTACCTAGCATGTTGGAGAGCCTGAGAAGATCATCTCTCTCTCCTCAATGAATCTGCTCTTCTCAATGTGATGACATTGTTTCTGGTAATAATCATGAAATGAAATGAATAATAGTGACCCAAAATGAAATGTAGAAAGTAGAAGTGTTCTGTTATTATGCTTCTCCTATATAGTCATGCCAGGCTTTAAATGTAAAAAAAGATACTATTACAATGCATAAAAAGAAAATTGATTCATGTGTTTTAATTACAGTACTGCATTTGCTGAACAAAAGGGGAAACCCTCATACCGACCACTGGTGGGCTCTGGAAAGGAATGGCGGCATTGTGATCTCTGTTTTCTTGACGTCTGCAAACTCGCCAATACTTCAGCAAAATTGTTCCGTTCACCTATTTGTGTTCAATATATGGATGAACAGATTCTGTTTTCACTCATGGTTAAGGAACACATTTAAAAAAAATTTTTTTTGGAAACTTCTACACAGAACAACAGATATAGAGGATAAGCCTCAAACGTCAGTTTGGCAAAAATTCACACAAATTCCACTTCACAATGAGTTCCAGAAATTGTAATAACGTCCATGTCTCTGTTTATTTGTAATCAATTCTAGCAACTTTGAATGACTCTGCAGTCAAAAAATTTTAAATACAAATGAAACCTCCATGTGCTTAAAAGGAATGGCCGTGGTATTTTTTTCCTCCTTATAATCCGTACATTACCATTTAAAATTTTCCATTGAAATGCAGGAGTCTGTGTTACCAAAGGTTGAGAGACACAGTAAATTTCCAGAGGTGAAATTAAATCAAAAGTATGTTTTAAATTTTTTTGTTTTTGTTTTTGTTTTAATTCAAAGAGTTGCCCTGTGTGCTGGAATACTTTCCCACCAGTAATTTATGTGGCGTGTCTATTTTTGTCAACTCTTATTAATACTACAGTTTGAAATTTTAAGTTTTATTCTCCTTGCCAAATTAACAAAGCCTTTTTTATTTTCCACTCTTTAATGATGTGTAGTATTTACTATCTATGTTTATCATGTATATTTTTATCATATTCTTTACTCATTTTAATTTTCAGCTTATCACTGATTTGTAAGAGTTACTTGAATATTAAGGAAATGATTTATTTTTTGTCATATGTATAAACTAATATTGCCTTCAATATCTTAAATCCTCAAGTGTAATTTTTTTTTATGGTTTATTGTGTGTGGGTTGTAAACAAAGTCATTTTAAAACTTCTAGACCAGAAATATATTTTTTTATGCAGTCTAAGTTATGAATGTCTTTCTTGATGAATTTTGGTTTCATATTAAATCTTCTCCCTGAAACATAACTAATGAAAATATTCTTATTTTTCCGCTGGTTACTTTGATGTCTTTATTATTATATTAAAATCCTTGACCCACTTGGAGTCAAGCTGAAGTGGAATGCTAAGATTTCTGATTGGTGGTCTTCATAATGCAGCCCGCGGAAAGGAAAGCCATGCACTCTGAGCTCATACACCCGTTTTGTTTTTTCTTTGTACCCTTGTTCTCACTTATGATTTTAAAACTAGAGAATGACCCAGGATTCTGCAAGTTGGTTTCTCATTTCCTGGCTATATTTACATAGAAGTCAGAGGAAATGTATTTTAATTAACTGTTCTTGCATCTAAATCTTCTCTTAGTGAAGGAAAGAGGAGCTAGGGAGAACTTCGGCCATTCTGCAGTGGTCACACACACACACACAAAAGCAGTTATTCGCTTTTCTCTGTCCTCATATGTATCTTTGTTTTCCCAGGAATCAATGTCTTTTGGGCACCGAAGGACACTGACACCTCCTTCTTTAGGATCTTAGCATCTTCGGGAAATGGCAATGACCTAGGGTGTGACTACTGAGTCTGGAAATTTCAGAAGCAGCTCTGCTTTTTTATCTCATTTGCTTGAAGTCGGTCCTCAGGTAAGTCCACTCTTTCAACTAGCTTTGTTTTTAACTGAAAGCCAGGTTCTACTTCAAGACACTCCTTTTCCCTTTATTCTCCAAGTAGGGATGGAAGTGCAATCCGACCAGTTCTGGAGCACATCAGCCGTGATCTGCAGCAGGGACCAGGCACACCCTGCGGGGCCCTTCCGCCCCAGCGTTGGGAGTAGGAGCTTTGGAAACCTTTGTCCAATGCAGACATTTAAAAAATAAGCCTCACTCTTTCAAAAGGGAGGAGAACAAAGTACAACTTCTAATGCTGTGTGTCAAAGGAACTTTCAAGAAATTCTCTTAGCTAAGTCAATAGTGGTGACTTCCTGTCAGAGCCGGGGGTCAGAGGCAGTTCCCAGCACTGACAGCATACTTGGTTGGGCTGGACTGTTTACACAGTGCCCCAACAAAGTGAGTGATAAAATAACACATAAAACTTCTACCTCAATGAGAACAACATCCTGGCTCTAAGTAACTGGGAAAGACCCTGTCAATGGCAACTCAGTAAGTTTTAGTTGAGAAGGGCTTTTTCAAGTGCTTTTTGGTGCCTTAGATACAAATCAGGGTTGATGGAGAGGGGTTTCCTCCTCACTCCTTAGCCATTGACTATTTAAGGCCTAAACAAGCCATTTGTTTTTAGACAGTGATTACAGATTTGGGAATCCTATTTTCTATTTTTTAAATTGATTTAAAAAAATAATAAATGACAGCAGAATGCATTACAATTCTTATTACACATATATACCACAATTTTCATATCTCTGTATATAAAGTATTTTGACACTCAATTTGGGTCTTCATACTGTACTTTGTACAATGACGTCCATCACATGCCACCATCCATCCTTGCTAATCCCCTGCCCCCTCCCTTTCCCTCCTACCCCTCTTCCCTATCTAGAATTCTATCATCTATATTAGATCACTTCTTTTTCATGCTTCATTGCTGAAAAAAAATGGACGTGGAAGCTCTCAGGAAGGCTGTGCTATCTCCAGGGGTCCTGCCAAGCCTGGATTACATGGTATGTGATCTCATCTCTTATTCATCTTTTGTGATCCTTTAACTGTCAATCGTATGGGTCTAATATTTCCTGTCTCTTTTCTTACCCAATTATGAAAGAAATGGAGCAGATATTTGCCTCAAGTCAACTGGGCACTTCAGCTTTTTCCAAAGAACTGTCAGTTAGCACAGGTGCTATTTTGTGGACTTGAGGTAGGATATACTGAGTAGATGTGCTTCACCTCTTTGGTGGTCATGCCTTCTTTACGGTTTTTCCTTTCTTAGAATCCATTGGTAGCTTCCCATTGTACCTAGATTGTCATGAAAACTATGCCAGTCATCCTAAGTCTCTACATGATTTGGCTTATTTTTCTAACAACTTTGAGGAAACACTGAAATACAATAAATTGCCCATATTTAGAATACAGCATTCAACCAGTTTTGCTAGGTATTTATACATATGAAATCATCACCACAATCAAGATAGGCTAAAAAACAAAAAGACAAAACCATTATTCCCTAAAAATTTGTCATGTCTATTTTGAATCTATGTCCCACTTCAGTCTCAACTCTAAGTAACCATTTATTTACTTCCTGTCACTATATGTCCAAAATTAGATATAAAATTTGTACTCTTTTGCCTGCCTTCTTGGACTCAGTGTAATTTCAAGATTCATATGTGTTGTTGCATGTGTTGATAGTTTGTGCCTTCCTACAGCTTTTAAGTTAGCTTACCAACATAATATTTTATTGTGTGGATATGCCACAATTTGTTTATCCACTCACCCACTGATGAACATTTAAATTGTTTCTAATTTTTGGAGAGGACAAAGTTTGATTTAATTTTTTTTTCTTTGAAAAGGAAACAAAAAAGTAAATTGCTTCTGAAAATGGAAAGCAAGAATTATTTGCCCTAAGTAGAAGCTATTCATAGAAATGAATAAAAAACTGATTGTTATGGTTTGGATGTGAGGTGTTCCCCAAAAGCCCACATGTAAGATAACTGAAGAAGGTTTGGAGGAGAGAGAATTGGCTCACAGCCTTAATCTAATCAGTTAATGGATCCCTGATGGGATTAACTGAGTGGTAGCTGGGGGCGGGTAGGGTGTGGCTGGAGGAAGGGGTTCATTGAGGGTGTGCCTATGGGGTGTATATTTTGTATCTGGAGAGTGGACTCTCTCTCTCTCTCTCTCCTTTCTGATCACCATGTGAGCTGCTTTCCTCTGCCACACTCCTCCACCATGATGTTCTGATTCACCTGGAGCCCTGAGGAACGGAGCCAGCCTTCTCCCAATGGAGACATCTGAAACTATGAGCCCTCAAACTTTTCTTCCTCTTTCAAATAATAAAATTCATAAATTTAAATTATCATAGGTAACACAAATCACATACAAATATGCTTTGGGAAATGCCATTCCTGCAGAAATCTGATGGGCCTCTCTTTTAGCCCCAATCCCAGCAGAAGGCTGTGGACTGGTGAGACCAGGACGTGGTGAATGACAGTGTGTCTGGAGCTCTGGTCAAGAAAAAAGCTAATTACTAGTCAACTTCCCAAGTCACAAAAGGATCACAGCATGACAGTGAGAAGCTATATTCTGTGATGTAGAACCTAGCAGCTGATAAACAGGAATGTGGTATTATGTTAACAATGGTCATTCATTGGTCAAGTACAAAAATTATCAATGTCCCCCTCACCTGTGTGATAAGCACTGGGGGTACAGTGGTGAGCAACATGGAAAGGGTAGCTGCTGCTCATGGGCATACTGTGGTCTTAAGGGAAGAGACTGTCAACAAGACAAACCTTAAAATGTGATAAGGGCTGTGATAGGCAGTCATCCAGTGGTCTGAAAGCACAGAGCAGGGTACTTGCTGCTCCTGAAAGGGTCATTAGTGTTTAGGTGGTAACCTGAAAGGTAATTAGGAGTCAGGTAGGAGTCAAGGAAGGAGAGAGTTGGCACTAAGATGAGAAACAGTTGGATGGAAGACGTCTTGAAGTTTGGATGCTAAATCATCTCAGCACATGGTGTGGTCAAGAGTTGTAAATCAATATGGGGAAAAAGTGATTTTTTCCTTTACTTCTCTTTATCACATCATGGAGTTATTTCTTCCTGCCCAGGTGGTAACTGAGGTGATATATATGTTGGTAGACTGGTGGTCTTTAATGATTCTGGGAAGAAATTGTATTCATACCTTGTAAATGTTAAGTGGTTTAATTTATTTGGCTAATATTAAGGTATTCTTGAATGAATCTGGTCCTTGGAAAGCCAACCAACATTCTTGATAAACTTCTGGTTAAGTGACTTAATTGAAGCCAGTGGAAGTGGCTCAGAAAGTCCTCCACAGACCAAGATCGCTGACGATACTCCAAGAGCAGTTAACACTGGAAGAGACTCGGGGATTGTAGCAGACTGTGTGGACCTTACCAACCCCCATTCTGTCCTTATCCTTGTTAACAAGTCCCAAGTTGTCTTCAGAAGTCTAATCTCCTAACAGCCTTTGATTTCAGAGGAGAGTGACCTTATCCACAACTTGGAGATATATCAGGTGGGTCTAAGTCAAACCCAGCATCCTCCTTCTGTTGGCCAGTGACTGGTGTGGGCATGGGCACATGGGCACGTGACACAACTCTGGCAACACAGATAGGGGGAGGTCTGCTCAGGGAGCTCCTGTCAAAGGTTCTCTTTATCTTAAAAAGAGCCCTAAAAGAGATGGCTTCTTATTTCTCAGCATGCTCTTGTCAACCTGTACTGAATGGCTGTAAGTATCTTGTGACCATGTTGTAGAGAAGGTAGCCAGGGAACATTTGGGGGTGGCAGGGCACAGAGATGAAGGGGTCTGGATCCCTAATGTCCCAGTTATTTATAGGCTTATCCAAGTACAGGGAGTGTTATTAATTACAAAGTATGTACTGGTATTCAGAGATCAGTCTTCTAGACCTAACTACCCTCAAATCCCCATTAACAAGATATCTTTTAACAGTGACAAGTACAAAGTTTTACTTTAAAGGTTATAAAATTGATTGTAGCAGGATTAATTAGAAACTAATTTCTACCCAGTTTTGAAAAAAATGAACTAAGAAAGAACTGATAATATACTTACAAATGTAATGCTATTAAGCTTATTTGTAAAAATATAGCATTCAACTCAGTAGAATCCCTTCATACTGTTCCATGCTTGGACCTGGTCTGGTACTTGGGATGTAGCATTGGACCCCCCTTCCTGAGGCATATTGATAATTAGAGGTTATCCTAGGAAGACGAGCCAGAATGGGAAAGGTTTGCAAGTTAGAAGTCAGGCAAAAGCCCTCAGCAAAGGTAAGCAGGGAATTTAGGTTAGAGGGAGAAGAGTTAGGGAGGGCAAATTAGCAGTCTTCAAATCTTCAACCAGGAGCCAACTTCATGTAGATGGGTCCAAGATACCAAACCAGGACCTAAGGTGGAAGTGTTGGAGATGCTGAGTTCAACACATGCAAGAAAGAACTTTGATCTCATAATAGTAATTATATCCGTACTACAATAGAGGGGCTGGATATTGAAATAGTGAGCCCTCAGTAGAAGTGTTCTACGGAGAATGAATGCCTATGCGTACACAGATTTCATTTGACAGTTAACTGAGAATCTACTAAATGCAAGGTTATTGGTGGGGAATATAAAGATTAATTCAATACAATCCTGATCACCGGGTATTTCAAGTCCACAGTGGGTAGACAACAGGCAAGTAACTATTTATCCATGTGGTAAGTGATATTGTAGAGTTTGTACAAACTTCAGTGGAGATGTGAATTTTGCTTTGGACAGTATGAAGCTACTGCCTGAAAGTTGTATTTACTGGGTCTTGTGTATTGATTTGGAGCTTGTTCTAAAAGAGGGTAAAATATTAATGTAGGGACAATTTAGTGAATTACAGTCTCAAGAGTTCTTTAGCTTTTATTCCATCTTATAAAGGCAAGATATATGTGAGAGATCTAAAGGTATAAGATACACTTAAAGTAATGAACTTTTTTGAAAAGTATGCAAGTAAATAAACGAAGCATTTCTTTATCTGGATGGGTGGTGGCTGTGACTCAGGCTCATTGGATGAAGTGCAGAGAATGGACAGAACCAGAGCTCTTGAAGACCCAGGCAGAGGCTTGGAAAAGGATCCAGAAGAGAAAAGTCCAGCTGGCAGGCAAGGGCATGAGAGGCGTGGTCCTTGCCTTGGGTTGCTTTGGTGTTGGAGAATTTGCCACTCTTGCCATTGGTTAAACATTTCAGGTGGATTGAGAAGTCCCTCAAAATCAGGGGGTGCATCTGTAGTGGTTCACTGTGAAGCGAGGGTCACCCCAGATTTGCTTAGAAATATAACTAGGAAAGATCAGTGCGTTTTGGAAAAGAGATTGTTTTTATTTTGCTTTTCCTGAAGGATGCAGAGGACTGCAGTAGTCAGAAGGATAAGAAGTGGGAGGATGAATGATCACCCCTGACCCTGCAATCTGTGAGCAAAGGGGCAGCAAGCCACTTCAACGCACAGCTCCTTTCTTTAGCTCTAATCCAGAACCAATTAAAAAACTCTGACAATGTGAAGAAGAATGTGTCATGTTTGACGTAAGGGGTAGCAGTGCGAGAAACTGGGAAGCATTGGTAAAGCAATCCTGCGTTTGAGCCCTAAGGCTTCTGTTTCTGGGACATGTGATTAATACAAGTGGAAAAGGGAGTTCCTGGTTTGGTCTTACCGGACTCTGGGGTTGACAATACAATATTTATCTATGCGTTAGGCTCTGGTTTGGTGCTGGGAAAACAAGAGAGGGAGTCTCTTCTCCCTTCATGGAATTACATTCAAGAAAGAAGAAACAGATAGTAAGCAGGTGCATAAATAGACATGATACTTTTACATAAAGATTAGAGCTATGAATAATTAAGAAAAAACAAAGGTTACCATGTACTGGTGCTGTGAATGAGAACAATGGCTGAACCTGTGATATTTGGGGAAGGATGTCAATTCCTAAAGGCTGACACGAGGTCTACACTGAATGTCAGAATGACTCAGGGACTTTATATCCCATACAGTCACATGCTTAAAATGTCTTAATGAAGTCAGGTTCCAGACAGATTGGTTCATTCATTTCCAAGGACCCCCACACTCTTTTTGGTTTTGGACAAGTTGGATTACTCATTCACTAAGCATTTTGGCAGAACCTTCAACGAAGCATATTTTTAGAACGGAGTTTGTGTGTAAGAAAAATACATTTGGAGGGGCTGGATGAATAACAAGAGAGGAAAATAAAATAGCAAGCCATGTTTCTCAAATGTCATCTCAGTAGTAATGGAGTAGAAAGTACTGGTGATTTATGGAGTACGGGAGGCTTTAAACAAACATAAGCAAAATGCCAAATTGCTCAAAGTCTCATAAGTGAGGGTGTCAGTCATGAAAGCCTGAACTGACAAAAGGGCACAAGGGCCAGAGTATGGGTGTGGAGAGACAGACAGCAATGCAAAAAAGCAGGTTTTAAGAGAGACTGTCCTATTTGAATGTTGCTTTAATTTTGATGCTGAGTGCCCTGCAAAGGTCCGTGTGTTAAAGGTTTGGTCCCTTGTAAGGCACTGTTGGGATGTCTCCCTCCATTTAAGATGTAGGGCTTAGCAGGGGGTCCTTAGGCCACTGGGGACATGTGTCTGAAGGGGATTGTCAGACCCCCAGTCTTTCCACTTTCTCTTTTGCTTCTCTGCCACAAAGTGAGCAGTTGGCTCCACTATATGCTCTGCAAGATTGCCAACTGGCACACCCACCAGAGGACCAAAGCAATGGGTCTATCTAATCTTGGACTGGAATCTGTAAAACCATGAGCCAAGCAAACCTTTTTTTCCTTATAAGTTAGTTATTTAAGGTATTTCATTATAGTGATGAAAAGCTGACTAGTACAAATGTAATGACCCAAAGTGTTTCTTTTGGAAGAATTTGGAAGAACTTCCTATAGAGTTCTGGTGAACAATGCAGCCTCTGAATAAACAGAGAAATCATGGCCTATGTCTTTGAATTTGTAATTTGCCCCAAATTTGTAATTTGGTCAACAAAATGGTACAAGTAGTTTTCAACAACAGAAATAGCTGGTAAACATAGTAGTAAAAACTTAGGGATTCCATTTGACTGAAAAGAAGAGGGTGAGCCTTTAATAACAGCTCCACATTATGAAACCAAAGCTATTCATTGCACATACTTTACACTCAAAATATTTAATGCAACTTTTGTCATCCCTTTAAAAGTCATTCTAGGAAATATCCCTAAGATTTGGTTCACATTCTTCTCTGTTATCCACAGCTCAGCCCCTCATTCAAGCAATTAATAATTATTTTTCTATAGTCTTGTAAACCTCAAATCAGATTTTTATTTTTAGTTTATGACTTTTTTCTCCGAAATGTCATTTTCTCAGTCTCCCTACTGACTTTCTTCTACCATTCCAGGTTTGGCTGAAATGTTTCTTCTTCACTCAACCCTCTCTCAAGCAGTCACCCATACCCTGTTTGGGTTTCCCACTGCATTTTATACATGTCTTTAAAACTTTTGTTCCTAATTTTCGCGTCTATTATTTATTGTATGTCCACTACATACTGGGCACTGTATTAAGCATATTATAAATTCCTTTAATACTTGCTATAGCCTTATGGGATATGCTCTGTTATTTCAACTTACTGATGAGCTTAAGTCACTTACTTGACTTTACCCAGCTAATAAGAAATGGCACCCAGACTTCTTACTCTAGAATGCATGCCCCCAAGTGTGGTGGTGTGTGGCCTCTTACACCAATTTGTGTTTGCTAGTATTGCACTTTATAGTGTCTGTCTTTGTAAATAACATGCACGTGTGAGTTGTGCCTAGGTTGGAGGAACAGGTGAATTATAGGGTTGGTAAGGAGTCCACCTATTATTGGTGTTCATTCTGGGAGTCAGAGATGCTAGTGTAGTCAAGATTGATTCTGGTGGTGTTCACTTGAAGAAAATGTCATTAACAGAATTGGTAACAAGAGTCAAAGTTTAGAGATGAAGAAAATCAAGGTTAGTTACATCAGGAGGAGTGGTTAAGCAAGCTCTCTTTCAGAAAAATATTTAATTCCATGGAAGATTTAATTTTACACATAATAAATAAAAGAAGGGACATTCTTTTTCATTTGCTCTCCTTAGCATATGACCATTTGTTCTTCAATTTTTGGATTTACCAATTTACCAATATAAGCCTCAAAGTAAACTTCTAGACTCTCCTTTTGTGTCAATTCTTTGTCATTTAGGACTTGTGCATATTTATGCTACAATTTTAATTACTTTGTATTGTTTTGAAATCGATCACCCTTTTGAGGCTCAGATCTCTAAGAATATTGGGTGGATGTTACTTATCTCTGTGGCTACATTTAGAATCATAACTAATGAGCTATAAAAGGTAGGCCAGAGCATCAATGAAACCAGAGGAAACAAGAATGTGAGCAACGCAAGCAATCAGTTGATCAATCATCAATCATTTGTAAAATGATCGAATTGACTATTTTAAAAAAGATGTGAAATGCATGATTTATACAAACAAGACACACAATTCTTTTCTAGGGAGATGAGGATTCTTTTAACACCTGGCAAATGCAGACAGTTTGAGAATTTCAGAGACAGTAGGTCATAAGGATGCTTCTCCTTTGCTTTCATTCTCTGGAAAGGTAGGCAAATCCTTTCACAGAATTCTTTGGTAACTTACCATCAAGGCCTGGACATAGTTAGAAGTCTGTTAACTGTAATGTTAAGGTTAACTGTAGAATTAAACAAAAATGTACAGAGTTTTCATTGCTGAAATAATTTTCTTGACTATTAAAAACAGCACCTGGCAATTGAGTGAACATTTGATCATTTATTCATGTACTCCTTCATTCACGCAATGAATATAAATGAAATGCCCTTTGTGTATAAGGCTTTAAGCTCAGCATCAGGGATAACACTGTGAGGGAAAATAGACATGATCTGGCTGTTTATTACCAATAGAGGATCAAGTGATTTAATTGAACAGGTTGGTCCTTGACCCAAAAGTGCCAAACCAGGCCCCTCCTTTTTTTTTTTTTTTATACTTGTGATAAGTGGTGCTGGGAGACCAAACAACAGTGAAAGAGAAACACAGCATCTGGCTAAGAGTGGAGACATGGGGTGGTAGCTCTTGGTGGGTATAAGATCATGGTATAGATCTTATACCCACCAAGAGCCATGAGGGATTGTAAGCACTGAGTTCGTATAATCAGATTGTTCATTCAATAGCCCACTTTGCTTGAAGTGTGGAGAATAGGATGAAGGAGGCAAGAGAGAATGTTAGGAGGCTAGTTAGATAGTAATGTAGACCAGTTTCAAGTTGTTAGAAAGCTGCAAGTGAGCTATAGTTTCCCTACTTTGATTTCAAACAGAAGTCCATAAGCTGAGCTCTACCTCCTGCAAGTACTTATTGACAGGTGGAGAGGAATTAGCTGTGTCACCTAGAAGAAGTGTATTGTTGCCCAATGGCGTCCAGCTTAGGTCTTATGTATTTGATTTAGTGAGATGCTTCAGTTTGAGGAAATAAATGGCCCTTTGAGATAATCAGGGGCCAAAATGCATGATCATAAATGCATAAGGCATAGGACTTGATTTCTTTCCACCTTCATCACAATTTCTCCTTAAACAGAATACACTTAAAAGGTTTAACGATGTTTCATAGTTTAAGTTCCCCCTATAGTCATTATTAAGTTTTATTGACTTAAACAAGGCACAGGATTAAACCATGATTTGACCAGGGGCAGGACCCTGTCGGGTCTCTGCATTCCTGTGCCTAGCTCCTGTGCCTGGTTTTTTTGAATTGAAAAGAAAGAGAACCTCATTTATTGAAGAGTGACATCAGACTAGCAGAAATAAAAAGTGAAAGGATTTGATAACTTAATGCTACATGGGAATGGGAAAACATTAGGTGGATTTTTGAATCTTTTCTCCTCCAATTTCCAACTGGACTATTTGCTTTGTAATTTACATTTGTTTATACTTGTCTTTGTGCCAAGATTGCTTTCTCTCTATCTGCATGTGCAAATGTAATAAATTAAATAGTTATTGCGGCTGTGGTTATCTATGGTATTTCCAGAGGTCTTTAGGGCAGCCATGAAAATAAACACTGGACTGTTTCTAAAAATTCTTGCATACTGAGAATTGGAGAGTGGGTCCCAGAGAAACTTGATACATCTCAGACGTGTCTGTCCTCCCTCTCAGTTCTGATTTCACAGGCCATCACTGACCTGGGGAAGCATGGGGAGTGTGAGTTATCAGCAGATATCTTTTGAGTCTAGAGGGCTGAGTGTACAGGGAAACGAGGGCTCGTAAAGATGCCTTCAGGGAGGAAGAGATGACACTGATTAACGTGTACTGGACAGGATCAAGGTTATGAGCCTTAGTGGCTTTGGGGAGTTATTCACAGGGCGGTGGATGTTTTCTTCAGCTTTATAGCTACTGGAAGGCCAAGGGAACTGGCTGAAGGTCACAGAAAAAGTGAATCAAGGCCCAGGCTGGCCCTTGACCCAAAAGTGCCAAACCAGGCCCCTCCTTTTCTTTTTTTTCCGGTAAGGCTCTATCTGAAATAAGCTTCTTCCTGCAGACTCTCCGGTATTCGCCTTCTCAGAGACACTACCATACATCCCGTGGTCAAGCGGGACTCTTGTGTTCAGGCTTAAAAGTTTTCAGACTCTGTGGCTGGGTTTGTGGCTCAGAGGTAAAGCGTTTGCCTACCATACATGAGGCATGGGGTTCAATCCTCAGCACCACATAAAAATAAAATAAAGATATTGTGTCCACCTATAATTAAAAAATAAATATTTTTTTAAAAAAGTTTTCAGACTCTGGCAGGTGTTGCAGATCCACTGCCCACGGGCTGGAGTGGATGTCAGCATGGCAAAACCAACCTGCCTCTCGGGCCTCATCAGCTATCACCCATCTCTCGAGTCCTGTATTCTATAACATCAGACTACTTGGTAGTCTCTAAGTGTGCCCTGCGAGGGCAGTCCTCATTTAGTGTGAGGGATGGGCTCATGGAAATGGAAATGCCACCTGAACAAAACATGTGGGATCATTTCATCATGATCTTCCTGGGGTGTCATTCCTTGGCATCTGCATTGCTGTTGTCTCTGGGTTTTCTCAAATCTTTTGAAGTCACAATATCCCTCTGGCCATAGTTTCTTCCAGGCTGCAGGTCACACAACTGTACATCCATCATCCCAAACTCCGGTCATGCTAACGGAGATGCTTCATGAAGCTTACAGGATGGTCTTTATTGTTCGTGCCCTTGACCATCCTTGAGTGACTCAAGGAGTGAAGCTGGCTTGCTAACATCTAACACCGTGCTCTTCCTTGGACAGCCTCAGCACCAATCCTGGCAAGTCTTTTGCTAATCATTATAGGTGAAACCTGTTCCTCAGAATACAAAAGAAATAGCAGAAGGAAAGATCTTGTGGGGAGAAAAAGCAACACATTGTATCAGAGAGTGTGGTAAGGTTCTTGCTGGCTGATAATTTGTGTTAACATGTACTGACCATGACTATAGAACAGTTGATTCAATAGACAATATCTACTTATCGTTTGTGTATAACTAATTATATTTGTCTACATCATGTGCATAACTGAGGTTTGGGAAATATTGAGAGACTGACGTGTCCCAAAGCATCACTATGCTTATGAGAGTCAGTGACTGGACTTAAACATAACTCAAAGAGGGTCTCACAAAGCTACATAGCCATATATGTGTTTATATCTATGAAAATAAATAACTTAGAAATAGTGTGGCAAAGGACTGTATGAATGGGGCTGTGTGTGTTTGTACATTGCTGTCCCCTCAGCCTTAGGAGTGTCCTCCTTCCTTTTCTCCAGTTGGTAAATTCATACTCATGCTTTGGGCCCTGTTGAAATGTTACCCAAACCCTTACTATTCATGGTGTGTCCCATGGACTAGCAGCACCGACATCCCCTTGTAGTCTGATATCAATGCAGAACCTCAGGCCCTACCCCAGAATCACTGAATCAGAATCAGCATTTTAATGAAAGTCCAAGGTGCTCTGACAGTGCATGAAAGCCAGGGAGATACTGACCCAGTCTGTAACTCCTTCCCTTATCCCTCCAGCAAAACAAAAGGCTCTGCTCACAAGCTTGGTGTCATTTTAGCCTTCATGGCATTGTATCACGTGAGGCTTCAACAGGAGTAGGCCCTTGATAATACTTGTTGAAGTGCATTAGGACATATTAATGCAGAGGTCTGCTATTTATTTTGATGACTGTAATCATACACTCTATATTAATTGACCCAGCTTCTTTCTCTCATTCAGAGGTTAAAAAACTAAAAGCCTGATTTTTTTTTCCTCCCTTATAGCCAGATATGGCCTTGGATCAGTTCTGCCAATGAAATGTAAGCAGAAGTTTGCTAGTAGTTTCTTTTCTTTTGCCTGAAATATTGGTGCATTGTCAGAGATACAGGTTTTGTTATCATGTGGTGCAAGCCAAGAATGGCAAAGCAAGACAGAAAAGTCTGGATCCTAGGAGGCACCCTTCTGATCTCAGACTGCTTCTCAGGCTGCTTCTGGCTCTCAGCACCCAGTTGATACACATCTTTATGTGCCTAAGCCACTGTCAGCCAGTTTTCTATTAACCGAGCTGAATACATTTTGACCCATACTGTATCTAATCTTCACATAGGAAAAACAAATTTTAATTTTCTCTCATTACTAGTCTTTGCTGAAGGTTCTGAAGTTGGTATTCAACAAAGAATTAGAACAATGGCTCTGTCCCCTCCTCTTTTTTTTCATTCTATTTTCCTAAGTAATTGATTTAGAAGAACCTTTACTTCCAATGTTCCCCCTGTAGGAATATGGGCCCTGCGACCAATAAAACTTAGATAACTTGCGGCTCTCTCCAAAAAATCTAATGAAAAGTTTTGGTGAAGAGGCAAATATTGGATTATGGAAATCTGTCAAGGCCTCAAGTCAATATCAGAAACTTCTTCCCTTGCCTTTCTTGATGTCTTGGTTTCCACAAAAATGGAAGGGTGCAGATGCATGCAGAAGTTCTCAAAAATATGCCAAAGAATATTGGTTTAGCAGGAGCTTTGTGAGACCCTCTTTGAGTTATGTTTAAGTCCAGTCACTGACTCTCATAAGCATAGTGATGCTTTGGGACACCTCAGTTATGCACATGTTACTTCTCATTGGGAAACACTATGATGGTCAAATTGGGAACCTGGGTGTTGATCACCAGAATAAATTGAGCAGGATTTTGCTGTATTAGCCTATGTGACATATTTATCCCCAAACTACTCCACAAACTCCATGTGGTATTTTGCCCTCATTTTATTGCTATGTTGCTTTCAGGGTCTGGCAGCTGTTTCATGGCTCATCACTGTCAAAACAACTCTGAGAATTCAAATCATATAAGTAGAATAGTCCTGGAAAATGTGTGCATCTATTTTCTTGGTGCCATCTGGCCTCTGACCCACAACCTGGTGTCTCCTGGAGTTATCCTTTGTTATTTTGTTATTGGGCCTCATCCCTACCTAGATGAGCCACATTCTCAGACTGTTCCAGATGGGAACTATATTTAACAAATACCAAGAAGAGACAGGCAAGAGGAGCTCAAAGTCACAGTGAACTCGTCGGCAGACAATTGCCCTGCAGCACATTCTTTGGAACACTCTCAGCACTGAAACCTTTATCCTCTGAAGTTCTATTTGAGTTTGGAAACTGACAAAAGTCATTTAGAGATGAGTCTGGTCATCAGGCGGTGTGATTTGGTTTTCTATAAACGCTGTCCAAATAAGAAAACAAACCAACAAACAAAATCTAGACTCGCCCTAATCTCTGAACACAGTTCCAAACAGGAAGGGCTATTGCTGATAGGAGCCCTTTATGGACTATCTGTAAGGCCACACTCAGATGTAAAGTTATGTCTGTTAGCCAGTAGCAATTCTTATTCTGCTAGCTCTCCAACTGACCTGAGTCAACTCACCTGGGGGCAGAATCACTCTGAAAGCACAAGCTGCTGAGCACATGCATGGAATTTCTGATTCAGTGGGTCTGGGATGGGACCTGATAATTGGCATTTCCAGTGATTTTTCATTTGCTACCTACTGACATTGCTGATCCAGGACCACACGTTGAATTGTACTTTAAGCAAATCTCAGACTTTCAATCCATCAGATGACTGGTTGGTTTCCAACCCTGAGGTTTTTTTTTTTTTTAACAGTGTGACACAGTCATATAGCTAATTTGTACTCTACTCTGATTCTCAATGATGTCAACCTCCTTATGTTATGATTACATGCTTCATAATGCACACTGGATCTCAGTATATCAACAGGCACACCAAGTTATAGAGTAGACTGCAAGGAAAACATTGCTGCCAGAGAACTTAAGGGAGGAGGGGGCAGGGCAGGATGTGGAGGTATAATCACCATAAGCAATTATTGCAATTGCTACAAACATTGGACAATCAGTCACCCATTCTGAGCCTTGTCAGTAAGCTCGGAAAGACATTTCATTTGAGTTCAGCATCTAATAGTAGCTGTAATTTTGGAAGGAGCCAGAGTTTCTCTGGCTACAGTCTGTCATATTTTTCCAGATTCATGTGGTCAGGTATTTCAGCTACATCTTTTCCCCTGTGTTTATTTGTTCCCACCTTAGATGCACAACAGGTGAGCTCCTGGCTTGGGGCACAAATTGGTGCACGTGAAGATTTCTACAGGACTCCCGGTTGATTTCCCAATTCCTTCCTCTTTGTACTCTGATCAGAAAAAATTCTCCTACAAAGTCCAAGACTCTGGCTAACTGTATTATTAATTCTTGTAGTTTTGAACTACTTATTAGGAACTTATTTTTCTCTTCAGTAACCTTTAGTTTTTCAGAGATTTAATATTCTTTATTTCATTTAAAAAAATCATGGTGGAGCCCAGAGAAAAGTCAGTGAACTTTCCAGGACAGATGCCTTTTCCCTGTGACCTGGCCTTCACCCTAACCCCACGGGGTGTACTTTGCCAGGGGCAGGTCTAGTGGGCCAGGTCTTATTAGGCAGAGGGGTCAGACACTGTTCTGGAGATGTAGTGGGCTGAAACCTATCCCCTGGTATGAGAGAGTTATACAGTGTTTGGGAGGTCATAAGAACATTAAGTGGGAAATTTCTAATCCCTTTCTCCTCTTTCCTCCTTCTCAAATTCCTCCCCTAAGGAAAGCCAGGCCATGCATTGCCAGAACACGGATACTTTTGCATATACACAGCCACCCACACTAAGAGGACACCTGCAACTAGAAAACAATGTTTCTCTGACAGTGATTTATACACACAAAATGGAAAATGAACCCTTGTCTGACAGATTGGTTCCTTTTATGCTTGCAGGTCAGGGAATTTCAGAGGCAGGACCCATTCCTTCTGGTGAGGGGATGCAGCATGTGTGTTTAGTGCTCTCAAGAGAGCTAAACAAACATGCAGTTTATAAATATTTGCATTCCATAATTGTCTTTGGGCAGGATCTGCTGCGTTGAGTCACCAGGGGCCATGGTCCCTCTCTCCCCCGTGATGAGCTGCTGAATGGTTAACAGGTTTCATTTCCGCCACTCAGTGGCTAATGGGTGCTCCTTCAGTCTGGTCACATCTCTCCTTCAAAATGGCACTTCACCGGGCCCCGCCCACCTGCCTGCCTGTAATGTGGGTGACCTGAAAGGCTGTGGAAGTGACTGTCTGAATTAATAAGGCTTGAAACCCCCATTGCCAGCCACTTGTGTTCTTTCTGGATTTCTCCTTTTCTCCTGACTTCTGCTGTCCTTCCCCAGCCAAGATAAACCCAAATGAAATCCTTTGGTGGGGGAACTTCCTGGCTCTCAGCAGATGGTCAGGGATTGGCCTATGAGGGGATTAGACAAAAATATTGAGTGTTGGCACTTTAATGGGGTTGTGCCTCAGTTTCATGGGACAACTTGGGAACTGTAAAGGCATCTGGAAATGAGGATCCTTGAGAATAAGCATCATGATCTGCTTTCAGTTTTGTTTTATTTTTTTCTTCATGAGCTAAGAAAACAAAGCCAGCCATTTTTCAACCATGACATGAGAGGATGGAAGGGTGTTTCTTCAGAAAGTTTCCTCTCATTCTGGTTTTGACATTGATTGGTGGGTTTGGCTTCACCAGATTCCAGATGAATGAGGCTGGGTGAATTTCCTGGGGTTAAGGAAGTGATGGTTTCAAAAAAGAGTATATTGTGGGTATTGGTGCTCTTACTCAGGTTGAGGGCTCAACCAGTGGCTTCAGATGAAGATGCTTTACTTTACAGAATGTGGGCCCAGTTCCTGATGACATCCTTTCCCGATGCCGTCCTTGACTGAAATGTTTGCACGTATCAGTGGTCCCAGCAAACTGTGGAGATTGATCTCAGTGCACACTTATCTCACCTCTTTCCTATGTTTTGGTTTGATCAAAGTCCTCCAGTGCCTCTACCACCAGCCAGCATGGTAGGATGGCTAGCCTCTGTCATTTTGGGGGGTCCTCTCCCCTTTGGGTAGCACAGGAAGCTAAAATCATGCCCACTCACCAATTCATTGCCATTACTGATCTCTGCAACACCCTTCCGGTCCACCCACGGCATGAGAACTCTGCCAAGGCTGGAGGACCTTTTTGTAGAGTCCTGCCTTGCAGATGTGCAAGGCAAGTTTCCCCTTCTGAGCCCGGACAACTCTGCAGCATAGAGCCTACACAAGAGTGATCCTGAATCCTGGTTCTTCAATGGCCCGTTAACTCTTTCCCTCCTAGGCTCAAAGTCCTGTCTCCTTTCTCTTGCCTCATTCTCAAAGGTGTGTCTGCTTCCCTCTTCCTATCTCAAGACATCTAAGATCATATCCCCAGAGAACTTTGACTTTTATAAAAGACAGGAGGAGAACTTGTCTTCAAATATATATATATATATATATATATATATATATATATATATATTTCCCTGACCTGAAAGCTTTTATGAGGAAAGAACATATTAAGGGCCTAACAACTTGTTTGGAATAAAAAGGGAGAGGTGGAGTTTGGAAACTGTGTTGAGGGCCAAACAAAAATAAATTGAAGTGGATTCCAGATAATGCTGGAAAGAAATGTAACTGCAGCACCAGATGGTGTTACAAATGGAATGGTTCATCTTGAGGGTGGAGGTGGACGGAAAGACAGAGAAACCTCACTTTAGGCAGTGTGGTGGTGTGAGCCTTGGGCGCCCAACAGTACACAGACTTTTTCCAGGTCCCTCGCACCATGTGAAGAGTGAGAAATGCCAAGAATGCAGGGAACCAGACGAGAAAACAAATCACATAAGGATGTGAATGGGTGAAAAAAGTAACTGACCTGAAAAATAGGAAGTGCTGTTATTTTTGGTTCAGGAGAGAAGGTTATAAAGGGAATTTTATTTTATTTTCATTTTTTTTATAATTGTGAAATGAAAAAAAATCAGGAAGAATCTAATAAAATTAAATCATGAATAGCTCTTGCAGGTTTATAAATAATAGCTCATGTTTTGTGAATGAGTGCTGCCTGCCAGGTACTGTTCTCAGAATAACAAGTGCCACCCCTAATTTGTAGATGAAGAAACCAACTCTAGTCATATCACAGACCCAGAAAGGGATGGGGTTGGACTGGGACTTGAAAGCGCAGCACTCACTGACCCCAACTGGGTCCAGTGCCTTTCCATGAATAGTCTCTAGAATTGGATGGATTGGAGGCTCTGGTCGGTTAGACGGAGTCTCTTATGTACCCATCCCTGCATCTGGCAGAGGACTCTATACCACCTGAGACACATGCACCGTGAGTGATATATTTCTAGAAGAAAACCTCTTAACAGAAAAAAAAGGTGGCAAATCAACAGATTGCCCCAAGGGACACAGAGAAGAGGGGCTGCTTCGGAGCCCACCTCTGCAACCCTGTCCTGGCTCCTCCAACGGGAACATTTGAGATGTCTGCCCTTGAACCAATAAGGAGGATCCAGAACTAAGCATAGAAATTCATTGAGCAGCAAAACAGATGTTTTCCAAGTCCAGGCAGTGAACCTTGTACACTTAATAAGGGAGTTCCTTAGATCTCACCCCAAAACTATTTTTGGTTTTGTTTCAAGCAATTTAATAAGCTTGCTTATCTGGATACCCCAACCCGAGCTAACCAAAGTAAACAATGGGCACCCTCTGGCCCCAGGGACATAATGTCATCCTTGTTGTTCTTTTGTCTCACCTCCCCTTAGCTGGAACAGAGAGATTGGGATATGGATCTTGATCATGCAACTCTGAGCCCTGTAAGTGTCCTTTGGTGAGTCAAGCACAAATGATTTCCCAGTTCCAGAACCAATGTTCCCAGGACAGTTTTCATTCCATTTCATATCGTAATGCTTTGTGAGAGCTATACGTATGCTCAGTGCTGCACAGTTTGGGTATTATATTTGGCACTGCTAAACCGGATTTTGGGAGAACCTGTCAACCTGGGTTCTGTAAGAAGGGTTGGGTGAACTGTACATGTCTAACTCCCCAAAATCCTCTGATGCTAGTAGTCTCACTCATCTCTGCCCTTCAGTGCGAGTCATGGTATTGCCCAATGTGAATTTCACCCCCTCCTTGGTTAAAACAAACACGTGTGGTCTGTCTCTCCCTGAGTGTTTTGTACGCACCGAGGGACACTCTCAGGCAATATTATGCCTGGCACCAAAGTGGATATGCACGGATAAAAGCATTCTTGAGAGAGTAGTTGACTTTTCAATAGTAGAAAGAGCCAAAAATATTCTCACACTTCCTTAAGGAGACTGGATCTTTTTAATGTTAAGGTTAAAAGCTGGGGTTTGGGCTGTACTGATTTGGGGGCTAATTCCAACTCCCTTGTTAGTAAACTCTGCACCAGCTTAATTTTCCTTAGGTATAAAGTGGGGCATCACCAGTACCTGCAGCCCAGGCCTGCTATGAGGTTCACGTGAGATGATAGGTACCAGTACTCAGCAGTGAGGCAGGGTCCACACAGAACAACACCCAGAAGAAGTTAATTCTTACAGTCATTACTGTGATTGTGCTGATCATTGGAAACACCTCATAGCTGCACAGTTAACTCAAGAATGTTAAGAATATTCTCTCTGAATAATGCCAAGGCTTTCTGCCAGGGGTTTGGTTTTATTTTCTTTTAAATCCAAATAATCTCAAGATGATCTTTGGAGTTTGACAGTCTTGATTTTCTTGCTGCTGATGGTAGAACTTAGGAAGAGCTGCTCTCTGAGTCTCAGTTTCCCCAAGTCTCTGTGAACTCATTATAGTGTGTGCAGTCATGTAGCCATGTGGGAGGCTGGTTTTGATGAGGAGGCTAGACTGATGAGACTACAATGATGTAGCAAATGCTCAGTAAATATTACTGATGATTGTTGTTAGAAAACTTTAAATTCCCAGTAGCTAGCTTTTCTTTTTAATTGAATCTTGAAGTAAACAATGTACTAATGGAATTTCCTCATCTGCTTCTAAATTCAGAGACTTGATATGCTCCAATGTTTTGTGATTGCAAATTGTTATTGCTAATTGAGAATTTTGAAAACAGTTAATGCTGACAATTTTGATTTAGGAAACAGGCTGAACTTTTAAGAATAAGTATATCATTTTGGTCATTGGATCCTAATCTACTGAGACAGGCCTGGGTTTGCATCATAGCTTTGTTACTTAACCAGGTGTGTGATCTTGTCTCAACAATAAAATTTCAGTATACATTTTTGGCTCTTTTACATGAAAAAGGAATAATGTTACTATCTTCTTTATACTCTTGTGATGATTAAAAGGGATACTATAGGGGCTGGGGATGTGGCTCAAGCGGTAGCGCGCTCGCCTGGCATGCGTGCGGCCCGTGTTCGATCCTCAGCACCACATACAAACAAAGATGTTGTGTCCGCCAAGAACTAAAAAAAATAAACAAATAAATATTAAAATCTTAAAAAAAAAAAAAGGGGATACTATACACTTTAAGGACCTGGCATGTAGCAAGCAAATGAACTGTTCTTGTTGGTAAAACTTACAAAGCAAATTTGTAACAAAAGAAAGGAAAAGTGTACCGAGTGAATTTTAATGCCTCTTTTTAGAATGATGAACAAACGGTCTCTGATTCTCCATCAATCAAGCCACTGGTCCCAGATCCAGTAACAATAGAATTGGTAAATAAGGGCATTTGGGTTAGCATATGGCACTTGTTTTGTGATTAAACTTCAGACTACTAGGAAAAAAAAATAGCATAATCATTGCATTTAATCAGACACCTCATCAGGGTGGGCTGAAGGCACTAACTGTGTCTGGGAATCATTGGGAACGAAGCAACAATCCATTCAATTATGGAGCTGCATTTGTGTAAGAGGTACCCATACTGAGGTCAGTGGGCTGAGGCACATTGCTTGGTTGCTAGGCAACAAAGGACCTGCTATTCTGTAGCCCATCAATATCAACACGAAGCATTAACCAAACCACACTCCTGGTTCCACTTATGTGATGGCTGCATGGAAATGCTGGGTAACAGAAGAAGATTATGTAATGTGGAAAAAGTGAGCACTGGTACTGTACAGCAAGGCTTCATCTTTGAAGTAGGAGTTATTCAATAGAGAGGATTAGCCTTTGGTTGTGGTTCCTGCTTAAATTGAAGATGTTGGGGGAAGCGTGCTAAGGGGTCCCATGCCAAGTCTCTGTACCACAAGGTGAAGCAAAAATTTGGGAATTTTTCCTTAATGTGATCCACATGAGTCAAATAGATAATTCGGGTTCCAATGGTATATGTTTTAAGGCTGAATTACTCTGTTTGGCTGTAAATTCATCAGTTTATCAAAAGTGTTCTTGCAGGAGTCATTTGTAGCTTTAATATCCCAATAACCAATTCTGACCATATAAAGACTTAGCATCTATAGTCCCCAAAAGGATGTCAACACAATTATACTTCAGAGAAATTTAAATTATAAAGGCATTTGCACTAGAATTTATGTGGTTCTCTACCTAGGAAAGAAATAAGCATTGTAGTGGGCTATCAAATAATTTATTCATTTAATCAGCAGTATCAGTTGCCCCTTTACTAAGCAATGAGAGAGTTGATTATGTGAGCCTAATAAACCAGTTTTGATCAATTTCTATAAATATACTCCTATTTAATAAATTAGAAACACTGCACAAATAGATTGGATTTATTCGATATAGAGTTTTCTCCTGGAGGGTCAGTGTAATTGAAATATTTTATGTTTGGGTATCGGATCACCATGGGTATTTCCTAAAATTACATAGTAGATACGATTTGCCACAAGAAAATCCCAAAGAAGCTAACTAGAAAGATGGATCACCAGGAAAAGGAAAAAAAGAGGTATGTGGAAGTCTTTGAACATTTTGAGTCAATTGCACAACCACGAGTTAGGAGGTTGGGATGAAGTTGGGGAAAGAAGTGGTGTGCAAGAGACTTGGGAGGATTAGAAGAACAGCAAGGGAGTGTAGTCACAGTCAGGCACTGCTCATTTGTAACATCAGTCACCCCAGCAATCTTTGGTCATGTCTTTCTTCTACCTTTGTAGTTTCTAGGTGACTTTGTTTAGACAACTGACCTGCATTCCTAGGCTTTTTGGGATATTAATGGAGATGCTCAGTAGCCACCAAAAGCAGGATTTCATTCCTTTTCACTGGGAGCTTAAGGGTAAGAATGAAGGCCAGGATGCCTATAGGAATTCTGTTGGTAGGGCTCCTGGGTGGCTGCCTGGAACCCTGGCCAGGTAATTTAGCCATGCCAATTAAGTTGTGGCCCCCAAGCCAACTCCAGGCATCTGCTAATTCAGGCTCAAGCTCTTCCCTAAGATCCACAAGGGCTTGATTCAGGCCCCAAACCCTAACCCTGCTTTGCAATAATGCAAAACAACTTGCTATGAAGACATAGACTCGATCCTGTCAGAGATGTCTTTGCTGATGTCTGGAAG
The DNA here is from genome assembly GCF_001458135.2 of Marmota marmota marmota. Taxonomy (NCBI): domain Eukaryota; kingdom Metazoa; phylum Chordata; class Mammalia; order Rodentia; family Sciuridae; genus Marmota; species Marmota marmota. The sequence continues at coordinate 74,734,825 of NW_026000026.1, forward strand.
ATTGGTCAAGGGGAAAAAAACAAGTCTAGTCAAAACAGTGGAGAAAGCACCCAAAAAGGTTATGAGTAATCAAGAAGCCCATGTGAAAATACACAGAATTTTTCAAAGAACCTGGATGCATCCTCACATGACCAATTCCCTGACCTTTATACTGCTCTTAGTCACAGATTCTCTTTCTAGAACAGACCAGTAGAGTCAAGAGAAAACCAAATGAAGTGACTCATAGAACCACCCTGATTTTCACAAATATTTATTGAGAATTCTTTCCGCCTTAGGAATAGTATTAGATATTATGTTCTGGACATAAAAATGAATTAAATAGATACGGTTAGCAAATAGAACCCAGCAGGGCTTTAACAGCATAAAATGTCCTAATGGAGTCCTGTATATCCAAACAATACAAGGATGGTTCAATAAAAGCAGCTCTGTTCATATAATTAACCATAGTAATAGATCAAAGAAGAGAAGACACAGTCATTTTTTAAAAAGCAGATGCCAAAGAACCATTCAACAGACTTCAATAACTGATAAAAAATTGTTTATAAATATTCCTATGATTATATAAGAATCAGACATGTCCCATTCATAAAAAACAATAAAATCACTGAAATAAGCTTAGCAAAAATGTGTACAATTTATAAAGAAAACTTTAAAACTCTCCTTATAAAAGAAAACTTGAATAAATGGAAACCAGCTCAAATAACAATATTCATTATTATTCAGACATTAATTCAACCTAAGTTGATTCATCAGTTAAAAATTATCTTAATGACAATAATCAGGTACCTCCCTGTTTTTCTCCTCACTGTTTTAAATTTTTCAGAACTGGACAAGCTTATGAGTTTTGATCAGATTTCTAGAAAAACTGAATTTCTAGAAAAGACTAGATTTCTAGAAAAACTAAACTAAAAAAAAAAAATAAAAATAACCAACCAAATTAAATTTTAAAGACTGAACTCTGAAAATGCTAAGAAATAGGAGTTCCAAAGAGTAGATTATCTCCTATGAACATCAAAACTTAAAGACACAGCAATTACACAGTTGTGTTCCTGCATAGACTGCTAGAATGAGAAATAAGTTTCAGTAGATTCCTATGGGTTTTTAGTATATGATAAAAGAGGACTTTTCAAATTAGAGAGGAAAACACAGATTATTGAAATCATTAGAGCAAATGACCAACCATTTTGGAAAAAAGTAAGGTCTTACCCTTCCTTTAGGTGGCTCAAAGATTTAAAGTCATCCAAAGGAAGGGTAAGACCATCTAGAGGAAAAGTGAAGCTGATAAAATACTAAAAGAAAATAGAAAAGAAAAATCCTAGGATGATGAAATTCTTCCTCAGCAAGACGCTGAACACAGAAGTCACACAGGAAACAAATGGTACATTTAAATCCACAAAAATTAAAAATTCTGTAGGGTAGAAACTAGTATAAAGTGAGAAACATATTTCCTAATAACATAATAAAACATCTTATTTTCTTAATATTAAAAGCTCTTAAAATCAAAATAATGAAATAATACAAAGAAAAAAATGGAGATGAAAAATATGAACTTTCAGTTGATAAAAAAAGAAATTCAAATGACTTATAAATATGTTTACACAAAGTGAAATCTCTATCTAAAATTCATAATTTTCACTGCAACATTTCAGCCTAAATGGGAAGCCACCAAAGTATTTATCAATAGGCAATTTAATAAATACACACATAGCTTTAGATGTGTTAACATAGAAAGATGTCCAAGGTATATTAAATGAAAGAGGCAAAAATAGATTAGACACCAAATATGTGCCTGCATATGAACATACTACTTCTGTAAAGACATGTTAAAAGCTGTTAACTATGGTTATCTCTTAAGAAGTGGGGCTGAAGGATCTGGACTATGGAAAAGAAACTTTTACCTATCTTTTTCTTTATATATTATTTGATTTTTTTGTTTTTGTTTTTGTTTTGTTCAGGCATATTTATTGCTTTCGTAATAAAAGAAGGGTGCTTCCCTCTTTGCTGCAGTGTGCTTCTACAACAGGATCACACTGCAGTTTTCTTCTTTTGGATAAAGGCCCATGTGCTAACAATGTAAATTTACCATCTAAACCCACACTTACCTGAATAGGCTAACCTTCAATCTTTGTAAAACACATTTAAGTAATGATTTGGTATTTAAGAACTTTTCAAGAGGATTTATGTCAAAATTATAGAATTGGATAAATTTCAAAGTATAGTTTTTTAAAGAAAAATGATGATTATTCAAGCAAGGCCGCAGACCAACTTATTATATGTGAACACATATGTGAACACATTATAATTTTTTAAAAATACCTATAAAGATAAAAGGTAACAGAAACAACATTGCAGTGATGAGTTGAAGAGCTGAGGAAATTTTCATTACCGTACACCACCTAAGGGTTTGACACTTTTTATAGGGAGCTGAAATGCAGAGAAGCATGTGAATATTATGTGCTGCAGGTGGAATTTAAATTTTTTAAGAGTAGTCCGTGGTTTTTATACACTGTGGCCACTTTCATTATCATTCAAGTAGTACCACCTAATTAACATGTAGTTACTCTATAATCTTGGCTTAAAAGTGACTGAACATTTCTATTGAGAGTCCTTTAGTAAAGCAATGTAAAAATTAAAATGCAAAATATATGCACTACTAAAATCCAGTTACCATCTTACTCAAATCTCATGATTCAAGAGGGTTTTTGAGCTTTTTTTCTGGGCATGGAACCTCTATGGAGCCATTATGCCTATAAGGCCTCCTAATAATGATCAGATGTTTCATCTTGGACTTAATGAATGAGGAGGGCGAACAACCAGTCCTCTAATTTGCTACAAAGTCAGACGACAATTGGTAATCAAGAATAAAGATTAATAGACAAACCTCAATTTTTATCTAAAGTATAAAATTAGGAACTCAATCAAATATGAAGTCTGTAGATGTTCCTAAAATGTTTTTTTAATTCGCTGAATTTTTCCTGGGTTAGACAAAGCAATAATTTGTTACCATTTCTAGCAACTGTGGATTTTATATTCTTACATAAATTGAAAGTAAAGATGGGCAAAACTGTATCCCTGGCAACTTGTTAGGTCACTCGTAGTGTCTTCATTTGGAGCAATAATCTTAACTAATGAGAGTCTCTTCTGAAAGGGATTAAACAAAACTGTTTTACTTCCATCTGTTTTGTTTATCTGAGCCAGTTTAGAGAGGATGCTAGGGGTAAGTGAGAAAGCTGGCTACCATGTCAGAGTGGAGACCATTCTAGACCTGGAAAGAGGGGCTCTGTGTCCTCATTCTGGCTCTGCTAGGAGTTATCTGGGTGGTTTGGGGGTAAACTGCTGAATCTCTGGGTAACTCAGTTTTTTCTTTGAGATGAAGGGATAGAATTAGGCTTCTAGGAACCTTGCTAGCTCTGAGTTCATAAATAATATTTGTGATTTTTATCTGGAAATTATGTATTAATACAATGGTAGAAAATCTGAAGAAATAAGTGGTCACTCTGTTCTTCCTTATGATGTTCCTTCATGTCTGGAGAGAAACTTTCCCTTTCAGTGACTTTCTCTGCAACAGGTAAGGGGGATGACTGATGCAGGTATATGGAGTACCTGTAGCTCTAGGTCCTAAAGAATATATTGGTGAAATAAAGACATGATCCTTACCCTTGTGGGGTTTATGTTGCAGTGTTATCAGGTGAGGATACATAACAGAGGAGAGAATTCCAAGTAGTTTAGGGTAAATTAGAGGAGCCATTAAATCCTAGCTTCAAAAACTTGGTAACATCTTCTAAAAACTAGTACACCAATACCCTAACCCTGAAATTGATGCATCTCCCATTAATGTGACATGGTAGATGAAGTCTGAGACATGAATAGTTTCTTAAATTAGTTCATGTATTCTACTACTGTTGCTTTTTCTCTTAACAAAAAAGGGAGGATTTAAAAAAAATATTTAGGGGTCTTATTATGATCTTGTTTTGAAATTATTATATTTTAAAGTGAAATAAGTAATTATGTAAGAACCAGAGTTTTCAGTATAAAAATCAAAGAAGCAAAAAATCTTCTCTTTTTAATATTATTTGGAAATATCAGTAGGAAACCATTACTTTTTTCCTCTAAATTATTTTGTCCTGACTTCATTTATTTAAAAGACTTAGAAGGAATGGCCGTCCAGGAGCAACAAGAAATCCTAGCCCCCAGATTGTATTTCTAAATGCTATTTCTCTGTAAAGAGAACCATGGTTTTTGGAAAAGTGGCTGATTCCACATCTGGAGCAGAGAATGAATAAAATAAAGCTGGGAAATATTGGGCCAGAAAGCAAGGAAGCTATAAAGACTAAGAAAAAGCATATCCAAAGACAGTAGCCTTATGGTGTCCACTTCTAAACTAGGACTATTTGAATATCAAAATGAATAATGATTGTAAGTAATTTAATGTTTGAATGTATATGTGAATGTATATATATACATACACACATATATGTGGATAATATATATATATATATATATATATATATAGTAGAATTTTCATCCATATATGTATATATGTATATCAATGCACACACACACACATACACTCACACACATATATATGTATATCTATATCTATCTATCTATCTATCTATATATATATATATATATATATATATATATTATATATATAAGGAGGAAAACCCCAGCTGTTTCTAAGGTACCAATTTATTGCTCTGAAAACTGATGGATAGAAAAATCAGGAATTTATCTTGTTTTTTTTTATACAGACAGTATTTCAGGGTAACCTAATGGTTGATGATGGAAAGTTCTTACTCAGGAAGAATTCCAGCTAATAGGGAATGCCAAATTGAAATAGTCACCCTTTTGCAAGCTTTATAAAACAATGGATATAGGCATGCTAAAATTATGTGGAAAGTTAATGGGGAAGTTAATCAACAGGAAGCAGGCCAATAGCATGAGAACCCACCGATGGGTCCCTAAAACTGCATCATGGGCCTGAGGATATGGTACACTGGGAAGTACATGGTGCCACAAAGCTTTCTCACCTAAAAACAAGAACGAGAATCTAGCCAAACCTCTAGATTTAACCTCCATCTCTAACAAATTCAGACAAGAGAGAAATAAGTTAAATGATATCATAATTTGCTAAATCCAGAATATGTAGCATTCATTTCTCTTTTTTTCCTCCATATTTAAGAGTTTGTTATAAAGGACACTATGGAGAAAGCAGTTTCCAGGCCATCTCCAGCTGCACTGTCCTCTAGGGACCTCCACACATTCAGTAACCAGAAGCTCTCTGAATTCCAGTTCAGGGATTTTTTTTTTTTTTTAATAAAGACTTCATCACAGATGGCATTAGAGCGGATTATGCTAAGTGGAGTTAGCCAATCCCTAAAAAACAAATGCCGAATGTCTTCTCTGATATAAGTGGGGTGACTCAAAATGGGATAGGGAGGAAGAGCATGAGAAGAAGACTACCACTAAATAGGGAAGAGAGGTGGGAGGGAAAAAGAGGGAGAAGGGGAGTTACACGGAAGATGGGAGGGGAACCTCATTGTTATACAGAATACATATATGATGTTGTAATGAGAAAAAGAAAAAAAAAAGACTTCATCACAGAGATTCGTTTGATTATTAACTCAATCTCTAGGCCCTTGCCACTTCCCAGAATAAGCGGGAGGGCAGAGATGCAAGTTCCAAGCTTCTGATCATAGCTTGGTTTGTCTGGTGACCAGCCCCATCCAGCAGCCATCCAGAATTCAGAATGTGTAATGTTCTATAGGAAAGTTGCCTTACCTTCTCTGATAAATCAAATGGTAAAAAAACGGGGAGGATACTGTAGCAGAAGACTGAGGACACAAAACAATCAAATGTGTTTTGTGGAGTATGTTTTCATCCTGATTTAGACCAAACTTTTACAGAGACATCTATGAATTGACTTGGGAAATGAGGAATTAGAGGGTATTAAGGAATTTCCATTAACTTAATTAAGAGTAAATATAGCATGACAATTATGTGGAAAAGCATTTATGCCCAGCCCTATTCTCCTTCTGCCTCCAAATCATGTACCATGCTAAGTAGAACAAGATTAGCAGAGTGTTGATCACTTTTAGAGAAAGGCTTGCTATTATGTTTCAATTCAGCCAAACTTTAATCACCCTAGCAGGTTATCTTCCTTGCTCACTTTGTTTTCTAGGATTTTGGTCTCTGTCTTGATAAGTTCTTTTTTTTCTTGATTTGGCAATTTTTCTTTATGCCAACAAATTTCTAATTCCATTTATCTCCTCTTGTTCTCTAAGGGGTCTAGAGATGAGAGTCTATAAATAACCATTTCCCCCATGCTTCTATGTAATGTAAGACTCTTTGTCCTGTTTCTTAAACCATCTCAGGTTGCCCATTTTAGTTTATTTTTCTTCCTAAGAAGGCATTTCCTTCCTTCCTTCCTTCCTTCCTTCCTTCCTTCCTTCCTTCCTTCCTTCCTTCCTTCCTTATTTCCTTTTTTCTTTCTTTGATTTGTGGTTGAACATCCTGATGCATAGCTCTATCCAGGAAAGGACTTTAGAAATTCTTTAAAGATTTAGTTTCAACCTTTAAGTTTGCAATTCCAAACAGGTTGAGGATTGACAGTTAACCCATTTCAATCCAGTAGAAGTAGGGGAATGTGCTCTCCATGACTGAAAGCCACTGTTTGCAGAACGTTTTGTTTTGTGGTATCCAGTCCTCCTAGACATGCTGATGTGGTGAGATTGTTCACCATCGTTTAGAATCCTGTGTGCTGTACCATTTGCACACAGCAGTCTTTTAGCTCACATTTGAAAGTAGGGCACATGATGCTCTCATCCAGATAGGTATCAGCTAAAACTGAGTCACAAATCTGACTTTTCTTTCTCTTTCTCTTGTGAAGAAAACTGTCTCAATGAGGGAGTGTTGAGCTGTTTTTGCTGATCAGCTATTTACTAGGTTTTGTGCCACATGCTTCACATATACCATTTCATTAATGGTAGTTAATGGTAAGAAAAGCAGCTGTTATCATTGGAAAGATCATTTGTTGGGTGCCTGCTATATTCTACCTGATATATTTTCCATTTAAACAAAAGCCCTGAAGTTGCTGATGCTACCTTGAAGTGAGGTTAAGTAACTTACTCAAGTTTACTCAGGTATTAGTAGTGAACTCTGACTCCCAGACTTCTGTATTTTTCCATTAGTCGTTCGTATATGACTTGCATGATTTTTTGCCACTGTACACATTGCTTGTACAATTATTTATGGCATATTTCAAAAAAGACCTATTTTTTTTCTTTAACTATATTCACCCCAAAAGGAAACTATTGCTGTCACAAATGGAAAACTTATATCATCTACCATAAATAGAAGGTAGCCATGTAAATAAATACAATGAAGTTGTGGTCTCTGCAGCCTGAAACTGAGTCTAAGACAGTTTCCCACCTGGTCTCTGCTACCCCGTGGAGTGGTGGGGGTATCACACTTTTGATTGTACTTTATTTAATGTAATCATTGTGGATGAACATAGGTGAGGTTATCATGGATCATGGGTGTGTGTGCTCTGAAGTGAAGTAAATTCTCAATCACACTTTGGTGAACATATTATTAACATTAGGCAGTGAAAGTAAGGAAAAGGTTTAGTTCAAATAACTAGATTGGGAAATAGACACAAATAGGAATTTAGTGAATAAATGGGCTAATTGTATATCTTGGCAATACATTTTGACCATATTTAGTTTTCCAGTTAAATTTTTTTTTAGTATATAGCTCTCTATAAAAATATAGTCTGTCTGTATGTACCTGTGGGCATAGATATGTAGATTCACACATATATGTAATGTTCCCTTTATAATGGGAGGGCTTATGCCACACATATGCCTCCTAAAAGTTATTTATGCCTAAACTAAAATGGCCCTATAAATTATAGGACAGACCGTAGTCTTGATTTATGCACAAAATGTCTTATGAGCAATTATGAATGTAATATCAATTATAGTCATTATCTGGCTGAACAATATATATTTACTAATTAGCATAAAGGATCCCTCCTGACAGTTTTGGGTTGGCATGTGTGTAGATGGTGTGGTTTAGAATGTCAAATCCACTTAACAAGCAATAGGGAGCCCATTTTTTAAATTTTTGAAAACAAATCCAATGAGATAGCATTATAAGGACTTTGGTCTAAGATTATGAAGCTCTGTATGGCTGGGATCCAAAGTTTCTGGATATTAAAAAAAAATCAAAGCCTTCTCTATATGAGAAAATAATTCCCATTTAGGAGGCAATATGATTTGGTAGAAATAAAAATGACTTTGGAGTCAGAGAAACCTAAGTGGAGGCCCCCGCTTTCTACTCAAAGTTTGTATGGCCTTACCTTTGCATTTGTTTCTTCATTCAGTAGGAACAGGAGCTTTTATCAGAGAATTCCTTTGAGACTAGGAAAAATTAGTAAATCATTAAGCCTAGTGATTGGCTCATTATAGCATTCATTTATTGATTCATTAACCAAATACTGAGTGCTAGGTGCCAGAGACACAGCAGTAAATAAGGCAGGTGTGGTCCTGCAGCCAGTAAGCAAGAGATTATGTTATGTGCCATAAAAACAATTAGGAAATAAATCAAATGAGATAGACAGTAAGTGGAGGCACAGTTGTTGGTAATGGTTTTTCTGAGGAAGTGGCATTTCATCTGAGAGCTGGCAGTTGAGATTGGCCCAGCCATAGGAATAATCAGGAGGTGGCATTTTAGGGGACAAGGGAGAATCAAGAAGAGGACATTAATGTAATCTGCGTAGTGATGTTGATGAATTGGCTTAAGGCACCAGCAGTGCACATGTGTCTAAATCTTATAATATATTACAAGTTCTCTTTTCCCAAAATATCCTCAGGAAAAAAAATCATATCATTTAATAATTTCCATTAAGTATAAATGAAAACAAAGAAAGCAAAATGCTTTTTAATGTAAAACACAGGTTCTGAAGATCTTGGGCTTCTCAGCCTTCTTCTTTATGAATGATTGTTCTTCCTGACCAGTCCCTGGGATCAGATATGGTTCTATGACAAATGGAGCTGCTTTCAATTTGATTATTGTTTTCATTTTGTATCGCTCGTCTAGATTCTTGGTAATAAAACTTTACAGAGATTATATATATATATATATATATATATATATATATATATATNTTTTTAAAAAGAATGAATGTTCTCTTCTTCCCAATGGATTCCTCACTCAGTTGACTCAGAGGCAGACAAATTTAATCAGAGAAATTAATTGTTGTATTGTGGTCCTCTGCCATAGGTAAAAACAATATTTCAGTGGCTTACAGGGGGAGCCATGAAAACTGTAAGTGAAAGGGACGAGAGCGGATTTGTTCCTTAGAGAGAACAACCCAGCTCATACCCTTTTTTTCTAGGTTCTTTCTAACGCTCGCTTAATTTAGAGAAAGAGCAATGGCGAGCCAAGCTCTCAGTTGGTTTCCATGACAGCCGGGTGGTGAAGGTGTGGCTTCTACTGGGTATCTGTGTGTTTGAGAGTACAGATAACCTGCACTGTCAGCCACTGGCTTCCTTCTATTCTTCAGTGTTTGGGGTTCCAAGCCTATAGTCCAGCTTCTTTTCTAGTTGTCTTTCCTTTACCTTAGAGTGTTGATTTTCAACACTCTGCTAGCCTCCCTTTTTCTTGTATCATTACTTAATCTATGGAAACCAGTAAGGACTGCTTGCTTTTCAAAAATCCCATTAGCCTTGGAATGGATTGAGAAATGACACTGGAGGGCAACCACTGATGTGGACAGAAATCGTCCACATCCAGCCCTCCAGCCTGCCCCCCTCCTGTAGTGTATTTATGTGCTTGTGTGGGTGAGGCATTGTTCACAATTCAGTGTTGCATTATTTGTTCCTTCAGGTGACTGGAGCACCTTCAGTACAGGTGGATAGGGGACAGAAGCAATGACTCTCTGGCTGAAAACATAGACTTCCTTCTAATAGATCTAATGAAGGGTAGAACATCTTCTCTTTGGTGCAGCTGCCATGACCCTTGACCTGGGTCTGTGCACTGCTCAGGGTTCTTACATCTCCTCCTGAGGGCAGGGGGTGTGCCTCAGCCTCTGTGCAGGCTGGTCCTGCAAAGAGCCTGGTGCAGAGTCCGAGCTCCATGTGTGCTTGTTGAATAAAAGACTATGACAAATACAAATTATTTTTTATAGTCTTCTGAGCTTCAGATGCTAAAAGGGTTAAAAACAATCAGAGTTCTTTTACAGAACTAAAAAAAATTGCTCACATATTTTCAAAGCTGTTTGACATGGAATCATTGGACAAATTCTCATTTTTCCCATACTAAAAATATTTTAAAGCAATACATTTTTAGATTCCAGGGAACTGGGTTGAAAAATGATTTCAAATAATCTCTATTTTCTTTAAGCCAAGCTATTGTTAATCTGGATTTTTAAAAATTACATAAAAATAATTTTGTTGACAAAAGACTTGGTCACTTTTCATGGTGAGATTGCCAGAGATATCAAAGAACAATATTTAAAAAATACCAATATAAAAATAAATTTTCAGTAAATATATATAGAGGAAACCAATTAACTTAATAAAGAGTAGTGGAGTGATTATTATTAAGATTTTCACATACTCATCAACTTGAATGATATAACTGTCCAAAAAAGAAAGGCTGAATTCTTTGACAACAGAGCTATCTTTAGAGAATTTTAGGAAGAGCTTAGGAAGGTTCTTAAGAGTTTCTCAGACAGAGGTGATAGTGACCGAGGCTGAGGGTAGAAACACAATAATTTAAAACAAATGTAAGAATTCCTCTTGAAGGTGCTCTTTTTAATATCATTGTAAATCAAAAGATGGTCTCAGGAAATAAATTAGTGTTTAATAAAAACAATTCAATTGCAAGAATCCTTTCTCTTTACCTTCTGTGAAGTAATGTGCTTTAGTCAATTTTCTGGAAAGAATTTTCCCCCCTTTTGCTTATCCTTTTTCGAATGGTTATAGCCTCTGTGTATCAATCCTGTCTGATGAACTCCTATTCACTCTCAAAACCTCAGATCAAATGTGCTCTCTTTGATGGAGCTATTCTTAATCCTCCTCCTCAGACAGTCAGAATAAATCCCTCCCTTCTCTGCACTTGTATTGCAACAGTTTCTTTATTGTCTACTTTCTCTTCTAGACCTGTGGTCAGTACATAATGGCCCACAGGCCAAATCTGACTTTTCTGATTGTTTTTGTATAGTCTGTGAATTAAGAATGATTCTTTTTTTAATATTTATTTTTCAGTTTTCGGTGGACACAACATCTTTATTTTATTTTTATGTGGTGCTGAGGATCGAACCCAGCGCCCTGCACATGCCAGGCGAGGGCGTTACTGCTTGAGCCACATCCCCAGCCCCTTAAGAATGATTCTTATATTTTTAAATGGTTGGAAAAAAAAACAAAAGGAGAATAAGATTTCATGATGTTAAAATGATAGGAGATTCAATCACATATCTATGGTTACTTTTGTGCTACATTGGCAGAGTTGAATTATTGTGACAGAGACCTTATGTAGCCTGCAAAGCACAAGATATTTACTATCTAGCTCTTTATAAAGAAATTTGCTAACATCTGCTCTGTGGATAGGGATCATCATGTCATGGTCATTTAACTGACATTTATTGTTACCATATGCTGAAGTTTATGCTAAACAATTCATACACATTATCTTGTTGAATCCTCAAAACTTGGAGGTAGCTGATATTATTTCCATTAACATATGAGGAAATTGAAGCATAGAGGTTTTGAGAACATCTAAAGTTATGTGAGTTGCCATTTGTAGATATCCTTAGATTCAGATCTACGGATACCTTCCCCTAGCTGAAACCCATGGCCAGCATACTGCATAGCCATGAGTCACCCTGGTCATCACTGTTTCCCGGGGCACTGTTTGCAGAATAAATTAGTCATGATTCCTCTCTGCTGCCCTTAGTGGCATTTCTCTGTTTAGAGGATGAGATTTGGTCTCCTTCTCCTCTCAAACAGAGGCTTCCATTAGATTTGCTGGTTGGAGGGAGGCTTGTAAATGGATTGATCTATTAATGGTATACAATAGATAAATCCCAGGAACCGGGCTGTAAGACATGAAGGAGCTGGCAGTCTAGCCATGAATCCCTGCATATTTGATAAAGACCCAAAGAGTCAGAATTCAGGGATGGGAGCAGAGTAGCAGACATGAGATTTAACACAGTTCATATGGTGGCTTCACATCAAATACTCTTCATTGTTTTCATATGGAAGACTTCACTCATTGTATTTATTTATACCTTTTAAAGTTTATTTCATTTTAACAGTTTTCTTGAAGTGTGTTTTATTTAAAAAATGGTGCATATTTAATGCATAGAATCTGATAGTTTATAACAAGTACTTACACCATGGAACCAATACCTAAATCAAGGTGGTAACCATGTCCATTTTCTCCAGAAGTCCCTTCCTGTTCCCAGTCCCTCCACTTTTGTGCTAAGAACACTTGGCTTGAGGTGCACCCTCTTAACAAAACATTAAGCACACAGTCTACTGCTAACTGTGTGCATGAGGCTGCACGGCAGATCTCCGTAACCTATTCATCTGGCATAACAGAAACTCCATGCTCAAATCTTCAATGGATATTGATTTATGTTTTAAGTTTCAGATGGGGAAGATTTGGTGGTGAGTTCAGATGGCATAGCAGGTGCTGCCAACAGGGTGAGGGTTTTCTAATTTTCCACTCCTTCATCCTCTCATGCCAGGGAGGAAAGGGCTGAGGCACACATCTCGGTCCCCCATCATGACTTGGGCATTTACTGCAATGTTCTAAGTATGGGGATTCCTTTAAAAACCAAATGTAGCTTGAGGGTCAATGGGATAGTGGGGACAGACGGTGGGAAATAGTGGGGACATACTCTTAATTGTGAGACCTTAAAATTTAAAATACTTCCTGTGCTTTAGTTTCTTTGCTTATAAAATAAGGCTACTACTGAGGGGCAATCACGTGAAGACCCAAAGAGACGGCAGCCCCTGCAAGCTAAGGATGGAGGCCTCAGAATAAATCAAATAAGCGGGCACCTTGATCTTGGACTTCCAGCCACCAGAACATTCAAAAAATAGATATATTTGGGTACGGTTGTAACTCAGCTGTAGAGTGCTTGACTAGCATGTGTGAGGCCCTGGGTTCAATCCTCAGCACCACATAATAACACATTTATAAAATAAAGGTATTTATTGTCCATCTACAACAAAAATACATTAAAAAATAAAAATAAATAAATTTCTGCTGCTTATAAAATGGGGCTAAGAATAAATGCCTTGTAAGAATGCTCTGGTTGTTGAATGGGATGCAGACAAATCTGTAAATATAGTAGCTCTTGCATTATAAGCTTTCAAATATTAACTGCTGCTTCGATGCCATAGCCACTGTTACTACCATGATCAGATTCTAGATATCTAGCCTTGGAAATAACAGGAAGACTCAGGCTATGGTCAGGTGCTGAGTGTTGGAGGAATGTGCTCAGCAGCAATAGAATCATTATAGCTGTTCTACAGTATGTTATTGCTGGAATGTTTTTCTAGGCACAACATTATCCAAAGATCCCCACCTGAAATCCCTCTATTTGCTCTCAATACTGGTCTTTTCATAGATTACTTTTTCGCTTGGTGCTAGCACACACACATTCTCTTGTTGCAATAAACACACAGAAATAAATAGGACTTGGTTCCCTCAACCTCTCTGAATACACACCAAATGCAGAGAAACCTCTTCAGGGTCTTACTGCCTTAGTTCTGAAGTCAACTCTAATGACAAAACTTCTTCATATTCTCTGAAGCTTCAATAGGTTATAGAGTGCTTTGGCATGGTTCTTTGGGCTTGTACTTTAGAGACAGGAGAGATTTATATTACTATGTCAGTTGTACAGTGAGAAAAGGAGTCAAGGAAGTTATTTGCTGAAGTATGTGATGGTAAGAGGTTGAGTTGGAGTTGGCTTGAACTTTGGCTCATAATGATCACAATAACCACAGCTGCATATATCTGTGGAGCACCTGCAACTGGACGCTGAGCTGTGTTCCTCACACATATCCTTTCCCGGAGCCCTCCCTACAATACTGTGAAGCAGCAATTTGCATTTGACCTGGTTTGCCCCTGCCCAAGATCACTCAGCCACGGGCAGAGTCAGGACATGGTTGGTCCAGCTCCAAATCTTAGACTCTTAGCTGTTATGAAATTTCCTCTCACTACACAATAGCAATTCAAGGGGGATGGGCACACCTCTGTGTGCTTTCTAATTGTACAGCATAAATTATTTAAGGATTCAGAACATATCACTTTAAGGCAAGAAAATAATCAAGAATTTAAATGGCCTGACCCTTCTCAAAAGAAGAAATACAAACGGCCAACAAATATTTAAAATGGTGCAAATCAAAACTACACTCAGATTTCTCTCACTCCAGTCAGAATGGCAGCCATCAAGAATACAAATAACAATAATGGTGGAGGGGATGTGGGGAAAAATGAACACTTTTATCTCTTGGTGGGATTGTGAATTAGTGCAATCACTGTGGAAATCCATAGAAAGTTTCCTCAAGAAACTCAAGGTGTCTGCCAACGGATGAATGGATGAAAAAAAAATGTGGTATATATACACAATGCAGTTGTCTTCAGCCGTAAAGAATGAAATTATGTCTTTCAGGAAAATGGATTGAACTTGAGAACATTATATTAAGAAAAATAAGATGAACTCAGAAAATCAAGGGTCATATACCTTTTCTCATATGGGAAGCTAGAGAGAGAGAAAAAAATGTTGTAGGGATCTCAAGAAAACAGGAGACCAGTGAGTGGAGGAAGGGGACCAGAGGTAGAGAGAGGAAGGGAGGGAGAGAGGAGGTACTGGGAAATGAAACTGAATTATATTGTTATACTATGTGCATTTGTGAATGTGTAACAACTAATACCATTATAATAGAGTTATAATACACCGATAAAAAGACATGAGCAGCCTGTTCACTTTCTCATCCTGTCCCTGTACTAGTGACAAGAAAGGTTTTATACTTTTGTGTCTTTCTGTATTGTGTCTGAACCCAAGGCAGATGGGGGCAACCTAGAGAGAGAGCTAAGCAAGGGGGATGCCTTAGAGATTTGTCTAGAATGGAGCTAACAAGCACTGGCAATAAGGAACAGAGATAATAATGATTACTTGTTTAATTGTAATGCCCTTTGCCTTGAGTGCTCATCATACTGCCTAAACATTTGTCAAATATTAGCTCATTTAATTCGTCTAACCAGATTATGAAGCAGGCATCAATAGCTCCATTTTGCAGATGAGAAAACTGAGGATTAGAGAAGTTGAAAATCCTGTCCAAAGTCACAACACAGATACATCTGAGTCCAAGGAAAATGCTCCTGAGCAGCATGTAATAGACTTATAGAAGTCAGGTCCAAAGGCAGTGGTGCTTCTTACTGTCTCTTAGAAGAAATGTTTTCATAGAGTAGATGAGAAATAAGGTACTCAGACAGACCTGGACAGTCTGCATAACTATAATCATAGGATTCTCCAGCCAAAGTGATTCAGACCAGCAGTTCTCCAACTTGTGCATGGGCCCAAGAATTTGCAATTCTGACAAGTTTCCAGGCATCACTACCTCAATGATGGAACGCAGAGCAAAATGAAGACACAAAGGCCTCTTGTTCAAAAAACAGGAACAATGAATTAAGACAGTGAAAGATAAAATCATTTCCTTTTCCCCATGGTCTCTCTCAATTAATCATAGTGTTTTTGATTTGCTATTTAATGTTCTAAGTACAGAGAAATTAAAATAGTAAGTTAGTAAGAATTTTTGCCATTCATCTGTAGCTGGTGCAATGTCAATTTTGGAGAGCATTTTACTTGTCTGAAGAATGTCTAAAATTACACAGTTAATTTTTCAGAGCTTGTACATATGAACTGCATAATGATGCTTCAGTCATTAGTGGACTATATACTTGATGGCAGTCCCAAAAGATTATGATGAAGCTGAAATCTGTTGACCTCAGCTGTCATAGTGGGATACATACTGTATTGCTCACCTTTGTGGTGATGCCTATATAAAAAACCTATTTCACTACTAGTCATAGAGGTATAGCGCAAACAATCATGTGCAGTACATAATACTTGATAATGAGGATATATTACTGTTACTGGTCTATATATTCAATGTACTATATTTATATATTTATCTTTATTTTAAGGTGTACTTCTAGTACTTACAAAAAAAGGGTTTACTGTAAAGCATTATGCTGCATTATTCTGGCAGTAGTCTCGTACATCTCGTGTTTACCACGTCCCTTGATGGTATCAAGAGACCACATTGAGTAATTGATCAATCCCATGTGGGTTTGTGTAAGAACACTCTGTGATCTTTGCACAAACACAGAACCACCTAAAGATGAATGTCTCAGGACATGTCTGTCTTTATGCAACACATGAGTTTATGCCATTCTTACCAAAAGACTGGAATTGCTGCAAAAAATGACTCAATTATTTCTATTTCACTTCTTAATATATACACCTCCTAACCAAGAATCTTAACTGAGCTGGCCTTCCCATTGGTTTACTGATGAATAAAGAAATACTAAAAGGACAAAGGACAAAGAACCATGGCTCACCCTATGTTTCCCCTTCTTTCTTTAAGCACAAGCAGTTGGCTAATATACAAGTAGTAAACGCCATGAAGGGCTTCCTTGGTGGTTTATGCTTCTCAGAGTGCCACTGCCTATTAAACACACCTGGTCCACTACTAGTCATATAAAAGTATAGCACAAACAATTATGTGTAGACATAATACTTGATAATGATAATAAGTGATTTTCTGAATTCAAAGAGAGTTCTGTTTCAAATGGAAAGTGTGAACTCTCTGGGTTGTCAGCACCCTTTCTCATTCTTTCTCTGCCCTGAGTTTTCTCATTCGGAGAAGTAACACACCTACCTTATACTGACTATCACTGGACTTTCCTGCATGTGGGACCACTAGAATTCTGTACTCATGGTGCTTCACGAATATTGACAGCAAGAAATGTGGTTATACCTGGCGCACATATCTCCGCCCACTCAAGTTCCACTGAGGTCCATCAATGGCCTAGCATCCTACTGAACATTACTTACAGAGACAAAAGTCAGAATTTCAAAGTGGCAATACATGAAATCAAGAAGGAGGCCTTTCTGATTGTGAAGGCCCATGTCCAGGTGATGATGCTGTTGCTGGCCTGGGGACCATAGTTTAAAAACCTCTGATTCAGATAATTTCTATAATTTCCAGTTCCCTTTAAGTGTATACACTTAAGAACAAGCACAATTTTGCTTCTGATCCCAATTTCAAAGCTTTCAAAGATTTTCCAAAAGAATCAGATTGCTTCCCAAACAAATGACTCCTACAAAATGACATTTTAATGAGTTAAAGGGCAAGAAAATAAGAAACATTTAATCGAGTTTGTTCAAAAATACATATGGTTTTCCAAAAGTAATGGCTTGAGGCAAAATTTGAATCATATTTAACTGAACCCAAGAGTCTGGGAAAATGCTACAAGATACTTAGCTGGTCTTGAGATGCCTGAAGCATTCTCCATTTCTAGAATTTCACTTTGGCGGGTTAGCTTCTGACCTGAACTTATTCCACTAAAGGGTGTTGGATTTCAGTACCACAGATGAGAGGCTATTTCCAGAGTTAAGATTCTTCTTGTTTCTCATTAATTTTCACTTACTTTTTTAGGTTAATATAATTAGTTCAAGCTATTTCTGTCTTCTTAGCAAGGAAGAATATCCCTCTCTTCCTCACCCCACATTTATTTTTTTCTTTTTTTGGTATGATTCAAGCATAAAATTTGCAAATTCCAAGGAAGATTTCCTCAATTCTGAGGTTTATTCCTTCACCTTGACAGAGACATTTTACTCCCAACAAATGTGAACATTTGTGGCAGAGGTATGGAAGCAATTTTTGTTTGAGAATGGAGCTCACAGGTGAAGCCAGCTCTGTAGAAGTGCAAAGGGCAATCCCCTATCCTCCTACTCACCATGTGAATATCCAGGCATCACATCTTTCCAACCTGTCATTTGGTCCAGCTAACTCCTGGTGAGATATAATCAGGGGTTTTCATTTGTTTTAAGCATATGGGTGTGAAGCATTAGCCAATTTACGCTTGATCAAGTTGTTTCCTCTTCCCTGGGAACATAGTTTCCCCCTCCTCTGCTTGTGTCCTTCTGGTTTTTGTTTGATTTTGCTAATACGTTGCTTTAATCTGTTTTCCTACACTGTTTCTTCAAACTCTTAGGGTCTCAGCAAAAGAAAAGCCCAGTTTCTCATTCTGTGATATCAAATAAAGATCGTGGTTTGCATTATTATGAAGGTTTTGTGCTTCACTGGTTTGGAATTGACCTGAACTAGTAGGCACAAACAGTATTGCCACTAAGCTTGTGTGGGTAACTTGCAACATCTCTAAACTTCAGTTTTATTATGACTATACCACCTACCCCAACCCAAATGTTTTCCCACACCAGTGCGTGTGTTAAAATGAAGATTCCAGACCGTACCCTCCAAGTTTGATTCAGTGCATGTGCCAGAGACTTTGCTGTTCTCTGAATAGGCAAGGGCTCTTTGGCGAGGCCAAAGACCGGAAGCAGAAGTGACGTGTGTCACTATGTTGCAAAAGCATTTCAGAACTGGTACATAACCATGGAGGTTCCCTTCCCCTTTTACCAGGTGACACTGCGAGAGTCTCCTATGCTAGTTGCATACCTAGGAGATGGAAGCAGCCTGGATTCCTGAACTGGTGCTCAGAAGGGAGATGTCACAAAGATTCATTATATCCACTGTGGACTTAGAGTGAGAAATAAACTTTTAAATTCTAAGCAACAAATGTTTGGGGGGTGAGCTTGTTCAGCAGCATAAACTAGTTATGACCACACCAGAATATGATCCTGGAAGTGGGATGCTTCCATCACAAAATCCTGAAGTACATCTTAGCAGTCATGTGATGGGTAGTGAGAAGATTAATCATGGAGGCTGAAAATGTTGAGATTCTGCTATTTAGGAGCAAAATAAAATTGGTTAGAAGTCTTACTTCCTATAACTTAGTAAGGAGACCACATGGGTTCTGAGATAGCATGTGTTGGAGGATATTTTAGAAAACATAGCATTTGTAGTATGTTTTAGCTACTATTGGCTATAGTCAGCAAAGTATGAGAGAGTGAATGTGGGTGTGAAGTATTAGCTTCAGAGAGAAAAGAGGGGGGAGGGAGGAGAGACTCTAGAAAGAACTGGCAGAAACAAAAGGACTTGAAAGTTTGGAAAACCCACTCCATCTGAACCCAAAATTGTGACGAATATGATACAAAACGTCTGCAAATAACTAATGCCCAGAAACACAGATGATCCATGTGACTTAGGGCAAAGGTCAAATGTGGTGTGCGGTCATTCAACAAACAAAACAAGCAGTTTTGAAAACCATCTCTCAAACAAGAACATGAATGTGGTTACTGACACATGGGACTGACTGCAAGCAAATATATGGAAAGGCTACTCAATTTCTGCATTTGAGAAAGTTGTATTTGTCTAAAAATCAGGAGACTCAAAATGACCCTTGGCCCCCAAACTTTCTGTATCAGAAAATCCTTAAGGAAGGCATATGACATAATGCACATTCGGAGGGAACTGATGGAAAATGAGGAACTTCCCACAGGGTAGAGTCTGGTATGTGAAGGTTATCCAAGGCCAGGTGTTTTAGAAAACAAAACTCATACCAGTGGCTTCCTTAGAGGGTCACTGTGAGAATTACAGGAGACATGTGAAACCATAAGGGCTCAACTGACTTCAGTTAGTAAGTGGATCAGATCTTATTGTTCTTGATCTAACCTTGCATTTTAACTCTTTGTGGTGCCTAGACTATTGAAAGGCATTATGAACTCAATTTGTGGTCACCCACAGAGCGTCTGTCTCTCTGGGATATGAAGACAGTGCTTTTCCAAATACTTTAAATCATCCTGTAACCAATGGTCTTTGTACTGCCGTTGAATTGCTCAAATCTTCGCTTTTTTTTTTTTTTTTTAAGTTAAGGTAAACCTTGATGCTGTGTTGGGTAGTAGTTGTAAACTGACAGGTTAGACAAGCCTTTTTGGTATGTGGCGGGGGTGGGGGGT
>NW_026000026.1:74755824-74776901 GCF_001458135.2 Marmota marmota marmota
TGTGATGAGCTGATGATATGTGTTTTGTGTTTTGGGTGTGGGGGGTGGGGGTGGGGACTGGAACCTTGAAAAATACATTCTGCGCAAGGGAATTATTGAGAAACCAGCTTGGAAAACAGCCAGGTTACTAGAGATTCTGAGACCTGACGTGGGGCCAGAAATGGGCTCCATGCTGGGTTCACACAGTGGTTGACCATTTCTCCATTCAACTGCATTTAGCAAGTGTCTAAATTAGTGGCATTAATTAGTGAAGGGGCCCTGAGATGGTATTCAGCTTCAACATCTACCCAGAAAAAATCAATTTTGTCAACACTATTAACACTTTGACACTTTTTCATATATTATTTCTACTCAATATAGAAATTTTAAATGTACTGAACCTAAATGTGCCTCTTTTTAACTTTTATCCATGAGCCTGGTCCTGCCTTACCTTGGGTCTTGCCCTTACCTTGGGTCCTGCATCTGTGCTCTGAAACAGTCTGCCCTCACTAAGTGAAAGGTGGTCACTGCCTAGTGCTTCCAGGTCCAGGTCCCAACAGGAGGCCTTTTGGGAGCAGTATCCTGATAATTCAAATAGTCCAAAAGCCAAGATCCACTTTCTCAATAGCTCATCTCCTTTGCTAATTTTTCTTGGACACTGTACAGAGGATTCATGCATAGAAAAACCCTGCAGAAAATTCCCCTTTTCTCCTCAATCCTCTTCTCTTACCCACTGCGGCTGCTTTGGCAGTTTGCTTTTCAAAAGAGAAAATAGAAAACAAAGACTGACAGACAGCTTTTCCTGGGATGCAGGGGTACACAAACTAGGAAACAAGCAATGCAAAGGCTTATTTAAAATGGTGCCCACAATAAAACAGAACCAATGAAGTGATGCTACTTATGCAAAAGAATCACTGAATGTGTGGCTCATCAATAAGAAATGAAACTCCTCTTCCTTCAATCCTGGGCCAAGCATTTTTTCATCTCTCTGTTTGGCTCACTTTTCCCCTCATTCTGAACACAAAATCCTGGAAAATCTATGAGAGTAGGTCTTAAGAGCTTGTCAAAGGAAGAGAAAGAAACGGAGTGGGAAGAATGAATGGTTTGGGGTGGGTAGTGAAACAGTGGGGACACATCCTGCTTTTTGTCTATCACAGTAGTGAAAATACTTAAGGACAATACCTTAGTCACATCTTCTGTGTACCACAGCCCTGGAGAGTTTGTGGTAGGTATCTGTTTCTCTGTTGAACGCTTTGAAGCAGAAATTTATGCATCAATCCCTCTACATATTTTTGCATGCTTTTAAAGTGCGAGACACTGTGCTTGGAGATAAGGTTGTCTACAATTACATGGAAGTACTTCAGGTGGCTAATATTATTTTTATCTCCACTGTAAAGATGACTGTTAACAGGTCTACCATGGGTTCACTACTGTGTCAGACATTGGAAGTTTCAAATATATATAAACATTTATCTGTATATATTTTACATCTCTCTATTTTATGTTCCAAATATATATGTGTATATATATATTAATTTATAGATACACATATATATATATATATATATATATATATATATATTTATGTATTAATTTATATATACATATATATTCTTAGTCACAGCACTCCTTGACTTCCCTACATAGCATTTTCCACAACTTACAATGAAACTTTTGGTGCCTATTTTGTAACATCGATCTCCTCACCAAGATACAGATGCCTTGCAAGCACAAACGTCTGTTAGTTATCACTGTATCCCCTGTGCCTTCTTTCCTAGTCCTGGCACCTAAGAGCTTGGGGACATCCACTGAATAAATAAATCAATGGAAGGCATGCTTAGAGCTCTCTTCTTACGGCACAGATATGCTTGTGCCTTTCTCCTGCCTAAATTCCTAAATTTTTTACTCATTTTTTAGCAATAAAGAAAAAAAAATTTTTTTTAGCCTAACTGAAAAGAGCCATCATAATTTGACTGTTCTTTAAGTTGCTCAGGTACTCTCAGACCTCCACACGTCTGCATGTGCTGAATCCTCACAGAAATGCTCAACCTGCTGCTCCTAACCAAGTGTATAGGCACCGTTCTTGGTGAAATCCAGATTTCCCCTGTTGGGGACTACCTGGTTGGTTCTTGATGCTCTGCAGAGCTTTATCTGTGTTCCCATGAGAGTAGAATGGTGACCTGTAACATACTTTCTTTCCCCAAACTTGTCCCTGGGTTCCTCCACTGCCCCTCAGGCTTTAATGAATAATGATGGGGCATCTCCCCTGATCTCCCTCTTTGTCATTTCCAGGGCCCTCATTCCACATTTCACCCCTGTTGTGTTAGGCTCACTGATTTTGCTCACTTCATTTTTCTTCTGGACATATGACCCCTGGAGAAGGAGGCTGGGTCTCACATTTCACACTTGGAGTCCCAGCAACTTACCTTCCTGACTAAAATCTCTCTCCTCCATAGGGGATTCTGTCTTGCCCGGCAGGCACTAAGAAGGCAGCTAAGTCTCTGGCTTTAAATTATAACTTTTCCTTTCTCTTATAGATGCTTTAGAACCTAAGCAAAATCAAGTGTCCTTTATAAGGCCACTTCACTGTGACATCTCCAGGGCACAGTGGGCTGGGTAACAGCAGCTACCCACTTATCTCTGGGCCACTTTGAAGCTGGCTCTATGAAGATCTCTGTGAACTCTATGAAGCTGTGTGAAGAAAGGCATCATTGGGAAGGAGGTGTTCTTTGGTTCTGCAACGTTTGAACTCCATTTCCTCATTTGTGTTCAGACCAATTGCTCTTAAAGTGCTCAGTAAAAGGGGACCATTTCCTGACGCCCACACACAACAGCATGGGAAAAACCAGGCCCTCCTGATGAAGATGAAGCCGCCGGACCTGGTCACTCTCCAATGTCACCTCTCCTTTGTGGTCTCCTCCGGGGGAGGCTGGAGTTTCAGTTGATCCACTCCGTCCTCACTGAATAGACCTGCACTTTTTTTCCAGCTGTTTCTAGGCAACTGAAACCTAGGGCTAGAGGTTTTGGAGGTGTGTTCCTTCCTGTACCCTGCGTGACCTCTTTTTGTTATCGTGATCTTCTCCTTTGTTAAGTCCAAAGAAAGGATAGAAAGTAGATGGAAGAGAGAACAAGCCCAGACAGATGTAGTGTGGATAAACTCTACCAAACAAATAAGGGATAGATAATCAAGTTTCCATTCATTCAGTTACATCTGGAGTTTCTTTCTTTCTTTTTTTAAACTGAAATAGAACCATCGAGAATACACGGCCTGATAACACTTAGGAAAACCCCTGAACACATGAAAGGCATTAAGAGATCAGCAGCAGATAGCGCTGCCATACATTTATATAATGTGTCAGAGTTGAGCGATTTTTCATGACCAAGGGAAGACTGAATCTTACATTATTTATGAAAAGAAAGCAGAGAAGTTATATTGATTCCAATTTAAGAATAAGGGAACAGTTTGGGGTCATATGACAAAAGTCATATGGTAAATTAAATAAAAATTATCTCTAAGGCAATTGGGCACATTTAAAAAACTGTCAACAGATTCTAGAGTTGTTTTTTTTTTTTTTAAACTGCTCTACTATCTTACACTCAATCCAGGAAAAATGCAAATGAAAGGAAAACAAGCTAGTGAAAGAAGAGAATAGGGGTATTTCTGTTTCCTTTGAAATGAATTAAAATATAATTGTAGTCATCAGAATCTGAAGATGCAAAATACAAAATTAGCCAATAGTGGGAACTCATGGTAGCACTTGAGTTTATGAGATGTAAACAGTGAAACACATTTTTTGTACTGTTTGATTAATATACTGATTTTGATCTGCATGAAAAAAAAATTGACATTTCAGTTACACATGTTTTTACAAACATTATTCTGTTTAATTTCACTGTCTTTTGGCTGACAAATTCAGTTTCATAAAAAGAGATTTCTATGCATTTTGTAAGAGAAAAAAAAAAAACATGTAGGCCCAAGATTACAGTAGACTCTTAGTACTTGATTAAGGTCATGTGCGAGGAGTTATAGGAGACACACCTGAATATGGAGACAAAGCTCTCCAACGAAGGTAGAGTCATCCATGATTAGCTAGCCCATAAAGATTAGGCTCACTTGATTATAGATAGATAAATGATATGTACATTTCAACATTGTATTTATGACTCACATCTTTGAGAAAACAATTCTTCAAGCTTTTAGGATTAGTGAACAAGAACTACAGTATGTCTCTATTACTCATGCACTATGTACCTCACTTCCAACAAAAAGAAATGTCTTCATTTCTTCTCTCTTCTTGAACTCCACCTAAAATCCCAACCTGTTAGAGCCTCAGGTACCAAGTCACCCTCCTGGCTAAAACTAAGCTCTTTCTAGATGCAAATGGTAACAGCTGAAATGCACGGTGGGTCTCTGCTAATGAATGCCCAATTTAGACCATGGGCAACTGGAGGCAGGGCATGTTTAACAGGGGGCCTTCTGCTCTGGAATCCCTGCCTGTCTTGGTCTATCAAAGCTCCACTTGTCAATATTCTGGGCGTGGTGCCAACCTTGTATTTTTAGACCAATAGAGTGGCACTCTGAGCTAGAGTTTTTAAAGTGTGACTTTTTCTTAAAGAATCATTTTCCTCAGAACAGGCACTAGGTGTTTTCGATCATTTAAATTAATGTATTTTATCATCTTAAACCAATTATTTATTTAATGGATTTCTTCAATTTAAAAAATTATGCCTACTGCAACACGCTCCTGGGCATGAGTACAGAAAATGAACACATTAATTATAACAAAACATTCAAGGAATGAAACAAATTAAAAGAAGAGATAGCACACCTGCTACTCAAAGTCTACCATACCCATAAATACACACTGTGCCTCTTTTCTATGAAACATACACTTCCATGCCCTCTAATACCTGCCTGCTGGGAGGTGCTCTGCTTAGGATAGTTCCCTGAAAAGAGGGAAGAGAATAGTGCTGTGCTGGCACACCATGCTTACTCCCTCATAGCACGGAACTGAAATGCCTACAACTCCCCTCTCAGAACAATTTCAGTTTCATACCATAAAGGAGACACACATTAATTACAGGTTGGAAAAGGGACTGGAATGCAGTGGGGGCACACTCCGTCTTAACAGAAAGGATCTGAGAGCAGGTGCTCTGTGAGTTTCCCCTCATGTGTGCTTGTACTATTGAGTGCTCTTTTTCTCTATGGGTGATTTTCTTTACTTTTGCTTTTCCATTTAATTTATACCACTCAAAGTTATTAAAGTCACAATGGATATGATGATAACACATGAAAAGCAAGGCATTTAAAAACATGTATTTTAAGCCAGGCATGGTAGTGCACCCTGTAATTTTAGTGACTCTGGAGGCTGAGGTGGGAGGATTGCAAGTTTGAGGCCAGCGTGGTAATTTAGCAGGACTCTGTCTTAAAATTAAAAAAAAAAATTTAAAAAAGGGCTGGGAATATAGCTCAATGGTAGAATGCCCCTGGATTCAATCTCCTGTACTAGGGGGGAAAAATTACATGCTATTGTCTTAATTATTTTTTATTTAAAAAAAGTTTTTTTAAGCCAGGCACAGAGGCTCTGGAGGCTGAGGTAGGAGGATTGTGAGTTCAAAGCCAGCCTTAGTAAAAATGGCTCCCAGGTTTAATCCTTGGTACTATAAAAAGAAAAAAAAAATTAAATTTTATGATATTGGGAATTGAACCCAGGGCCTTTCAAATGCTAGGTAAGTGCTCTACTACTGGATTATGCCCTTAGCCCTAAAGCTTTAATTATAATCCAATTTGTTAAAGCTAGGATGAAACATCTTGAAACTTCTTGGATCAGCCAAGTGACTTATCTGGGAAGCCTTACTTTGAATATAAAAGATAACTATTGCCCTCTGACTTCCATTCCTCACCTTCCAATTTGTTAATTTAATTTTGTATACAGTTCTCTGTGATTTCACATTTGTTGTCACATTTAAAACCACACAGAAATACTCACAATATAGTAGAATTGTAAATTCCACCTCTTAACACTCATTACCACACTAACAATACTGAAACATTTGTGTTACTTAACATGTCTTTTAAAACTCTTATTAGTGGTGTGCTAATGAAAACGCACAGGCTGTAATTCATCACAGAGGGCGTAATAAAGGCTAGCATGAGCAGGGCTTGCTTGGTAACCAGGTTATCAGATTTTTTTTTCTAATATAAGAAGACTGGTCAATTTTCACTCTGTTGACATTTGCTACTACAATAATGAAGTAGGTTATATTTTCTTTGTAATGAGATAATTAATTGGTTATTGGATTTCTGTTTCAATTTCATCTTTTATTTAAATGATTTGAAAGTACAGGTTCTGTATTTTTATTCTACATTTTCAGGGTGGGATGTAAAAATTATTTATTCCATTAGACCAACATGAATCTGAGATTTTTGTTCTGTCATATTTTCTCCTGTCAGAGGCTTATGATCAGTTGGGATGAGTGACATATAATGGTGCCCAAACCAAAGGGAAATGGTAGATGCACCTCAAAAATGTGATTTGAATGTGGGTTCATATAGTTGGATAAAAAAGGCTGAGAAACCTTGAGAATAAAAAAATTATCACCTTTTCATAGTCACTTTTTCTTGAGACCAGACTCCACATTTGGGAGGTAGGTTTTGCATTTTCTCCCAAGTCAGTGGTACATGGGAAAGTGGGGAACTTGAAACTGCCTATGAACATGACTATTTGACGACATGGACATTATAGTTTTTTGAACATTTTGAGTTACTTCTGTCCATGAGGGCTCCTTGTCAGAAGCCAGAGGTGAGACATTTTTGTATGGAACTTGGTAAAGGGCTCTGCACAAAGCAAGGAGCAGCAAGCATCTGTGCTAAAGAAAGCATCATGAGAGGTATGGACAGAGAGAGGTATGAAATAAGAGTTTCCGAGGAGGAAATATCTGTAAGGAGGGCCTTTAAAAAAAACTTATTTGTTTATTTATTTGCTTATTTGTTATATTGTGGTGTTGGGGATCACACCCAGGTCCTCACACAGTCCAGGCAAGTGCCCTGCCACGGAGTTACACTCCCAAAACTTGTAAGTAGGTACTTTGTGTTATTTGTTTGTTTGTTTATTTATTTTTGGAAGACCCTCTCTGAGCCTAAATGGCCACCCACTTGGGTCTACTGAGGTACAATCAATTCCCCCATTTTCTGGCTTAACATTCTTGCCTTTGAATTCATTAAAACATGGGCATGTCTGGGATGGTCAAGAGGATTCATCCATATGTCAGTCATTTCTGTTGACTTGGTGAATCCCTTGGAGTGCTATATGGAGAAGAGAACTCACATTATGTTTGGGCTCAGGGGAAAAGAGGGACAGGAGGGACTGATAGTCAAGACAATCTTCCCTGCTTGGTTGCAAGATCCTTCTCTAAGATTCATCCCTCAGCCTTCTTTCAAATTCCAGATCAAATCTCATTCCTTCTAAAATGGCTTCTTAGAGAACTTAAATTATCACTATTTGCAGATGATATGATTCTATACCTAGCAGACCCAAAAGGCTCTACAAAGAAACTATTAGAGCTAATAAATGAATTCAGCAAAGTGGCAGGATATAAAATCAACACGCATAAATCAAAGGCATTCCTGTATATCAGCGACAAATCCTCTGAAATGGAAATGAGGACAACCACTCCATTCACAATATCTTCAAAAAAAATAAAATACTTGGGAATCAACCTAACAAAAGAGGTGAAAGACTTATACAATGAAAACTACAGAACCCTAAAGAGAGAAATAGAAGAAGATCTTAGAAGATGGAAAAATATACCCTGTTCATGGATAGGCAGAACTAACATCATCAAAATGGCGATATTACCAAAAGTTCTCTATAGGTTTAATGCAATGCCAATCAAAATCCCAACGGCATTTCTTGTAGAAATAGAGAAAGCAATCATGAAATTCATATGGAAAAATAAAAGACCCAGAATAGCAAAAACAATGCTAAGCAGGAAGTGTGAATCAGGCGGTATAGCGATACCAGACTTCAAACTATACTACAGAGCAATAGTAACAAAAACAGCATGGTACTGGTACCAAAACAGGCGGGTGGACCAATGGTACAGAATAGAGGACACAGAAACCAATCCACAAAACTACAACTATCTTATATTTGATAAAGGGGCTAAAAGCATGCAATGGAGGAAGGATAGCATCTTCAACAAATGGTGCTGGGAAAACTGGAAATCCATATGCAACAAAATGAAACTGAATCCCTTTCTCTCGCCATGCACAAAAGTTAATTCAAAATGGATCAAGGAGCTTGATATCAAATCAGAGACACGCCGTCTGATAGAAGAAAAAGTTGGCTACGATCTACATACTGTGGGGTCGGGCTCCAAATTCCTCAATAGGACACCCATAGCACAAAAGTTAATAACTAGAATCAACAAATGGGACTTACTCAAACTAAAAAGTTTTTTCTCAGCAAAAGAAACAATAAGAGAGGTAAATAGGGAGCCTACACCCTGGGAACAAATCTTTACTCCTCACACTTCAGATAGAGCCCTAATATCCAGAGTATACAAAGAACTCAAAAAATTAGACAATAAGAGAACAAACAACCCAATCAACAAATGGGCCAAGGACCTGAACAGACACTTCTCAGAGGAGGACATACAGTCAATCAACAAGTACATGAAAAAATGCTCACCATCTCTAGCTGTCAGAGAAATGCAAATCAAAACCACCCTAAGATACCATCTCACTCCAGTAAGATTGGCAGCCATTATGAAGTCAAACAACAACAAGTGCTGGCGAGGATGTGGGGAAAAGGGTACACTTGTACATTGCTGGTGGGACTGCAAATTGGTGCAGCCAATTTGGAAAGCAGTATGGAGATTTCTTGGAAAGCTGGGAATGGAGCCACCATTTGACCCAGCTATTCCCCTTCTTGGTCTATTCCCTAAAGACCTAAAAAGAGCATGCTACAGGGACACTGCTACATCGATGTTCATAGCAGCACAATTCACAATAGCAAGACTGTGGAACCAACCTAGATGCCCTTCAATAGACGAATGGATAAAAAAAATGTGGCATTTATACACAATGGAGTATTACTCTGCATTAAAAAATGACAAAATCATAGAATTTACAGGGAAATGGATGGCATTAGAGCAGATTATGCTAAGTGAAGCTAGCCAATCCCTAAAAAACAAATGCCAAATGTCTTCTTTGATATAAGGAGAGTAACTAAGAACAGAGTAGGGACGAAGAGCAGGAGAAGAAGATTAACATTTAACAGGGATGAGAGGTGGGAGGGAAAGGGAGAGAGAAGGGAAATTGCATGGTAATGGAAGGAGACCCTCAGGGTTATACAGTGGAGGGGGTAGAGAGAGAGGAGGGGAGGGGAGGGGAGAGGTGGGGAGGGGGGAGGGTGGAGGATGGGAAAGGCAGCGGAGCACAACAGACACTAGGATGGCAATTTGTAAATCAATGGATGTGTAACTGATGTGATTCTGCAATCTGTGTATGGGGTGAAGGTGGGAGTTCATAACCCACTTGAATCAAAGTGTCGAATATGATATGTCAAGAAATTTGTAATGTTTTGAACAACCCACAATAAAAAATTTAAATAAAATGGCTTCTTAGATCCCTAGCCTTGAGCTAGAATTAGTCATTCTCCCCTTCCTGCTTACAACACATTATTCTAGACTTGATTTTTGTGTTTGTCACTGTCTCCTCATCTATTCTATTTCTCTCCGCCTACCTACCTATCTAACTGGTTAGTGGTTCATGTCAGTTCCACTCCAGTAATTGCTCTTAGGGGGCAGAGGCAATCTTTTTCACCTTTCTGTCCTCTGGATTCTCAGTATGGATGGAATTTACTTATAGGACATGCTCCATAAATGATGGACAAGGGTCCTGAAAAGCAGGCTTATTGATGAAAGGCCATTCAACAGGTCACTGCAGGGTTTTAAGGTCTGGCGTTATATAAGCAGAATAGCTAAGATCTACAGCTATGGAGGTGGTTGTATGGGATTCTAGAGGATATGAGTTTCAATGACACAAGCTCATTCTTACTTTTTTCCTTTCCATTCTGGAGGAAATTAACAGTAGCCTGAGTCACCCAGTACTATAAGTGTCACTCTATCTTGTATTCTGTTAACATGGAGGTGGGGGACTCAGGGTGGCCAATTCTGCTCAACTAGCCATGGGTTAATAAAACAAGGGGACTGAATATTTAAAAAGGACAATGTTCTACAATTCACAGCTGTGTGACCTTGACCATGTTAACCAAAGTCTTACTTTCTTCTTCCTATATAAAATGGAGATTATGGAATCTACTTACCAGCTAGAATTAAGTGAGATAATATATGCTAAGTGCTTAGCATGGTATGCTCACAAAGAACATTCACATCATTATGAAGATGACTGTATCCATTATTTCTCTTTTTTGTCTTTGCCATTTCATTTCCATTTTTGTGATTTTTGTTTATCTAAACTGTGCTTCACTGCATATGGGGGAAAAGAGTGCTGGTGGAAAATATGTCCTGATTTTTTTTTTGTTTTTAATTATCTAAACCTAAAACAGAAATAAATAAACCAATGTCATGGAGTATCAATGGAATGAAAATGGAGGCCATGTGATTTCTTTAGCTTTCTGAAGAGGATGTATTTACTGGTCTCTACACAGCTAGAACACTTGGAATGATTGCTGTGAAACATGAATCCCCCAGTTCATTGGAGCATATGAGTCAGTGAAGTTGTGATAAACACCCTCCTGTGCACCTCACACAGTGCCCCCAGACTTTTATTCCCTGATAGATATGCAGATGGTAGTATCAACCAAAAACTCATACTGACTCTTCAAGACCATTTCCACCTATTTTCACAGAGATAGACCAGCCATCTTTGTTTACAATGAAGAAGCAGAAGCCCAAAAGGTTAGGTGATGTAACCACGGCAACCAGACTAATCAATGGTCAAATCTGTACCAAGAATAATTTTAGACATTTGAGTTGCTTCAGAGATGGATGAGATAGCAATTTTCCTCAGAGAAGTGCAGGCCTGACTGCGACTGTGGTCACTTAGCTGGGTGATTCTCACATAGTGTTAATGAGCTTATGGAAAAATAGTAAAAGCAGTTAACATTTATTAAATACTAAAGTCCCAGAAAGTGGGCCAAGTGCTTCACATGTATTATCTGTAATCTTTATAACAAACCTGTGAGGTAGGTGCGATTATTATCCCCACTTTCTAGAGGAGGAAATAGGTTTAGAGATACTGAGTGATTTGCTCAAAATCACCCAACTAACAAGTGGCAAAATTCAGGTCTTCTGACTCTCAAGTTTATATTCACAACCAGTGTGGACACTGCTTCTCTCTTGGTCACTGAAGCTTGGTGAGTCCTCTTTCATGACTCGTTTTATCTTCTGACTTTGCCTTAACTTTCCCGAGTGGTGTGGAGTGAGATGCCAGTATAGGGAGAGAAGGAGGTGGAGATGGAGGGATGGCTTGCTCCTTCAGTCTCTCTGTGCCTTTCATATTTATTCATTCCTATACTTACTGGCCCCACATGAGATACCAGGCATAGCCGAGAAGATAAATAACTTTCCTGCTTTCATGAAGTTAAGTGCCTCGGGATCCTGTACCCACTTCTCCCAGGAAACCAAATGTGTGGGACCTCTTGAAGGGATGAGGGTACCATCACAGAAAACTGTGACATCACTTGCAGTTTTCTCTTGACAAGCTCCTGTGAGAGAATAACTCCCTGACTGCTGCCAACAGCTAAGAGGAAGTTCATGAAAATATACTGTTTCCTTTAAAGCCAATTTTGAGGCCCCTGTTTTGACTTAGGGTGTGCATGATGGACTGTATATTCCCCTTCCACAGTATGAAGTGGATCGTATTGCAGCACTGAAGTTCTGCGTAACCATAGTGAAGCGACAGGCATAACCCTCTGCTGTTGGCTGGTAGCTGTTTCTAATAACAGAAAGGCTGCATCAATTCAGGCATCAGAGTGAATGGTAGGACACAGCTAGGGGCCGCCTTGCTTATGTCGTGGTGAATGCAACCCCAAGGCAGGGCCTAGGTGGGTCTTTTCTGATGGCTCTCAAAGCTTCCTTGGGAGGAAGTCCTACCCCCTTTCTCTCCACTCTGGTGTGATTCCCTAATCGCCAGTGACTGTCAGTCAGGAAGAGTTCCAAGACAGGGAGGAATGGAGACAATAGGCAGTGATTATGATTTACTGCATCTTTTGACCCCATAGAGAATTTTTCTGAATATTCCTCCACAATGTCTTTTTCCATCAAACTAAAAATGGCGGATTTAAAAGAAAAAAAAAGCTCTTAGGATAAAAAGTTTCATAATGGGGGGCTGGGTTGTAGCTCAGTGGCAGAGCACTTGCCTAGCATGTGTGAGGCACTGGGTTTGATCCTCAGCACCACATAAAAATAAATAAAATAAAGGTATTATGTCCAACTACAACTAAAAAAATAAAATATTAAAAAAAAGTTTCATAATGGAATTTGAAAACCTAGGCAATCATACCATTAAAAAGAAAGAAAGAAAAAAAAAACCCAAACAACCCACTACCAACAACATGGCTGCTGAGCAGCTTGCTCCAATGACACCTGGCACATTGCCTAGTGATCTTTAGACCAATAGGCAGTGCAGCCTGTCTGGCCTGGTTTTCAGAACCTTCTGAAGGAGAGAATCTGAGGTGTACATGTAAACTGCAGCTAGACTGAGCTGTTAGCTTTAGGGAAGGTTTGAGCCTGGGGAACTTGGAAGGTGGTCTTTATGGCTTGCCAGCATTTCTGTGTGAAGTCACACCCACCATTTCCCCTCCCAGAGGGACTGAAGAACAGACACTGCTATGGCCAATGCAATATGGTGAACAGATGTTTGCCTCACACAGCCGAGTGAGCTGCCTTTCCAGAGATGGAGAGGGAGCAGAGGTGTCTTGGGAACAGGGCAGAAGCTCATAAACCATTGCATTGCTATCCCTCTAGAATCAAGAGCAAAAATGTAGTTTTGTGCCATCTACAAGGAACTCCTCCAGTTTGAAATGCAGATGCAAGAGATATTTCAACAGGCACCATTTATCAGGAGGCTTTCAGAGGCCTAGCACCTTCACCTGGGCCCTTATGACATTGCCACTACCCTTAACCCTTAGTTCACATTGGTGCACTCGCACTTGACCCTGACTCACATTCTTCATTTCCAGCACAAGTTTGCAGCTTCCATCAGCTATTGACATCTACATTTCCTTTACCTTACCCTCTTCATGAATTGACCTCCTCAACCTGTGTGGCAGCCAAGGGCCTTTGCCTAGTCCTGGAGTCTGCTGAGCACACAGATGCCTCTTGCTGTGCTGGTGCATATTTATCAAGGCCGTGGTCCACTTGCTCTCTGTTTACAGGTTCTTATGCACACACAAGTTAAATCCACCTTCTCCTCACTTGGTTTGCATCAGTGATTAGTGTCTCATATCACCTGGGGTGAGCTGAGAATATTACTTAAAGTGGATCAGGAACACCTTTGTTCATGCCTCAAAAAAATGCACCCCATTTTAAGAAAATTTAATATACAAAAAGTCAGATTCGGGTAAGAAAATTAAATGCACATGTAATTTTCAAGAATTCAGGGCTGCATAAAAGGCAGTAGATGCCACCTCTTCAGGGATGCTCTGGGATTGTGTGACTTCATTTTTTCTAGTTTCAATGATTGAGTACTGTGATAGGCATTTTGTGAGTGGGACTCAGGGAACCTCCATCAGATAGTCTTGTACAATTGTCCCAGCAGACATGCTAGAGCCTCCAATCTAACTCTTTTATACATAACCATTAAATATTTTACACAGGTTTAATATAAACATGTAGACTGAGTTTTCTGGGAATGAGACTACTGTATAAATCAAAGGAGCTTGTATTTGATTTGTTTGGAACTTTACCAAGAGGTTTTCATCATCTGGGGAAAAAAATCACATCATTGCAACAAGTGATGACGGCAATGAGTGCAATGCAGTGAGTGGCTTTTGAATGACAATGTGACCTCTGCATCTGTCTGCATCATGGTTGATGTACTCCTGGTACAACCATCAGTATTAGTAACAGCAATATCCTTGGTAATACACGTATGTCTTTTAAAAACGTCTTCCTGTGTTGTCATGTCTGTGGTTTTGACTGATGAAATGTGTTATAAATTATTTTTATCTCTCTATTTTTTGGGGATTTTCTATAGGACATTTAATTATTTATAAAATTTTGTATGGCTTATATGAATTCTGAGTTTCTACAAGGATGGTAAAGAAGCTACTGTTTCTTTTTCTTACATATATAAAAAGGTGACTTTAGGTTTCTTGTAGAAGAGAACCATTGGCATAGAGAAACATCTTTCCATTATTCAGACAGAAATATATTTTCCATTTGCACAAATTAAAGTGATTTCCTGCTGTACTAGATGAGAACAAGGGGCTCAAGATTTTCAACATGAGTTATGAGATTGACAGTCTGTGGAAGGTATTCTATTAAAAGGAGCTTTAATTTGGTCTACCACTGATCAAACAGTCCCTTGTATACCTGGTTCATTTTCATTCTAATATTTATAAGAAGCTTCCTGATTCTATCACTTTACTAGTTATATGAGGATTCAAAACTCAACCAGGACCAAGCAGGAACATAGGCTGCCCTCTCTTGGAGAGCAACCTGTCTGATGATGGGTGTATTTTACAAGCTTGGCATTCACAACTTTGACACCAGTGCGTCAAATGATGTTTGTTTTAGCTTAAAATTCTGAAATGCCCCGAACCTTTCTTACAATATTGTCAAGATAGTTGTAATGCAACACTAGATTCCCTAATCAGCTTATGTGGTAGATAGCCAACAGGACTGAATATTGTGAGAGCAAAGTGGAGCAAATTGAACTGGAGGAGTGCAAGGAGGATGGCTTTAGGGTTGGATAGGTCTGGCTCCACATCTTGGCTTTCCTACTGGCTCCCTGTCTGATCTTGGGAAGGCTCAATTTCCTTCTCTGTAAAATGAGCACAATACCATCTGCTTTACTGAGCTGATCTGAGGACTCAATGAAATCACAAGTATAAAGCCCTCAGTAGAATACCTGGCATACAAAAGAGACCAAGCCAAATGCATCTATCACCATCACCCCCTTTTCTGGAGAACTCACAGATGAATCCCAGGACCTGAGACTACAAAGTGTCCTCAGAAATCATCTAGTCAAATGCTCCATCGGACTTTCCATAGGTTGTGGATGAAAAACTTCAAGCCCATATTGGTCTCATATTGGTGCCAGCTAATTGTATTTCAGTGACAAGAATTTCTTGAGTCACAGAAAAATTAAAAAAACTTAAGTTTATTGAAAATTATAATAAGCTCCCTTTCCCGGCCCAATCCCAGTGAGTCATAAAACCAGAGTAGATGGCCAGTTCAGATATGATATCTACTATCATAGATTTCTCTTTTCTAGAAGTTTCTAAAATTTGTTTTTTAATTGGTACATTTTAATTATCATAATAGTGGGATTCATTATGTCATATTCATAAATGCACATAGCATAATTTGATCAACCTCATTCCACAGCACCTTCCCTTCTCATCCCCTCCTCCCTCCCCTAGTCTGATTGTTCTACTCTATTGATCTCCTTTCTATTATTATTAATTAGTGCACTATAATTTTATATGTAAACAGGATTTCTCATGGTATATTCATACATGGACATAGCATCGTTGGGTAGATTTTGTTCCCCAGTACCTCCCTGTGCCCTTCACATCCTTCCCCTCAATGCCCTTCCTCTACTCTATTGGTCTCACTATAGATTTCTCTTTTACTATTTTAATGCTGAGCCTGTTAAGGGCTAAATGGTTCTACAGAACATCCCTCTAGGCCACTTTGTATTTGAGTTTAAAGTAATAATGAATAAAATAGAAGAAACAAATTTATTCTTTGCCATGAATACAAGATTTATTTATTGTAAAAAAATTTTTAAAGATTTCACAAAGGTCCCTGAGGAGATGGGTGCTGGATGGTATTGAAAGTGTGGACATAAGAGTCCTGGAATCACCTTGATACCAACAGCATTACCTCCTTCCTGAGAGACGACCTGCCTACGGGTTACTTCCTCTTTCCCTTAATTAAATGCTGTGAATTTTGCCTTCGGAAAATTAAAATTCTGTATAATTAGCTAGCCTTGCAGGTCTCTAGCATTCTTCCACCTAAGCATTTGATTTACAGATATACACTTTGCCTCCAGTTTCATTCTACCTCCTATCAACCCCACCTGAAACAGGCCTTCCTGAGAAATAGTCATTGACAGAAGAGGTTCATAGAAGAAGAAAAAAGACAGTGTAAGATAGGTACAGGTCCAGGGCAGCTGGAGTCCACAGGTTGGATTTTAGGTGAGACTTTTCACCTAATATTTCCTTAGAAACAATCAATTCATTGTTTTCTGCATAGTCATTTTTGCCATTTCTAAAATGGGGGTAAATCCCTACCTTTCCTTTACCATAGGAATGTGAAAGGCCACACTATACCATACTTCTGTATAATATAAAATAGTAAAAATGAAGGAGGGGCTGGGGCTGTAGCTCAGTGGCACAGCTCTTGCCTAGCATATGTGAGGCACTGGGTTTGATCCTTAGCACTGCATAAAAATAAACAAATAAAATAAAGGCATTCTGTCCATCTGCAGCTACAATTTTTTATTTTTAAATGAAGGAGGGTGGGAAATTCCAAGACACTTGGGAAACATGAGAACTCTAAGCCATTCTTGAATGGCATCCTCTAGTTACTCCTTGAGTTAGGTTTTTCTCCTTAAGATGATAAAATAGGCTCTCCAAACTTTCCATGCCTGTTGTTTGCACACTAAATCTTTTTCCATCCAAATCTTTAGCTCATCTCTATCTTACATTTAAAGCTTCTCTCTTGTAAGACAGTATGTCATAGAGTCATGTTTCACCTATCCATTTTGAAAATCTATGCCATTTAATTGAAGTGTTCAGTTCTTTAATATGTAATTAAAATATGTTTATGATTGGTTTGAGTCTACCATTTCCTTGTTTTCTACTTGTCTTCTGCTTTCAGTTCCTTTGTCCCCTTCTTTCATTTTTAAATTATTTGAATAATATTTAGAAACCTATTTTAATTTTTTGATTGGCTTTTCAGCCATATTTCTTTATGCTATCATTTTTTTCTGGTTGCTCAGGGATTACAATATACATCTTTAACTCTTCACTGTCTAAATGCAATAAGTATATCACTTCTTCATGTAACTTATAGATGTCTTAAACCCACATCAGTCCATATTCATCCTCCCTTTTATGCAATAGTGATTATTTGTATTACATCTAGACACATTAAAAAATCCAACAAGACAATGTTATAATTTTCTCTTTAAACAGTTACATTGTTTGCAAATAAATTAGGAGGAGAAGACATTTTTCCAAATATTGTTCAGATATTACATTTCCAGTGTTCTCCATTCTTTTCTCAGGGACTAGGTTTCTGTCTGGTATCATTTCCCTTCATCCTGGAGAGCTTCATTCAGCAAATCTTATTCTTCAGGTATGTTGGTAGCAATTTATTTTAGTTTTATGTGAAAATTCCATTATTTAGTCTTCATCTTATAGGATATTTTTGCTGGGTGATGAGTTCTGGTTTGACAATTTTTATTCTCTTTCAGCACTTCAGAGCGTTTGCTCTTTTTCTTTTGGCCTACATAGTTTCTACTGAGGAATCGACAATCAATCAGATCATTATTGTTTCCTTGCATAGAGTGTGCTGTCTTCAAGAATGGCTTTTTAACTTGGGATTTCAACAGGATGGCTAAATGACCCTCAATGAGGGCTGCTTTAATTTGCTTCGTTGTCATTGATCATTGTGTATCTGTACCTGTTTGTCTGTTGTCAAACTTGGTAATTTATTGGTGATTAATTCTTCAAATATTTTCCCATCTCATTATCTCTTCCCTCTTATTTTTGGATTCTATTTACCCACATATTGGACCTTTGACATTATCTAACAGGTCTCTGAGGGTTCATTTTTATTCCGTCATTTTTTAACTGTGTTATTCATGTTGATAATTCTTACTGATTATCAACCTCACTTTTTTCATATTTTCAATCAATAATTAAGTACATTCAGTGAATTTTCAAATTTCAAATATTGCATTTTTTTCCAGTTCTAAACTTTTCATTTGGTTCTCTTTTTATTGTTTATGTTTCTCTGAGGATGGTTTCTATCTTTTCATTCATCATGAACATCATTTAGAATAATTATCATCACCACGTTAAAACCCCATCTCTTGTTCAATGTCTAGTTCATTCTGAAATCAGACTCAATGGATTTTCTTTCTCTTGAGAACATGTCCTGTTTCCTTGGTTCTCTGTTAAGTAATTTTTCATTATATTCTAAGCATTGTGAACATTAAGCAGTGGAAATTTTTCATGCCATTATTTTTCTCTAACAAGAGATGTTTCTTTCACTTTAGCTGGCAAATTATTGCTTAGACTTGAATAAACTCCAAACTTTTTCTTGAGTGGTAACTGCAATCTTAGTTAAGATCTTTTGTTTTTAGATTATTTTCTCTGAGTCAGTACCATGCATCACAGTTGAAGGATCAGAGACATAGGTAAACAGTTTAGGAAACTTCCTTCTAAATCATCTTTCCTTCTTTGATTCCCCCCATTATTTTCAGTGTGTCTTGGTTCCTCTACCCCCCCACCCCAAAAAAGACTTTTTTTTCTTTTCTTTCACAAACTCCCTGCTACCATGTGCCCTGAGCCAACTGCACTTAGCCTTGATCTATGAACTATGAGGATAGGAAATTCATTTATTGGGCTCTGCTTTTACCCTTTCCCAAGTATCTACTTCCTATGAGAGTTCACCTTCAGTGTATTCTCCAGTACCTCCAGCTTTTTTTTTTTTGTTTTATGTTAATACCGAAAGTTATTTTCTGTAGGAAAGTCATTTACTCAGGTTTATTCTGTTTTTCCCCAAGCAGAAGACACTTTATCACCTACTAGAATGTGGAAAGGTGCAGCACTTCAGGAAGATCCATCATTGAGAAGAATCTAAGAATGCACATAAATGCTTCAAACTTGAGCCATTCTCCTAAAGAATGTCAATTAACATTTTTTTTTCTCTTCACCAATCAATATCACAACCATTTAGAGATGACTTTTTCTATCTTTAATTACCTAACACCAAATGAAAAAAAAGTTAATTTGACAGGATTTGATTCTCAGAAATTCCTCTGGTTTATGAATCCATTTCCTATTTTCCTGATTTATTTCAAAGACTGGGTGGGTGGTAGTTTGAACTTTTAATTCTATTTCCTGCAGGTGTCCTGCCTATAGTTTCAGGGATGTGCATGAAAGAAAACTTAAAACCTGTTCAAATTATGAGATTGTTCTCAAGCTTTACCCTGCTCCCTTTTTCTTCTTAATTGTATTTACAGGAATACTGGAACTTTTCTGCTGAAGGTTCTATGCCTGCCGGTTATTTACCCTCTACAGCCACAGTCCTCAATGACATTATAATCATCCCCACAGTCACTAACTTGTGTGTCCCAAGCTGAGAAGTAATACATTTTAGATGAAAAAAATATATATATAACAGGAGGAGATGGACTACTAGGAAATAATCTGGTTTTAATCACATAAATGTCACTTGTAATAAAACACAAAGGATAAGAAATATTAAAAATAGAAATTAGTAGGAACTTTTCTGTACCAGTTTTCCATTTGGTCTCTATAGTTCTTTTAACATTATTGACTTGACTTTTCTATTAAGTATGCTCGTTGGTGGGTCAAATTGACGATTGCCAAGTAACTACAGCATTTTATTTGTCAGCAACTTTAGTATCTACTTAGATTGGTGCAATCTTAATTATGTAAAAATGTATAAAAACAAGATTAGAAATTTGTTGAAATGTTAATAGAAGTTAACTGTGTAGACAGGGGTTAAAAGAAGGAATTGATGCTTTCATCTTTTTCCTGGCAGGAAAACAGATTTGAGCTTACGATCTTTAGTCTTTAGACAAAGGCAGGATCATTGCCATCCAAAAAAAGGGTTCTAAATCAGAATTAGGGTGGGACTGTGGGGAGATGGATTTGCCAGGACCCTGTAGGCTGGAAAGAGACACCAAACAAAAACATATCAGCACATGTTTGCTTTTTTCTAGCACTAACCCTCATCTCCACTAACTTTCCTTTCCTCATCTTCTTCCTGCCCTGGAAAATCAATAGCTATTTAAAACGTGTTATCATTTTAGCAAGGTTTCAGTAAAGAGCACAGGCACAGTTCTAGGATCCAAAGACCTAGCATGAAGAAGACAAAGCATTCCCTGCTCCTACGTTCAGGTAGTTAATATAGAAACAAGTAGAAACATAGGACACAGAAATTAAGTGTATGAAGTCCTAAGAATAAGATAGAACAGAAGAATGTGACAAAGTACAACTCCTGGTGGGTAGATGATAGTGACTTTAGGTGATAAGGGAGGCTTATCTGAGTTGGTGACATTTAAGGTGAAGCAAAGTAATAAGAAGGAAGCAGTCTCATTAAGTTGTAGGAACACAAATTAAATCGATGATATGATTTACAACAGAAAGAAAAATTATGCCTCTATTTAACTGTTGCTATGGTTTGGATGTTAAGATATTTTAAGTATTAGATTGAAGGGGACTTTTTAGATGGGAATTTTAGATTACAAATAAAATTGCAGGTGTACTTTAAAACTTAAAGGTTAATGATAGGTTAGGAGATTTAGAGTCTGGTCATGAAGTTTGACATTAGTTAATAAGAAAATAGTACATCTTGGGAAAATATTAAAAAATGAAAATTAGTGATGCACTTTATTGATGATTGATAAATAAATATCATATCCTGGAAAAATGTAAATTGATGTTACATTTTTCTGTACCCCTAATTGTGATTAAGGAAACGTTATGTCTTGGCAAAGTTTTGAAATTATATAATCAATGATGTATTCTGAATCTATAATGATGAGAAAAATTGTAATAAAAGATGACCCAGAGAAAGCTTCATTACAGCTCTTTCTCTGGAGATTTCTACAATGAAACGATTTCTATCTTATCTTT
>NW_026000026.1:74777060-74877533 GCF_001458135.2 Marmota marmota marmota
CCCCCCCCCCCCCAAAGCTCATGTTAAATATACACTGCAGCAATGCTCATTCAGAGATAAAACAGATTATGAAAAGTATAACCTAATCAGTGGATTAATCTACTTGATAGATTAATAATTTAAATGGCTTGTTGGGTGGTAATTATCGGTAGGTGGGACATGGCTGGAAGAAATAGCTCATTAGAGGCTGCTTTTGGGATTTTATATATTGTCCCTGGCTCCTAGCACTCTCACACTCCACTTTCCAGCCACCATGAACTGAGCAGCTATCCTCACCACTGTTCCACCATGCTGGTCTGCCTCACTTTAGACCCAGAGCAATGGAGTTGTCTGACCATGGACTGAGACCTTTGAAACCATAGCCCCAAATAAACTTTTCTTCCTCTAAGTTATCCTTGTCAGGTATTTCAGTCATAGTGAAGAAAATTTAACAAAATTATCTTAATAAACCAAAATACCTATAGTGGTTATTCTGGACATGGATTAAAATCTGGGAATCCATTTGCCACTACTGAACAGTTTTCCTTTTTTTTTTAATTATGAGAAAAATGTTTTTAAAAAGAATTCAAGGTAATCAGAGAATATACAACCCTAGAAAAAGCAATATTACATCATGTACATGATGTAATATCGCCTCTAAATAGTTGTGCCTTGGAGAGAGATTACCAAGTGGATCTGAGAAGGTCCCAGAACAGAATGTATAATAGGTGGAGGACTGGTGGCTGGGGAAAGGGCAGCAAGGTCAGCTGGGCACCGGAGGAGTGGGTGCTGAATCCAGGCCTTCTTCATGTTTCCAGGGATTGCTGCCCCTACAGTGAGTCCCATGGCAAACACTGCTTCCTTGAGGATCCTAGTTTCAGGGAATTCTCTTCTTAGCATAGAGAGGGGATGGAGAGACAGGACAAGAGGGAAGCAAGTTGAAGGAAGAGGCCTGCTGACAAAGAGCTTGGGCACACTCTAGTTTCATGACATGTGCTGAAATATTTTAACCCTTGGTTTAACAAAACTCATTTAACAAAATTATCTTAAAGAAATAAACCAAAATATCTATAGTGGTTATTCTGGACCAAGGGTTAAAATTTAACCTAAACCATCTCTCTTTAAAGGTAATCTAGAAGTCTAATGAAGAAAACTTTTTTTTTTCTAACCAACAAAACCTTGTGCTATACAAACAATAGATATTCTTGTGTTTTCATTTTTAATTTACACTTTGTCTCTAATTCTGGGAGTGCCCTAAGACTAAAACTGGAAAAACAAATCACATGTCAGTTGAAGTTCATGTTTGACTTGGGTCTAAGAAAGAAGAAATACAAGAGATTTGAGCTTAAGTCTAAGTTTAGAGACTTTTCAACACAGAGGCAAAATAAAATATTCACTGATAAAAATCAGGTTTTTAGTCTTTTCTATTCCCCGGCATTAACCCTGATAGAAAAGAGGCCAATGGCCTCAAACAGTTAACCCTAGTCTTTGTAGGTTGTTCTGTGCTTTGTGTGCCAGAAAACTTGGAAATGAGCAAAGCCGAAAACTCGTTTGGTGATGGTCAAGAACAGAGCAACAGCTCAGAAGCCTTAGTGTGTGCAGCTTTGTACACACTAAGAACCCTGCTCAAACATGGAGGTGGTGGGTGGTCTCTCTGAGGACACCCTATTTCATGGGCTGCACAGGATGAACTTGTGTGACTGCTGCACAGTGGCCTTAAATGGCAGCCCATAGGCCTTGAGTGGGCTTTGGAACACATTTGGCATAGTCCTCTTTCTCTTTCTCTTTAATTGCTCCAACATTTTAAAATTGGAAGAGTAACCCATGTTTCTGTATTTTTTTTTCTTTTTGAAAAAAATGTGAAGAGCTGGCAACTCTGAGCCTACATACCTATGTGCTCATACTTGGCAGGAACTAGTACCCGCTGCCTTCAACAGCATGCAGTTCCCACCTGGCCCTGGCCCTCATTGAATGTTGTTTTATAGGCATTTTTTTGTTTGCTCCCTTTACTGGAGGTAGGGATGTACCAAAAAAATATCCCCCTGTAGTTCTCAAAGCCTGTTACATAAGCATAGAAGACTTATCTGTGGCCAGCTGAAATGACCAAAGTTCACGTGTATGTCCACTAGATGTCTGCTTTCTAAATAAGAGAAGAAAAATAACTCTCACTAGAAAGCTGAAAGCCAAGATTTTAAAAACACTTGAGAATGAGCCTCAGCTGGGAGAATAAGTTGTAGATTGTTATGGTTTGGAGGTGAGGTGTTCCCCAAAAGCTCACGTGTGAGGCAATGTAAGAAGGTTTCGAGGAGAAATCATGGGGTTGTGAGAGTCTTGTCCCAAAAAGGGAATTAATCT
The DNA here is from genome assembly GCF_001458135.2 of Marmota marmota marmota. Classification (NCBI taxonomy): domain Eukaryota; kingdom Metazoa; phylum Chordata; class Mammalia; order Rodentia; family Sciuridae; genus Marmota; species Marmota marmota. The sequence continues at coordinate 74,779,395 of NW_026000026.1, forward strand.
CCTAATAGGGATTAACTGAGTGGAAACTAAAGTGGTAGAGTGTGGCTGGAGGAGGTGGGAATGGGGGGTGGCTTTGGGGTACATATTTGTATCTGGTGAGTGGAGTCTCTCTCTGTTTCCTGATCACCATGTGAGCTGCTTCCCTCCACCACACTCTTCCACCATGATATTCTGCCTCACCTCGAGCTCCAAGGAATGGAGCTAGCCTTCTATGGACTAAGACTTCTGAAACCGTGAGCCCATAAATAAACCTTTCCTCCTTTACAGTTGTTCTGGTTGGATCCTTTAATCACAACAGTGAAAAAGCTGTCTAAAATATAGTTCAATAAAAAGAAAAGCATAAATGAGAGATTTGTCATTCTCATTTACTTCTGTATGATTCTTCCCTTCCTTAAGTACATTTTTGTTTACCAGTGTATCCCTTAGGGGATTTTAAAAGGAATATTTGGGAGGGAGGTCCATGGGAGAGTCACAGGTTTTAATGAGAGATTTTTTTTTTTTTTTGGTTAAGTTCCAGAGATTGTATTTTAACCAGATTTCCTGGTCTGAAGAAGGCCGGGCAAGTAGCCCAGAGCAAGGCAGGCAATTGTCAAGGGTAGGGATGACTCATACACTGAGGAGTGTGGAGAAGAAGATCCAAAATTTTGGAAAGGCTACTGTTAACCCACAATAGGAAATATCCCCAAACAAATACATGCCCAATCCTGCCCCCCACACTCCAATGGTGCTGCATCCCATTCGTAAACTGAATTTGGAGCTTTCTGAATTAGTTTTTTGATAAGTGGAGTAAAGTAGCCTTACAACTTGTCAGATTCCTGTTTGAAAGCCACCAGGTATGAGATTTTTGTAAAGCAAAACAATCTTTCACACATATATAGAATCTCCTTTCCTTTATTTATATTACTGAATAAAGTAACATTTCTTGTCTTTCAAAACACAGTTCAAACTTTTTTTTTCTTATAGTGATGGGAATTAAACCCGGATCTTGTTCATGCTAGGTAAGAACTCTACACTGCTATACTGAGTTATATCCCCACACTCTTTTTATTTCAATTTGAGACAGGGTCTCCCTAAGTTGCTGAGACTGAATTTGTGATCCTCCTGGGTAGCTAGGCTTGCAGGCATATAACCCCACACCTAGTTGCCGCTTAAGCTTTGAGCAGCTGTGGGTCAGGCCTTGATCTTTACCTGGGCGGGAGTTTCCTGCTTTGATTTTTCATGGAAATGAAGTCCCAGTGAACACATAGCTTGCAAACAGGTCTCTTTAATCTTACCAGGAGAGCTATTTGGCGAGTAAAGCATATCAGTAACTTTACCTCCTCTAAAAAAGCCCTGTACTTGCTTCATTCAGAGTGACAGGTGGCCAATAATTACAATCATTTCTATTGGTTATCTAGTTACATGTTTAGGGATGAATTTTATCAATCAAGAGCAAAGTATATTATTTCTGAAGAAAGTCATTAATGAGTTATAGACAGAGTATATTGTATGTATTTTTTTTTAAAAAATTGTTTTAGTTGTAGATGGACACAATACCTCTATTTTATTTATTTATTTTTATGTGGTGCTGAAGATTGAACCCAGTGCCTCACACATGCTAGCAAGTGCTCTTGTAACTGAGTCACAACCCCAGCCCAAGGAATTGTATGTCTTAAGGCACATATTTTAAAACCCTATAAAACATTTTTTCTAAGCCAAAAATACAGCACAAATTCCATATATTCCATAATCAAGAAATATTAACTATCTTCTTCACTTTTAGACTTGGGGAAGACATTGGTGAACAAGATGGTCACTGTCCATCTTAAGTACCTCTCACTGGGAGGAGAGTGGGATGTTTAGATTCAGTGCTGAGGAAAACACTCTTCAGGAAATGACATTTGTGTTTAATCCTGAATGATTGAAAAAAAAAAAAAAAACCCCAGCTGTGACAAACTCTAAGGGAAAGCATTCTGGGAAAAGAACAAACGCAAATCCCCAGAAATTGTAGTGTGGGGGAGAAAAGCTTGGCAGATAAACCAAAAGAAGGCCAGAGTGAGGAATGGTACAAGATAAAGGCAGAAATGTAGACAGGGTCCAAGTCATACAAGGAAGATATCCAAGAGGAAAGATATATCATAGACTCCTAGCTGTATAAGATAATATCTTGCTGTGTTTGAGCAATCTTTCAATGGTTAATTTAAATATATAAAAATTAAAATGTATTAATAATAATTAAAATGTATCTTGCCTCTTGAGAGGTAGATATATGTGTGTATATATGTGTGTATATATATGGTGCATGTTTTGGGGACTCTAGATCTGGGCTGGTAGATTATAGCCTTACAAGCTAACTTGGCCCTCTGACAATTTTTATAAAATAAATTTTATTAGAATAGTCATTCACTTATGTATTGTGTATGGCTGCTTTTGCATTATAATAGTAAAGGGGTGTGATTGTAACAGATATCTCATAACCCATAAAGCTGAAGATATTTATTGTCTCACCCTTTACAAAAAAGGATTTTTAATTCTTGCTTTAGATGGTGCATTCCTGGTGGATTTTTTTCGATGTTGAATTTGGCTTAAGCAGAGCCATCTACCATTTAGTTTCACTTTCTCAAAAGACACTGGATATGATCATCTGAACAAGAATATTTAAGAAAATACAAATTTGCCTTCAAAAGGGGATCAGTCTGACTTTTATCAGGTGAGAAAGTAAATTACCCATTGAAAGATTGCTCAATCACAGTGAGATATTATCTTACACAGCTAGAGTCTGCAAGCAAGTTTGATTATTTCAGTGGTTCAACATTGTCATCAAGGACCTGAGGACTTGCTATCTTTATGTTTTGTTGCCCTCAGGGTGCAAGAAAGGTCACTCCTCATGGTAGCAAGATGGCTGCAGTGGTTATAGAAGTTAATGCAAACATGATGTAAGACATAGTAACAGAATAAGTTGGGCATTTCCTCCCACAGGCTTTTTTATTAGGGAAGAAAAATTCTTCATGGCCCATAGCTGCCATCTGCTTATATCTCATTTGTTAGATTAGCCTGCATTTATACCAATGTCTGGTAAGGAGAATGAATGTATCAGGACTGGCCTAGATTATTTAACATCCATCACCTGGAAGCCTGCCCACATAGCCATGGAGAATGAAAGACTCAAAAAATCAGGGTTCTACCAACAAGAAAAACAGGCAGCAAATGTTGAGAGCCAGGCAGCCAAGAGTGTCAAATGCAGGGTAGGGTCTTTGTAGAGGATCTTATGTCTGTTTCAGGATACTCAGAGAATAAATGTAAAAGGTGGAGGTCAGAAGAGAAATAGAAATTCTGCAAATCTGACTACTGGGATGTGGGTTGTTGATGAGGGAATATGATTTGGCATATGGGCAATTTTTTTTACACAGTTGTTTCTTTATTAAATGCAAATATCATCTATTGCTCTTACAACAGGTTAATTCATGTTGTAATTTACCCACATGTGGATAAATGTGGGTAAATTCATTTACCCACATGTGGATAAATGCTCTCAAGGCAACATCTATAATACATTTGGCCTCTCTCATGAGTAATTTTTCCTAACAGCTGTCTCCTGAGCTCGAAGAAACCACAATTGTTTGAACAGGGACTTGTTTCAATTGAGTTTTGCAAGTACGGGCTTGTTACCTTATGGACTCACCTTGGGTTCCCAAACAGGTTCTTTCCAAATGCATCTCTATTTGCATTCTTTACCTGCCAGCTGGTTAGAAACCACAACCTCCTTCAATTGTCTGCTTCAGGGCTTATTATTTTGTTTAGAAAGTGCCTCCCTCACCGGGAAAAAGTATACTTGTTTCTTTGATTTTTTGTTTATTTCACAGATATTTAGAGGGCCTGGTACCTGGCCCTGAGGAGCTTAAAGGCTGGTTCTCAGGAGGCTAACTTAGTTACTGTGTTAACGGCATTGTTCTGTGACATCTGTGAAATTACTGTAGAGAGAAATCTTAAAGGCCAGGGGAGCTGAAATTCAGCAAAGACTAGATCAGAAAGAACTGTCTTGAGGATTGAGTCTTGGTATGGTAGATAAACTTATCAAATACCTCAGTTTTTGTTTTATTTTGCTTTCAATAGGAGTTAGTAGAGTGACCGGGAAGTGATTAATGTCCTGTCATACTTGTGGAAAACTGGCTGAGGTCAAGTCATTTCGATTTTGAGACTGAGTCATTTGGATTGAATTGACTTTTGCAGAGAACAGACCATTGGTTCAACCTCCCAAGAGACTAATTACATGATTTCCAGTCTAGGGAGATAAATTATTCTTTTTGACCTCAGCAGCCATCATTCACATCCTCTTTCATCCTTTCATTTCCTTCTTCCATCATGAGAACACCTCTTATGAGTTCAGCACTGAATTTGGCACCAAGGAAACAAATGAATGAGACAGTTGTTAAAATCTTCTATGATCCAGGTGATTCAGTCCCTGTCCTTACCCTCAAGGATCTTACAGTCTACTGGGGAAAACTGGCCCCTAGACAAGTAGCTATAAAACAATGAGATGAAGTTTAGTGGGCATGGACAGCATTGGTTTATAGTTAAGAGCATGAACTTGAGTGCTTAGATTTTGGATTTGAAGCGTGGAACTTTGAGTTCCTGAACTTCTGCAAATCTCAGTTTCCTTATTTGCAAATTAGAGGTAGTGCTAGGGTGTGCATCAGTTACTATTAATGCCAAAGGAGATAACACTACCTCTAAAGTTATGTTTTTAGCATAACACTTGGTGCACAGTGAATGTTCAGTAACAGCTAGCTATTGTTATATGCTACAAATGGGGCAAGCCTTTCCAGAGAGCATGGTTGATTGTGCACAAGTAGCTTGCAAACCAAATTCTGTCACTTAATGCTCTGTGATCTTAAGTAAGTTATTTCCCTGTGGTTCAGATTTCTGTTCTCTAAAATGGAGATAGTACCAATCTTCCTTTTGTGTCCCTACTCGTATTCCCATAAATTGGGGTATAGGCATGTCAATCCTCCCAGGGATGATCCACAAGGGAAGAGTTACTGTAATACTTAAGTGATGTAGAACACATGACTGCCACATACAGATACTGTAAATGTCAACTATGTTACTATAACAAAGATAACAATGGATAGAACCAGAAAACTCTTTGCAGAGAAGGTGACACTTGCAAATGTGTGTCATTGGTTGCCAGGGGCAGGGATCAAAGCCATCATTAACGTGTAAACAATTCTGCACCTGTTTTCTGGGTAGTGGATCTGTGGCATCTTGTTTGGGTAGCTTGGACAGAGCATTAAACTATGGAAAATTTGAGAGTCGCTGCCTCTGTATTCTCACTGGACAATACAGGGTGTGACAAGTCCAAACTCCTGTCTTCCTCCCTCTTAAATTTACCAAACTTTTCTGGATGCTTTCTACTTAAGTTACAGAAAATACTTCAGACACATTGAGATAAGAATTCTATTCCACCTTGACCACTAATATCCTCCCTCCTGTCCTCTAAAGCTATGCTCCTCCACAGTACTCTATAATTTTAGTCTGTGGACAGCTCTATGTGCTGGCAGAAATTCTAGGAAATGGGTGTGAAAGAACAAATGACTGATGAGAGATGACGTAGAAGCCTGCAGGTGCCATTGTGCTCTCTGGACTTCCTTGGCCTGGCAGGCAAATAGTTTTTCTTACCGTGTTTCTGGCTCTTTCAGAAATAACAATCCAATTGTTCCTCCAAGGGGACAATTCTTTCTCTACTCTCATATGAATTACCTCAGCAGAGTTGACCCCACCACAGTGGCTCACTAAGGTGCACACTTGGCCATATCCTCAACTCCCCCAGAGAGTTGCAGTCTGTAAGGCCAGGTGATTGGTTAGGGAGGGACATCAGTTCGATTTAGGCCAACAATTGTTCATCTTCCTGGAAAAATGTAAGCCTGCAGCTTCCAGAGAGCACAATGGCATAACTAAGGGTGAAACAGACTCAGTGGAAGGCAGAGAAGCGAGAGAAGAACAAGGCATGGTGACATTATGTAAGCCCCTGAAACCTACCACACCTTGGGTATTTCATTTATATGAGCCAGTGAGTATACCTTTCTGTTTAGGCTGTTGTGTATTTAGTTTTCTGTCTCTTGAAACCAGAAGAAACTTAATGCACTCAAAAATAGCATTTATGACCTGCAGGAAATGGCCAGATGCATTTATTGAGCCCTCAATTGGTTGACATATTTTGGCCAACCAAACCTTATAGAATATAGTAGGAAAATGTCCCAAATCACTTTGGCAACTCAAGAGGGAGGAATAAAAGCAGCACTGGCAAATACTCTGCCACTTATTTCAAGCAGGGACCTGAGGCCAGTCAGTGACTTGTTTTTGTGTCCCTATTTCTATCCCCATAAATTGGTGCATAAACATGGTGGCCTCCCAGGGATGATCCACAGAGAAAGTCAATTCAGGGATTTGCATGGGTGTTGGCTCAGGTTGGACACTGTCCCTGGAAAGTAGTCTGTGTGTTGGACTTGGTAAACAGAGAACAAACTGTTTTGGGGACTCATATGCTGAGTTCCTTTGAAAAATGAATAATTGTCCTTAATTTTTATTCTCAAGGTCAAGCTGAGCTATTCCCTATTAGTTTTTCTGAAAAATGTAGAAAAATTGTCTGGCTTCAGGCTTATTTCTAGAATCAGGTTTTACTGCATTGTTTATTCCGAGGTGTTTTAGCTCAGATTATTGCTTAGTTTTTGTTTTGGTGGGAGCCCTGGGGGAGCAATACTAGCAATGGAAACAGCAGTGGCCATGAACTGAATGGCTGCTCTGCACTTGGCATAGGCCCAGCTTGATACATGCATTGCATGTATTCATACTCATGACTCTTATAACAAAGATAGGTGTGAGTATTATCATCATTCTAGGTGACAGCTAGTGGCTTGTGGGAGTGGTTAGGATTTGACTCCAAAGCCTTAAACACTGCTCTAGCTTTTTGACATGTACTTTTACATAAGAAAAAAAACACTATTTGCTTAGCATAATACTAGCAAAAGTGAGTTGTAGAAACAAATTATCAATTCTCTGTCCTTAAAAAATGCACATTTTAGGGGAATACCAAGACTTCATGTAAAAGTCAATCATAAATACAAAAGGTTCATTATTTAAACCAAATCATGAAGGGCTATAGAAAATGGGAAGACAAAACTTTCATGATGGGGTAGCTGTGGGTATGGTGTGGAGGGGTTTGGGAGTTTTGAATGTTTCAATCATTTGGATTATTTTTTAAATATCTCTAATGATTAAAAGGTAACCAAAGATAAATATATCATCTATTTTTTAATTTTTTAAAATTTCTCTAGGCCTTCTCAGCAGATTATAGAACACAATGCACATAACAAATAAAACATAGATAAATGCTGAGATAATTACATCCAGCAATGAACTCATAAATCCTAAAGCTGTTGATAATCAGAAGAAAAGAGGCATTTAAAAGACCAAGTAGATAATGGGTTAAAAACACTGGGTTTCTAAACCGAGAACTATGGCTTATTTTTTCCTGTTATTAAACATGAAGAGCTGTGGGATATGATTTCAGTCAGTCAACCTAGAATTAATAAGAATAGTCCCTGTACTTTGAATATCATTCTTAGAACAGAAAAGTATTTTAAAAAAATTTTTGGTTAAATGATTATGAATTACACCAAAAAAAGAATGCAACTTACTAAATCTGACTTGCAATACCAGCTCTGCCAAGCTATCATCTTTGCTTTGAAGTTATGCATGATAGAAAAGTAATTATCTTACAGATTTCAAGTGACATCATTAAACACACAAAAGAATAATGGGTACTAAAAAATTAAAGGTGGCGAAGTAAAGCTCCCAAAGCAAACACAGTGGGGTGGTGGTGCAGAGTTAGGCAGTGCATACCTCAATCTTGCTGGCTGCACAAGAAGTCACAGAATTACTGGAAAGTAGATGGCTAAGCCCTATTCTCAAAGAAACTCCCTCTTCCTCTGCAACTCAGTATGCACATCTGTTAAATGAGCCCTTGTGAAGACCTTCTTAGCATGGGCAGGGCTGCACACTAGCTTCCCGTTTCCCGTCTCTTTACTTGTTCAGGGGTAGCTTTGTTTCCAGCTGAAATTGAGAGTCTGGGAGAAGTTTACTTTGTGGTTTCTAAACTGAGGACTATGGCTTAACAGTGGCAGTTGCATGGCCTCTTGGGAAATATCCGTGGTTAAGTGGATGCTTGCTTCATATGTGAAGGAGTCTATTTATATGGAGGTGTGATGACTTGGTTCTATCTGCATGGCACTGTTTAGTTCTTCCTTGGTGAGTCTGTGAAGAGCATTTAAAAAGTCTTTGAAAGGACGATTCTGTAGTTAATGTTTTCTCATTGGATACTGAATTCTTGAGAAGCTTTGATATGATGCTTGTATGTTTTTATGCTATTGCTGTAAATTAAACACCAGAAAAATAATTATCGTCAGCTGCTGCTATGGTATGGATGTGATGTGTTCTGCAAAAGCTCCTCTATTAATGCAGGAATATTTGGAGGTGAAATGATTGGATCATGGGAGCTGCAACCTGAGCAGTCCATCCTAGTTTGAATGAACTGATTGCTGCTAACTGTAGGCAGGAAGGGCATGGCTGGAGAGGTGGATCACTGTGGGTGTGCCCTAGAAGTGTTCATCTTCCCTGACACCCCTTCCCCTTTCTCTCTGCTTTCCCACTGCCATGAAGTGAACAGTACTCCTCTGCCACCTGCCATGATGTTCTGCTTCACTTTGAGCCCAGAGCAATGGACTCAATCTTACTACAGAGTAATCCTCTGAAACCATGAGCAAAAGTGAACTTTTCCTCCTATAAGTTGTTCTTGTTGAGTATTTTTTTTCTCATACTAAATGGTCAATTATCCTAATATACTTTTTTTTTTTTTAAATGTTCTTTTTAGATGTACATGACAGCAGAGTGTATTTTGACATGTTGTACATACATGGAGTACAACTTATTCTGATTAGGATCCCAGTCTTGTGGTTGTACATGATGTGGAGTTACTCTGGTTGTGCATTCATATATGAACCTAGGAAAATTATGTCTTTCTTGTCTGATTCATTCTACTGTCTTTCTTGTTGGGTATTTTGGTTACAGTGACAAAAACCCAATTAACGCAGCTGCTCTTTAGTGTACATTCCCTCACTAATGATGTTGAGCTTTGGGTTGATAAGTAACACAGGAAAATTTTAATGATAGGCTGAACTTCATTCATATGACCACGGGAACTGGGAGGAGGGCTTGAAAAACAGTGCCAGTACATCATGTTATTCTTTGCATAAACTGTAAGCTCCATGAGGACAGGGACCAAAGCTGTGTACATGGTGTGTTGGCAAACGAAGGCCTGTGAGCCGAGCCCGGTGTTTTTGTATGATCTGTAAGCTAAGAATAGTTCTATGTTTTATGGTAACATTTAATAAGGGTGTGTAAGTCTGTACATAGTATTGTTGATTTTATGTATTGGCTTGCAAAACCTAAAATATTTACTGTTTCACTCTTTAAGAAGCTTGCCAAACTCCTTGTTTATATCATCATTCTAACTTCAAGGCCTAGTGTATCATCTGATATAGGTATTAGGATGAAATGAAGACTTGTTGAATTGAGTTATTCAGAATTCCCAGGATTGCCCATGGGGTGGTAGGCACTGTATCACTTAATTTATTTAGCCATGGATATGACTGATTGGGTCAGTTGGCTAAAACAGAACCTAACAGAAGTTAGTTAGGGATTGATGTGTCTGGTTTCTACATCGGTTAGTTACATTCTCTTCTTTAGCCTCTAATCTTAGCCAGCTTTTTTGCCTTTAGGAGCTCTTGTCTCAATTTGCCTCTTTCTGGCTTTGCTATTTGATGGTGTTGAATTTTGTGATTCAAAGTAAGGACAGCAGACAGTATCCCCCAGGTGCTTGTTAGGAATGCATAGTTTCAGGCTCCACCTGACTTTTGAATCAGATGTCTGATATCAAGGATGCATGCTGAATTTGGAGGAGCACTAGCCAAGTGGACATAGTTGGTGTCTAGTCAAAACCCTGTCAAACTCGCTGTTGCCTAGCAGAGCACTGATTTTATAAAGGTGATCTAGTGTCTCCAACACAGCCCACCTGGTTTGGAAAACCGATCCCAGCTTTGGATATGGCCTGATTGGCCTGAGTGTTCTCTCACCCTCCTTGACATGGAAGGAAGACCATGTGCCCAGTATCAACTTTTGCTAATGATACATCAAGGATGTTTTCTAGAAGCTTCCATGCAAGAACATTTAGACGAATTAGACTTATAATTGCTTCAGAGGAAGCCAAAAAGAGAGAGTTGGAGCCAAAAGGATCATAGAAAAAGTGCTCCAAGTTCAAGCCTTCCTCTGGCCCTTTTGTCAAATGGACTAATAGGGTCTCCATAAAATAATAATAATTGACTGCTTATTATGTGATAGGCAGATGATATGAGTTTTATGGATTATATCATATTTTATCTTTAAAACAACTGTGTAGAAAAAACACTTCCCATTTGCAGATAAGGAAACTGAAGCTCAGTGATTAAAAAAAAAAAGCTTATAGCTAGTAGGAAGCAGAGCTGCAGTTCACACTCTGCTTTTACCTGAAAGTGGATTCTATAATCATTGTTCTATTATTGCAGCCTTCAACTCCATACCACCAAATTGCATTTGACACTACACAATATGCCCAGAGGCAAAGAAAGGCAAATAAAAAGAAGTTTTTATTTTTATTTTTTGTAATTATTTGTACTTACAATAGTCGAAAGAAACAAAACATTTTCCCTACAATTCTTAGTTATGAACCTTTATTATTATTAGTATTCTCTTTTATCATACAATCTATGTATGATCTCTAGTTTTTTAGCACAAAGATGAAAGAAATAGTTTTTTAAAATAGGTGCAGGTAGAATTATACAGATATTAAGGTGTTATATATCTTTATGTTTCTTGGTATATTGTAAAAGGTCTTATTACAATATTAAATCACTTTAACACACATGATTTCCAAACATGGAAAAAATGCTATATTAAGATATTTTATTAAAAACAATTGTCCCTTTTAAAAGTCCATTTCTGTGTATTTATTCTGTTGGATATTACAGTTACTTTGTATTCATCGACAAACACAAATAAGCAATGTCACATAATCAAGTTAGTTTCTGAGAAACTCTTTGGCACTTTCATTGTGAATAAGCTGTTTCAATCCATGAGGGTGGCATTGGGTAATTTACTGCTCAAGGAGACCCCAAGTGGCATTCTAGGGATAAAAAAGGGCTTTTTTTTTCCATTGGAGAATCTGGCAGAGCCAATTTATCTTGTAAATTACTAGAGGGAGGATGAAAAAATAATGACTGTCACATGAGAGTGGCTACTCTGTGACACCCAACACCAAATGCTTTGACTTTCTGAAGACCAGACTCAGGCAGCTGGCTAACCAGAGACAGAATTTGTCTCTTGTTTTTGCATTTGAATGAAACTCTCATAGCCAAATGGTACTGAAATGTCATCTGGCATCTCTCTGGCTGGCTCTGGGAAGAGTTGGTGGTTTTCACCCAGTTCCCAGAGCATACTTTTTCCCACCCCAGAAACATTTTGTGTTAGACTAAATTTTGCCAAACATATTAAAGAAGCCCTGGTTAGAATACATTAACCTTAAGAGCCGAATAAATCAGTCAATAGCATTTATTTGTTGCCCACAGTGTTCAGTTCCTGAGGGGGGTGGAAAATCACAATTAAAGAGAACGCATGGGTTGAAGGTACGGAACATTTTACAAGTGAAAATGTCAACTATCAAATCTTAGAGCCAAAGAGAATTCGGAAAATCATTTCCCAAATTATTTTTTTAGAGTACTTGAGCTCTGTGAGACATTACTAAGTGCTCCGCTCCAAGGTCAAATAAGTTTCAAAAGAACTGTGTTAACAAGTTTCTTCATGCAGAACCTCATGGCACCTTTAACATGCAAATGCACATTGCATACCTGCAAGCATGCACCCAGGACCTGCAGCCATCCCTGACTACTTGGAGCAGTTTGGGGAAATAGTGCCTAGAAGTTGTTAGTCAATTTTCATCACTTGATAAATGAGGTAAAGTGACTTGTCCGAGATGGCATGGCTAATTGGCAGAGCCAGGAGGTGGACTTAGCTCTTCTCATTTTCAATCTTGTGTTTACTAGTTGAGGCTACTGTAAATCTTGGTTTCATCAAAGACATATTTGTGTGATTGCCCCTCATCTCAATATATTGGTTGTGTTACCCTGGAATCACAGTGAAGGAAGTGAAAAAAGACCAAGGATTTAGGAAATAAGAGCTCTGGCCTTGAATTCCCTTCTGGGAAGATTTAGCCTCTTATAGAAACCTCAGTTTCTGTACCTGCCAAATGGAAAATAGCATTGACTGTGTTGTTAAGCATCCAATCTAGAGGCAGGTAGTGGCTGGATCATCTAGAACCTCTGCCTGGGTTCAGTCACATTCCAAGGGTAGCAGAGCCCACTGGAGAATTTAAGAAGGGCAGGTTTTCATGGATTGCAAGCTCCGTGAGGAAAAGGGCTCCCTCTAACACCTTGGGAAGCATTAGAGCCAAGGTGCCTGCTCTAATGCCTCCCACTCATTTGATAATCAATGACAAATGGGCGAATGGCAACAGCAAAAATCATGAATAGAAGCACAACTAGTGACAGTTTGCCATGCTGCAGGCACAAAACCACATACAGAATATCAGAGGAGATATCATCCCTATTTTTTGTATATTATGAAAAATATGGCTTTAAGTCATAAGACTTCTCTCTTCAAGTTCTATTTTTTTAAATTTTATTTTCTTTTATTAGTTGCTCATGACAATACAATGATCTTGACATATCATACATTTGAATCAACTGGGGTATGAATTCTCATTTTGCCAAGTGTACAGGTTGCAGAATCACATTGGTTATACGGCCACGTATATACATACAGCAATACTAGTGTCTACTTTAGAAATGGAAACATGGCATGCTGAAAAATTATTTGGATGCTTAACTAAGTGGGCCCAGGAGGGTGATTTGTAGCACTTGATAATAGAGTTAGAATGAATTCCACTTTCCTAACGAGGATTGCTTTTCCAGGCTCTGGTGGGTTACTTCTATTCATGCTTTAGATGTGGATGTGTTGGCTTCGCTGGGACTAGGTGTCGAGTTGGGTCGTTACCTCACTTGAAGGATGAGAGAAATAAATTCATGTGTCAGGAATTTTGTGGGGCCATTAACTTCACTCTGCCCTTCAAAATAAATGTGCCAGGTTTAAATTTTATTGCAGGTGGTTCAGCTACATCCAAAGGTTCATAGAGCCCTTCTTGGGGGACAAACTGGTTATACATCAGGATGAGCTGTGACATGGACTTGGAACCTAGGCCTGCAGTAATCCCATAGGGGCTGGGTTCCGCCGAGCAGAGTGGTTGAAAATGCATGTCAAGAGGAAGGATGCAGAAGAAGAACTTTTATTTACTTTTGTGTTTTTTTTTTTGCCTTCAACACGGTTTCCATGGGCAGTCATAACCATTTACAGCTCGAAGTGGTAATGACTCTATAACCATTCTGGAGCTTCTAAAACACTCTTTCAAATAAAAACAAATGATGCAATAAGCACAATAAGCCTTTGGGAAAGCTAACCATAAAGGACACTGAAGCACACACAAACATACACAGCTCTACCCTGCCAAGAGCACATTCCTTTTGAAGACTAACCGAAGATCTTACACTTCAACAATCCAACTGTTACCCACAGGCCCCAGTGTTGAGAGAGGCTTTGTTGTTAAACCACAATCTTTCATTGTCCCTTCAAGACATCCTGAAACATTCTCTCAACATCTGTAAAATGTACAGCATTAAGCATAACAAATAAAAAATAAACATGTTCCTGAAAACAACATTATTAAAAAATAAGTATGTTACACAGTGGCTCTGGTAGTTCTAATTAAAGGTTAAAAAAAAAAAAACAGTGACAGGAAAATGATTTGGAGAGGTTTTTTTTCCCCCCCTTTGGGTTTCAACAACTTGACCTAACCAGTGAATCTGTGTAATTTGTTGATGCTCTTATTAAAGTTATGCTAAATAGCCAAACACCGAAGTGTCAAGGAAAATGCCACAGAACAATTTCATATGAAGAGAAGATTAATTAGTGACTTATGTTCTGTCCTTTGGGAATCTAAATGTGAAAATTTATAGGAAGAGTGCAGTATATATCTTAGATATATTTTAGAAAAGATTTGTTAAGGGGGGGTTGGGGTGTTTGATAATTTGATAGTATATGATGTTTAAAAGAACTTGATTGCTTTCTTGGGATCAAAGATACTTACATCAAATTGAATTTATGCTAGCTCAGGTTAGTCCCGATACTGCTCCTGTTGAGTAATATCTCTGTATCCTCTTAGTCACTTTGACAGACAGGCTTTAAGGGGGCTCCTATGACCTCCTGCCTCTTTGTGATCCCCCACTATATATGGACAGGTCCTATGCCTTCTTTCCAACCAAGAGAGAATGGCAAATGTTGCAGGTTGTATATGATTATATTACCTACGATTGCAACGCTTCCCTTGCAAGACAATCCTCCTTTGCTTTGAAGAAGCACATTCTTATGTTGTGAGCTGCCCCCGAAGGCCATGTGGCAAGATCCTGAAGGAAGCCTCCAGCTGAGGGCCAACAAGAGATTGAGGCCCTTACTCTCACAGCCTACAAACAACTGAGTTCTGCGAACAATGATGTGAGCTTGGAACTGGAACCTTCCCTAGTTGAAATTCTGATGGGAACCCCAGCCCTGGCTAACACTTTTGTTGCAGCCTTGTAGGGGACCCAGCTAAGCCTCAGAGCTTCTCTAATGCTATGGTATCGGGATGCATATGGGAATCCATTCTGTACTTATACCTGCTCTTCTCAGAATCACAAGGGAGTTGATGCCTGCAATGCTACCACAGGACAATGGAAATGAAGGATCTGGGCACATGCTTCTCCCCTTTCTCCTTTGGAAATGTACTTCACAGAGCTCCTTGGAAGGTCTAGGGAAACTGAACACCAGAAGTCCATCCTAGGCACCAACTTGACACAGCTCCTTGGATTGGCTTTCTCTCTTTTCTTGTCTCAGACTTCCTATCCTTGATCCACAGAAACCAGGAGATAGTAAATGTGTATTGCAGTATTGCTGCTAGATAGTTATCAATAACTAATGTATGACACTTGACTAATTCTAGCTATATGACCCATAGCTCTAGGAAAAAGAATAAACCAGTTATCACTACAGCTGGCAGTCGATTATAAACTATCCTTATGGGAAATCAGAACTAGAGCATAACACAATCCCCAGTGCTACGTAGGTGTAAGTGATCTGTCTCTCCATCCCACGATTCCTATTCTGCCCTTTGATTAACAATAACAATCAAATGCATTGCAATTTCTCCTGACAAAAGATGCTCTTGTACGATGCATCATAGTTATGAAGCAGCCTTGTTCTGCTGCCTCTTCAAGTTGCACTGGTGGGAGGAGGAGGTGCAGAAAAGCTGGTTTCCTCCTTGTATCCAGTTGACAAGACCGAAACAGATGCTTAAGTGGTAAAAACATATGAGGGTGAGTGTTTAAATGAAGTTATAAAACACAAGAAAAAGAATAATTGCAAGTTGCAGATCTTGGATACAGAAGTTGGCATCTAATAAAGTCCTGGTAAACATTAGTTCATTCATTAATTATTTGTCCACACCGATATATGGGCCAACTGCAATTTGCCAGGAATCAGCATTGGTGTTGGGGATCACTGGGATTCAAAAGAGATGTAGTCCCTGTTGAAAACAGTGTTGGCAGATAGAACAGCACAGGCAAAGATCTAGAGGAACATAGTGCACTGAGGGACCTGGCCAGAGGCACAGGAAGAAGTGAGAGCATTGTAGGAGTTGAAGCCAAGGAGAAGCAGCAGAGACAGAGTAGTAGAACTTCGAAGCCAAGGGAAGCAAGGGTGTTTCAGCAAGTGCAGTTTGTGAGAAGTTCCCCTGATTTTCTCTTCTGTCCATCCCACTCCCATCCTGCTGCTGGAACCCTTAGATTTTGCCTCCACCAAGCAACTGACCCTTGGCCTTGGCACTTTTAGGAGGTCAGCCTGCCATGATATTCTCTGGACCTCTTCCATCAAAGCCTGTTAGGGGTTATAGATCATGGTAACAGTGTTTTGGCTTTGGTATCAGGCAGTGATATCAATCCCACCACTTCAAGTCCAAGGACCTTGGTAAGTTATTCAGCTTTTTTTGTAACATCTCACAGGAATATTGAGATAATTTAATGAAACTTTTTCTTTAATTTAGCTCTTAGGAAGCTTCAATCCCTTGTATCCTAATGTGGATAATTTCATATGCAATTATGTGTTAAAAGCATACACTCTTGGGAAGAGCATTTTAAAACAAGGGGTAGTACCTAATCCTATAGGAGTGATTCCCTAATGTTGGGAATGTCAAATAGTAGAGCAGGCCAGTGGAGAGAAAAGTGTCTGTCTTCTGTTGTGTGCTGTGGGCCAGTTACTATGGTAAGTTCTTTGCACATCTTACTTAATTTAATCCCCCTAACAAATCTTCAAGGTAGAGCCCCCCACTACTTCCATTCAACCAGTGAACTAACAGAGGCATGGTAGATAAAGTTAATGGTCAAGTCACATGGCTGTCACTGTCAGTAGGGACTTTCCTATACCCTTACCAAATGAGGTTTCCAGGGTTAGGGATCCCCATGAAATATGCTCATGTTATCTGCACATGCCTGCACCACGGGGCAACAAAATAGGGCACATGAATCCAGACAGAAGTTTCTCTTTTATTTTTGGAGAATATCTCCAAAAGCCCCAGGCTCTTCTTGAAATATTTTGCAGTTTTTGTTTTCTGTATCTCCCACTTCACCTGCTCTGCAGGGTTCCAGGCCTATACTTCTTTACTACCCTGGCTTGAGTACCCCAGGCTCCTCCCCAAAGCCATCCTGTGGGCCCCAGAAATGTTTGCTATGCCAGTGCTTAAGAACTTAAGTAGACTGAAAATGGCAAACAGAATTCAAAAAATGTCACTTATGGCTCCAAAACAAAAACACAACTAAACATATTTTTTAAAAGCCTGGTTTCCCCAGGCTCATTCCAGCTGGAAAGAGGTCTAGGAAGGTGAACAAACAAGGCCACTGCATCTTGACTTCGGCATAGAGGAATAAATAAAAGGGAACAGAGGACCAAGAAGTCCCCAGCTTAATAGGTCGGGACATGGGTGCTGGTAGAGAAATGAGTGGCATATTTTAGAATCCAGATAAATTTTTGAGCATAAAATAATTTATTCCATGTCAACTGACAAACCTGAAAGTAATTGAAGACTTTAAAGGTGAACAACAAAAAAAAAAAAAAAAAAGAAAAAAGAAAGAAAGAAAAGAGAAACAAAATAAACAAACAAACAAACAAACTCAAATAATTTCCTTGTACTCTTCCAAGTCGGGTAGTGAATTTAAAGGAAAAGACAGAAAATTGAGACCCATGGCAGAGAGACATAGATAAATGGGGTGAACAGGAGAGAAAAATGTGAATTATAAAGAGGCCTGTTCAATCAACCAGTACTTGGAAGCAGTTCAGTCTGGGGCTTATCAGCCGGAGGGCTGGGCCACAGACTGTCTGTAAAATGTAAAATAGAGTCATTTTAATAGTACCCATGTCTTGAAGAGGATAGATAAAGCCCTTGGTGAATTATCTGACAAATAGCAAGAGACCCAGAGCTGTTATTATTTGTAATATTATTACTTATTTGCCATTTGCAAGGCACTTGGGATGGAGTCATTGAAATGACGGGCCAGGACCCAGCTCTGACCTTACAATGCAGGAGTGGAGCAGATGAGTGCACAAATTCTGCCTTTTATTGCAGTTTTAAGTATCATAAAAGTTACAAGGAATTTTGCGATTCTATAAAATCACTCAAATAACAGAGTGTCAAAGGGATGCTCACAGGTATCATTGTTCTAAAAGCAATGGGCAGACAGCATGCCTGCATGCAGAATGCTCTGATGGATGAATTGCCTTCCTGGGCCAGAGTTGAGGAGGGCAGCAGAGGAGAAGTTCCCACACAGCTCTCTCCCTCTGTTCTTCTGCTTATGTTCCCCAGATTTCTATACTTTTGTTTGTGCCTGTTTCTGGAGCTAATTTAGAGTGGAGATGATTAAGTGCATGGACTTAGAATGACAAAAGTCTGTCTCATGTCTGTAATATTAGGTTCCTGAGCCACGAACAAGCTGCTCTAGTGAGAGGTGTCTTCGTAATGTATTAAATTCCCTCACATTATCCATCAAACACAATTTACAAAAGCTGCTCACATTAGGTAAGAACCTGGACTAGAGATGAACTTTCTCTCTGCTAAGATTCTATGTGTTCAGGAGAGCAGCAGCAAGCTGAGTCTTTATCAGGAACCAGAAAGTTATTAAAGCCCAGATTTGCAATGGGAACCCCTGTTGAAAACACCTGGTTAGCTTGGCACCCAAAATAAATTGCCAGACTTTTGTCCTCGTCCCCTCCCAGAGCACCTGGAATATGACCCTAAGGGAAATCCTATCACTCTCTTTTCCCAGTGCTCCAGGGGATGCTACATCTGTTGTTGACACATCTGGAGCCCCAGCTTTCCCATCACCTCTAACACTAGGAGGGATCATGACATTTTAAAACCTAGGGAAGGACAGGATGCCAGACACAATTAAACCCAAAGCTCAGTCGGATTGTGGGCCATCTTAACATATCCCTAATATGTAGATATAGATGAGGAAGGGTTTGCCTTTCTCTGTACATGTTTAACTGCCAGGTATGAGGACAAGGCTTAAGGACAAGATTAATCAATTAATTATATCTGTCTTCTCATTACAAGTATGGGTTGAAACACTTGTGTTTTTTTCCTTTAAAAATCTCTGAAGATAAAAGAACCTCCCTTTTTAAATTTATCTGTGCTACTTGAAGCTACTTGTTTTATAGAACTCCTTTGCATAGCCAAGTTGACCTTGACTTTGCATGATGGCTAAGCACAGGATGCTGGGCACAATCCAGATCTGGGTTTTCCATCTCTGACTCAACACCTACTTGCCAGTTAAGGTGACCCAGCTAGCAAGTGGCATAACCTCTGCAAACTGCATCTCCTTATCTACCATGATGATAGAAAGGGTAATATATGCCTGCCTCAAAGGATTCTTTTGAGGGTACAGAGAGATCATGACTTTAAAGTCTATGAAGTCTTTCTCTCAATGTGTGACACCTAAGTGCCCACGAAGTAGTAGCAATTGTAGCTTTACTATTATAAACAAGACCCAAATAAAGAAAACATCCAGGCTGATCTGTGAAGGAATTGGGAAATTTGTTTAAGGCAATGAACATTTATTTCTGCAGTTTAGAATGTGATAATTGGACAAACAAATGTTTCTTTCTTGTTGAGTATTCAGTGGAGTTTGCACAATGAGTTATTAAAGATGCTTCTTATAAGGGAAACAAAAACCTGCCAGGCTGTGAATATCACTTGAATTTGAAATAATTCCTTTTTCATAAAACAGAATTTGCAAAGATGAGTTATTATGACTAGAGGACTATTCATGGACAGGATGGCCAAAAGTCACGGTTTCTAGCTGCCTGAACCATCAAATAATTTATCCAATCAGAGATCCAGGGTGATCTCTGATAACTTTCTCTCTGTCCAGAAATGGTATAAATATATTGTATGGAAAGGAGTTATTTATTCCTCAAAGTTTAGCTCTGGAGTCAGACAGCATAACTCCAAATTCTAGTGCCCTTGTCGTGTGACCGGTAATGTTGAACAGCAGCCCAGGCCTCCAGGGGCTGGGGATTAACGGGATCCCCTCCTGATAGGGCTGCTGCAAGGACTGAGTGAGAAGGTGTGAGAGGACCTGGCCATGGCAGAAACTCAGAAAACAGCAGCTGGTAAAATGATGATGAAGCCATTCCCAAACTTTTTGCTTTCCAAACCCTATCCTAAATTACTGAGGACCAAAAGAGTTTTAGTTCATGTGCCTTTATTAATATATATTAATATATTAGAAATTAACTGAGAAGCTTTAAAATTGAGTGTATATG
Organism: Marmota marmota marmota; assembly: GCF_001458135.2. Lineage (NCBI taxonomy): Eukaryota > Metazoa > Chordata > Mammalia > Rodentia > Sciuridae > Marmota > Marmota marmota. Next base: position 74,799,480 of record NW_026000026.1, read on the forward strand.
AATTCATTTAAAAATCACAACCCTTTTACATGCCAAAATAAATAACCTTTTAACAAAAAATAACTTTTATAGAAACAAACCAAAACAAAACAGAAAAGGTATGGTATTATCTTGCACTTTTTCAAAGTTTTTTTTTTTTTTTTTTTTTTTTTTGGTGTGGTTCCAGAATCCAACCCAGAGTCCCCTGCATTGAGCAACACTCCCAGATCCATTTTTTTTTTTAAACAAATCCTTTCCTTCAATCTGTCACAGGGCCACATAAGATGTGGCTTCTAGAAAACTCCATCTTACATTCCAGAGAATGGGGGAAAGCCAGCAGTATTTCAGGATTATAAAAATAGTGCTGACCTCAGGAACTCCCTGAGAGGGCGTTGGAGACTCACTGCTTTGAAAACAAATGATTTAGATCAATTATCCCTAAAACTCTCAGCTGTGGAAGGTGATCCAAATGCCTGTGTAGGAAAAGAAGGAAGCCAGTACAGAAGAACTTGAGCCAGACATCAGGAACAAGAGCGTGGTACAGCTGAGGCCCATGGGGGAGTTTTCTTTGGGAATAATGAGGTTACTCCAGTCCGGGTGGAGCAGAGCCAGAGGCAAACATCCTCCAAACTGAGCAAGCATGGGTTATATTCTCAAAATGAATTTGACAAATTCCTGTGACTTGGGGCTACCAAAACTCCACAGATCCTGGCTTCTCTGTCTCTTCCTTATTCCTTTCTGCGTTCATCTTCTCCACCCCACCTCAGAACAGCAGGAACATGTCATTGGTGCTGGGATGAGGCAATTACACCTCTTTTGGAAGCATCAGGGTGTGGCCACCCAGGGCATGGATTTTCAGGTATACAGACCTACATTCAAATCCTGGATCTGCCACTTAGGAGCTATATGGGCTTGGAAAAGTTTAGGTTTACTGAATCTCAGTATGCTCATGTATATAATAGGGATTTTTTTTTTTATACTGGGGAATGAACTTAGGGGTACTCAACCACTGAGCCACATTCCAACCCTATTTTGTATTTTATTTAGAGACAGGGTCTCAGTGAATTGCTTAGTGACTCATCATTGCTGAGGCTGGCCTTGAACTCCCGATTCTCAAGGCCACTCTCTGCAGCTCCTTCCATCAAAAGCTGAATTCTATTTCCCTGTGCCTTGAATTGGACTGGCCCTGTGTCTTGACCACTAATGCAGTAAAAACGACTTTATAAGACTTCTCAGTGTGTTTCAAGAGGCCCTGAAACTTTCATTCTCATCCTCTTGGAACCCTGAGGCCCTTGTGCTCTGAAGAAACCTGGGATAAAAGATCCCATGGAAGCAGAGGCCCAGACACTGATACTTGTGTTGAGGCCCTTGGACATCTTAGTCCGTCTACCCCAGTCAAGCGACTGTACAGAGACCCCAAATGAGGTGACCAGATCTACTACCTTGTCAGCCCACAGAATTGCAAGAAATGACTATGCTATTTTAGGCTACAAGTAAGGTGATTTCTGGGGTGACCAACTTGTCCCTGTTTACCCAAGACTTTCTTGGTTTTAGTACCGAAAGTCCCACATCCCAGGAAACCTCTCAGTCCTGGTTGGGTTGGTCACTATTTGTAGCACAGCCACAGATGATTGACACAGAGATAAGAATACACATTTCAGCATTTGAAAGAATCCAATGAGGGGCTCAGTGGTAAGGTGCTCACCTAGCACGTGTGAGGCCCTGGGTTCGATCCTCAGCACCACATAAAAATAAATATATAAGTAAAGATATTGTGTCCAACTAAAACTAAAAAATATTTTTTTTTAAAAAAGAAAGAATCTAATGAAATGATATGGGGAACTAGAGTCAAATCACACAATGAGAAAGGTTCTTTCTTGTCCTCAACTTACAAAAGAACTCAGGATTTCCATAGCTAATAAAGATGTGATCTGTTATCTCTGTGTCTAATTGAGCTTCTCATTGAGGACCCCTAATTGACTTAAACATATCAGCTAGCAGTCTCTGAGGGAAGAATGCTCCATTTCAAGCTAAGCACAAAAGTACTGGGCCCCTGGGAAATCATGAACCAAAAAAGAATGAAAACATTGAGCTTAACTAAACTCAAACCGGCTGTGGGTTCTCAAAACAGTATTGCTGTTGAATATGGAAAACACTTAATATTATGTCATTCTGGGTGGGTCTAGAACAGGACTGCTTTTTAATTTTTTTTTAAAATAGTATTTTTCCCCAGGGCCCTGTCCAACAAAAACACAATCCAAAAAGATGATCTTCAGGTTAAATCAGTACAATGCACCCACAAAAAGGCAAAATCTAGGGGACTATTGAGTATGACAGTTAAAATCTTTCAATATTTCATTTTAGTGTTGTTCATTAAGAAGAAAAACGGGTAGTGGGAATAGAACCCCTTATTAAAAAAAAATCTGACATTCATTCCATGATGGTATAATCTTTTCCTCAGGTTATAATTATTTGACCTAAAAAATGTATTTTAAATGACCAAGAGGTAACACGTTTCTTTCCTAACTGAAATTGCCTTTTATTCACACAATTAAAATAGCTTCTCCATCCTGGTGGCCAAAAGAACTTCATGTTGCCAAGAAAATTACTGTCCTGTATATCACTGAAGAATTCTGACTCTGCAAAAAGCACATGTGAAATCATTCAGCAGGCTGAACAGCAGAAAATGTCAGCCTTGGAGAATTTAATCAAGAAGGTATTTCCTCCTGCAGACTTCCGACAGCCAACATGTGGAACACGGGTCCAGACACATCTGTACAGCATGTGTCTTCCTCACACACAGTGACAATATCAAGACAGTTCAGAGAAGCATTCCTTTTGTTCTGCAAACAAGTAAGCGCTCAATTCTTGCACAAGATCAAAGTGGCATTCAATTAGCCGAGTATCATCTGCCACTGCTCCTTGGAAAGAGCATACAAATACACAAAGAACACAGGTTTGAACTTGGTTGTTGTTGTTCCTAGACATTTCTAGGCATTTAAAGAATCTCAATGTTCATTCTCTAAGTTTGGATACCTCACAATTGTTTGGTTTAAAAATGCAGACAATGCTACATGAGAAAACACAAATCAAAAATCTATTTTTCGAAAGATAATGCTTTAACAAACACTAAGTGAAATGAACAACAGTGTGGTGTTCAAGAGAATAATAAAAGGAGATTAGGAACTTAATGAGGCCCTTAGTAAGACCCTGTCTCTAAATAAAATATAAAGGGTTGTGGGGATGTGCCTCAGTGATTAAGCACCTCTTGGTTCAATCCCTGCTACAAAAAAAAAAAAAAAAGAAAGAAAAGGTTCAACCAGCTCCCCTGGTTACTACTTCTTAATGGCTTTGCATTGCTTTCACAGTGAGAATCCAAACTCCTTTGCCTAAAAGGCACCGGATAGACCAGTCCTTGCCTACCCATCCACTTAATTACAAACCATTCTCTCCCTTGATCACTGCCTGCCAGTCACTCAGGCCGCCTGTTCTGTGTCTTGAAAATATTGGAATGCCTCCTGTTTTAGGATATTTGGTGTTTTTCTTCCCATGACCTGGGATGCCCTTCCTGTCTCTTAACACAGCTGTCCAGTGTCTTCCTTCAAATCTAATACATCATCACCTTCCAAGAGTGATCCCCCAAATACCTGAATTTTTAAAGTTGCTTCCTCCCTATAAGCTCTTCTCCCTATCACTTTACTCTGTTGTTTCCTCCATGGCTCTTATTAACTCTGAAATTAACATTAGTTTACTTGCTCACTATCTACATGGCTCTTATTAAACTCTGAAATTAATATTTATTAGTTTACTTGCTCACTATCTATCTGATGCAAGAAGGTAAATAACTTAGACTGACCCTGACTCACTCATTCACTCCTGGGTGGTGTGATATATAGATAGTTGAATGGTGGATGGATTAGGAAACATTTAGAAGTCTATTGCAAGAATTGAAGGGAAGAATGATAGTGGTTGTTGTGACCAAGGAGAGGGTAATGGAGATAGAGAAATGTAAGTGGATGAGAAGTTTAGAGGTAAAATCATCAAGATGAGACACTTGATTGCATATAGGAGATACTACTAATAGTATCCAGGGTCTGCCTTTCAAAGAGAGTAGACATCTCTGCACATAGGCTGGAAGTCACTGTGAGAGACAGTGAAGCCCAGGAGCTTGGTCACTCCTGCAGGCTACTTTGATCACTGAGAATCATCAAAGTCTTCCCTTCACCATTAATGAAGCTAAGTGGCAAAACTAGCACGCTGGCTGGCAGAAGTGTTAAGTGGGTATGTTTTACAAAGACTTACGTGTTGTCATCAATGGGAGGTTGCCTAGGGGAATTGTGACAAATCATAGCAGCTTCTCAGTTTGTGATGGAGAGTTTCAAAGAGGCCAACAAGACAAATACTTGCTCTCATGCTGTATACATGAGCTCAGAGCTGCAGACCATGACATGTTAAAGAGGCACTGGGAAATAAACTCTCCTGATGATTGAGAACAGGAATGATGATCCAGACTGAAAATATGTCTTACACATATCATCAAATCCTAGGCTTTGAAGATGGGCCCTACATAGAAAATAAGGGTGATCTTATAGGTGATATTAATTTTAAGACTTGTTGGCTCAGTGATGTCTCAGATCAACATCAATCTCCATACTTGTTAATTGTTGGTCCGTGCTTTCAAAGAGCCATAGGACTTTAAATTGTAACAATTCCTATACCTTCCTCCCACCTCTACTTGTGTTGAAAAAGAGACATTAATCCTCTTTAATGGCTGCATTGATTGTTTGTGCCTTTGAGCAGCACATTAAAAAGATTTCAGCAATGTTGAAAGAGAAGCTGATCTTCTGAAAGGATTTAATTTAATGGATTACTAATTTCGACTCCACCAGGCATTTCCTTAATATAAAAGATTAGGTGATATTATGCTTTGATTGATGCTCAAGAAAGAAGTCTAAGGTTTTAATTAATGATGCATTGTTTTAAGTAATTGAGAAAATATAGTTCTTCAAATGCTAGCTTGGAGAGTTTATCATGTATAGTTAACTTCCTATAAAATGTTATAAGGCCCCCTTTTCTCTTTCTATTGGCCACCAGCCAGAAAGAGACACTCAGAGCTGGGATGGAAGTAAAGTCTTCGTTCTTTTAGAGAAAGTGTAAAAGCATTTTCAAAGTACTCTCTGTGCAGGCAATTCTCTGGCCATAACTTGATTCCATGGGAAACAGAAAATTTGAATGACAACCAGAAAGTTTAAAAGTTGCCTTAGACATTGTGAAAAGCAGTTAGTTCCATACAGTCCCAAGTACTGGACACTTACACATCTTTCTATAAATAAATAAATAAATAAATGTGAATATTTGTGCATATGTATAAATATATATATATATATATATATATACACACACACACACAAATATAGATATATATATACACAAATACACACCTATATGCATTATATATACATATCTATCTATCTATATCAAAAGGAAAATGGAGCCACAATAAATGGAAAAGGCCCTCAGATATTGAAAACCAATAAAAATATTATATTATTAACCAAGCGTCATTGGAAAAATCAGCACTAACACTTTCTGTTCTTTCCCTCCCTACTTTTCCCCCTTAAATGAAAACTTACAGCAAAACAAAGCTTCTGGCTGGGCTATGAGGAACACTATTCATTTTCCTCCCTGACCTGATTAGTCAGAACGTCTTTCGAACGATTAGTTTTCAATTTGCACCACGGCCAGAGAGAAAGTCCTCCAAATTAATGGCTGCATTGATTGTTTATGCCTCTGAGAGGCACATTTTAAAAATTTCAGCAATGCTAAAAGAAATGCTGATCTTCTAAAAGGATTTAATTTAATGACTTTTTTTTTTAATGAGCATTTTGGAAACTTGCCAAAAGTGTGTTTAAAATTCCGCTTACAAGTTTGGCTGCTTAGAGGGTTTGAGTGGTAAGGGCTTTGTCATTTCTTGGTGCAAAAAGCGTTGACCTTGGATTTGGGGATCTTTGGATCCATCAGTGGGGACCTCAACAGAAGTGTGATTCTGGCTGAAATGTAGGGCCTGTTTACTGCCCTGGCTTACTCTTAACAAGTGCATTCCCTCTTTACTTCCCCAAGTGCCCTTCCTGGATGGTTTCTCTTCTCTGCCTCTGCTTTTGGAAGCCACACTAAAAAACATCAAGAGAAAAGGTTTCTACAATCATTGGTCTTAAAAAAAAAATTAGTCTGTTAGGTTGGCACTGAAGGGATGGGAATTTGAGCAGAGTTTTTGTTGGGCAAGTTTCTCTTTGCTTGCTGCCAATGAAGTTCTAAAGCTGTGCCTCTGATGGAGAAAGATAACAACAGATTAGATGACTATTCATTCCATCCTATATTTACTCTAAAGAACTAGTATACATTGCATCAGGGACAAGATTAAGCTCATTTTCATTATTGAAGTCTCCTGTTTTGAAATTGGCTAATATTACAGTGTGATGGCTCACTCATGATAGTAGGATGCACAAAAATCATAGCTCACTGAGGACTAATGATGACCTATATTCAGGGATGAGAAGTACAGTAACTTTTCTCTGAGTTTCTGTTGAGGTTTGATGATTATTGTTTGTAACATAGCCAATGAAATTTCATTAGATATTAAAGTTGTTTCCAGTATTTAAAGTTGTACCGATGGCTCCCTTTTCTCAATCTCATCTTGTTTCTTAGGCCTTCCTGTGTGTGTCTTGCACATGATACTCACACTCCCTCTCAAATGCCCAAATGCCTCTTTGTAAATGCTTTGACCTAGGTTAGCACACAAAAGAGGTGTCAGTTTCAAATGACACCTCATTTCATTGAATGAGAGAGAATGGTCAAAACCAAGAACTTGTGGGAGAACTACAGTGAGGAAGGCAGAAGTCATGCTGGTTGGGTGAGGCTTGGTATCTAACATGTGGAGCCCTACATCTGACCCTGTATTACTGGGCTCAGACCTGGTACTGGTAGGTCAGCACAGTTAAGATTGCCACACACAACTGCAAAATAAGGGTCTGTGCGGAGTAACAGGTTCCTGTGCCCATTGCCTACAAAACCTACAACTCTAACACTGATGATTAATTCCATAGGAATATAGTGGGGTACTTCCAATTTTTTTCCTTGCCCCAAACCATACCATTAGGAATTCACAGCTAGTGGTGATATTCTAGATATCATCCTGCTTTAATCATGTAATATTAACACTCATAGAAACTTGATATTTTCTTTCCAAATACAACAAAACTCTGCCACTCATCATATGAGTCTTGTGCTAGCTATACCAGTTTGGCTGACTCGTCATTATACTCAACTGGACTTAGAGTACCCTCCACTCTTGGTTCATCTCTTGCCTTTGGAGATTTCTCTTCCTTTTCTCCTATGCATCTTCTTCTTTATTACATTGTGTTGCTCAGGTTCTTTAAAAATCTCAAGAACAAACTTTTGCATAAGGCTTCCTGGAATCATTGGCTGCAGTTTTCAGGCCAGAAATAATAACTTCTGGTTCATTTTCCTGGGCAATGTACTCTTAAAAATCCTGTGATTTCCTGGTATGGAACCATCTCCTGTTATACTGAAAGCCCTTGGGAACCATCTTTAATAGCTTCTTAAGATGCCTACAAGTATATCAGGCTGGGTTGGGGGTGAAGAAAGAGGGTTATGTGAAATATTTGCCCTGATAGAAAGATTATTTTATCACTGGCATTATTTAGAATTACAACACAAGGTAATAATAAAAACTACTAAGAATAAAATGATAACAATGAAAATAAAATAAAGTAAAATTACTAATTTTATTTATCAGTGTAGTTGTCCCACAAGTTCTTGGTTTTGACCATTCTCTCATCGTTTAGAATTGTCAGTGCAAGGTAATGATTAATTTACTAAACATAAAATGATAAAAATGAAAATAGAATAAAATAAAATTATTAAAAATTATAAATATTTGAAAATTCTCTACAATGGACCCCCTTTTTATACTCCATCCTTGGCAGGTGGCTCTCATTCTATCCACCCTTATATATATATCACTGTTCAAAGGAATTGCAAAATGATTAAATCCTACTCAGGAATAAATTAATTCTTGAAGATCCTGTTTATTGAGGCTCATACTTGATCCACAGTAGATTAAAAATCTATAAAGAAAAAGAGTCAAACACAAATAATGTAGATATTCTTATGTGGCCTTAAGATTGCCCCTTAAATTGTTCAGTCTGTCTCCACAATACCCAGCTGACTCTCCTTTGAGGTCTTCCCTTAATTAAGTCAAACTTGTAACTACTAACTTATTTATAATAAGTGAAAATATTTTTTCTTTTATTCTCTTGGGACTCTCCTGAGACCCAAGGATCCCCCATGAACAAGGTCATGCCCAACAGCTAGCTTACCTTCTTACTTCTCAAAAACACTTTCACTAAGGCTTTCAATGTCTGTCTTCCCAATGTACTAGTCAGAGAAGTGTGCACAAGAGTACGTGTGGAGATGTTGCTTAGGAGAGTTTTGGGCCAGGCCTGGAGTGCACACCGTTGTGTTCATCCTCCACTCTACTCACACCTGCCCACACCCCACACCTGGCAGCGACTTGAGGCTGTGAAATGTAAACTTGGGAAGAAACAATGGAGAGTGGTCTCCAGGACACCATCACATGGTAGAAGCAAGGCCTGCTTGGTCTCCTCAGGGTTGAAAAGCTTGTGCTCGATGTGATGCTGCACATACTGAGGATTCTTAGTGGACACCTGGCCACTGGGTGTGTGGCAGGTACTGGACAAAGAGTAAGAAAGATTAGGCGTGGAGTAAACTCTAAGGATTTTAAGCAAATCTTAGCCTTTAACAGCTTGGCCTATCTGCTAAGGAAAGCAAGAGGAAACTCAGTAGACTAGGCACATTGATCATTTTGTTGAGAATTCTCAAATCACAGACAATTTATGGCAATTTACTACAATAGTATTGTGGTTTTGTTAATTTTCAAAAAAATCAGTTTATGAGCACATACACATATGTTTAATTATATAAGCTACAGAGAGAGAGAGAGAGAGAGAGAGAGAGAGAGAGAGAGAGAGAGAGAGACATGCTTGACTTTATGTGGTTTTAGAGACCAAAAAGAGGACATGTAAACATTTATAGTGAACAGAGAGAGCCTAAATTCAATATCTAAGTATGAGAGACTCTGCAATAAACAGAGAAAATATTCATTGTGCTTTGAGTTTCCCTTGAAGGTCCTTACTATTGCATGTCCCTGAGAAAACCTAGCAACCAATTTATAAGCCCTCACACATCAATCACTGCTAGACAGTAGCCCACATTGTGTTCTAATTCTAAGCATTTCTACTTGTCCCAGAAAGGAACCCCAATGTAGAGGCTCTGGAGATGTGGCTAATTTTTTCAGGTATAATATGAGAACAATGATGACTAATGGGCTACATTCTTAAGACCACAAGAGAACAACAACTAGATATTAGTAAGCAAAAAATGTAATTATCTCTGAATAATAGGCATTAGAAAACCAGGATACTGCAGAGATGGATTGCTCCTGCACACCACAGAAACTGATGAGATCACTTCCCCTGCTATGCTTGGAGAAAAATTAAGTGACAGGTCCCTTTTATTTGGGAGTGTGCTGCTTTTCCCCCCAGTTGATGGACTGATGATGTTCTATGAAGTGTTATATAGTTAGGTCATGTTACATAAAATACTGCCTAAACAGGATGTTTCTGAATCATTTAACCTTATACTACAGAATAAAGCCTGTGTGATCAACAAGCACTAAAAAGTGAATGTATGAATGAGTAAGTGAATAAGTAACCAGAAGGGCCCCTCACCTGTAGAATGTGCGTGGATTCTATTCAATGGTAGTTTTAGTTGATTGTAGCTCTTCCTTGATATTGGCATCTAATGCCAAATTCTCACTTGTTGCTTATGGGACCCATTATACTTGGAAATGAACCAGCTTAATACCGAGAAATGTTATCATTTATATAACATAAGAATGTCAGCATTGAAACAAGGCACAGACCCATAGCCTAACCAGTAGCTCCAAGTAACAATCTTAAATCAGTGATTCTCAGACTTTAGGGAGCACCAGAATCATCTGGAAGGTTAATTAAAACATAGATTATTAACTACATTCTGCTCTCAGAGTTTCTGAATCAGAACCAGAGTCTGAGAATTTGTATTTCTAAAAACTTTGAAGGTGATTCTGATGTTGTGGATCCAGGGGGCTACATATTGAGAACCACTGCATTGAATTAATAATCAAACATGGATAGAAGATCCTTTATATGCCTAGAAATATAGAATTTGAAAAAATATATTTTCCCTGAAAGGGTTGAGCATGTTATCTAAACCATGCACTTTCATACTGGTACCAATCAGGCATCTCTATATTATTTGAAATCTTAATCCTCTATTCATTGATGAGACAAAAGAAAAAAACAAACAAGAGTGACTCAAACCCCTTCCTGTGTCCTTGCATCAAAACTTCTCAGAAGTTTTACCAAAATAAATATCTTCTTCAGAATATTTTTTCAGCTTTATTATATTTAAGAAAAATATATAGGTTCATCTTTAGCACTGTGTCCTCAGTTTGGCTGTGGGAAGCTCAGCACTTTGCCACTTGTCCCCAGTTTAAGTACTAGGAAGGAGATTCCCCACGTCTTCTACTGGGTCTGCTCAACCTCCTCCCAATTCTGGTCTAATACCATTAGACAGTGGACATGTTAATATCCAATGACTGACAGATTCTAAGCTAAATGCTAAGTCCATGAGCTGGAAGGGTTAAATGCAGCTGGAGATTCGCTGTGTTGGCCAGTACAATGTTTTAGGAAAGAGCACACATGTCACCCCAGGAGGGGCATGCTCTCCACAGCTCTTGCTTCCTCCTGATTTGCAGTTGATCTCACTTGTTTCTAGCACCTGCCTGCTCCCTCCAGGTTGCTGGAATTGTAATACCTGAAAAAAACCCTCTCCTTTAACAAATAGGGACCATGTCTTGAAATGAGTCAGCTAGTAGCTGGACCACTAGCCAGTGCCAGAACAGGACCAGGACTCACAGCCCAAGTCTCTTATGCCTTTTGCCACTTCCCCTACCTTGGGGACTCTAATGGTGCTATCGTAAGAACTCAAAAAAGAGCTTGACAATAAAACCCTCCTACCTTGCTCTCTTGTTACCTTTAAGGATACAAATATCACATCACTGCATTCATCTACTAGGCATGCACCATATCTTCCTCACCAACTCTCCTCTGGAGTGTTTTGAAACATGTTGAGACACCACTTCCCATTTTTGAGTTGGTGGAGGATAAAATTATTATGTCAACAGGTTCAAGGTAAAAGACATAACTTGAGTACTGGCCTTTGAATTAGTAACAGGGTAGGTTTTCACAAAGGCATCCTTTAAAAACCAAGCCAAACCAAACCAAAAACAACAACAACAACAACAACAACAACAACAACAAAAGCCCTAAACTTAGACTTCGAATAAAAAGCTCCTGGCACAGTTGGGGTTTGAAGCATATTAAATTCAGAAAGATCAAGTTCTTCTTGGCCTACCTTGATTTGATGCTCTGTGCTGTTCTTCAAATTACTTTTGTCCTCACTGCCTGCAGAGTGCTCAAGTGCTCCAATTTGATCCTTTTGTTCTAACTCTTAACTGCCAAGCCAGGGTCAGAGGCTGGAGAAACAAAAGCAGTGATATTCAAAATTAAGCAGACATAACAATCACCTGGAAAACTTGTTGACAATGCCAGGGTTTTGAAAATAATTGTGAAGAGTGTTCTATATTTGCTTCCAGAGGGAAGGTCTGAAATCTATAGTTACCTAGCACCCACAGGTCATTTTTTGGTGTGTGGTACTGGGCATTGAACCCAGGGTCTAGCATATGTTAGGCAAGCATTCTACCATTAAGCTACAATAAGCTAAAACTTTTTAGGTTTTATTTTGAGACAGGATCCTGCTAAATTGCTAAGGCTGGCCTGGAACTTGATTGGGATTGTCCCTTCTGCCTCAGTCTCCTGAGAAGCTGGGATTACAGATGTGTGCTGCCACACCTGGCTCACACAGGTGATACTTCCCACAGTGGGATTTCAAACACACTTGGAGAAATGCCTTGTGTTGTAGAGCTTGCTTCTCAAACTTCACTGTGTCTGAAAATCTCTTCAAATGCAGAGTCTAGTTAAAAAAAAAGTCAGTGTTGGGTGGGGTCTGAGATTCTGACTTTCTCAAAAGCTCCTGGAAGATGCTGGTATAGGAACTCCTCTTGGAGTGGCAAGGACTTAGAACTGTGTGGCCCTCATTCACATTTCCTAGCTTCGCACTTTGCCCATGGTGAACCTGAAAAAGCAACATATCTGTTTGCACCTCCGTTATTTCATCCTCATATGGGAGACAATTAAATGGCAATCTAGATAGTAATAGAGAGAATACTGAGTTTTGGAGCTGTTTCCCACACTGACAAATTATGAACTCCTTAAAGAGGTTCTATATCATCCTTGAAAAATAAATCTCTTGGAAATACCTACAGTTTTAGTCTCCCAATAAATCCAGTTCTGTTTACTAGCACCAAGAATATGTTCCTTCTGAAACAAATAAAACTATCTCAGTTTTAGGTTGGATGTCTCCGGTCTGCAGCTTATCAGCCACCAAAGGTGAGGGCAGTGGACACACTAGCAGAATTTCCCTTCATGGCTCTGCTTGCTGGCAGAACAGTGAGCTATTCTTTGAACTTGTGATCCTCCTGCCTCAGTCTCCTGATCTCCTAGGATTATCGTGCTAGGCTCACATCTTAATTTACTGAAGAATCTTCTGGGGAACATTTTAAACTTGTGGACACTCTGTTCTGTTTCACAAGATGCAGATTCAGTAGGTTTGGTGGGAATACTAGAAATCTCTTTATTAACTGGTACCCCAGTTAATTCTGATACAGGTGCCCCTTTCTCTGAGAAACAAAGTTTCTATAGTTTTATAAAGAGCTTGAATGGAATGATACTTAGATGTGGTGCTGGTTCACTAGGAATAGCTCCCTAGACTTTAGTGCAAAGTGATCAAATCGAGTTCCTTTGACCCCAGTGGAAGCTACCATTCACTGATTGAACAATTACCAAACACTAAGAGGTCTATGTCTATTTTTCTTTATCCAGCCCTGTTGTCACCATTATTATTCTAATAGAGCAGAAAGAAACCACAGCTCAGAAAGTACCTGGCTTGAAGTGTTATACTAGTCTTAAAAGTGGGACTCCCAACCTTTCCTGGCTGACCCTGAGTCTGCTGGACTTTTCCATTATACTTTAAATCCTCTGGGAGCTTGTCAAAGACAGATTGCTGGGCTCACCACCAAACTTTCTGATTCAGTCTGGGGTGGGCCCTGAGAATCTGCATGTCCAACAAGTGGCCATCTGAGGCTGAAGATGTTTGAGAAGAGCAATGCTGCAGTTGGCTGCCGGGGCTGGGAGTTGGATGCTGTGAGTCTTGAGCAGTCCTAGGGCCTCATGCAGGACAACTTAGAAAAGGCTTCTTCAGCTGTTGCTGAGACAGGCTGAACATGATAAATGGACAATGAAGTTGCAGTTGTGTGTCCTTAAACATCCTCTGGTGTTACTCCTATGGGGTTTGAAGCTGTTCAATGTCACCCTCTCAACCTGAAAAAATGACTCCTTTGTGTTAGCTCTTTCACAAGAATTTCTTTTTCTATCTTTTCTTTCTTTGCTTTAGAATTACAGAACTGTTGGACCATGCAGATATCCCAACGAACCAGTGGTTAGCAAAATGCCATCCCAGCTGGTTCTGTACCACCAGGTGCTGAGGAGAAAATCCAGCCCTGTGCCTTCTTTCTCGCTCCGTGTAGAGCTGGAATTCCAGCCAGGGTCTGAACTATTCTTCCTTTTAGGTTAACAACCTGGGGTTGCCTTGTAGGACTTCCAGGGCTTAATCTCACTGGAGGTGTCCACCTCCACCTCAGCCATGCACACAACTTGCCTTGCAAGAGGATATAATTCTGCTGCAAGTCTTGTTTTCCTAAGAACATGTGCCTGTGGTCTGCTAAGCTACCCCCACAGCAAGCTGAAAGAACACCAGCAGAGCCAAGCAAGCATGACGACCTTGGGAGGTTTCTAAAGGGTGTGATGGCAATCTCTAGGGGTAAGTGGGCAACCACAGAGTCAAAAGTTCCCAGTGACTTCTTCTCTCCTGCTGCCCTGTAGGCATCCTATTGATTTCATCCCCAGCAGGAGAGACACATCTCTGAGGCGCTTCTTTTGCAGGATTCAATCTGTAATTTAATTTGATGCATCACAATAATAACAGTTCAACTAACCCTCTGGAAGAATTTCCTTCAACTTAGAGTTTACCATGCAAGAGCATGGGAAAAAAANAGGCTCATTCCCAAGTCTCAGTAAATTCTTTTTGATAAGGGAAAAGTCATACAGGAAGATATATTTACTGTTCTAAGAAAAAAACTGTCAGAGGGACAAATGATTTCCAAAAAAAGGGAGACACACAATTAATTTTTACCCTGACTGAGGAAAGGTGAAGTTAATGGAGGGGATAAGAATCTCAGGGAAATTAAAGCCATATATATATATATTTTTTCCATAACATTTCATGTATAATTTCAGGGAGTTCATGGATTTCTTGATTCCTACCTATGGCTACTTGGGGGTCCAAGATCCTGATTTTGATGATATAAAGTGTTTTCTGGGTTGGGCTTTGTAGTGTACACTTTTTTCTTCTGTCCTCAGGTGATGTATATAAGGACTTCAAATGTTTTCCTATGACCAATTGAATGTGAAACTCTAATGCAGCCTAGAGGGCCCCTGGTCCTTGAAAATCTGGTCAAACTCAACCTGGATCCCTATTACTGGCCTGTAATGTACAAATCATTTCTATGAGTCCTTGTGACTTCACTGTCATCCTTCTTGGTGGTCCTGCTAGCAGTTGCATACTGTTTCTCTTGTGCTCTGTGATGCCCTATAAACAGAACTCAGCTTCCTTATGGATTTCATAATGAGTCTACACTGAACATTTTGTGATTTTGGTGAAGGGTCATGTTGTGGAGTGTAGCATTTCACCATCTTGATCACTGTGTCTTGCTTACCCATGTCCCCTCTGGCACGTCAAAGACTTTCTCCCTTTGCCTTTGATGGACTCTGGGGAATGTCTCCCTGAAGAATGGCACCCTGAATGCTGGTTTTTTTAAACGGTTTGGATTTGAGCAGATGTTGGAGAGGCTTGACTCTGATACCTTCTTATCTGTCTAAAGACCAGGTCTCCACAAAAGAGAAAGATTTGCCTCAGTCCTCTGCCTGAGGCTTATTAACTAAATTCATATTACAAGGAGGAAGACTGAGGAATATCACTGCACCTGGGTAGATTTTGTCACAAGCTATTGCCTGTCTTTTAATCCCATCCAATGTCCAAAGAGGATCATTTAGAAACTACTGCCTCCGTGTTGAACCCATTTGATCCCTCTAAGAATCACTTACTACCCCTCAAAATTGCCTGCCTTCCCCTCTTCCCTATGAAGAAGAGTAGATGAAGTATTTGAATCTTATTGGGTTATTAGGTACTCACCTTCTCATGATGTTCTATAAACAGGCATAAATTTGTATGCCTTTTTCTCCTGGTAATCTGTCTGTCATCAGTTCATTTCAGTGAACTGTACAGATAGTGGAAGGGAAGCTTTCCCTTCACCTCTATAGCTCTTTCCTATCTAGTCCTCAGCTGCATTTAGACCTGCTTAGGCATTAATTTCTATCCTATCCAATCATCAGAAAAGTTCTTTTCCAAGAAAAAGTTCTTACTGCTCCTTTCCTAGTAGAAATTGGTAGAAAATGTCTCCCCCTCTCACTCTTTATGAGTGAATGTCATTTGTAACTGTTGTATATCACTCTTTTCCTAGTGCCTGGAAAAGTACCCTTCCCACATTTAGGTTCACTCACTGGATGAGAGAGGAAGGAAGGCAGGGCAGAGGGGAAGAAGGGAGAAGGGAAACAGAAAGGAGGAGACAGATCCATAACCTTGTCCTGCATCAGATCCTGACAGCATTATCCAGCTCAGAGATGCTATTTAAGGTAGTTGTCCTCCTACTCATTACTGTCGAGAAGGCTTTTGCCCTTTTTTTTTTTCATTTCCAGTATCTCAGCTATTTTTTTTCTCAAGTTAATTTCTAGCCCTCAGAATAGATTCACACTATGGCTCTTCCTCTACTTTTTTTTTTCCTTCATGAAGAGAAGTTCATAGCCCCGCAATCCCCTTGGAGGTAATTAATTAGTTCATGGGGTATCATCACTAAGCCAGAAGCATGTTGGCTTTAATTTCCCTGAGATTCTATTCCCTCCATTAACTTCACCTTTCCTCAGTCAGGGTAAAAATTAATTGTGTGTCTCCCTTTTTTGGAAATCATTTGTCCCTCTGACAGTTTTTTTCTTAGAACAGTCATCTCCTCACTTCCTATAAATTGTAATCTTCCTGTATGACTTTTCCCTTATCAAAAAGAATTTACTGAGACTTGGGAATGAGCCTGCTTTGGCCCCTAATAAAAAGAAATAATTGTGAGACTCTTCATTTCTTCAGGAGACCTCTGCATGGGATTCTGGGGGAGATCATGGGTTGGTTCTCGTGTCGCTTGGGAATTCAGATTGTGGAAGCTCTGATGAATTAAATGGAAAGAGCAAGTTAGAAGCAGTCCTGGACAACTTCCTGTTTTTCAGGAAGTAGGGGCTTGGCTTCAGCTTCCTATGGTGATACTCTCTCTGAATCAGCCCAAGAGAGGCACAAGAAAAGGAAGCATCCTTCCCTTATAAAATTGAATTAATATTTCTAGACAAGTAGCACTGAGTTGAGTGAGAGCCTGCTAAACCAATAATTTTATCACATTCAAGAATTTCCATCTCACACAGTCTGTGTGCTGTGTGAGTGAGAGGGATGGTCCCTTCAGTCTTCAGCTCAAGGTGTATCGCATGGAAGTCAAGGCTACTCCTTGGGTAAAGTGGTACTGGGGACCAGGTTACTTGAATGTATGCAATACTAAGAATGACACACTGAGGGTTACAAGACCCCAAATGTACAAAATTACAGCAGACCCACACCAAGACACATTATGATGAGAATGACTAACACAAAAAATATAAAATCTTAAAGGCCCTGAGAGAAAAAAATCAAATCACATATAGGGGGAAACCAATTCTGAACTTAATGGATTTCTCAACCCAGACCCTCAAAGCTAGGAGGGCCTGGAATAATATATTTCAAGTTCTAAAAGAAAATGGATGCCAACCAGCAAAATTAAGTTTCAGATTTGAAGATGAACTTAAAACCTTCCATAACAAACAAAAATTAAAAGAATTCACAACTAGAAAGTCAAAAGAACATTCTCAACAAAATATTCCAAGAGGATGAAGTGGAAAAAAAAGTGAAAACTAGCAAAGGGAGGATCTACACTAAAGGAATATTCAACCAAAGGAGAAACTAAGTCAAATTAAAAACAGAAATAAGTCAAAATGACAGGGAATACAAATAGACTTAAAGACAAGAATCATATGATCATCTCAATAGATGCAGAAAAAGCATTTGACAAAATACAGCACACCTTCATGTTAAAAACACTAGAAAAACTAGGGATAATAGAAACACACCTCAACATTGTAAAAGCTATATATGCTAATCCCTTGGCCAGTATCATTCTAAATATAGAAAAATTGAAAGCATTTCCTCTAAGACTGGAACAAGGCAAGGATATCCTCTTTCACCACTTCTATTCAACATCATCCTTGGAACATAGCCAGAGCAATTAGAGAAAAGAAAGAAATTAAAGGAATAAAAATAGGTAAAGAAGAATTCAAACTATCACTATTTGCTGATGACATTATTCTATATCTAGAAGATCCAAAAATTTCCAACAGAAAACTTCTAGAACTAATAAGTGAATTTAGCAAAGTAGAAGAATACAAAATCAATATCCATAAATCAAACACATTCCCATACATCAGCGATGAATCCACTGAAAGAGAAATTAGGAAAACTACCTCATTCACAATAGCCTCAAATAAAATAATACCTGGATATAAATCTAACAGAAGAGGTGAAAGACTGCCGCAATGAAATCTACAGAATACTAAAGAAATTGAAGAAAACCTCAGAAGATGAAGAGATCTTTCATGCTCCTGGATAGGCAAAATTAATATTGTCAAAATGGCCATACTACCAAAAGCTTTCTACAGATTTAATGCAGTTCCTACTGAAATCCCATTGACACTCTTCATGGAAATAGAAAAAGCCATCATGAAATTTATTTGGAAAAATAAGAGACGTAGAATAGCCAAAGCAATCCTTAGCAAGAAAAGTGAAGCAGAAGGCATCACAATATCAGACCTTAAACTATACTACAAAGCTATAGTAACAAAAATGGCATGGTATTGGCGCCAAAATGGAATTGTAGATCAATAGTACAAAATAGAGGACACAGAGACAAACCCACACAAATACAGTTTTCTCATACTAGACAAAGGTGCCAAAAACATTCACTGGAGAAAATATAGCCTCTTCAACAAATGGTGCTGACAAAACTGGAAATCCATATGTAGCAAAATGAAATTAAGCCCCTATCTCTCACCCCACACAAAACTCAATTCAAAGTGGATCAAAGACTTAAGTACTAGAACAGAGACCCATGCCTAACAGAAGAAAAAGTTGGCCTGAATCTTCACCATGTCAGCCTAGAATCTGACTTCTTTAACAAGAAAGCACAAGAAGTAAAACCAAGGATCAATAAATGGGATGGATTCAAATTAAAAAGCTTCTTCTCAGCAAAGGAAACAATCAATAATGTGAGGAGATTGGGAGAAAATCTTTACCACATGCACCTCTGATAAAGCATTAATCTCTAGGATATATAAAGAACCCAAAATACTTAACATCAAAAAAACAAATAAGCCAATCGATAAATGGGCTAAGGACCTGAACAGACACTTCTCAGAAGATGATATACAATCAATCAACAAATATATGAAAAAGTGTTTATCATCTCTGGCAAGTAGAGAAATGCAAATCAAAACTACTCTAAGATTTCATCTCACTCCAGCCGGAATAGCAATTATCAAGAACACAGGAAACAATATATGTTGGTGAGGATGTGGGGAAAGAGGTACACTCATACATTGCTTGTGGGACTGCAAATTGGTACAACCACCATGGAAATCAGTATGGAGATTCATAAGAAAACTTGGAATGGAACCACCATTTGACCTAGCTATCCCATTCCTTGGTTTATATCCAAAGGACTTAAAATCAGCATACTACAGTAATGCAGCCATGTCAGCTCAATTTACAGTAGCTAAACTATGGAACCAATCTAGGTGTCCTTTAATAATAGTTGAATGGATAAAAAAATGTGGTGTATATATTTAATGGAATATTACTCAGCTTTAAAGAAGAGTGAATATGGCATTTTCCAGTAAATGGATGGAGTTGGAGAATATCATACTAAGTGAAATAAGCCAATCCCCCAAAACCAAAGGCCGAATGTTTTCTCTAATATGCAGATGCTAATTCACATTAAGAGGGATGGGGCACTTGAGAAGAATAGAGTTAACTTACATTAAGTAAAGGGAAGTGAAGGGAAGAGAGGGGAGGGGATGTGGGAGTAGGAAGGATAGTAGAATGAAACAGACATTATTACTGTATGTATATATGTGACTGCATGACCAATGTGATTCTACAACATGTACACTCAGAGAAATGAGAAACTATATCCCATCTATGTATGGTATATTAAAGTGCATAAATGCATTCTACTGTCATGTATAACTAATTAAGACAAATAAAAAATTTAAAAAACTAAAGAGGAAAGTATTCCTCCCAAGATAGAACTAGTTGAAGAGGATCCTCAAAAGCCCTTGGAAAATGTTGGTGGGGAAGCAACTGGTTTAGCTTCTATTTGTTTCACACTCTACTTTAGACAACAAAGGTTAAGAGGAAGGCAGACTCAGTCTTCACTCAAGGGCACCAATAGTCTTGTGGGGTAGAGAAAATAGTAAATGGATAACTTAAAATAAATTTAAATTTCAGCAGTGAAGTGATTAAGGTAAATTTTCTTATGGAACTAGCATCAACACTAAGTTTGTATTAACTTAAAATAATGCTTAGTGGTAATGTCACATTGGAAGGCAGGATAAAAATTGTGTATATGTGATAACAGCTGTATTTTTTTAAGAAAAGAACAGTGACCCTCTTCCAATTAAAATCTTCCAGTATTTCCACTTTCTGGTGGAAGCACAGAGACTCTCCATGACCTGGCTTCACTTACATCTCCCAAAGCACCTCTTTCCATGTGTCTTCCTCTACCCATTCTATCACACTCAGCCCAACTTCTTTTTTATCTTGAGCATTGTTTGGTAATCATACCCCCCCTCTTTCCAGCTTATCTCCTGCTAGAATTAGAAATAGACATAAGTTTTCTACTTGGCTGACTTTAAGAACAAAGACAAATGGGCAGGCTCTGAGAATTTGGATGAAGCTTGCATGTGTTTTAAACCACACTCTGCACTGTGCAAACCTTTTCCACAGACAGGTGTGAATGTGGTGAGGGGAACCATACCACAAACTGTAAAAAGAACAGAAAGATGATCACCAAGTAAGATGCTGAAA
This sequence comes from Marmota marmota marmota, assembly GCF_001458135.2. Classification (NCBI taxonomy): domain Eukaryota; kingdom Metazoa; phylum Chordata; class Mammalia; order Rodentia; family Sciuridae; genus Marmota; species Marmota marmota. The sequence goes on from NW_026000026.1 coordinate 74,820,105, forward strand.
TTCAGACTGACTTTAGATTTTAGATTCTGCGTGAGCTCCTTAGATCCTCTGTTAGCTATAAAATGAATGAATTACCCAGGAAAACCTTCCCCATGCTTTGCAGAATCACCTGGGCCCTTTAAGACATTCTGTTGGAGCAAGAGTGATATCTGACAGGACACACTGGGCACTGAACTTCTCAAAGTAAACTTGGAAATGGATCGTAATGATACTGTCATTTGAACATTGGGAATCGGGTCAAACTTCAACAATCAGAGATAAACCCAGGATGTGCATCTGGGACTCTGACATACTCAGCTCTGTGTCACTAGCACCAAACAAAATATCCAACCAGAAAGAGATTAATCAATCAGAATTTCAGCTGAACTTCAGAACAGAATTTCCTTTTCAGAAAAAATTAACTAGGATTTTGAAGTGAGTCTTATACTTGAGAATAGAAATGTAAATGTGGGGTTATTCATTTCTTTGGAAGATCTCTTCATGGGATACCAGAAGAGATTAGGGTTGATACTTACAAACTGGGTGACTGGGTGGTGCCAACTAAAAGGACCACCCAAGTGGCACTATACATGTAACAAGATGAAAACAGATATGCGTTCCTTGACTCCCCTCAGGGAGAGACAAATCCACTCTGCATAGGTGAGTGGATATTCTAATGAGACACATGGGGGTAAAGAGGGTAGAACATGCAAGGGGCATGTGCAGGCAAATTAGATAATCAAATGACCTTCTAAAAAGCATGGTCCCATGGCTCCTCATGGTTTCATCTCTGCAGTAGGGTTAAATCAAGTTAAATCAAGGGCAGAATTAAATCACTTGGAATGTTAATGGAGAGGTAGAGCCTGCCTGGAGACCTCCATTCTCAGTCTTTATGCAGTTTCCCACCTGTCTGCTGAATAAATGGTGAACAAATATTTAGAGTATCTTTATTTATATGACTGCTAATTATCAGACCTTCTGTAGAGCCCATATGTGCTCCAATCCCCTCATGAGCTGGGCTGCGATGTGGAGCCCTCTAGGTGTGCTAATTATATGCAGTGGTTCCACATGCATTGAGGGAATTACTCTCCTTATTTCATCACATTGGAGGGAAGCAGATCAGTGAAAAGTTCAAGAGTTAGAAGAAACTTGAAGAATTAGGTTTGATTATTTTTCAAGTTTACAGCAACAGGAACTTGTTGAGGGGTTGGAGGGGGAGGATGGGGGGCATGTGTCTTAGATAACTTTGTGAATGTCTTAATAAATAGATAAGAATTTTGTTCACTTTGCATTTTCAGTATTAGAAAGCAACTCAGACCCAAGTGAGTCTTGAGAACTGGATGTTCTCCCCTACAGGGTAAAGAGATTCCACAAACAGATGTGTGCTCAGCCTTCTTGACTGGTGCAGGTAAAGAGTGGGGTTGGGTTAGGCAGAGTATCAGAAGACACTGTCAATGATTAAGCCGGAAAACATCAAAGGAGAATCCATCTCTTCAAGTTCTCATCACAGTATTTAATTTGTCTCCAAAATGCTAGAGCAACTTTAGTAGAATCCCAGTCTGTCTTGTGAATCCCTACCCACCCTTCAAAACCCTCTTGGGTTCCTGTGTCACTGGCCTAGAGAGCAGTTCTGACCTGCCCCACTTAGAATGAGTCTGCACTTTCCAGACACAGCTATTGACACTCTACCCCACTGTACCTTTGCAGTTCTTCCTTTCTCACTGAGGTCCTTGAGACTAGGTATTGTTTTTTATTTATCTCTGGCTCCTTAATTTATCCTAGAGTTTGGCTCTCTGCAACTGTTTGTGATGTATGTGCTTAAAAAGAAACACACTTATCATATGTATGGTATTTATTCTGAAATTTTTGGTAAAAAACATGAATAAATGTCCTGTTTTTATTTTCTTTCTCTTTTTTTTTCCTGGTTGGTCATCATGGGTTATTCTAATCTAATTACTTAAATTATTTCATGGATAAATTTAAATAATTATACCTTAGCTTCAGAACTTGTTAAATGGTTCAGCCGGGATTAGGACACATGAATCCAAAGACATGGGCTCCAACTCTGGTGCTCTTTCTTTCCCTTTTTTAATTTCTGGTTTACAAAAAATTCTTTCACCTAGAGACAACCAGCATCAACGTTTTGGCAAATGTCCCTTCCAATATGTGGGTGTGTGTTCACATGCACGTGCATATAATTTTATACATATACCCAGATATTAAAGGGGACCCTTCAAATGTTTCCAGAGTCTCACCTTCTGAGGCTCTGAATCTCAGGATCATGGAAGACAAGAGCACGTGCATTCCAAGGAAGAGGCTAGAACATGTTAATGATCTGGCTGACAACTGAGTGACTGGTTGTCCACTATCAACACACCTCCAGCCCTTATAAGCAAATAGCTGGATGTGTATCCAGGGGAGAACCATTCAACATAAAAGAAACCACAGGAGAACACTATGCTGAGCCTTTCCTTCCCATGAAGCCCAGTGAAGGACCAGAGGGAATGAGGTCCCTGCCCTCTAGAGAATGAGGTCCCTGCCCTCTGAGTAGGTGCCTGTTGATAATGCCTAGTTTAATAAAGCAATGTCCACGATCATGAGAAATTGGCAAATTGGTATTATTAAATTACTAATTAGTAATGGGTATTTGTATTGCTTTTTTGGCTTGTGTTTCATTGGAAATGTATTTGGGGTATAAATATCTTAGAAATTTCAAAGGAGACAGTATAGTTTTGGGTATGATTGCACACGTGTGTATAGCTCTAGATGTGTGCATAAGGGTACAATGAGCACATTAATGAAGGTAGGCACTGGGTGCATTCAGAAGCTTAGTCTTCCTTTTGACACTGCTTGTTTTTCTCTTCTGCCAAGTTCTTATTGAGTCCATCCATGTTAAATGTGTCAGAGGGTTTATTAGGAGGTACTCAGTTATGTTGATTAGGAAGCTTTGTCTATATCCATGTCATAAAAGGGATAGATTCCTAGTCTTTTTGCTGACCGACCCCCACCCCTTCAGTGATCACATATATACTGAGGTTTGGGAGGAACAGACTCCTCTAACTGAAATTAACCAGTCGATGCAGAGTGAGAGATAGAACCTTGGTCAGAACACTGTTTACAGAGAAACCTGAGGTGAACCTCAGCAGGAAGGGTTTATATTTAATAATACATATGGGATAGTTGCATGCAAAGGCCAGACAAATAAAGTGAATGTGTGAGATGAGCAGACTGTAAGAAAGAAATGTGGGTTGATGAGGGATGGAGATTGAAACCATTTCCTACATCAGAGTGAAAACAAGCAGTGGGCAGGACTCCAGGACTCCAGGACACCCACCAGATGATGAAATGCCAAACCCTAGATGTATTACATTTTCTCTGTACATACTCCCCTAGGATGAAGTTTAATTTATAAACCAGACATAGTAAGAAATTAACAATAACTAATAATGAAATAATTATACTGTAATAAAAGTTATGTGAATATAGTCTCTCTTTTAAAATATCTTATTGTATTATAGGCACCCTTCTTCTTGTGATTATGTGAGATGTTACGATTCCTATGTGATGAGACAAAATGAGGTGAATGACGTGAGTCCTGTAATGTCATCTAGCTATGATGGCGATGGTTGAGCATGGGCAACTGAAGTAGCAGATAAGGACAAACTGCTGTATGGTAATTTGGACTTCAACACTAGCTGATTGTTGCTACAATTTGGGATTTTGGGTCCAGTGTTGCTATATCTTTTTTTTTTCTTTAAAGACAGAAAACAGATTTTACTTGAATTCTCCTGACTTTATTGGCAATTAATTAAAAGAGGAGCATGGGTCAGACGAAATACATTGGCGGGCCACATTTCATGTTTAGACCATAAATTTGTCTCCTATGTCTTAGAATCTGGATGACAGTCACTAGCAGCCTGAGTAAACTTGTCACACTGCCCCCCCCCCCATTCCCAACACTAGAGAGTACAAGGAGACAGGAACACCTACCTCTCTGGTGTGGTAAATCATGTTATTTTCATCTGAAGTTAGAGCTTTGACTGTGGCCCAAGGGTTCATTTCTGGAAACCAGAAATCTCTTTCTGCTTTTGTTAATGCTTTTGGCTAATCTCAATGGATATTAGACTGGACTGAAGAAAATTGAAATGGGTACTCAAGGACCAATCCTTGGGCTTTATAAATCCTTCCTTCCAAATGAATCCTATACCAAAATCCATCCTTTTTCCATTTCCTTTATCTAGGTGCTGAATGTTTAACACTGAGTTTTTACTTTGGCTGACAGAACCTGTAAGATCAATCTGTTCAGTTAATAGATGGTGATGTTTAACGATGGAATGTGTTCACTCATTTCCATGACAGCAAAATCGTTTGGCACCAGATTTGTGGAGTCATTGAAAACACAGCTCTCACTTTTCAACCTTCACTGGTGAAGGTTTCTTATGCTACAATATGTATTGAATACCTGTAAACTAATATAATGTGTCTGATACTATTTTAGTTTCTGAAAATGCAAAGAACCCCAAGCAGACAATTCCATAAATTCCTGTGAGTATAAATCAAATATAAAATAACATACTTGGTGCTGCTTCTAATATAAGCATTCAACGTGGAAATAGAAAAACATTGCACAAACTCCCAAACTATGCTATCCTCAAAGGATAGAGGAAAAGATTGCAGCCATACTGGAGAGACAGGGAAAGGAAATGCCTAGAAGGGAAGAAAAGACAACAAAGAGAAGATAGTAGTGAAGATAGTGAAATTAAAACACCTGTAGGTGTAGGTGAGTAGCAGCAGCTCTCTGGATCAGAGACTCCTGGGTCTTTATCAATGTATCTCCAGTTCTCAGCTCCGAATTTCACACATGAGAAATCAATAAGCAGAAATGGCTCCTTTGGTGGAAGTTGGGTTGTGGTTCACTGTAGCTGCATTAGTAACTGGGTTTCTCCGGCAGAGTTTAAAGAAAATTCTGATTAGAAAGAATAAGTCAGCATGAATGTTCCAGTAATAACCACAGTTTTAAAAAAAAGGCAATAAGGACTAGAAATCAGACTGTGACAATATAAACAGAGATTCAAGATGGTATCTGCTTAGTGAAATGTCTCCAGGAACAGAAATCTGACAGACTTGGGTTCCAATGTGGTTAAGTAACTGTTGCTCTGCTTGACTTTATTTTTGATATTATGCCTTTTCAGAATAAAATCCTTGACAAGAAATCAGTAGCTTGGTTGAGATCATCAAAGTGAAATTATTTCACAAGTCAAGCTTTCCTATCAGCTGGTTCTCCTAAGGCATATTATGGCATTTGTCTCAATGAACATCAATTTAAACAGTTCCCGTGTATTTATGGAGGCAAAGCCAAAAACTGCAAAAGTCAACAAGTTAGGAAACTTTTTTTTTTTTTTAAGAATTGAGAAACATTTAACTCAGCTGGGACTATAGTTCTTTTTGCTCTCTAAACTCTGCTATGGGGGTGGGGGTGGGAATGTTGGGTTTTTAAAATCACAACTTTATCAAGTATAAGAATCTTATTTTTTTTCTATTTAGATATAAAATTAAATGAACAGGCCATTAATGGAAGGATGTTTCCAAATATTCTTGTCACATTCATAAACCAATTCCATTTGGAATGTGTAAATAATTTGGAAAGGAGTGATTTGTTATTGTTGGGATACCTCAGATAGTATTTCATCCTTCTCTTTGGTTTAGTATGAATGGAAAAAATAGAGTATGTTTGGGATTCAGAAGAAGTGACAACTTCAGGAAAATACAGCTTCAAAGCGGTCATGTATTCATTCAATCATTGAAATGGTCATTGGACACATCGTGGGCAGGGAGCCGTATACCACAGAAGATATAGGGATGAATAAAATGGAGATGGTCCTGCCCTCATGAAGTTTGTAACCTATGGGTGAAACACACAGCCAACAGACATTTCAAGTATGGTGAGGACCATAAAATAAAGTTCAGGCTATAAGGGAAGTCAAGGAGTCAGGGATTTGATGTGTAGAAAGTTGTTACGAAGGGAATAGGGCAGGTGGAAGGGGGTAAGTGCTCTTATTCTGAATGTTGTGCCTGCTGAGCTCCAGACTGATCACAGATGGCAGGAGAGAACTGAAGCAAGAATAGCAGCAAAACCATAGAGCCAAGCCCCGTTTGACCCACAGAATCATGAGTGATTATGAAGTGGTTGTTAGTTTAACCTACTACCTTTGGGGGCCAATTATTGAGTGGCAATAAATAACCGACCTGTGATGGCTGACTTCCATTTTGCAAGTAAAAGTGACCTTCATTAATGGTGAGTCAGGAAATCCCAGGGGCTGGAATGAGTCTCAACCAAGAATCTCAGTGTCTCAAAGTATGTGCCCCACGGATGTCTAGGTGAGATTGGAAGTTTTATGGGCGAGTGCCTGCATATCGGTAGAGCTAATGGTGAAGGGAGGGGAATTTTGTGCTGTTTCCACTAACAGGCCTTGTGGAGTGCGTCTGAATCCTCAGACTTCATGTTTGAAGGTAGCCCAGTGCAGGGCTTGGGAGCAGAGGGGGCCAAAGGGAATGTGGTACTGATTTGGTGATGACTCTAGGGTTCTACAGCTTCCACTAGCCTGAATGTTGCTCTGTGGGAGAGAACTGCTTTAGCTACCTCATGTTCCAGGGCTCGCCTTCATCTCCGGTGCGGCCGTTCTGCCTCTGGTTTTACATCTTACCTCCTCCTTCCTGGTAAATTCTTCCTTCTAGGTAAAGTAACCTAACCTCTAAACTGTAATTTGTCCATCTGTAAAAGTGGGGGAATGACAACAGCTACTGTGAGAGCTGAGCAAGGTGATGCACGGGTAGCACTTAGGTCACCAGGCTTCCTTGGAAATTCAGCAATGGCTAAACATATTATTATTCTACTTGTAAACGTTCCTAATTGATAAGAAAGTAATTACCTAAACGTTGTCTATAGTTGGCTTCTAAAAAATAATGGCCATTGGTTAGGCACAGGATTAAAAATGATAATCGGTCTGTGACCATATCCACAAACTCAAATAATCCTTAATTACAGGTTGTGCTACAAACTACAAAATGCCCACTGCCCACTTACCATTTGATTATTATTTTCTATCTCCCCAGCTGATCACTGGCCCAGGAATAAGACTCAGTTTTATTTAAACAGATCCAATTTCCCCTGGACTCAGATGGAGGCTATTGACTTAAAATGAACAGCAGGGAGCCATTGAGTTTCTCTGAATCTCTGTTTTCTTATTCATGAAAGGAAGATGTTATAATAGTTCCAATCTCAAAGTGTTGTTGGAAGGTTTTTTCCCGGACACTCTATGAGAGAGCATCCCTAGTAATCAGCTCACAGTGCATCCCAGTCAATGTTAAGTTTCTTTCTGTCCTTCATTTTTGGGTACATGTCAAACTTTCAGGTGGGCTGCTATGAGCATAAAACTTGAAGATGAAGAATGTGCGTCTCATCTGCGAGGTATGTGTGCTCCATTCAGAGAGCCAGGTGTAAGCAGAAGTTTTTATTGTTGAAATATTACTGCATATTTCCTCTCCTTCTAGACTGTTCTTTGTTATTTGTGTCTTAAACAAGCCATGAATGAGAACCAAACCCGACATAGTCCATGTAAGCAGCATCAGATTAAAAGTTGTTTTCACAGCCTCATCTAAAGGCCAGTCTCCAGTGAGAAGGGACGTGTGTGGTGAAGTGGGGGGCTGGAGCATGGGATGAGGTATAGCTGTGTGGTAATTTGACCTAATGTAAGGCCAGGTGACCCTTTCGGGAAATGGAAACTCAGTGATCATCAGATTATGAAACTGGCAATTTGGGATTTTCTTTTTTTTCATAACAAGTGATTTAGGAAGCCAGAAATTTATTGGGAAATAATTTGCTTACCTAACAAACACATTTCTAGTTGACAGTTTCAGAACAAATTTGAAACAAGTTGGTTCTGGTTAGCAATGGCACAATATTGGAAAACTTTAGAGTTACCAGGGAACATTTCTTCCAGCCCTTGTTACTATTGGTATTCTTCACTTGGTAAATGTACTTATGCACACTGCAATATACTCCTGTACTTTATCACACTTTAAAGAAAGGTCATTTTAATAACTCAGATGATTTTGGGAATCCAACTTTTGATATGTTAAAATATCCTTTTATTGTTAGGTGCTATTAGTAAGAGCAGAAGGGAAAAAAAAAACAAAACTCTGATTATTTGCCTTTAGCAGTTCCATAGATTTCTTATTTAAATGATTAAAAATAGCAAATAATTCCTTTAAAATCTTTTTTCCTTTTAATCAGTGAGGATACTTGATAGTTCCTACAACGTAGTAAATTTGCAGGCAACTCGGGGCTGACATCAGAAAGGGCCTGTGGGAATGCACAGTGAGCTAGTGTTCAAGATGGTTGGCAGGAGAAGGAAGGGCTGGCTGATACCATGCATTCCTTTTTCTGGGAAAACGGTTTAAGATGACTTCAATAATTGGGCTCATTATTTTAATATAGCTAAATATCAAAATATTCAGTTGTAAAACCAAATAATATGTGGATTTTATGTTTCTGTGGAATTTAGGAATATGGATCACAGATGTTGTTCGGAAACAACTGAAGCTCAAAAGAGTGTGTTTAATAGGAATAAGCTCTAAATATTAGCAAAAGTACTTGAGATTTTCCTACCGTAATATGTGACCAAATTCTAATTTCTTTTTTGTTATTTACATTTAAAAAGTACTGTGTAGGATAAAGTCAGTTTTGCCAATTGATTAGATCTCGGATGTTTATAAATTCTTATATGCAGATTTTCAATCTTTGATTAGAGACTGTTAGTCTACTACCTGGCATTTGGAGAGGCAAACATGAACACTGTAATCTGTTTTATTATTTCATGTTTCCTGCTATATGTCCTTGGTGAAACTGAGGTGCAGATGGTTGAGAAAGATTAGTTCAGATTTTTAGTTTGCTTGGGTTTGGGCAAAGTTTGGATATTTTACTACAGACTCAATATTCTTAAGTCTATAGAATCACATATTTTCAAAAGTTTTCATTGTAATACAAATGAAGAATTTATTTTTATTTTTTTGGTGATATTCAACTCTTGCAGATTCGTAGTTTAGTGAATGATATAAAATTATCTATTTGAGAGGCAAAAGAAAACAAAAAAGTGAAATTCTTATGTGGAAATATCACCCCACCCCAAAACTCAAACAAACAAACAAACAAACAAACAAAAAACCAGACTTCTATGCCTAGAAGTTGTATTTGAAAACTTGTATTCAACAGCTTGACACCAACTTGAACTTTGAAACATTTTAGGACCTCTCAGCAAGCAGCTGAAAAAAATATGTGAGCAGCTGGGTGCCTGAGTATTTAGTAATACCAAACAAATGAGTATAGTAGGAAAGAAAACATAAAATAATTTCCCAGGTACTTCAATATAAAAGGCTTCACTGTTTTTGAACTAATTGTTTTTCTTTCTTTTTGTCAGTAAATATTTTGTTGCACCTGAAATCATAGGAAATTTTCACTGAAAAGCAAGATGAATTGATTCTTTAGGTCACTCTGGTGTTTTGAATTTAGTATTTAAACTTTCATCTATGTTACATATCAGTGTTGCAATAGTAAAGTCATCCAATGTGTAGGAAGGTTGTTATGCTACTTGCAAGATGAAATGCTCCCTCATAAATGGGTGAATCCTCTTGTAATCCCTCAGCGGAAGGGTCCTGTCAATGCCAACACAGTTTCTGTAACTGTCTGCTATCACTTTCTAGAAATTAGGATATATTTCCCTATAAGGCAGTGTAAGGGGATCCTTGCGTGGCCGTATAAAAACGGAACAAATACTGTTTTAAAGTATGAGGACGTTTTAGGATGAAAATTTTATTTGGATGTGTGCTCAGTTTAATACTAGTCCTTGTTTTTAGTTCAAACTAGAGGTCTCTCGTAAGTAGGGGTCACAACGGAGTAATTTTTTTCTCTGGATTTAGATTCGTCCTTACAAGGTTGACATCAGCTTCCAAGGACTCACTTGGTTTCTGCATACAGATAGATTGCACCGATTCTCCTTTCCTGGGCACACAATCATACTGTTTAGATGCCAAGTCCCGCGTCTGCTTTGAAAGCCGTTTCAATTGGCTGCCCCAAATAGCTCTAGGGCTTAACTTCCCTACATGAGTCATCCTGTCTTTTCAAATCCTCTGAATCAGTTTCTTCAAGATTCAAACTTCAATTCAAGAAACATTCACTGTGGCTCTCCTATAATAGTGACTACATTTGACATTTGAAGCTAGATAAAATCCTGGACTCTGCTCTTACAGTCTGAGCAGAACTGCTGTGAAATTGAATGACTACTACACCCTACTTGAGTATGTTGGTAGCTGATTGAAAGGTGAAAAGTGAAGAACCAGGAATCAGACTTGAATACTGGGCTCTCTCACTTGCTAGCCTTCTGCCTTGCATAGGTTTTGCGATTTCCTGAACAATGTTCCATCCTGTGTAAAACTAGGATAACCACATCACATGCCTCAGAGGACTATTGCGAGGACTAAATGAGATAATCAGAATAAACCTCTTATCTACAGACATTCGCATTAATGCTCACCTACTCTTATGACTCTCACTCTGTAATACTTGTGATTGACAAAAAGTGCATTTATGTGTTAGACAAATTTAAATCTGGCAGGACTGCAGATATCATGTAAATCAGTAACAGCCCCATCACTCAGGGTCCCAATGAAACAGAAGACCCACTAGTTCTTTGAACAAGAAATAATTAAATGAAAAGAATCATTAGCTAGCATAAACTTGTCAAGTATGTGACTAAAAAGATAAAGAAAACTTAAAAGCAACTATCATTATTAGGGCTGAAGGAACAAGGGGAGGAAACTTGGAAGCTTAGAGAAGGACTGAAACTCAGACCTCTAGGGAAAGAGACCCGCCTGGCCCTCTCTGCACTCAAAGGGACCTGTCAGTTGGGTTTAGACTTCAGAGCAGGAGGCCTTGGAGGGCTGGTGCTTGAGCTGATATACTCAAGGGGGTTCAGTGAACTGGTTCTACAAATGCTGGGAAAACTGTGTATTAAATTCACCTGTGCTATTGGGAGGCCTGCCACAGCCAAGGTAAAGAAGAATACCCAGGACCAGGAGGGAAAGAGAATGCTACCTATCTTTCCAGGTCTAGTTCTTTCAAGAACTGGCTTCATCTTGTCCTGAGGTTCAAGTCTACTCTCTGTCCTTAAAATAAACACTTCATTTTTATTCAGGCTAACTAGAATATCTTTTTCTTGGGGGAAGGAAAGTCTTAACCAACACAGATTTCATGAAAAGAAATCAATATCTTGCCTACATGCAGTATACCTTTAACCATATCACCAGCTTCCATATGGCCGTATATTTTAAAAATTCACACCAACTGTTGTAATTTGCTTAGAGAATGTGAGTTAAAGCTTTACCTGTATAAATTCATGACCCCAATATTGTCTGTGAACTTTACTGTGATTATTTGATGCAGCTCCATATTTTTTAATTACTCCCACTGCTTCTGAGTGAAAAGCATGGATATGCACATCAAGTTGTGCAGAATGCCCCAAGCAATTTGGAAAGAATGACTCTGGACAACCATTTGTTCCACCTCACACTTGTAGAGCTGCTCAAAGGAAATCTTGAATTTCTTAAAGAGAATTTCAGTTCTCCTGGAGTGAGTGAGGTAAAAAAAATATGTTCATTTTGCATATCAAGTTTGATTTTGCGGTTAATTTCAGTCAGTACGTTAGTGCCTCTTACAGTCTTGGCATCAATATCAACTCTCTGTAGTGATAGAAATGCCTGGAAAAGATTATTGTATATGCTACAATAGTGCAAATTATAAGAAAAGTAATGGTCTTTCCCTATCTCATCAAGAACAATCATTTGGGGTCCCAAGATTTTGTGTTAACAGTAGGATTTACTGTTAACACAAAATCTGTTGAGCATTGAAGGAGGTAATGGAAAGAGAAACTGACAACAATATGAGTAGGGGAAAAATCAGCAAATTAGCAGCACAGCTTTTATTATTATTACAATTATTTTTGGTGTCTTAATGCTTTCTGACACAGACTTGTCCAAATTGCAGGATAGCATGGTGGAAGAATGGGGAGAGACCTGGAAAAGGAGGATTAAGCTCAACTAAAATCACACTCGGCTTGCATGACAACAGGACATTTTTGAGTGACTTTTTCCACACTCATAAACTCTGTGTGTGTATGTTTAAATTTTGTGGTGGTATATCAGTTCAGAATGTTTGACAGGCACTTTAGTTTTGAATATTGGGAGACACACAGTTTATCATCATGTTATTTGCATGCTGCTGACTCATTTCACATGTCTAGGCTATTTTGAGGTTTAATCTTACTGGATAAATCCTTTAAAAATACATCTTCATTCATTTGTATAGGCTGAAGTGTTTGCAACTGAATTCTTTTCCTTCTGTTCCCTGTTACATTTCACCACATGACAAGCATTTTTTTAAGCATTTAAAGAAAAATGCAACGATGACAGAAAAAAAAGCCTTTAGTTGGGTCTGCATGGAAGGATTCTGCTACATAAGTCTAAGTTGTATAAGACTGAAAACTGAACAAATTGCATAAGGCAAAGAACTGATGTTTGTGTAGGTTTGCTCCTGAGGCTATGTGATACAGAGCTTCTGTGGGTAGCTCCTACCTGCCCTGCTGTTTCTACTACTCTAAACCTCTCAGTCCTAGGTGTGTCTGAGAAGGTGGCTGCTTACAACTTTGAGTTAATAAAACTGGATGCACAAATCTTCTTAGTAGAGCTTGGACTTCTAAGAAATGATGGGTTGACTCCATTGATTTAGAATCCAAAATTGTACCATTCAGAGAAACTCCACACATAGTAGCTAATTTCCATTGAGTAGATGTCATGTGCCAACCGTTGTTCTGGGCACCTCACATGCTTTTGCTCATCAATCCATCCAAAACTGATGTTGAGGTCACTTTCAAATGAGGAGACTAAGGGTCATGGAGGTAAGGAAGTTGCCTATGTTCATGCAATTGTTAAGAGATAGAGACTGTGCAAACCTAAGTTTGGGTGTAGGACTATCCTTCCTAACTGCAGGACTCTACTGCTGCCCAGAACCTTTCCAAAGCACTGTACTGTCACATGGGAACTCCTAATTCCTTATAAGTCTGTTATAGCCCATTAGTTAATGCTATCATAGCCCAATTGTCTCCTACTTTATGGACCCTATCACAATTATAATTAGGTAATTACTTGTTTAATATGTGTTTTCCCTGCCATACCTTAATTAGCACAACAGCAGACAGAACATTTATAAGTTCACTCCTGCATCTCCAGGCCCCAGACCAAAATCCAACACATCAAATACATGCAAGAAATTCTCGTTGAATTTTAAAAAATAAATGATCTATTATTGAATTATCTATTATTACATGACAAATTATCCTAAAACTTAGTGATTTTAAACTGCAGACACACATTATTTCATAGTCTCTTTAGGCTATGACTGTAAGATACTTAGGTAGATGCTTCTGGCTCAGGGTTTCTCATCAGCTGACATCAAGGTGTCAGCTGGAGCTTCTGTCATCTGAGGGCTTGTTGGGCTGGAGAATCCATTTGCAGGATGGTTAACTTCACGTGGCAGGAGGCCTCAGTTCCTTGCCACATGGCCCTTGAGTTGCAACATGGAAGCCAGGTGTGGTGGCACATGCTTGTAATCCCAGTGACTCAGGAGGCTGACGCAGGAAGATTGCAAGTTTGAGACCAGCCTAGGCAACTTAGCAAGACCTGGTCTCAAAAGAGGGGGGATAGGAAAGGGATAGGAAGGGCAGCAGAATACAACAGACACTAGTATGGCAATATGTATAAACGTGACTGTATAACCAATGTGATCCTGCAATCTGTACATGTGGGAAAAATAAGAATTCATACCCCATTTGAATCAAATGTATGATGTATGATATGTCAAGATCATTGTAATGTTTTGAGCAACTAATAAAAAAGTTAAAAAGGGCTGGGATTGTAGTTTAGTGATAGAGCAACCATGGGCTTAATCCTCAGTACTAAATAAATAAATAAAAATAAAGAGTTACAAAAAATTATTCATGGAGTATTCATCTTACATGCTAGGTGTCATCTGACATGTTAGCAAGCAATGAAAGACACACTCAGAAAGAGAGAGAGAGAGAGCAAGTGAGTGAGCACAGTCACTATGCTTTTATGATCTATTTACACAATGTCACTTCCACCATATTCTATTCATTAGGAACAAATCTTAGTCTGACCTATACTCAACAGGAAGGGAAATCGATTTCCCTTTCTATAGAAATACATTAAGAAAAATGTGGACATATTTAAACCTCCATGCCTTCTAACCTAATTTTACATGGGAAAAATGTCAGCCTACTGGAATAGGGCTCCTGAAAAGGGCATTTACCTTTCAGGAGTAAGAACCCAGAAGTAGAGAAACAACCTTTGTTGGAAGAGAACAGTGAATATCTTATAAAGTAGCATTAAAAAATAGGGGAATGAGGCAGGAGGGCAAACAAAATGGGAGGAAGGGGGAGAACTTGAAAAATTTTTCCTATGAGACGTGAACAAAGGAAAGCAGTGGAATGACGTGATTAGGAATGTTTCCTCAGGAGTATTTACCTGGAAATATGCAGTCATACACTGGAGACCGGAGTCCAAAATCATCAGCTACCACTGTCTTTGTAGTAGATAGCTGAGTCCTTAAACCAAGCAGAGCAATGGGAATAGAAAGTTTGGAAGAGTACTTGGTAGTTTATTAAACTAGAGATGAGCCCAGAAGGAGTTGCCAAAGGGGACAGAATGTTTTGGGTTTGGGTGGTGGTATGCTGTCAATCAAAAGGGAAATAATGAGGACCAGGGGGCAGATTCTATATGATCATAAATAATGACAGGACACTGACTGTGTACTTCCTAGGAAGATGATGAGATTGGATTTGGTGTGTTAACCCTTGGTAGGATATCCAGGGGGGAGATGCCCAGCTGACAGTCAGAAATGTGAGTCTGGAAGTCAGAGGAAAGGTCAGGTTTAAAGACCAGCCCTACTCTGCACACAAATGGACTGGTAGGCTACAGTTAGCCTGGAGTCACACATGTTACTGCACAGTGTCAGGAAAGAGACATCTGCTACTGTGCTACTTACTCATAACATGAATCCAGCAGTTACAAGTTGCCTTTTAAAGCTCATTTTTCTTTATAGGATTATTCTGAACAAAAAGTGCTCAGGCAGCTATTCTAGTTCTGGCTAGTGTCACTGTATTAGATTTTTATTGCTAAAACCATTAACACACACTTGGTGGCTTAAAACAGCATCAGTTTACTGTCTTGATGTTCTGGAGGTTAGAACTCCAGAAACAGTTCCCCTGGGCCACAGCTAAGGTGTGGGCAGGGCTGGTTCCTTCAGGAGGCACAGAGCAGGGGATCTGCTTCCTTGCTTTCTTTGTGATCCCCCCTTCCTCTGCCTTCATTTAGCATTACCACGGTCTCTGCTTTTGTCAGTACAGAGCCTTTTCCTGATTTTGCCTCCTCCAGTGTTTGTATGGTAGGAACAGCTGTGTTTATATTGGACTCACCTGGAACCCACCATTTCAAGATCCTTAACTTAATCACACATGCAAAGTCCTTCTACTGCACACAGGTTCTGGGCATGAGGACCTGGAGGACATATTTGAGAGACCATTATTCATCCTACCTCAGTTTTGTTCCACCAAAATTCAATTGGATCTAAATTTGCCTTGTTATGGTTTGGATGTGAGTGACCCCCAAAAGCTTATGTGTGAAACAATGCAAGAAGGTTTAGAGGAGAAATGATTGTGTTATGAGAGCCTTAACCCAATCAGTGAATTAATCCCAATAGGAATTAACTGAGTGGTAACTGAAAGCAGGTAGGGTGTGCCTGGAAGAGCTGGATCCCTAGGGGCATGCTTTGGGGGTATATATTTTGTATCTGGTGAGTGGAGTCTCTGTTTGCCTGATCATCATGTGAGCTGCTTCCCTCTGCCGTGCTTTTCCGCCATGATGTTCTGCCTCACTTTGAGCCCTGAGGAACAGAGCCATCTGTCAATGGACTGAGATCTCTGAAACCATGCGCGTCAAATAAACTTTTCCTCCCCTAAAATTGTTCTTGCCAGATCTTTTAGTTACAGCAGTGAAAAAGCTGTATGTCATACTCTATGTTCTTTCAGCTACACAATTTCCAACCTGAACACACACAGTTCTGTGAACATTCCTCACCCTCTTGGCTTCAAGGGGTTTTACATTGTTGTTGTTGTTATTGTTTTTCCTCCTCCTCCTCCTCTTCCATTATCATCATCATCATGATGGAAAGGCCTTCAATATCATTAAAGTTTTTCATGGTTTAAAGCAACCTGTATTTCCTCTATCCCAGGAACAGTTGAGTATTTATTTTAGTGGTCTAGAGATGGAAAGTGAAGTACTTGAATTTACTTCTGAAATTCTCACTCAATTTGTCTTCCTCACTTTCTATTGATTCCCTGGCAAATCAGTCTTCGCAAGGTTTCTCTTCTTTCAGCAAAAGAATTTTGAACTTGATGTGTTAAAGATGTTTCGCATCCTGATGAGGGCAACAGATGTACATTTCTCACTATGATTAGGCTAGATAGTCCGAAGATCCTTCAGAGCCTCAGGTTTTTGGTTGTTAATGGGTTTCTTAAAATGGTATTAATGCTAACTTTAATGTGGTAAAACCATGCATTTTTCATTAGAAATGACTTCATTTTAAAGAAACTGCTGAAGGGTAAACCATTTTTTTATTCCTTACTATTGAACTGAGGTTTCTGGGATTTTTCAAACTCATGTCACATAGTTCATGGATGATTTTCACTGATCCATGTTTTTAGGTATCATTGTGGTAGAAAGAACTGGGATTCATAGCTGAATGAACCTGGATTCAAATGTTAGCAATGCAGCCAAGCTAGAGGAAAGTATGTGAATTTCACTGAATCCTTGCTTCCTCATTGGAAAAATGGGAATAGTAACAGTCATATTAAAAAGACTGGGGGATTAGATGTGAAGTACCTGGTATTGCTTGTCACATAGTAGACACTCAATAAATGCTAATCCCAGTCATTCAGCTAAAGTTTATTTTCTCCTCTGTGCCAGGAACTGGACTTGGCTCTCATCTTTTACTTCTTCCTCTATGTACTCATCACTTTCATAGGATAGAAACAGAATGCTCCTAATTTGACATTCAAGATCCTTACTGAACTGTATTTATGTCCATAACAATAAGAGTTAGCAAATATATTAATGATCAGCAGTATTATAATTACAATGTAAGGGATTCACTAGTTTGAGCAAGGCTCCATGTTTACTGATGTCTTCTATGACATAAAATTATGAAGTAAGAAACAAAAGACTAGTTATGGCCACACAGGACTGGCATATTCAGGCAGGGAATAAGAACTATTATAATCCATGGATTCTCAGGTCTAAGAGAAGCTCATTGTTTAGAGAGAAAAACCTGACAAAAAAATCTACTTTTTATTGTATGGTTGTTGTAAATAAATTTATCACAGCTTTCAGCTACAGTATTACTGAGATTGCCTTAATTCATTATTTGTGACAGGAACAAATTAACAAAACACAGATGTAAAAACATGTGTTTCTCTTTTCAGTTTTTTATTTCATCAAAATATCTGCAATATTTTGTGCTCCATATATGTAGGGAAAATTGTGTTGTGAGGTGTCAAAGGTAGATGGTCTCAACCTTATGTCCTTCTCCCTTGGGTCTGAACAGCAAGTGAATTTGAGGCCATCATACCCCCACCCAATGCAAGAAATTTATGCTGTTTTGAAATTTCTCAAGAATAGGTCAATCTCCTTAGACCATCATTATAGTATACTATTTGAACTGACTACATAGGATATAAATTCAGCAGTGATTCAAAAGTTACCTTTTCATCTATATATTTTCTGTGATTAAAAATTTCTCTCTTTATGAAATTGTTCTCCCTTTATACCATTGACACATTTATTTTAGAGAACACACAAACACCTAATACCTGTAAGTATTTTGGATTCTCATTGATCAATTCCATCTCCCTTGCTTAGTGGGAAGTAATCTGAGGTTCACTCAGTGATTGAACACACACACACACACACACACACACACGGGCACAGGACCTCCTTATGTAGCAAAATGAATCCAGTATAGTAACTGTGCACAGAGTCAAGGATGTGCAGGCTGAGTCACTACTCTAGGGTGTTTAATTAATTTAATTTGAGGATTTATTTGTGTCCTTTTCTAGAGTTATGATGACTCTCAGCACCCCAAAGACATTCCAGCCCTTTATACTGATGGGGTAGTTGAATTAATAAGGAAATTCTGGATAATAAAATTAAAAGGCAAGAATTTTGATGGATTAAAAGGTATATAAACTCAGTGAATTATTAATAGGAGCCAAGTAAATTTGTAAACTTTAAATTCATCTAAATTTAGAAAAGAGCAGTAGACATTTTGCTACTTATAGCATGGTTATTTATCAGGATTAAAGGGTTTTTCTCCATCCATGCCATAGCTCGCTAATACTTTCTGTGATTGCATATCTTCTCATGGGGATGTTGTTAATCATAAATTATTTTTTGCTCTTTTAAAGATTCACTTAACAACTTTATTGAAAATAAAATGAGAAGAAAATGTAAATGTGAAGAAAAAAATTTTGTATCTTTAGTTGCCTTTTTAAATCACAGCAGCAAAAATACCTCCAAAAAACTGAACTATGAATAATGCCCCTTTATATACGTATATAAAAGCAAACAAAAACACTTAAGAATACAAATGTATAGTTTTAAAATCACTTTATTGTATTCTTAAATATTCTTCTTTTTAATGGAGTTATTGAAAAATCACCATCTCTTAATCATGAATCTTATAAAATATTTAAAATAAGGAGGTTCCAAGATGGTAGAATAGAGCAGGTCGTTTTCCTGGCTGCTCCATGGAGTGAAATTAAGAGGGCAGGCTGGCGGCTTCTCAACAAGGTGGGTGAATAAAAAAAAATGGGTTCTATACTGGAATTTAATACTGGACACTCAAAGCTGATCAGGGACCCAGGAGATTGGATATAATAAAATAAGGAAGAAATCTCCAGTGCCATAGCTGGAGACACAACATAGAGGGGTGCCTTCAGGAGCACAGTGGAGGGATAAGGGAATTAAAGGAACCTGAATTTTTAGGAGGACGGAGGCATGTCTGAGTCCAGAGAGTTGAGGGATCAAAGAGACTGCCCAACTCACTGAAAGGCGCACTGCACAATAGCCTTGTGTGTGTGTGGGGGGAGAAACTGCATCTCTCCTGGCGGTGTGCTGAGGACAGAGGAAGGAAACATTTTATAGCCCCAGTGTGGGGACCTGCAGCTGAGGGAGCTGAGTCCCAGAAAAGCTGAGTCTGGCGGTGCCTAAGTGACCAGGAGAAGACCAAATGTGGAGAGAGGTTTTCACAGGGGACAAAGGGTTGCAGAAACCCACCCAGCTCTCCCCTCCCCCTCTAAACCAGCTGCTTGCTAAACCAGCTGGGAGAGACTCACCTGGCTGGGAATTCAAAAGGGTAGGGGTAGGAGAGACTGAGTTTGGAGAGTGAACCCAAGATCAGGAAACCATGGGGTCTGCAGGAGATATAGTGGACTAACAATTGGCTCCTCTACCACAAGAATGAAACCCAGGGGAGAACCTGGGGTGCACTCTTCCAGCACGGACTGGCAATTGCTGGGCCCTGGAGATGCACTGATTTAGGCATACCAATAGGCTTCCAGCAAAGAGCCTGGAGCCTACCTAAGCTTACACACCCCTTCCAGGAGTTAGGCCTATAGGTAACTTCTCTCACCTTAGCAACCCCACCCCAAGGATGGAGCCTCAAAGCTAAGTGGTTTTAGAATAATATATATCAAGCTCTGAATGAAAATGGATGCCAACCAAGAATATTATACCTAGCAAAATTAAGCTTTAGAATTGATGATGAAATAAAAATATTCTTCCATAATAAACAAAAGTTAAAAGAATTCACAACTAGAAAGCCTGTTCTATCAAACATACTCGATACAATATTTCCTGAAGAAATGAAAAATATAACTGCAAACCAACAGAGGGAGGAACTACACTAGAAGAATAGTCAACCAAAGGAGAAAGTAATTCAAATTGAAAACCAGAAATAAATCAAAATGACAGGGAATCAAAATCATATCTCAATAATAACATTGAATGTAAATGGCTTATACTCATCAATCAAAAGACATAGACTGGCAAATTGGATTAAAAAACTAGATCCAACAATATACTGTTCCCAAGAGACTCACCTCATAGGCAAAGGCTTCAACAGACTGAAGGTAAAAGGATGGGGAAAAACATATCATTCACATGGATCTCATAAACAAGCAGGAGTTTCTATCCTCATATTAGATAAAGTGGATGTCAAGCCAAAGTTAATCAGAAGGGACAAAGAAAGACATTTCATACTGCTCAAGGGAATTATACATCAATAAGATAGTAATCATAAATATTTATAACTCAAATAATGGAGCATGTATGTACATCAAACAAACCCTTCTCAACTTCAAGAATAAAATAGACCAACAAAATAATACCAGTAACTTTAACACACCTCTCTCACCACTGAATAGATCCTCCAAACAAAAACTAAATAAAGAAGCTATAGAACTAAAAATCACAATTAATAATTTAGATTTAACAGACATATATAGAATATTTTATCTATTGATGACTAAATACACTTTCTTCTCAGCAGCACATGGATCCTTCTCTAAAACAGATCTTATCTTAGGCCACAAAGCAACTCTTAGCAAATATTAAAAAAAAGGGAGATAATACCTTTCATTCTATCAGGTCATAGTGGAATGACATTAGAAATCAATGATAAAGTGAAAAATAGAAGCTACTCTAACATCTGGAGACTAAATAATATGCTAATGAATGACCATTGGATAGCAGAAGAAATCAGGGATGAAATTTAAAAAATAGAGGTAAATGAGTATAGTGAAACAACATATCCAAATCTCTGGGACATTATGAAGGCAGTGCTAAGAGGAAAGTTCATTGCATGGAGTTCATTTTTTAAAAGAAGAAGAAGTCAACAAATAGTTACCTAACATTACATCTCAAAGCCCAAGGGGAAAATAAAAGAAAAAACAACACCAAAAGCAGTAGATGACAGAAAATAATTAAAATTAGAGCTGAAATAAATGACATTGAAATAGAATAAAAACAATCCAAAAAATCAACAAACAAAAAGTTGATCCTTTGAAAAAATAAATGAAACTTATAAACCCGTAGCCAAGTTAAAAAGAAAGAGGGAAAACTCAAATTACTAAAATTTGTGATGAAAAAGGAAAGATCACAATGGGCACTACTAAAATACAGATGATAATCAGAAACTATTTTGAAAATTTATACTCTAATAAAATAGAAAATATTGACAAAATTTCTAGAGACATATGACCTACCCAAATTGAATCAGGAGGACATAGAAAATTTAAACAGGTAAATTCCAAGCAATGAAATTGAAGATGGCATCAAAAGCCTACCAATTAAGAAAAGTCAAGGATCAGACACATTCTCAGCTGAGTTCTATCAGACCTTCAAAGAAGAAATAACACCAATCCTACTCAAATTACCCATGAGATAGAAAAGGAGGAAACCCTTCTAAACTCATTCTATGAAGCTAGTATTACCCTGATACCAAAACCGGACAAAGACACACCAAGGAAAGAAAATTTTAGACCAATATCCCTGATGAACATAGATGCAAAAATTCTTAATAAAATCCTGGCGTATTACATGCAAAATCATATTAAAAAGACAGTGCACCGTGATCAAGTGAGGTTCATCCCAGGGATGCAAGATTGGTTCAACATATGGAAATCAATAAATGTAATTCATTATGTCAATAGATTTAAAGACAGGAATAGTATGATTATGTTAATAGATGCAGAAAAAGGATTTGACAAAATACAGCATCCATTCATATTGAAAACACTAGAAAAACAAGGAATAGTAGGAACATACCTCAACATTGTAAAAGCTATCTATGCTAAACCCAAGGCCAACATCATTCTAAATGGAGAAAAATTGAAATCATTCCCTCAAAAAATCGGAACAAGACAGGGATGCCCTCTTTCACCACTTCTATTCAACATAGTCCTGAAAACTCTAGCCAGAGCAAGTAGGCAGGAGAAAGAAATTAAATGGATAAGAATAGGAAAAGAAGAACTCAAATTATCCCTGTTTTAGTTAGCTTTTTCATCACCATGACTAAAGGACCCTACCAGCACAATTACAGAGGAGGAAAAGTTTATTTGGGGGTTTGGAGTTTGAGAGGTCTCAGTCCATAGAGAGCAGACTCCATTTGTCAGGATTCAAGGTGAGGCAGGGCGTCATGGTGGAAGAGTGTGGTGGAAGGAAGCAGCTCACATGATGATCAGAAAGCAGTGGGGGGGGGGCGAGAGAGAGAGAGAGAGAGAGAGAGAGAGAGAGAGAGAGAACTCCACTCACCAGATACAAAATGTATACCCCAAAGCCATGCCCCAAGTGCCCCACCTCCTCCAGCCACACCCCACCTGCCTTCAGTTACCACTGAATTAATCCCATCAGTTGATTAATTCACTGATTTTGTTAAGGCTCTCATAACCCAATCATTTCCTCTCTGAACCTTCTTGCATTGTCTCAAGAATACGAGCAACAATAAATGTTGGTGAGGATATGGGGAAAAAGTTACACTCATACATTGCTAGTGGGACTATAAATTGGTATGAAGATTCCTCAGAAAACTTGGAATGGAACCACCATTTGACACAGTTATCCCACTCCTTAGCATATACCCAAAGGACTTAAAATCAGCGTGCCAATGATGTGGCCACATCAATGTTTATAGCAGCTCAATTCACAATAGCTAAGCTATAGAACCAACCTAGATGCCCTTCAACAGTTGAATGGATAAAGAAAACGTGTTATATATACACGATGGAATATTACTCAACCATAAAGAAGAATGAAATTATAGCATTTGATAGTAAATGGATGGAACTGGGGACTATCATGCTACCTGAAATTAGACAATCCCCCAAATCCAAATGCTGAATGTTCTCTCTGATATGCGGAGGCTGACTCACAATAGCCATGGGGTGGCAGGGCAGGAGGGAGGAGGGGAGATTCACCAGATTGGACAGGGCAGAGTGGGGGAAGTGGAGGGGGGATGGGAATAGGAAAGACAGTGGAATGAATCAGACATAACTTTCCTATGTTCATGCATGAATACACGACCAATGTAACTCCACATCATGTACAACCACAAGAATGGGATATACATACATACTCCATGTATGTATAATGTGTCAAAATACATTCTACTAAAATATAATTAAAAAGAACAAATAAAAAATTCAAAAAAATAAAATAATAGATAAGTAGAAACTATACAAAAAAATGAAAGCTTTAGTTTGGGGCTTGTTCTGTCTTCTATAAATAGCAGTGATGGGTATCACTTTTGTCCGAATGAAATGATTTTCATAAATTATCAGTAACCTATGTTTTGGAGCACTTCCTATCCTACACCAATGATATAATTTTTTTAAAAAAAATCTGAAAGTTTCAACTAACATTGCACATAGACATAGACCTGCAAGGACAGAATGTGTGAAAATTTATTAGGAGAGAACGACAGGACATCCCAGCAGAGTGATTTAGAATAGAGAATTAGAAGCTCCCTTCACAACAAGAGGAGGGGATCTATTTCATATACACATGTTGAAATGAAAGCTCCCAATTGTGGTTTCCACATCAAAATATGTAGTGTGACTTAATGCTCTTAATTATAGTAGAGTTCTGATGGGTCAGGGTTAATGGTAAACAGAAAGCATCATTCACCTTAACATTTTTCCCTATAATCTAAATGCCATACATCTTGATATGAGTTTTCCTAATATCCTTAAATTTAATAAAGTGTGTTTATCAACATCAGGTATGAAATCCTGTAATTTATTCAGAAATCCACTAATTTCTCTGACTACTCCCATGTCCTTCTTGTCTTTATATATTCTGAGACCTGACTCAATTTATGATTGTAAATTATGATACATTTAATTTTTTTCAGAATTGTTAGATTTTCATCCCCTTTTGTAATAATACAAACAAAATAATTACAGAAACAATTCCACATTGAAATGGCATTAATATTTCTTATTACCTTCTTGTTAAATAACTTACTCATTCTTAGGTTCTTTGTGTATATTTCTCTCTTTTGGTCCTGAAGACTTTCATCTTCAGAAATCTGTGGGATTTTTAAATTTTATTCTAATCATATTATCTTAGACATTATATTTTAGTTTGTTTTCATATTATTTGGCTTTCAATGTGGTGCAGAAAGTGTCTGAGGTGATTTCCTGCTTTATATGAGTGCCTTATGGAACTCAACCCCACTTTCTAAAGTATGGGAAATTATTTTACACTTGAAAGTCCAACATTTAACAAGGATCTGATTAAGTGCTGATTTCATTTTAACAATTTTATTTGCTATGTGATGAGTACATCTGATCTGTAAGGGAAGTATTTTCTGTGATGTTTAACTTTTATTTTGATGCTACCTGCTTTTCTCTCATTTTCATCTGTCTTTTCAATCTGGGAGAGTCACTCCATCTCTTCCTGTACACAACTAATTCAGTTTCTACAGTAGGTATTCTACTGTTTATTTACTATAATACATTTAAAAATTTTAATTATAGTGATATTAGTTTCTTCATATTTCTCACTATCTACCCAGTTCCCTTTATTTTTCAGCATAAGACTGTGATCCAATCTTTCTCCTTTTTTTCAGAGGCTGTCTTATTGAATTTTGATATGGTCAGATAGTGAGTACTGTTTGAATTTGGTTCTATTTTAATATGATGTTTTTTTCAAGTGGATGCTCTTTCTCCATTCCTTAATTACAGGGTTATCTACCTTTGTTTTGCACAATCTTTCCATAGACTCTGTGTTGTTTCTACATCCCTGCACATTAAGAGATTGATTTAAGGCTGATATTAAATCTGAAACAGGGGGCCAAGTTCTGTGTGGGTCCTTAATTCCTAATGTCCCTAAGATATGTTAGGATAGTGTCCTTGATGTTTTGGTTGGAGTTTAGTGATTCCACCAGCCAGTTGGGAATGGAGAAAGATGTCCGGCTGAGAAGGTCTAGAAGAACCACTTTGTATCTGGACCATTTCTTCCCTGTGTTTGTGAGTCTGTGGAACCTGGATTGATTTTCCCCTGGCTATTAAAACAGCTGTGTCCAGCTGTCCCCTACTCTGTGTGTCATGTCCTCACTCTGTACTGCTGTCCAGTACCTTGGAAGGCAATGTCAGTCATTGGGGCTTTTCCTTTAATGGAGCTGCACTTATCTTTAACCTTCCCAGAAGAGCTGCTTGGAAAACTTGTCATCCAGAGCAGGGAAGCAGTTCTAATACAAGTTCTCTATTTCCTCTTCCGACCATTGGACAGGAAAAGAAATCAAATTCAATACCTCCTCCTCCACTTAAGGGGTGTGGGTAGGTTCTGCCTCGTAACTTAAAAAATATTTGTTGAATTTAATTGTCATTGAATTGCCATCCTATAATTATAAGCAGAATGATCTGTCTCATCATCATCATCATCAACAACAACAACAAAAAAACCTCAAAATTTTCTAGAACTACGGCTTTTTTTACAGTAACACTTCTGATAATGAGTCTAACAAATGCAATGGGGACATTGCTTAGGGAAACCCAGTGTTCTAATTCTGCAACAGCAGACTTCAGGGTGGACTATCCTTTATAGCATGGTTATGGTCATGATTATAGGTTAGTGGATAGCAGTGGCCTTCCCTTCTTTAAAGGAAAAGCTAACCATATACATGTTGTGATCAGCAGCCAGTTACAAAGACAGAACAATTCTCAGAGCAAAGCTTATTACTGCTTGGAAGAGTGAAAGTCAAAATCCTAAACATTTTCTGAGGAAACCTATTCTTGTTAGGATGTCACTTTCTACTCCAGAGAGCATATGACAGATTTTACCTTTCTTCCATCATCTGTGGATTCTCCTGAGCACCCTCATGTCCAGACAAGGATATTTCTTAATTTCACTGTCCCATGAATTCTTTAGATTAAACTTTAGTGCTAAAAGAAAAAACATAAAACTGAGCATGTGGATTGCCTCTCTCAATTAATTTTTAAGGCAAGTGCATGGTGGAGTTTGTACATTTGAAAGAGACAAGGGAAAAAAAAGATTAGTAAACGATCTACCCAAGGAGCTTACAAATCAATAAGATAAAGACAACCATAGAGAATAGTCAGAACATATGAGAAATTTCACAGAAGAGGCCAATAAGCATATAAAAAGATTCTTAGCCTTACCAATACCCAGAGATAAAAAGTTTTAAAAACAAGATGACAAGGGCTGGGGTTGTGGCTCAGTGGTAGAGTGCTTGCCTAGCACATGTGAGACATGGGATTCAATCCTCAGAATCACATAAAAATAAATAAATAAAATAAAGTTCTTGTGTCCATCTACAACTAAAAAAATAAAATAAATAAATAAAAAACAGATGACATTTCATAACCATAAAATTGGCAGAGTTTAAAAAGTTTCTTAATATGAAGTTTGGGTGGGGAAAAGAGAACTCCTAATCACTGACAATAGGAGTGCCAATTGATATGATCACTTTGGAAAGCAGTTTGGTAATGTTAAGCAGAGTTAAAAACACCTACATGCCCTAAGACACTCAGTTCAGCTCCTGCATTTCTATCCTAGTGAAGATTGTACACATTCATAACAGAAAGACATACCAAAGAATGTCCTTTGCGGCATTTTTTTTTAATAACAAGAAATTGGAAATAATTAGATGTTCATCAGTAGGAGAGTGGGGATTAGATAATTGTGATGTGCTGATGAAGAGGGAATGTTGTGTAATACTAAAATAAATGAATATTGTCCTATGATGGATCTTGCAAACAATATTGCAGGACAAAAAGCAAGTTACCTTTAGGTACCATTTATATGGACATATGTCAATGTGCACACTCACAGTGAGGTAACATAGTAGGATTAAAGATGAGTAGACAAGAGACACATGGGAAGGAAAAACCCCTGTAGCTACAGACTGAAAAGCTCCATAATCTCTTATTCCTTAGATCTGTGTTTTCCTCCAGTCTGTCACTCCCAAATTTCTGAGAAATCTACAAATCTGAGAGTTACTGTAAATTCACTCATTTGTGAAAATTGCCTCATTTTGATTAAAGCTTAGGTGCACTGTTAGAGTACTCATTGTATTTTCAGATTAGATAAAGCAAAGAGAGAGAGATGTATTTTAAGAAGCTTATAAGGCACATTCTGAACATTAGATAGAAGACACAATGTCCACCTGAGGATCCTGGAGAGACCAGGCCACCATAAACATCCTGTCACCTGGATCAAAGAACTGAGTTCAGCAGGCAGGGGTCATCCACATACCTTCCTGTAGCCACCTTTCACAGACTTTCCTTTAAAAGAGAAACCTGAGCACCCCAAAGAGGTCTTGTGATGGCCTGCATTCCATGGATCAGACATACTCTATATTTAGAGTGAGAGTTCATGTTCTGGGATTGGAGAGAGGTAAAAGGACGAGGAGAAGAGGAGATGTCAACTTTCTTTGTAATGTATGTCTACTTCTTTAAATAAAAGAAATCTTGAAATAAATATTGAAACATATGGTTCATTATGAGTGGTGGGTACATTAGCATTTGTTATATTTCCTTTGCAAATATTAGTTATTTTTTTCACTGAAATTATCCCAGATACTTACTCTTCTGGTCACTGGTCTCCAGCAACTAAATTCCCTTTGGTCATAGGGGCTCTCCAGGCCTTTCTGTACCTGGGAAGCTACTTTGCTAGCTCTGGATTTGGTTTCATATGTGGCTTTTTGGAGGTACCACCCGCCCCACAACTGCACATATGTTAATAACCCTGAAAAAGCAATATCAATCCAGTTTCATGGAAGAAAATATTTTAAAACCACAACTCATCTGCAATAATTTATTGCTTTTTAATATTTTAGGATAAATGCTAGAATACTATCTAAATAAAAACAACCCAAATGAAGCATTTATTTACCCAGACATCATTCCTAGTTGCTTCATCTGCAGTGCTGGCTGGTGTTCTCAGGGGAATATAATTCTTGAAGGAGTGTGAGCTCCCTGTTTTTTAAAAATGCACGAGAGGCAGACACCTACTCCTTGGCTCTCGCCATCTAATCATCCTTCTTGACCACAGCTGATACAAGAGCCTTTGTGCTATGAAAAATAAAATCCAGGGGAAGAATCACACTGCTTTGGACCTCACCAGAATTGTTTGGAGGGTTTTGAAGTGTTGTAAAGGAAATTTCTGCCTCGCCTAGGGCTGGCATGGGGGCTAGAAGTGAAGAGGGTAGATCGATATGAAAGAGGGCTCAGCTCTGCCTGAAGTGCTGTGGTGATTAGAGGAAATGGCTTATCAGTTCCTTTTACAATCTGGAAAAGAAGCCATTTGTGAAATCAATGGATGCCTGGCAGGGCCATCAGCTGTAGCTCAAAGATGTATATCTTCATTACTATCAGATAACCTGTGTCACCGGGGTGGCAAGAAGAGACCTAAATTCTATAGACCTGTGTTTCATCCAAGGTAGAGGCATCTCATTGGTTCACACATAACTATTATACACAAACTTGGCATTCATTTGTCCTATAAGGAAACAAACACTGGCTCTATTTTTATTATCTGGATAGCTTACTATGTTCCTCAGGAGAAAATTTCAAATCTATCTCAACCCACTTGCAAGGACCAGCAGAAAGAGTGGAAGGGCATATAATTCCTCTGGCAATGATGTATACAATCACCTCCACTGCTGGGGAACTTTGATATGCTCAACCAGCTAATGTGATGGCAGGAAAGAGAAATTTTTTCTGATTAATGCTCTGTAGGGAGAGCTGAAGATGGACAGAGAGAAAAGGTGCTTGTAGCCATGCAAAATCGCCTAAGCAGAGCCGAATAAGACCCTCTTTCATCCTGCAAGTTATTTAGGGGCCAGAATGTTTAAATAAGAACAAGATGGATAGTTTCTCGGGATTTCAGAGCTGGAACAGAGAACCTTTTAGCTGAGGCAGGCTGGAACTATAGAGGCAGTCACATTCCAATGAAAAAGTCCACAACCAGGGAGGTTTGGCTCAGAAAACAGTGGCAAGGCCGCTGGAGTCTGAAGAGTCGCACCTTTTAACCAGGAATACTCTTTTATAGGTCCTTGGAAAATTTGGATCCTTGCGGTCTGGCCTGGTGAGGGAATTGCATCACCGTGTAAACAAGACTTACTGGGCTTGAGCATTTTTCTTCTAAGCAATTCAAATAGACCCGCAGATATTTATTGGGACTTTGGGGATCACATAAATAACGGCTCACTTCCTCTTCTGGGTTTAGACCTCATTGAGAAATATATCGCTGGAAAAGAGATAGCGAAAGATCCAAACACCAGGATTACTGATGTAGTTGAGCTGGAGCAGCTTGGACCTGCAACTGCCAACACTTTTCTTTCTGAATTAAGCCCACCTACCCAGCCGGGGAAGAGGAAGGCAGCTGTAGCCTCTTAGGAGGCAGGCCGCTGAGCACGTTCTTGGGGCAAGGCTGTTGATGCAGGAGATGCTGAGCCCCACAACCCAGTCCTTTCTCCCTAGCTCACTCAACTTCTCGGGGGGCAGAAAGAGGAAGAAGAGGGAGGGGACAGGAAGAGAAAGGTCCAATATTTCTCCCACGCTTTTCCTCCTTAGAGTAATGTTTCTCTCTATAGAACCATGAGAAGTGTTATATTATCTGTAATTAACTTTCACGTTGCTCTAGACAATGTGGAAGAGCTGTTCACTTTAACCCACATCCTTGGCCTGAGGTGAGCTAACCTAGATGGAAAAGTACACTTTGGAATTGCCTGGAGCACTCAAGTCTCACCTCTAGGTTATAAATTAATAGATTTTAGGCATCAACAATTCCAGGCCAACCCACTCATTTACAGATGCAAAATCAAGGGCCTTGTAAGACCAACTTGCTCAGGGTCAAAGTGAGCTAACTGCAGAATTGGGACCAGCAGTCTGGGCTCCTTCTCAATGCGTAAGACTTCCTTTTAATGAACTGTATTTACTTCAGGGCTAGGATATTATTTGTTGTTTAGGTGGCACTCACCATATGACAAGCACTGGCCCAAGGACATGCATTATCCCATTTAATCTTCACAGTCATGAGTTTAATAATTCAATGATTCCCATTTAACAGGTGAGAAAACTGATGCCTGAAGAGGGACTTGTCTAATGTCATTCAGTAAGTGAGTGGTAGGTCAAGGACTCAAAACCAAATACTGTGGAATCCAGAGCCTATCCTTCTTTACAAAGTCAAGGCTATGAAAGATCATTAGGGAAGATCCTGCCCAACCTTCCAATTCTACTGCAAGGGACAGGAGTGTGATTCCCAAGAATAGGAAGTGTGTCTGCACTTGCAAACCAAAGCTGATTGTACCCAAAGGTCCTTCGGACCATGAGTTTATTGAGTACTTTCCAGAAAAAAAAAAAATCAACTCGTCCATTGCTCTTATTAGTAAAATAAAGTTGCATATGATAAATACTCAATAAATTGCATAATAGAGTCTCTGCCTTCTCAAACAATTAATGAAGAATATCAAACATTTGATTGTTTCTCTTAATGCATTGTAGTTTCACATGAGATGATTTTCAATTAAAAACTTATTAACTGAGGGGAGAGATAATAAGAAAGATCAAATGCTAACATGTGGCACTCTTTAATTACACAAAGAAGTCTTTAGAATCAAATACTATGTAAAGTATTCTGATCTTTCTATAACAAACATTTAGCTCTACTGAATTCTAATTACTTACAGGAATGCTATGATCCCTAAAATATTAGAAACATCAGATATATAGAGTGGTTTCATTAAATAAGATCACTGCATCTTTAACAGTGAACTTCAGTGAAATCTTCCAAAATTTTTGTTGTGTCTATCACAGTCAATGAAGTGGACAATACAGTAAATTAGATTCAGGTCAACTCTAGTAATTGAGCTAATCAAAGCTGTGGTTTTGGGCAGTTCTGCCCTTCTTTGCGAGGGGAGTGAGACAAAATATGGCAACTATCCTCAGAGAAGGGGTAGGAGGAGGAAAGATGGGTTGGTTGAGCCTGCAATATACATCTACCATGGCGTACATTCTCGTTAGAGGTGGGTGATACCCTTTACTTGTCCTTGACTACCCAACACTAAACCATCATTCAATTTTGTCAGTCCTGATAAAAACACAGCCAATTCAATTTTCACAGTTGGTGGAAAGTAGATCCAGCCAATTCGGCCTTCATGACCTACTTGAAAACTAACCTTCATACTCTCTTCTACTCTGGGGTAAAGGACCTCTTTGTGTCTGGGATAATTAAGGAGAAGATCTTGCTGGTCTGGGCATTGGCTGTAAAAAGAAGCTCTTTTGCTTTGTTTATAAAGCTGCATCAGGTAAAGTAAGTTATGGATGTGAGACTCCACATGACACAGAAGAAGCAAGACCAGGGAGAGTGTAGCCCCTCATCAGTATTTGGATGGTTGAAATGTTGCACCTGAATTAACTCTGATTTATTCAGGGTTCCCAGAGTAATTCATAACTATTTCCTTTGCTTTTCAATAATAAGCTTCATATCTTTTTGACTACATACTATTCCTAAAATGGCCTTATAATTTATTTCATGTTGTTTTAATTCTTTTTTTGTATTTGAACTATGTCTACCAAGAAACAAATTAGTGAATCAAATCCTTTGGATCAAATTCCTGTGCTGCAGGATGAGTTCATACATTAAGGATTCCTTAATTCCCAGCCTCTGCTGTGAACCACTGTGTGACTCAGCATAATCACTTCCCCTGTTGGGCCTCCATTTTTCAATTTGTAAAGAAAAGATCAAAACTAGGTGATCCTCAGATATTTTGCAGTTCTTATCTTTTGAGAGGCAAAGAATGGAAAATATCCTTAGATTCAAAATGGGCCTGTACTACTGAATACTAACACATGAATAAATACAAGTACATAGTTTCCCTCATTTCTTTATACAAGGTCCTCCTATTCAATTTGATCACTCACCTAAATTGAATAAAATATTTAAACCAAGAAATCATAAGAAATAATATAAACTTAAAATATTTTAGCTTACTATAAATGTTCATTTGTTTTCCAATTTTTTTTCATATGACTAAGGGCTTTTTTTGGGGGGGGGCGTCTACTGATTGGAGTTATTCATTAGAAACTATCTGTGATGCCTACTTTTGATTTGTTTAACAGGGAGCAAGAACTTAATAGCCATTAGAAGCAATCTGATTAAAAAAAAATCTTCCTAGAGCTTTAGTATTTTGTACAATTATTTGACAATCCTCTTACCTATGCAACAAATTTATAACTTTCTTTACTTTCTTACCTTTATCAAGACTCCAAACATTCAACTCAGTTTTCACAAAGAGTTTTGCTTTTGCATTTCCTGGGTTGGTTAACATTTAATTACGTTGCATGATTGCTATAATATGTACAAATAGCATAAACAGATTTGGGAACAAATACTATGATGCTTGGTGAATTTAGAGCTTAAATGGAGTGCATAGAGGTACTGGAGTCAGGCATACAACTGTTAGTGATCATTAGTATGCTGAAGCCTTAGTTTGTACTTGGTTAGTAAAAAAGTCAATTAAGGTTGTGGGTATAACTCAGTGGTAGAGCACTTGCCTAGTATGCCCCAGGTCCTGGGTTCTATCCCTCGTACTGCAAAATAAATAAGTCAATTAAGTGGAAATTAATCAATCAGACTGTGAAGTGAATGTTTTATTAGTTTCAAGTTGACTGCAGGTAAACAAAATCAATCCTAATAAATTTAGACAAAAAAAGGAGTTTACTGGAAGGATCTGAGATGACACATCAAATTGAAAAGGAAGCTAAGTAATCAGTTCTCAGAAAAATGGGGACTAGGGAAACACTGATTATTTTGGGAGAGAGCACTAATTATCTCCTAGGGTATCATCACTGGATAAATTGGCTCCAACTATCTTCTCAACTTTGTGTTACTCACACAAAGATCAGATCAGAATCTCCAGGAGAGGGACTGCCGCAGCCCGGCTGGCTGGGCAAAATAACCGGGGGGTGACGAATAACTTGTGTACGTTGATACAGCAGGAGTAGGAGCCGTTTATTGCAGGACAGGAGCAGTATTTATACATTCCACACAGCTTATCTAATTAGCATAAACTAGATACATCAGTCAACCAATCAGGAATCTCTACACCTAATAGCTCGGTTTTGTTACTTCTCAAACCACTCCCTCTGACATTTTGCCAGGCACCATCCAGACTTGTTTACGAACTTTAACATTCCCCTAGCAAAATGCCAGGTGTTATTTTGACTTGTTTACAGACTCTAACAAGGGACTATGAGTGGTCTACAGATCACATGTGTTCTCCTCAACCAAGGGATGACCACACCCTACCCAGGACCTCCCAAGACACCATGTACTGAGGAGGCGTCATTTCCAAAGGCGACTGAAATGTCATTACTAGAGATAGGGAACTGTGCATGGAGGCCCTAGGCCTATAAGTATATTTATCAGGATTCTCCAGGGAAACAGAACCAGTAGGATACACATGGATGGAAAGAGATTTTTTTAATGAAAAATTGGCTTACATCATTTAGAGGCTAAGAAGTCCCTTGATTTTCTGTCTGAAAGAGCCTGAAAGAGCCAGAGACACAATTCAGTCCAAATCTGAAAGTCTGAGAACCAGGAGGATCCATGCCCAAGGGCAGCAGAATGGATGTCCCAGCTCTAGCAGAAAACAAATTCACATTTCTCCTGCCTTTGTGTTCCTTTAGGCCCTCAATTGACTGGTCATTGTTGAGGTCAGATCTTCTTTTGTTAGTCTACTGATTCAAATTTTCATCTCTTCTGGAAATGCCTTCAAACACAGCCAGGAATCTCTTAACCCTTTGAAGTGAACACTACAATAAGTGTGTGTGCAGAAGACCGCATTACCATGGTGTTTCAGTTGGCTTTGTGTAGCTGTGACCAAAAGACCCGACAAGAACAACTTTGGGGAGAGAAAGTTTATTCGGGGCTCATAGTTTCAGAAGTCTCTGAAATCCATTGACAGCTGATTCCATTGCTCTGGGCCCAAGTTGAGGCAGCACATCATGGAGAAAGGGTTTAGTAGAGGAAAGCTTCTCCCCTAAGGAAGCAGAGAGAGGGAGAGGGGAAGAACCACAGGGATGCTGCACCCTTCCAGGGCTGACCCACCTCCTTCAGCTCCACCCCACCTGCTTACAGTTACCACCCAGGTAGTTCGAATTTGGATGAACTAATTAGGTTACAACTCTCACAATCCAAAAACTTTATCTCTGAACATTCCTGCATTAATACAGAAGATGTTGGGGGAACATCTCATATCCAACCCATAACCCATAGAGAAATATGAAGCTCAAGAAGTGAGTGATGATTCTGGTTAGAAGTTGGCAAAGGGTGTTCCGAATACAAGGAAACATTAAGCTGTCGACTCTTGCTTTATGCTTTGACATCTTGTTTTCTAGTAACTCAAAGACAACTATCTTCTGAAGCTATGCATAAAGCATGCCAGTGTCATTGGACATCCACATTGTTTTAGCTGCAAGCGGGTATTGAAAGTCTGGCCCCAGCTTGTTACTTAATAGTTGTGTGATCTTGGGTGAGCCATTGAATATCTGTATCCATCCCCTTCCTTCATATATTTGACCATAATTTAGTAAAGCAGATATATCTTCATATCATTTGCTGGAATCATTTTGCATGCTTAAAAGTTAAAGTGCAAGTTGTGTTTGGGTTGGATGGAACTCTACAGATGTGTAAATATGATGCTTAACTATAAATAAGGAGTTTTAAATTTACTAATGAAAAACATTTAAACACACGCTATTGCTTGTTTTTGCACTGTGTTAGCTTCCTAGCTACATTCTTTTCTGAGGTTGATCTTCTATTCTATAAAGATAGATGTGCAAGAGATTTCAGCTTTTCCCATGAGTTCTTTTTTAATGATTTTCTTACCTCCGTGCCTACAATCACAACTCATTTTGTTATTTTTTAGTTTTTTTTTTTTTTTGTATTGCCAGGCTTGGTTTGTCTCTTTTTACTCTTTGAATGAGAGTCTCAAGATGTGGTTTCCTGGAGTGTTCTAAGGACAGGAAATCCTTTGGGTTTTTTTTTTTTTCCCAGAAAGCCCTTCTAAGACTACAACTGAGAATCATATCCCCAGCTAAAGCCTTGATGCTGTGTGATGCCCTCCAGGACTTAGACTTCACCTCAGATTAGGTGGGGGCAAGCCTTCAAATCAGGTTACATTTCTAATATGTCACAGGAGGTGAGCACAGATTGAAATTGAAGTTAATCATAGATAGAAATATTATTGTGCACTTGAGTTTATGGGCTGAGATTTATCTTCCAGAGAATTGATCTCTTTTCAATAAGTGATCAGGAGCTAAGGAAGGTAAGTGTATGCAGTTTCTTTTAGAACAGTCACTTTGGCAGCAGGACAAGGAGGAGATAACTGAGAAGGGGAGCACAGTCAGGAGGTCTCTGTTGGGTCAACAGAGTTGTGTTGGAGAGATTCAGGGAGGCAGGCTAACTCCCTGTCCGCCTGTACACAAAACTCATTTCCCCTTCTGTTGGGACACATGGCTAGACTATTCCTGAGTCTCTATTGCTGGGTGGGGCAGTGCTACTGAATTCAGATCTGGGCATACGGGCAGAAGAGAGGTCTCCATGTGCTGCCTTCCATACCAGCCTCCACATGTCCTCTTTCCCTCAGTCCACTAGCCAGATGCCAAGACCAGGGTGATCTGAGAATGCTGTGTTGATGGCAGAGCCCGCATGGGACTGGGTTCCTGAAAGACTGCATGGAGTACATGCAAACACAGGTATACTTCTAAACACATGAGCAAGAAAAAAATTTCTATCACATAAAGATACCAGGATTTCCAAGTTCATCTGTTAGTGCAGTCAGTGTCATCTTCACGAATGTAACTCCTGCATCTCTTAGAGTAGAGCAGGGCTCAGTCCTTTGTACACACTGAAGGCCTTGATATGTACCCAATCTGCTCCTTTTATCCTCTCATTATATAAAACACACACACACACACACACACACACACACACACAGAAAAGCAGAAAGAAGGAGGTACATTTTATATATGGTTTCACCTGCCAAGGACAACAATCTGGTATGTTTCCTCTTACTCTACTATTTGTCTATAATAAAAAATGCTGTACTTAGTCTTTTTACACAACAATTTGACTTCAGATGTAGCCCATCTCATATTACCTGACTTTGAATGTAGACCACTGTAGATTTCTCATCTAGTGACCTATTTATTCATTCAATATTCTTTGAGTGCCTGGGTGTCAGGAACTAACTCAATGCTAGGGATAAAATGATAGGCATGACATTGCTTCCGTCCTTAAGGAACCATAGCCTCATGAAGGAGAGAGAAAGGAGTTATGGAAGCCAAAAGGGTTCCTAACAAATAAATAAACAAACATTTATTGTTTACTTTGTACTGACAAGACACCCATTCTAATTGCCTTTCAGATGTAAATTCATATAAATTCATTTAATCCTAATCACAATTCCATAAGATATATATATCTCACAATATTTTGATTTTAGAACTGAGGAAACTAAAAGACAGAAAAGGTAAGCAACTTGCCCCTTGTTCAGGGTCTCACAGCTACGTTGTATGGGGGGAAATTTGGCAGTGTGTGTGTGTGTGTATGGGGGGGGTTTGTGTGGGTTTAGAGTTGGCATCTTTGAAGAGTCTCAAGGGAAGAGTAAGGGTGGAAAAGGTGAGATGACACAGGAGATACTGATGCCTGGTAAAGCCAAGATGGAACACTTTCCCCAGTTCTTAGGATCATGTTCCACTGGCTCCAGACCTTGGAACTTGGAGTGAGAAGGTGGTTAGGCTCCACTAAAAGAGTGGGAAGACAAAACTAGGTACCTAGCTTTAGAGGGAGTCTGGCTTGGCCTACAAATTCAGCACAGAGGAAGGACAGCGGTTCACCAGGTGTGTAACTTTCGAAGTCACAGTGACACCATTTGCTAGTAAATATGAAGCCAGCAGTGTTTTGAAATGTGAGAGATTTATAATCCCTCCTCCCTGAGGCAAGGGGCTGGTGAAATCAGATAGGTTTTCTTTATAAGATGACAGCTCCACGTGCTGTGCTGTCACACCCTGAGAAAATATGCATTTTCATAGGCCCCAAATCTAAATGGTAAGTGGAGAATACAGTTCCTTTGGCATTTCATTGATGAATTAGGGGGAATGTGGTCCTGAGGGGGCTGAGTTTTCATCATGGACCAATGACCAAGGCTGGTCAAAATCCACCCTTAAATCAGCTCTCAGGCAGCCTCTTGACCACACTGTCTTTACCTGAACAGCATGGCCCCATCAAATGAACTGACTTTTGGTAAATTTTGTAACACAGGCTAGGGAAGGCCAAGACACTTCTGTTTGTGATGAAAATTTTGAAAAGGCGTGTGCCTCATAGCAGCCTTCTCTTCTTTTTAATTCTCAATCCAAATTCAACTCCCATTTTCTCCATGATTTCCTAATTAAACTCCAAGCCCCCCTAACAAGAATACTATGCCACTTGCCTGATGCTCTTACCCTTTCTGGAGGACACCATGAAGGGGTTTGCTTTTCTTCCTGCCTCAGGAATCCTTTTGTAGCATCCTTAGATGATTCTTTCCCCCTGTCCATACAAATGACTCCATGATTATGAAAAATAGAATAATGACCTCCAAAGATATTCACTTCCTAATCCCAGAAGCCCATGGATATAGGATTTAAATTAAGCATCTTGAGATAGGGATGTCATGTATTATCTGCCTAAGTCCATTGTAATCACAAAGTCCCTCAAAAGTGGAAGAGGGAGGCAGAATACAGTCAAGGGGAGAACTGATGACGGAAGAAGATTAGAGTGGTGCATATGAGGAGCTCTCAGCTCGCCATTGTTGGCTTTGGAGATGGAAGAAGGTGCCACAAGCAAGGCATGCAGGCACTCAGATGTGGGAGAAGACAAGGAAGCAGACTCTTCCCTGGATCCTCCAGAAAGGAATGCAGCTCTTCTAACACCAAAGTTTTAGCCCAGGACTCCTGTGTCTTTTGATCTCCAGGCTATAAGATAAGAAATTTATGTTGTTTGAAGGCACTGATTCTGGTCAATTTTTATAGCATCAGTAGAAAACTAATACAACATGTGCAATTTTCCGTCTTTATAAGACAACCAATTCTGAGCACCATAGCTCAAAGAAGTCTGTAGAGCTCATCCCATCTTACAACTTCTCAGCCTCAGACAGTTTTCCTGTTTACACTGACCTGCGTTGCCCCACATGTGCTGTGATTCCCGCTTTCAAGTCATCTTTTGAGGAGTGCTGGCTTCCTGTGCTTGGAGAGACCACTTTCCTTCTACAGCTGGAATGAAGCCCAGTGACCTAGGTTGTAATTCCATTTTGCATGGGTGCATACCTTGTGGATTTTCAAGGCAGCAACAGACTGGGGAAGAGTTGGCCTTTATGATTTTACTAGAGTCCTTCTCATGGTCATTCTCTTCTCTTGTCTGTCTCATTTGACCTCCATTTCTTTTACAAATACATTTTATATAT
The DNA here is from genome assembly GCF_001458135.2 of Marmota marmota marmota. NCBI lineage: Eukaryota > Metazoa > Chordata > Mammalia > Rodentia > Sciuridae > Marmota > Marmota marmota. The sequence continues at coordinate 74,858,857 of NW_026000026.1, forward strand.
TTTCACAGTTTACTGTGATCTTACTTTGAAACCAAGCATTGCATCCTGGCTTGGGGAATGAAGCCAGAACATCCAATGGATTGTTGAAATCTGCAGAATTTTACAGTATAAAGAAACTCTAGGGAGTCATAATCACTCAAGATAGCTCAGTAGGAATCTGAGAAGGTACCTTGGGTTCCTCACTTAAGCAACAGTGGTCTAGAATTCTTGTTGCATCAAAATGAAGGAAGGCTACAGACACAAGTTTCAATTCAAGATTTATTATCCAAAACCCGCTCATAATACTCTCTGTACTCATACAATGGTTCTCCTGGTGAATTTGTTTCCCACAGTGGGTGATGCATGTGTTACTAGTAGATGGAGTGGTTTATAGTGATTCATGGGTGGCATCCAACAACATTGAATCATGGAGGTGAAATTTATTCTTTTCTGAATTCTCTTACAGTCCCTCTTGGTGCATCAAGATTTAATTCTCTGTACAGAGAATTAATACTTTCTAATCTGAGCTTGTCTGCCTTTTATTATGGAGAAGAGACCTCAGTCATCAGACAACAGGACATCCTTAACAGCTTTATTGACATCTGATTGACATAAAACAAACTGCATATATTGAAAGTGTACAATTTGCAAAGTTTTGATGTGTATATCCATAAAACCATGATTATGATCAAGATAATGAATATTTCCATCACTCCCCAAAACTTCCTTGTGACCTATTGTAGCCCCTTCTTCCCATACCTGTTTCCCCCTCATCCCCAAGTGTTCTTTCAGTCATTAGAGGTTAATGTTCACTTTTGAGAGTTTTATATAAGTGAGGTACCTTCTTCGTGGTATATGTGTGGTGACTTTCATTTAGCATACTTATTTTAAGATTCATCCACATTATTGTGTCTATCTGGTTAGTAATCCACTGTATGAACGTACCATGATTTGTTCATTGTAGAACATTGGGTTGTTTCCAGCTTTGGGTTATTGCAAATAAAAAGTATATGAACACTCGTGTTCAAGTCTTTGCAAGAACATATGCTTTTTTTCTCTTGGGTAAAGGTCCAGGAGTGAAGTGGCTGAGTCATGCCGTAGGTGTATGTTTAACTTAAGAAAACATACAGTAGGTGTGTGTTTAACTTAGGGTGCCAAACTGTTTTTCAAAGTGGGTACACAATTTTACATGCATGCCAGAAGAGCATGAGAGTGATGGTTCTTTCGTACCCTCATCAGTACTTCTAATAGTCTTTAAATTTAAGTCATTCTGATCTGTATATGGTCATATCTCATTGTGGTTTTTAATTGCATTTCCTTAGTGACTACTATGTTCAATATATTAAATTTCTTTTAATATATGGTTATTTGAAAACATTTATCATTTTAGTGATGTGCATTTTCAAATATGTTTCCAAGTTTCAAAATGGGACTGTTTGTCTTATTATCAAGTTTTGAGAGTTCTTTATTTTTCCTGGCTATAAGTGTTCTATAAGATACAAAATTTTCAACATTTTCTCCCAGTCTGTGGCCTGTCTTTTCTTTCTATTAATAAAGATTTTTTTTTAGAGCACAAGGTTTTCATTTGATAAAGTCTAATTTATTATTTGTGCTTCTTTTATGGTATATAAAATTATACAACACAATTGTTGTATAAAGTTAACCCAAAGTCAAAAAGATTTTCTCTTGTTTTTTTTTCCTAGAAGTTTTATACCATTACATTTTATATTTAGATCTGTAATCTATTTTGACTTAATTTTTTGTTTGTAGTCTGCACCATTTAGTGAAAACAATACCCTTTCTCCACTGAACAGCCTTTACACTTTGTTAAAAACCCAATGTTCTCTAGTGTTTTGAACATGAAAGTGTGCTGTATTTTGTCGAGTACTTTTTCTGCATCTATTGAGATGATCACATGGTTTTTATCTTTAAGTCTATTGATGTGATGAATTACATTTATTGATTTCTGTATGTTGAACCAACCTTGTATCCCTGGAATGAACCCCACTTGATTGTGGTACACTATCTTTTTAATGTTTTTGTATTCCATTTGCCAAAATTTTATTGAGAATTTTTGCATCTATATTCATTAGAGATATTGGTCTGAAGTTTTCTTTATTTGATTTGTCTTTGCCTGGTTTTGGAATCAGTGTGATATTGGCCTCATATAATTGAGTTTAGAAGTACTCCCTCTTCTTCTATTTTCTGAAATAAATTGAAGAGTATTGGCATTAGTTCTTCTTTAAAGGTCTTATAGAACTCAGCTGTGTATCCGTCCAGTCCTGGGTTTTTCTTGGTTGGTAGGCTTCTGATGGCATCTTCTATTTTGTTGCTTGAATTTGATCTGTTTAAATTGTGTATGCCATCCTGATTCAATTTGGGCAAATCATATGACTCTAGAAATTTATCAATGCTTTTAATATTTTCTATTTTATTGGAGTATAAGTTTTTGAAATAATTTCTAATTATCTTCTGTATTTCTGTAGTGTCTGTTGTGATATTTCCCTTTTTTATCATGTATTTTAGTAATTTGAGTTTTCTCTCTCCTTCTCCTCATGAGCATGGCTAAGGGTTTGTCAATTTTATTTAATTTTTCAAAGAACCAACTTTTCGTTTTGTCAATTTTTTTCAACTTTTTTGTTTCAATTTCATTGATTTTAGTTCTGATTTTAATTATTTCCTATCTTCTACTGCTTTTGTTGTTGATTTCTTCTTCTTTTTCTAGGGATTTGAGATGTAATGTTAAGTCATTTATTTGTTGACTTTTTCTTCTTTTAAGGAATGAACTCCATGCAATGAATTTTCCTCTTGGTACTGCCTTTATAGTGACCCAGAGATTTCAATACATTGTATCTGTGTTCTCATTCACCTCTAAGAATTTTTTAATCTCCTCCTTGATGTCTTTTGCAACCCATTGTTCATTCAGTAGGGTATTATTTAATCTCCAGGTGTTGGAGTAACTTTTATTATTTTTATCATTGATTTCTAATTTCATTCCATTGTGCTCTGATAGAATGCAGGGTAGTATCTCTACTCTTTTATATTTGCTAAGTTTGCTTTGTAGCATAATATATGGTCTATTTTAGAGAAGGATCCACGTACTGCTGAGAAGAAAGTGTATTCACTTGTTGAAGGATGAAATATTCTATATATGTCAGTTAAGTCTAAGTTATTTGTTGTATTATTGAGTTCTATTATTTCTTTGTTCAGCTTGTTTTTGAAAGATCTAACCAGTGGTGAAAAAGGTGTGTTAAAGTCACTCAGAATTATTGTGTTGTGGTCTGTTTGACTCTTGAACTTGAGAAGAGTTTGTTTGATGAACATAGATGCTCCATTGTTTGGGGCATATATATTTATTCCTGTTATGTCTTGTTGGTGTATGGTTCCCTTGAGCAGTATGTAGTGTCCTTCTTTACCCTTTTTGATTGACTTTAGTTTGAAGTCTACTTTGTTTGATATGAGGATGAAAATCCCTGCTTGCTTCTGTAGTCCATGTGAGTGGTATAATTTTCCCCAACCTTTTACCTTCAGTCTGTGGATGTCTTTTCCTATGAGATGAGTTTCTTGGAGGCAGCATATTGTTAAGTCTTCTTTTAAAATCTAATCTGTCAGTCTGTATCTTTTGATTGGTGAGTTTTAACCCTTAACATTCAGGGTTGTTGTTGTTATTATTATTATTATTATTATTAGTAGTAGTAGTAGTAGTAGTAGTAATGTATTCTCTAGTTGTTGATAGACCTTTATTTTATTCATTTATTTATATGTGGTACTGAGAATCGAACTCAGTGCCTCACACATGCTAGGCAAGTGCATTACCACTGAGACACAACCGCAGCCCCTCAGGGTTATTATTGAGATATAATTTGTATTCCCAGCCATTTTTTGTTTATTTTTGGTATTTAACTTGATTTGCTTTCTCCTTTGATTAGTTTTTCCTTTAATGTAATACCTCCCTCTGCTGATTTTCATCATTGTTTTTAATTTCCTCTTCATGGGATATTTTGCTGAGGATGTTCTCTAGTGAAGGCATAAAAGCTAACTATGCTAAGCCCCAGGCCAACATCATTCTAAATGGAAAAAAAATTGAAAGCATTTCCTCTAAAAACTAGAACAATACAGGGATGCCCTCTTTCACTACTTCTATTTAACATAGTTCTTGAAACACTGGCCAGAGCAATTAGACAGATGAAAGAAAGTAAAGGATATGGATAGAAAAAGAAGAACTCAAATTAGCACTATTTGCCGACGATATGATTCTATACTTAGAAGACCCAAGAAATTCCACCAGAAAATTTTTAGAACTAGTAAATGAATTCAGCAAAGTAGCAGGATATAACCAGTGGTGAAAAAGGTGTGTTAAAGTCACCCAGAATTATTGTGTTGTGGTCTATTTGACTCTTGAACTTGAGAAGAGTTTTTTTTGATGAACATAGATGCTCCATTGTTTGGGGCATATATATTTATTCCTGTTATGTCTTGTTGGTGTATGGTTCCCATAAAATAAAGGCATTTCTGTATATCAGTGACAAATCCTCTGAAAGGGAAACAAGGAAACTACACCATTTATTATAGCCTACAAAAAAAAAGAGTTGGGAATCAACTTAATGAAAGAGGTGAAATACCTCTACAAAGAAAACTACAGAATGCTAAAGAAAGAAATTTAAAAAGACCTTAGAAGATGGAACAATCTACCTTATTCTTGGATAGGCAGATTTAATATTGTCAAAATGACCATACTACCAAAAGCACTATACAGATTTCATGCAATTCCAATCAAAATCCCAATGACATTACTCATAGAAATAGAAAAAGCAGCCATGAAATTCATCTGGAGAAATAAGAGACCCAGAATAGCTAAAACAATCCTTAGGAAGAAGAGTGAAGTATGTGGCAACACTATACCAGAAATCAACTATACTACAGAGCAATAGTAACAAAAACAGCATGGTATTGGCACCAAAATAGACTTATAGACCAATAGTACATCCCAGCATGATTCACAATAGCTAAACTGTGGAACCAACATAGATGCCCTTCAGTAGATTAATAGATAAAGAAAATGTTATATATATATATATATATATATACACACACACACACACACACACACACACACACACATACACATGATGGAATATTATTCAACATTAAAAGAGTACAGTCATGGCATTTGCAGGTATATGGATAGAGTTGGAGAATATAATGCTAAGCGAAGTTAGCCAATCCCAACTATGCCAAATGTTTTCTCTGATTTAAGAATGCTGATTCATAATTTGGTGGGGGGTGGCATGGGAGGATTAGATGAACTCTAGATAGGACAAAGGGTAGGGAGAGGAAGGAAGGAAGCCAGTGGAATGAGAGGAACATCTTACTCTAAGTACATGTATGAAGACATGAATGGTGTGAATATATTTTGTGTACAACCAGAGATATGAAAAATTGTGCTGTATATGTGTAATATGAATTATAAAGCATTCTTCTGTCATATATAACAAATTGAAATTTTTAAAAAACAATTCTCTCTCTGATATATGGATGCTAACCCAAAAAGAGGTGTGTGGGCAGGGAGAATAGTGGATTAGACAAAGTTTAGTGGATTAGACAAAGAGAATGAAGGGAAGGGAGGAGGATGAGAATAGAAAAGAGAGTGGAAGTAATATGACATAAATTTTCCTATGTACATATATGAATACACCACAGTGACTCTCACCATCATGTACAACCACAAGATGGGATTCTAATTAGAATAAGATATAGTCCATGTTTGAATAAATATATCAAAGTAGATTCTGCTGTCATGTGTAACTAAAAATAAATAAGAAAAAAATGGGAAAGTAGGGAACTGAGCCTTAAAAAAAGAAAAAGAAAGAAAAGAAAATCTCATGTCCATATATGTACGGGTCTATTTCTGGAGTCTATTCCCATAAACTGTGTCTGTCTTAATGCAAGGATCATACTGTATTGATTATCATAGCCTTAAGATAAGCTTTAACATTAGGACACATTAGTCTTGAGCTTTGTTCTTTTTCAAAATTATTTTGGTTATTCTACAGGTCCTTTTTTCACTTTTTAAAAATAAATTTTAAAATCAGTTGATTTTAATGAACAGGCATGCTAATGTTTACTTGAATTACACTGTATCCATAAATCAAATTGGAGAATTGCCTGCTTAATAATATTAAATCTTTCAAATCATGAGCAAGTAGCATACACCTCCCAATTTGTTGAAATCATCTTTAATTTCTCTCAGTAATGTTTTTTAGTTTTCAGTACACACATTTTTTCATGTATTTAGCCACTTTTATCCTTAAGGAGCTAGCATTTCTGATGCTGTTGTAAGTGGTGTTGCTTTTGTATTTTGGTTCTGATTGTTGCTAGTATATATAAATACAATTTATTTTCAAGGTTGGTCTTGAATCCTGAAAACTTCTGAACTCTTTCAGTTCTAGGTGACCTTTGGAGAATCTATCAGTTTTTCTGCACAGACGGTTATGTTACCTGTAAATAAAGACAGTTGCATTTCTTCCTTCCCCCACCCCATTCTGTATGCCTTTTGTTTCCTTTCTCACCTCTTGTATTACCACTAATGCTATGTGGAATAGATGCAGAAAGAACAGACATGCTTCATATGCCCCTCATCTAAATGGAAAGCACTGGGCTTTCACCATCAAGTTTGATGGTATCTTCAAGTTTTAGGTACATTTTATCAGATTAAGTTTTCTTATATTCTGAAAATATTCCTAGTTTGCTGAAGTTATCATTTTTTATTCAGGAAGGAATGTGGATCTTATCAAATACTTCCTTTACATACATCTATTGAGATTTTGAGATGTTTTGTCCTTTTTAATTTTTAGTAGGATGAGTTGTGTTGATTTTCAAATGTTAAACACAATTTTCATCCTGGTATAAATCCTGCATAATCACAATGTATTATTCTTTTTATGTATTGTTGGATTTGATTTACTAAAATTTTCTTGAACATTTTTGGATCTACACACTTGGGGATTATAGTCTGGGTTTTCTTGTCTGTGTTTTCTTTTCTTGTAATGTCTTTGGCTTTGCAATCAGTATTGTTTCAGAAGGTGATTTGGAAAGTATCCTCTTCCATTTAGTTTCTGAAATACTTCATAGATTTGATATTATTTCTTTAACTATTTGGTGGAATTTGTCAGTGAATTCATTTGAGTCTGAGGTTTCTGTTTATAAGAAGATTTGTGATTATATGTTCACTTTCTTTAATAGACAGAAAGCTATTCAGTTCATCTATTTCCTCTTTAATGAATGTAGACAGCTTACATCTCTTAAGGAACATCTCTGTTTCATCTAAGTTATCACTGTATTGGCATGAAGTTGCATGTAATTGTCCCTTATCATGTTTTTAATATCTATAGAATGTGTGATGTCATCTTATTCCTGATTTGCTAGTTTCTGTATTTTCTCTCTCTCTCTCTCTCTCTCTCTCTCTCTCTCTCCTAATCATTCTGACTAGAAGTTTCATAATTATATTGTTCTTCCCCCAAATCACCTTTTAGTTCTATGGCTTTTTCTGCTCAGGTATTTTTTTCTCCCCCCCGCCCCCCCTCCCCCGCTTATTTTAGTTTTAATTTGCTTGCCTTTTTCTAGGGTCTTGAGGTGAAATCAGGGTCATTGATATCAGACCTTTTTTCCTAATGTAGACTTTAAGTTCCAAAAATTTTCCCATAAGTAACATTTTGATATGTTGTGTTTTCAGTTTCATTTAGCTAAAGAGATAATTTTTTAATTTCCATTTTAATTCTTTTTGACCTATGGGTTATTTAGAAACAGGTTATTTAGTTTTAAATTATGTGGGAAGTTTTCTTATAGGTTGATTTCTATTTTAATTCCACTGTGGTCAAAGAATAAATCTGTAGGACTTGAATCTTTTTTTAGATTTGTTGATACTTATCTACTTAGAATAAAGTCCATCTTGATAAATGTTCCATGGATGCTCACAAGAATGTGCACTCTGCTATTGGAGGAAGTGCTCTATAAACGTCAATTTGGTTAAGTTGGTTGGTAATATTCTTTCAATCTGCTTCCTTACTGATTTTCTATCTATGTATTGTCAGTGACTGAGGGAGGGGCTTTGAAATCTCTGAGTATAATTATGGAGATGTCTATTTCTTCTTTGCTGCATTTGAACCTTTGTTATTATGCACATAAACATTTAGAATTACTATATACTTTTGATGAATTGATTCCTTTAAATTTTGAATGATATTATATCTTTTATCCCTAGCAATATATTTTGTTTTGCTCTGAAATCTAATTTTTCTGATTTTAATATTGCTTATCAGTTTTCTTTGACTAGGGTTAACATGATATATCATTTACATTCTTTTATTTTAAATCTATTTGTGTCTTTATAACTGAAGTTCTTTTTGGGGGGAAGCTTAGACTATTTACAAATAATATAATTATTGACATAGCTGAGGTTACATCTATAGCTAAGTTTACATCTATCATCTTGTTATTCATTTTCTATTGTCTTGTCTTATCTGTTCTTTGTTTCAACTTTCCTCTTTTTTCTGTCTTTTTTTAAATTAAGATTATTTTAACAGCTAATGTATCACCTTTGTTTTGATTTATTAGCTATATTCTCAGCATTGTTATGTTAGTATTTGCTTTGTGGTTTATAATATACATCTTTAACTTATCACACTCTCCTTTTAAGTGTCATTATTCTACTTTATAGGTAGAATAAATTGTATAGTTCCATTTCTTTCTTCTCTACTATTTTATGATTGTTGCCTTACGTATTTTTTCCTGCAGTACTGGAGATTGAATCCAGGGATACTCTCCCCCATGAGCTACATCCCCAGTCCTTTTTATTTATTTTTTATTTTGAGACAGCATCTTGAAAATTTTCTGAGGCTGAACTTAAACTTGGATCTTCCTGCCTGAACCTCCTGAGTCACAGAGATAATAGATATGTGCCACTGGGCCAGGCTGTCCTACATTTTTAAATATGTAATAAACCCAATATCATATTATTTCTTTTGTTTAAAGAGTCAATTATCTTTCAAAGATGGTTAAGTAATAAGAAAAATGATATATATTTTTCCATCTCTTTACCAATTCCAAATACCTTCATTCCTCTGGGATGTCCATATTTCCACTTAGTATTTTTCTTCTTCCTGAAGGACTCCCACTACTATTTCTTATAGAGCAGGTCTGGTGATGAAACATTTCAGCTTTTCTATGTCTGAAAACATCTTTATTTCCACTTGAATTTTGGAAGTTATTTTCTTTGGTTCACTGTCTAGGCCACAATGTCCCAGGACCTTGGGACAATGCTCCACTGCCTTCTGCTTGCGGCTTCCACTGAGAACCCTGTGGACACCCCTACTTCTGTTCCTCCCCATATGCCGTGTTTTTTTTTCCCTTCAACTACTTTAAAGATTTTCTTTTTACCACTGGTTTTTGTCAATTTGATTATGATGTGCTCTAGTATAATTTTAATTAAGCTGCTTAGATTTATGATTTTCTGATTTCTATCAAGTTTGGAAAAAATTGACCATCGTTTCTTCAAAATGTTTATGTCCTCTTCTCTTTCTCCTCTGACTCATGAACTCCAAATACACATTATATTAGACTTCTCGAAGTCCCAAAGCTGAGTTAAGACAGTTCCTTTAAAAAAAAATCTTCTCTATAGGTTTCATTTTACATTGTTTCTATTACCATGTCTTTAAGTTCATGATTATTTTCTTATCTGTCCAATCTGTCATTTGTTCCATGAGTATATTCTTCACCTTAAATGTTTTGTTTTTCAGATCTGGAGGTATGATTTGGTATTTTCACATCTCCTTTGCCTGCATTTTGAAAATTTCTATGTGGCAGTTACAATAACTTTTGATATCCTTGTCTAATAAATATAGCATGTAGGTCAATTCTGTTTTATTTTAATTAATTGTTTTTTTATATAGGGAGTGATTTCCTGCTTCTTTGCATGTTTTATATTTTATATTATTTTTTTATTAGAGCTGTATAATTATACATAGCAGTTGTGGTCATCCAAAAATATTTGCACATGCATGGAATTTGATTTCAGTTCATGTTCCCCCTGATTTCTTTCCCCGATTCCTCCCTCCATTCGCCTTCCTCTATTCTACAGATCTTTCTTTTGCTCCTCTATTTATTTATTTTTTGATGATTTCTTTCTACTTATACATAAAGGTGAAATACTATGTGTTATATTTGCATATACATATAGCATGATTTTAAAAATTTCACTTTGCTTTGCCTCCCCTTTTCTATCCCTCCTCTTCCCCCCTTGATTTCCTTCTTCTACTCTACAGATTTTCCCTATATTTTTATGTTATAGAGTCCTCCCATCCTTCTTTCTTTTTGCTCTAGTTTCATATGTCAGAGAAATAGTAATATTTTATTGTCAATTTTGCATTGGTAGGGGGAGTATTTTTATATTCTCTATTTATATTCTATATTGCTGAATTTTGTTCTGGGTTAAGTTACATGAAAACAGTTTGATACTTTTGGTTGTGCTTCAAAGATCTGTTAGGTAGTTCCAGAGCAGCCATCAGTCTTGGAGTGATTATTCATAATTTTTAAACAAGAGTCCTCTAAGGTATGTCTACCCAATAACTCGTGAATCATGAGGTTTTCCAATCTGGCTGGTAGGAACAGTCTCTGTACTTGGCTTTATGTGAGCCCCAAATATCATCCCCTCCCATCCATTCATGTTATTCTTTATCTGTCCTCGGGTAATTTCCTCATATAGCGGCACTGATCGGCACTCTGCTGAATATTTAAGGGATCTACATATCTTTGAGGGACTCATTCTGTGTGGCACTCTTCTCTCTGGTTCTCTGTGCTCTGGATTATAGCTACTTTTTTCTCTGGATTCTAAACATCTCTCCAATTCAGAGGCTCCTCTGGGCTTTACCTGAATTCCTTTTCCTGCATGGCTGCCCTGGGATGCTAGACAGTAAGCTGAGAAAATTGTAGATCACGTAACTTGTTTCCTTGTCTAGAGATCACTGTCCTTTGCTGTCTAGTACTCAGTGGCCAACCTTTGAATTCTGAGGTGGGAGGGTAGACAGTCTGTGCTGCACCATATTGGCTGGAAGCAGAGATGTATAGCTAGAATTTTAATATAATTAATTTTTTCCTTATATTTATTTTTGTGGTTACCTTCTATTTGTGGTAATTGATACAATTTTCTGTTTCTAATAGGTAATATGATTTTTTGTTTTAAATACATTGATTTAATTATAAAGAAATGAATCATTTTAAGAAAAATATTTATTAAATACTAATAAAGGTGATAAAGAGATATGACAAGTGATACAATGATAGGAAGCAAATCACGGAAATTTGGGGAAATAATGTCTGAGCTTTAGGTGATGCTGGGTATTATAATCTATTCATCAGGACCTGGCTGAAGATTATTGACCTGAGATGGCTGTCAAGCTCAGATTTATTAGTCCTTGTGAGTGATGTTGAATATCACAAGATTTCTTGGTTTTTCAAGATGCTAAATTTTCGTGGAGCCTACCAGGATGAAAGGAAGAAATCTTTCAATATCTAGCTAATATATCCTGTTTTCTTCAGTGGTGTTTACTCCATTGCCCTCTCACAGTGGGGAAGGTAATGGTGTTTTGTTGTAGGGAAGGTGTTATGGGACTTGGAAAAAACTGTAAAATGCTGTTCTAAGAGAAGGTTGGTGGGTTTGTTTTTCCTTTGTAAATCTCTGGTAAAAACTAGAGAAAGGTGAGAGATGTCACCTACTCTATGTCTTGCCCGACTCTTTGTCTATATAAGTTTAATGAAACCTCTCAGGTGGTTTGTCTATAGCACATTTGGCACTGGAAATGTTCACCCTTCTCCTCAAGGAGGAAGACCAGATTTAAATTCTGTATATGAGGTAATAGTACCATGTAAAGTTCATTTTTGAGCTTCAGTTATAAGTCATACAACACAAGTGCTTCTTGTGTCATACAATGCAATTTCTTCTTACTTCTTCCCCACTCAATGTTATAATACAAATTAAGTCATAGACTGTCTTGCTCAATACTGCACTCCTGATAGCTAGCTAACTAAATGCCTGGGGTAGAGCAGGTATATATTCCTTCAATATTTATGGAAGACAGAGAGAAATGAAAGAAAAAAGGAACAAAGAGGGAAGGAAGAAGAATGATAAAAGAATATAGTCGAAGGGGCAATTGAGCCCCCAACTAGAATGTGTCAACCAGAAGAACAGGGACCTTATCTATATCCCATCACTGAGCCCATTCAAGTGCCTGATGCATTTTGTGGAATGCATACACAAATAAAAACAGACATAGGCTTCCTTTCTCTCTCTAATGAGAATGACAACCATAAGGTACTCATATGATTGTAATTACAGTTGTAATGTGTTCAGGGCAAAACACACCATCAGACAAGAGAGAATATGTAGTCTTCGGTGATAAGGTAGAATTTCTCTGAGAAGTAGAGCTGAGTGAGTTGATACCTGAAGGATGAATGGCAGTTGGCTAGGAGATCAGTTGGAATCAGAGAAAATGCTCATCTTTTCCCCAGGATTCATTGGATTATGACCAGTTTATTCAAGTATGGAAATTCCATAAAACTCCAGATTGCCAAATCCAATAACATAAATTTTCTTATGTTGGAAGGGCCACCATCACTACATCATTGAATCAAAAATTGCATATTTATAGTTCTGTCATTTCTGTGCTTATCAGTCACATTTCTCAAAAGGAAAGGTCAGGTCTCAGACAAGTTTGACAGGGGAAAAATGCTTTTGGAGACATTTTCTCTGTAAGTGGAAAAACTAATAGAGTCAAGGTTTCTTCCAACATCCAGGGAGCCCTCGTGTCCTGAAGTTCTTCCACACCACAAATGCCCATGCTTCCCTGACAGAACGCTGGATGGCTTTAAGGAAACGCCCAGGAAGCATCAGGCCCCATCAGTGCCTCCAGAGAGTGAGTGGAGAGGACAGGAGGTGGATGAGGATACACCTTCCTGAAGGAGCTCAGCAGGGTGGATGGATGTCACAAGGGGGATGTCATTTTGGGCACCCCAGTTTTTTATTGAACCATGAAAGACTTCACATGATTTGGTTCCTTTCTACCTTTCTAGACTTACCACCTTCATTCTTTCTTGTTCTTACCTCATACCTTCCTCACACCCGTGCTAAACACTATAGCTATTTTGGCCTCCTTTCTGTTCCTCAGACAGGCCGGGCACCTCCTGTTTTGGGTTTTCCCCATCCCATTGCAAAACCAGCTTCTTTTCACCCTTCAGTGCAGGATCAAATGCTGCCTCTTCAGAGAGTGCTTCCTGAACATTCGAGGACATATTTTATCTTACTAATTTACTTCTCATTTCTCTGTTTGGAATTAAAGTCCTTCAAGGGCAGGGGCCTATGTTCTGAACTATAGCCCCAGTGCTGACATAGGACTTTTAATACAGTAGGAGCTCAATAAGTACTTCTAAATGAGAGAACTAAAATCCGATGTGATGTTATGTAGTAGTCAACTTATAGGTTAAATAATCATGGGAAAAATGGGGAAGCTATTTGGTGTGCCATGACATGTGAAAAGAAATAGTTGATCAATTTTTAACTTTTTAGTTTGATGCCAGGTCTCACCAAATAAAACAAAGACTGCATTCTCATTTGAATGGGTGACGTATGTCAGCTTTTGTTGGCATAATTGCTGTCACGTCACAGACGTGGCAGATAAACCTTCTATGACCCCTGAAGACTATCTCCTCTAATTGATGGAAACAAAAATTGCTGTTCTGGTTTGATCTGGAAGCCGAGTGTGTAGAGAAAGCCTAAATTTACTTCTAGCCTTGATAGAAACTCATCTGTTTGCCATTTGCCTGGTACAATTGCAAGTACCATTCTCACAGCCAGCCTGCCCGGTAATGATGTATCATTCTTGCTGTTCCCAATGTTGTCAGAACTATGTCCCCAACATAATATGCAAGCGCAATTCCTGCAGAAGTCAGTAATTATGCAGGTTTATCAGCCTAGAAGGTCAGCATATATTATAGAGGAGAGAGTTTCAGCTGATTAGAAATCTCAAACACTGATAGCAACTTGAACATCTATTATTGTTTAAAACAGAACAACACAAAAGCCCAGCAGCTCTCTCTCCTGTGATTTTTTTCCTTGAGGATTCTGTCAGGAAGATGATTGCATCAGATTGTCCAGCATCGCAGGCTTGTGCCTTGAGCTCTTACCTACTTGTACCTGTATCCTGCATCAGGGAGCACAGAGAGACCAGGCCACATGGCTACATGGAAAAAGGCAGAGAGAACAAGAGGCTGTGTTCCTCTGAGGTCTGAGAACTTACAGTATAGCTATGCAGGGAGGCCCTGTGGGCAAGGAACCGGGGTCAATCAGACCTTCCCCTTGTTGGCACTAGGATCCAAGCCAGGTTTCCTAATCCACCCAGCTTCCGTTGACTATCTACCAAACAAGGAAAATAACATTTACCTCATTGATTATTGCAAGGATTAAAAAGCATAAAAAGTATGTAACCATATTAAACTAAAAATTGATATGAAAACCAGGTATTGATTATATTCACAGGTGTTCACCTTTCCTTTTTTGTGGTACCAGGGATTGAACTCAGGGACACTTGAACACTGAGCCACATCCCCAGCCCTATTTTGCATTTTATTTAGAGACAGGGTCTCACTGAATTGCTTAGCACCTCACTTTTTGCTGAGGCTGGTTTTGAACTCACGATCCTCCTGTCTCAGCCTCTGGACCCACTGGGATTATAGGTGTGCACTACCGTGCCTGGCTCCCTTCCCTTTTTATTAGACATTTGGAAAATGGTAGAAATTTCTGGGTATTTGAGACTGGTGAGCTCTTTTGAAGTGTTCTGAATGTTGGGAAAATAGTAGCATGGTGGGAAAAGTTAAGGTATCAAAAAACTTGGGTCTGGATTCTGCCTTTACCACTCCCTCAGTATGGGACACTAAGCAATTGTCTAGACTTCTTTGTTTTGTTACCAGTAAAATAGGAATTCTGAATGGTTCCTCTAAGAGGCATTGAGGTTCACATGATATATGAACTATGCTGCACTGTCAGTGGGATTATCTACATAATGAAGTCACTGACTGGCCTTTAAGGCAAGAGTTCTCCAAACTGGTTGTCACTCCTAGTCCACAAACTGCGGATGCCTACTCCACAGATCAGGAATGGTGCTTGGGCACCTTCATTTTCAGAAGCTCTGGGTGGTTCTGACACATGGGCTTGGTGGAGACTGCTGGCATAGGCAACATGTAACGGCACTTGTTTTCAGAACAACTTCTTTGAGACTCTGATCATTGCTGAGAAAGTTTCTTTATTCACCTTCCTGGGTCTCAGTTTTCTTTCCTTTCAGTGGGCACAGGGTCTAACCCACTTCTCAGAGTTGCTGTAAGCACAGCATTCATGGGTATGGACTCTGTAGCAAGATCACATGATGGGAAAGAGAGGCTCATCCTGCCAGACAGAGGTGTCAGTCACACTTGTTTGCTTTCCTTTTTTGATTGTCTGCATACTGCCTAGCTGGTGAGTGAGCCCAGCCCCCTGCCCAGCACTCATGGTTAAATCTCAGCACAGCTTTCCTGCTCAGTCCTTGTCAAATGTTCCTTGGCTCTTAGGAGACAACCTCCAAATTCTATTTCTTTGTGGGAAATCATTCCTAAAAGAAAGCCTCAATGAAGTAAAGAAAAGGAGGATAGAAAGGATCTGGAAAATTCTTTTGAGCCAGAGAAAAGTAGTGTTAAGATTATTCTTAGTCTTTCCTGCACAGAATGACCAAGAATCTGAAATGATCTGAATTTTATGGAGGAAATCATATGCTGACAGGTAGGGATATTCCCTGTAGGATAATTTCTAGTGCAACTTAAGATCTAGTCATATTATACAAGTCTGCATTAGTCATGACCCACAGCCATCAAGCTTAAAACTAATTGAGTCTGCCAGCCGTAATCACCAAGCAGAAACTGTTTTTTTTTTTCTAAAAGCGGATCATTCTGTGTCGTCTGTCATGTAGTCTTTGTAGTCCCCCAGATGTTGGACACAAGCATGCTCACCTGGATCGATGTCCCTTCCCAGCAGGGTTAACACAATCACGCATTTCCTAAAAACGCAACTGTGCAAGTGGCTCAGACCTCCTTTTCTTTACAGCGTCAGACAGTTATTAAATTTTCACTCTTCAATCAGCCTCGTGTCTCTTCCCCTGAGGACTGGTGTGGGAGATTTTCTCCCCTCCCTGTGAATTGTGCTGGGTCCATTATTAAATTTTCTGCTGGTGAATGAGGAAATCAAGGAGACATGAGGTGATTGCAAAAGTACATATTCCCCATTCTTTTTGGCAGGGCCTAGGGGGAAAGAATACAACCTGATTATTTTAGGACTTTATTTTATTAAGAGAAAATTAGTAGTCTCTATAGAATTATACATATTTGAAAAAATTCATGTTATAATAGTTCAACTAATTAAGAAGTTAGTTTCATCAGCAGTGAAAATACCAGCTGAGACCCTAAGGACCCAGGGCTCATAATAGGATAGAAGGAGGGAGAATTGGAAGTTAAGCCCAAGGTAGATGGCAAACATGTCCCTGTAGGATCTGACTGTTTTGTGTGTTCTTTTTCGGGAGGAGAAGCAGATTTTCTTTGGGTCTGTGATTCACTTGCAACCCCCCTGCCCCTTACAATGCAGCAATATAAGCTGTGATGTTCCTGTGAATGTTTTAAGGTTGGGCCCAGCATAGCAGTTTCTTATTACTATGCTCCAGGCATTGAGCAGATCATTTTACATTCAAAATTCACTTAAGCTGTCTATGAGGATCGTTGTTATTACCCCATTTTACAGAGAGAAAAATGGACTTGAGGGATGTGAAGCGGCATGCTCTCAGTGGACAGCTAGGGACCAGTGGAACTGGACTTCAAATCAGTCTGACAGATGATAGAGTCTTTGCTTTTCAGCATTATGCTGGGAGGTCTTGCCCCAATATTATCCTTTTCCTGCAATCCTGTTTACCCTGGAAGGTTCAGCCTGAGTGCTCTCTTGCACAGGAAATAAATATTTGTTCAACAAATCTCAGATAACTCTCTTTCCTTCAAATGATTGGCAATATGTTACCACCTGACATTCATGTCTAGTTTCACAGTATGCGGGCTGTTCTTAGATCTTTAATATTCTTTTTGATGATTAACCAATTTAACACTCTACCAGATATATTCATCTGTTAATCTGCCCATCCATCCTGTCATTCCTTTCACATCCTTTGACAGATATATGTTGACCACATGGTAGACTACAGGCAGCGAGTGAGGGGCTTGGAATCAATGATAACCTAAAGAGCCATGGCTCCTGATCTCATTTAGTTTACAGTTTAGCAGGGGTGACAAATTAATCAGTCACCTAAATATACAGCTATAAACCATGACAAGTACCACAAAGATGTGGAGGAAGCTCTGAGTGTATCATAGGTGGTCTTGATTTCACTGGGGAAAGTTGCAGAGGCTTCCCCAGGAAGGTGCTCTTTGAGCTGAGAGCAGAAGGATGCAGAATCCCTGACAGCAGCTGTCACCGGATGTGTGCCATATAAACAGGCTTTGTCCGAAGCATTTTTCGTGTAACTCATCAAATTCTCCAAATAACCCTACGTATTATTTCCCAGACCTATGCCCTCTGCCACACCACACTGCTTCCCATGGAGGTGAAGAGGGAGGAAAAGCAGCCTTAATAGGCACAGGAGGCTGAGGTGGACACACGTAAAACAGAGGGGAGCCCTGTGAGAGGCACCAGAGTGTCTGGGAGGGGCGATGCTGAGGTCTTCAGCATTACTCCTAAGAGTAAGAGAAATCACTGTCTTTTCTTTCCTCAGCCTAGAAAGCAACATGATTGGGTCCACGTTTCCTAAGACTACTTAGGCTGCTGTGAGGACACTGAAAGGTAGGAGGGCAGGGGCCATGTGGGGAGACCGGCTGGGAGACTATTTCTCTTCTCCAGGGGAGGGTTTGGACTAGGGTGGTAGCCCTGGAGATGGAGACAGATAGATGAATTCTAGGTATATGTGGGTAGTCATGTATTCAACCCCAGCAATATATGCAAACCTTACATAGATTTATATGATAAAATATTGTCTAAATTTATGTCCACTCGGAGCTGCTTTTGTCAGTGTCTCCACGTCTCTACAGGACTTTTCATTCTTTAGCTACGTGTCCTCCCTGGGGAAAGTTTGGAGGGGTGGCTCCTTACAATTATAGTTTGCCCAGGGTCTTGATGGCTTCAGGACATGTACAGATGTAAGGATCTTGGCAAATTCAGAGAGCACTTGATACTGATAAGAGGCACTGAGAAAACCCAAATTCAGCAAGTCTGGGACTTGTGCCCATTCAGTGCCTCAGTTTGCAGACAGAACAAAACAACTCAATACTGTCACCAATCCTATAAGCTCTGAGTGGAGGTTCAAAGGGCAATTTTAAAAGATATTATAAATAGAAAGTAATGGTATTATTTTATTAACATGCCCATAAACAAATGAGAACAACACAGGCTCCATATTTATAAAGCTACTTATGAGACTTTTGAATTTGTGCTTGGGATCAAATATTCCTCTCCTCTCCTCTCCTCTCCTCTCCTCTCCCCTCCCCTCCCACACTACCCTCCCCTTCCCTCCCCTTCTCTTTAATTTCTCCCT
>NW_026000026.1:74877539-74957375 GCF_001458135.2 Marmota marmota marmota
TCCCTCCCTCCCTCCCTCCCTTCCTTCAATTAATCTCAGAACATCATATATGCTAGGCAAGAGCTCTAACACTGGGTTATATCCTCAGAACAAGCAGCCAAACCTGCACATTTGCAAATGTTACAGAATTTCAGTAGATTCTAGATTTTTGAAAAATCAGGCATAGGAGAAAACTTCTAGAATTGTACATAAATACAACCATGTTATAGATTTTCATATACATGTACAAAATGAAGTAGACAACTCAGATATTCATCCACCTCCTTTTTTTTTTGATGCAGTGCTGGGGATCACCACTGAATAATTAATTCTTAAATTGTTAATTCAGATATTTGAGATAAAATATGTTTTTATTTCTTGGTAACATGCCTTGTTTTATTTTGTTCAGAAAAATGTTTGAATTTGAATAATACAGCAAAGTTATCTTAAGTCCAAAGTGACTGAATTGTTTTGGGATTGAAAGAATATCATTAACACAACATGGGTGCTGAGGATGGTATTTCTGGATTTCCACATTTGCAAATGCAAAGCAGGGAGAATTTAGAGGATCAGGAATTTCTTAAGTAGTTGCATCCTGCAGCCTGGTTGGAGGTGACTGTGGCTCCAAGGAGCCCTCCAAATCTGCATCATAGTAGGAGACTCCAGCTGGTCTCCAGGTAAGAGCAGAGCCTCCTTTGAAGTGATGTGGTTATGGGTACAGGACCTCTGGGAACACGTGCTCACTGGATTGTTACACAGTCTTCTTAGGAAGGTTGGGGCAATGCTGTGAGCTCCATTTCAGGGTTTTTGGGTGAGAGAAACTCCACAGTTTCCAGTGGGGAAAGGACAGGAAGTGGTGAGGCTTATATTTCAGGTGTGAATTTCCTGTAAGTTCATAAATGGAGAGGCATCCTCCCTCCCTTCTTCCCTGAATTCCCTTTTCACTTCCTCTCTTTCTTCCTTTCTCCTTCTCTTAATCTATGTTTATGAAATGCCTCTGTGAATAATACTACTGTGGTAGTCACTGATGAGAGAACCCTGGGCAATCAGCCAGATAACCCAAGCCAAACAAAAAACAAAACCGTTCCTAGAAAAAAGGAGAGTGTAATTTGTAAGCCAAACTTTACTAATGGTGAGCTGAAATTCAGATACTTGAGGTAAATTTGGTTTGTTTTGTCTGTTGGACTTAATTGACTAAATAATATCCTTCTTTGTAATTATATCTTGGAGGTAGAATCCCCAAACCATAAGATATCCCTGCCCTGGGTGATTTAGGGCAAGTTGCTTCAATTATCTATTGTGTCCTCAACTATAAAATTATAAAAGTGTTATTAAGCTTGAGTGAAATCATGCGCAGAACTGCTTGGCACCTTGGATCCCTGTGAGAATTGTTATTGTTTATACTAAGGTAGAACTTGAGGTGCCACTTTCCAGGAGAGGGAAAGTGGGAGGGTCTTCCAGGGAACCAGTATTTGTGCAATGTCTATTATGTGCCAGTTTATTTGCCAAAGAGGCGTGTCCTTCTATCTGCACATTGGCCAAGACACCAAAATGCTCTCTCTTGGTCCCATGGAGTTTGCAGGTCCCAGAGAACCAGGGTTACCCTTAGCACCTGACCTGTGACATACACATCGAAGAAACTGCTAATAACAGTCCTTAGATAAAGCACTAAATCTTGACCCACAGGGTGAGGAAGTGATTCCATTCACAATTCTCTTTCAATGCTGATTTCATCAAGCAGATGTTTCAGTCTGGACTTATTATGGCTTTCACGCATCTTTTACACATCATCAGGTTCATCTTTAGCTCAAAAGATTAGGTGACAAGATCAGAACCTTAGGCATCCAGCGGTTGGACTAAATTTTCTTCTTTACATTTGTTTTTATCGTATTTTTTAGAATTAATAATAGGTTTCCTTTAAGATAACTTTGGATAAAAAGGGAAGATGGTTTAAAAGAATATTAAGTAAGTATTAAGCAACTATGTTAAATAAAACATGAGGATGAGTTGATGTGGCAGTGTTGACACAGAGCATGGTCATAATTTTTAAATGACTAAAGCTTGGGAAATATGGCTTAAGCTAAAAGGGAACCATGACAATACTCCAAGACCTCATGATCTCTTATCCTTATTTTAAAGCCATCCAAGTCTCTCTGCCCGAAGAGGAAGAAGAGGTAATAGATATGGTGGTCTGATCCCACATATGAGCACAGAATCGTGAAGTTCTTGAAATGAATAATGAATGCATATGTATAGGATGATACTTGGTGAACCAGAGAGAAATTTCTAGACTGCTGGCATATAGACAAGGGACGATACTTGCCTTATTCAGAAAGATTAAACGTTTGTTGGGCTCCTCCTCCATCTGTATTTCAGAGGACTATTAAGTGCAGATCTATAATGAATGTTAAGTAGGTATGGAGATGGAATGTTCCAGAAGCCAGGAACAGTGACTAGATAAGATGAACTCTTTTCTTGACATCAGTGCACTTATTATATTTTCTTGCATATTTTTCTGATCAAGAACCTAATAAATTTCCACTTCTTTTGGAAAATAGCCTGAGCATATTACTTTGCAGTTAGCAGCTAAAGGAAAATTAGTGAACAGATTCCAAGACGGAAAGAAGAAGCTGAATAGAAAATCCCTATCTAATGAGGAGGACACAAAGACTTCTCCCTTTGTGAACTTACTTAGTCTACATGCTATCCTAGCGCTTACACTGCCAGGTAAGATGACTACCTCATTTCACAGATGAGTAAACAGGCTGAAAGGGAGTAAAGCAACATCCTTAGCCGAGTTGGAGGCAGGAATCCAAACTTGGCCCTGACATCCAATATTTTTCAATGTGTGTTCCAATTGGATGGAACAGTGTTTTTGTTTTGTTTTGTGGTCTTTTAAAATATGTCCTGTTTTTTTTTTTCTCTTCTAAGAAGACTTCATATCCTTTGAACAACTTAATTTACTTGATCAAGAGATCCACAGGTATGTAAATACATTTGTTTTTCACCTCTGAATTCCCTTGATTGCTTATGTATGCATGTGTACACATGAAAGACTTAAAAAGATTTCCTCTCCTTTTCTTTAAATTTGAGGCATCTTTATCTGTAACTGACTTGTTTTAGATATACAGGAAAAATTTGGATTCATTTCACTGTTTCATTTGTTGATGTGATAAATTGTTGACGATGCAATATGTCTAGGACTTGGCCGAAAGCTAACATGGCTCTTTCTAGAGCATTTCTCCTCTTTACATATGGTTCAACTTATCGTTTCCTCCTTCACTAATTCATTCATCTGACTGTATTTATCAAATGTTTACTCTGTGCTTGACGTCATACTTAATCCTCTACCTCTGTCTGCAAATGGATCTGGAACCGTTCTTCAATTTACCAGCACCTCTCCTCTTGCAAAATCTTTGGTGTTATTCACACACTGCCATTATGTGAAAGGTGCTCCTGACATGCCTGATCACTACACGGGTGCAGGCAAATGTGTTCTCCAGGGAAGGTGAGTGAAGACACCATCAGAAACAAACACTTTGATGGAAAAAAAAAAAAAGTTTCCAGTAATCATTTTGTTAGTGTTTCCCTCTTTAAAAGGAAAAGAAAAAGGAGAAAAAAAACCCCATAAGCAAAATAAATGGTTGTTTCATCTTATGATGGCCTCCAAAAGATCTCTATAAATATCAAAGCGCACATAAACCCTTACTCTCTCTTAGCCTATCGTTGAGGCACAGTAATGTGCAGACTGGTGGTGTAGGTGATGCCTTGGGGTCTCAAAGAGTAACGAAAAGAGCTTCCTTCTGTTTTGCTCCAGGGCTCCTTTATATAACTTTTCCTTGTGGTTTCTGTCTGTAAAGTCAATTCAACTTACTGTTTTTGTTTAATCCAAATGGACTTTCAACACTTCTGTTTCTTACCTTTTTAGGAAAGCCATGATTTGAATGTAAACCTTCATTTGTACCTGTTTCATCTGCCCTTTTAAGAGTATTTGTGAGCCTTCTACCCTCCTCTTCTGATCTTTCAAAATCACAGGTTGATATTCTAAAATGTTTTTCTGATATGCTTTGGTGTTCTTTGGCCTGAAGTACCAAAAAGATCTTAGGTTCTATAGACTTTTATTTTAGACAGGATTCAGGAGATGAACATTGGAGGGATTACAAATAGTGTGTGTTCTTATTATTTATTCTCTGGATGAACTGAATACCTTTAATCAATTAATATACTAGTGTAATATATTTATTAAATGTCTATTATGTATTTAAAAGCATGATAAAAGTTTGGTGATAAAGTGATGAACAACATACAGCATGAACAGAAGGTAGACTCTGTTTTGGATCAGAGAGTGAAATGTACAATTAAATATAAATTACCTCAGGCATATGGAACCAAGGGGGATTCCTCCTCAGCTCCATCATCAAGATGTAACTACACACAATATGTAGTTCTGGATGTGATAAAGCATTCTGCAGAAAATCTCTCTTCAATGGAAAAAATGAAGGACAAAACTGGAAAAATAGACTCTTGAAAAGATTTAAATGAGTTAGTGTTAGGAATTTGATAAATACAGGGATGGGGGAAAAGCATGCAAGTAAAAAAAATAAAATAAACAGAAGTGGAAAGACCTAGCAATCAAGGATATCTAGAGGTTAAAAACAAATGCATTTATAAACTTGTTGATCTCTAGAACCAGGTAAATTAAGTCCCTCAAAAGATAGAAAATTATTTTTAGAACAAAAATAAATAGAAAATAATGTTTTACACTCTAGTTTGTTAATTATAGTATTTACTACCAAGAAGTGATAGATCCAAAATATTTGTCTATATGTAGAACATGATGAGAATGGATCTGTGCAAATTTGGTCATTAACAAGGTTTTGTTTTGTTTTGTTTTTAACTAGTAGACCTCAAAAATGTAAAGATATTTATAGCTAAGAATCTCTTCCCCATAAATTTGATGCCAGGTTATAATGAAAGTAAATCACAAAGTAAAATCTTCATCACCTATGGAATTTACTAGAAAGCAGGCACCAGTTTAGACTCTGTAATCTCCTTGAATTCTAAGTATGACCTTTTACTATCATACTTTGCCTGAAAATCTCACTGGATAAAAACCAATAGCATTCTGGGTGCAATACATAATTAGCCCTGTTGTTGGCATGCGCAAGAGTCCTTCACCTCAGCACTCTGGGCCTGGCTTTGCGGGCCATCTTGAAAGGCACAGAAAGTGACCTCCACTCAGGCTGCAGTGGTTTCTGACAGCTTGATACTTGCAATTGAGCACAACAGAAAATTGGTAGATCAAATTAAAAACAAACAAACAAACAACTTTTTTAAGGCATCAGAGAACTTCAAAATCCATGAGGACCAGATGAGCTAAAATCCTGGATGAGAACACTCCAGAGGGGTGAGCTAAGATCTTTGGCAGCTTTTCCCCAGGGGATATTTGCCAGTTCTGGGTGTGGCCAAGAGGCTGAGGGCCAAACTTGGTTCCAGCAGAATAGGTAGAGAAGACAACAGAGGCTATGGCAGTTATGCAGCTCTGAAGGGACCCAAACTGATGGTTTAAATGACTTTGACACACAGCTAACTTCTCCTTGAAGGCGTTTGCTAAATTCTGAAGGTGTGAAGCATGGGAACTTAGAAACTGAGTCTTAAAATTTTGGAAAGGTTTAGCAGAATTTTCCTTAAGTTCATGTTCCTGAGCAGATGTGGGCCTGCTGGGGTAGATTTCTGGTTAGCCTGGCCCCTGGGGCAGTGGTGAGCTGACCAGTCTACAAATGGCAGCATCTGACAATTCTGAGTGTGGTTAGAACAGGACATCCCACTTGGCCCAACAGATGGTCACTGCTGGGGGTAAGAAACCAGAGCTTTGGGCATTCATGTGAGCCTGGACTGTCTACTTGAGGGCCTCAAACACACAGCTGGTTTTCTCTCCAGAAATTTGCAGAACTCTGAAGCTGCACAGGATAGGAAAGTAAAAATTGAAAACCTCTGAAAAGCAGAGTAGAATTTTCTAAATCCTGTTACTACTGAGACATCAAATTAATAAGATAACCTCTTTCAAATGATATACTGGGGCCTGGGCAACATGTCAGGCTCCCACTTGTAAGGAGAACCTCATTCTAGAAACAGGAGTAAACTCGAAGTCTATCCAGCCTGGTGTCCCCCGGTCTTTCTGCTCCAGCAAGAAAAGTGTTGACCCTCTTGTAGAGGAGGATGACATTGTCTTGGGCCTCTAAATTTTTAGACAGTCTCTAGTATCAACCAAATACAAAGACCACTGAGGTTAGAAGATTGAATTAATTTCACTAATGAAATGCCTATCATCCATTATGATAACCAACAAAGGCTATTATTGATCAGAGATAAAGAGAACTGAAACTCTTGTAGCAGCACTGGTCATGATTAAGTGCTGGCTGACCACTCCATAGTGTGTGTTTCTCATTAGGTGTAGATTAACGTATATGACCTATAATACATTGTCTGTGATGAAGTGTTTTAAAGTAAATTATAGACCACAGAATAGAGCAAACATTCCTTAAAATCAGGACCTTGTTAGATTCAACTCTGTGTCTAATTCAGAACTTAGCACATGATAGGAGATCAATAATACTTATTGAGTGAATTAATAAATTCAACATTTAGGTAAAATCATCAGTGATGGATTACTCTAGACAACTTCTCAAATGTTGGAGATGGCAGAAGAAGGGGCTGTTTGTTTCTTTGTGCCCCTTCTCCCTCATTTATCATCTTGAATTCCCAGTCATGTCCTGTGTCCTGTGGTTGTCATTTCCTATCTTGAATTATGATGCTTCATTTTGATCCTGCTCCATGCAGCTCCAGGAAGGCAGCTCAGCATAGTGGTCGAGAAGCTGGCATTGGATGTAAAGCAGATCTTGTCTGGGGTAGTGTCTTATCTGCAACTTCCTGCCCATCTTATCACTAGCTTCTCTTTGGATCTGAGTCCTTAAGTGTAAAATAGGTACAGCAACAGGAGCTTTTACGTAAAGTTGTTGTGAGAATTAATAAGATAACCTCTTTCAAATGCTTAGGAAAGTACCCTCAATATATGTAATCCTAGTCACTACTCAATTTGAGTTTTTTTTGATTGATTGAATACCCGTGGTCCTTAAGAATATGTTCTTCTTAACAAAACAAGGGCTCAGGAGATAACACAAATTATTTTTTCAAAAAAGATTTCTAGAAGTTTTGCTTTCCTATTAATATTCCTCCTTCAAAGAAGTCATCTTGAAGGGCTAACACATCCTAGCTGAAGATATTTAAAATACAATTTCCCAGTTCCTCAATGTTTTTAGTCTATCTGGGCCTCAAACAATTTGGGAGTTTAACTTCATTGTTGAAGGAATTGGGATGTCTAATGGAATTATTCTATTTAAACACAAAATGCAGCTCAGAATGACACTAGCTTTTCTGAGACTCAAGCTTAATTTTACAACGTGAAAAATTTATGGACTTTTAGGGAAAAATGAAAAGTTTATGTTCCAGCTTCTAAATATCATCACCAAAGACAACTCCTTTTAGGTCAAGACTCATTCTTCAGGGCATGGTAACACAGTAGACTATCTATACTATGCATTAAACTCAAACTGTTGGAGTTGCAGAAGTCATGGGAATGGCCCCTGTGTGTGTGTTTGGGTCTGAGTGTCTGTGCTGGTGCAGTCACTCTTATGCTATTATAATATCTGGTATGTTTTTTAGGATTACTGCCTAGGGTCTAGACCAATTGCAAACAGTCAGTCAAGCAGGTATAGCATGGACTAAACAGCAGTGGTTTTCTGATCTCTGAGCAACAGAGATGAACTTAGATCATTATCAGGGTGTATGGCAATCATGGCATATCACCAAAGTCACCCTTGGCAAGCTTGAGGAAGACACCAAACTGGACACCAGTGGCCCAACACAACCAGTTTTTCCCTACTGTCCAGACAGTTCCTATTTCTTCAGATTATTACCAGATGGCTTAAATGTTGGGGCCACATTTTTGAAAATATCCTTATGTTTAAATGCCAGTAAGATAATCAGTGCAGAGAGGTGCTCATGCCATGAGAAGTGTATGTAGGAACAGCAGCAAAGAGGTCAGAGTGGAATCACTTTCCCCACCGCTCCTGCACACCAAGCATATGTTGTCTGAGGAAAAGGGCAGTAGAATCATCTGCACTATGTACATAGCTTATAGTATTTTCTTCTCTCTTGTCTTTGGCCTGTACACATGATATTGAACTCCATTTGCTGGCTCTACTACTAGATGCATGAAGATGTTCTTTATACCACAGTCTTTGGAATAACAAAATGCCAAGATTTAGTTATGTGCCAGGGCAAATATTAAACATGTATTATTTCATGAAATCCTGTCCAAAGTTTTAATTTTTAGATTCATACAGCAAAACTGACATTTTTATATACACTTCTGTGAATTTTAATATAGGTGAAAATTTCTGAAACACCATCCCAATCAGGACATGGAACATCTATCTCCATGATGCCATAAAACTCCCTGCTGTTCCCTTGTAGTCACACTTTCTCACCCAGCTCTGTGCCAGTTCATAGCAACCTGGAATGTCCTCTGTCTCTATAGTTTTGTCTTTTTAAGAACATCACATAAACTGAATCATTCAATGCGCAACCTTTGGTTTCTTCCAGCAAAATGCCTTTGAGATTTATCTGACTAATTGTAAGAATAGTTCATTCCTTTCCTTTGCGGAGCTCTTTTCCTTGTGTGATATACCACAGCTTATCTTCATTTTTCCATTCTTTTGAGATGTTTTTATTATTTTGGGGGAATTATTAAACTGCTACGAACATCTGCATATAATTGTTGTATGAACACAGTATTCATTTCACTTGAGTAAATACCTAAGAGTAGAATTTTGGGTCATAAGATAAGTGTACATATAAGAACATACCAAACTGTATTCCAGAGTGCTGTGTCATCTTGCATTCCCATCAGCAATGCATGAGAGTTTCATTTGCTGCAATCCTCATTAGCACTTAGTATTGTATTTTTTAAAAATTTTAGCCATTTCATAGTCATGTGGACTATAATCTTCTAATAATATCACTTTGTGTTTATGAGTGAAGAAATGAAGGCTCAAAGAAACTGAAAAAATCACTGTGGGCCTCACATTATGCAAGGGTCAGAGGCAGGATTAAACCCAGGGTCCTGGGAACATTCTATGCTGTGGTACAGAAGCACTACATTTGAAAAGATCAGTGTTAATATATAACTTGTATTTGCAAATCATATGCTCTAATATGAATTGTCCATATATTTTCAAAGCTGGAGATACTTCATGTATCTATCAATTAGGTGAAAAAGTTGGAGGACCCCTTCAATGGGAAAAAGATGTTTTTTGTGTGAAGTCATAAAATGTGGCCTAGCAGATAGATTAAAGAGGGAGATTTAAATTTTCTCTTGCATGAAAAAAGTATTTAAGGCTAAAACAAAAACAAAAACATTTTCCCTGTGACCTTTTACTTCCCTTCTGTTCTTTCCTCCCACAGGGTAATCATTGCTTTTGGCTGGTCAAGAAAATGCCAGCCCTTATGAGCCACTTTTATAGATTTAAAAAGAAATCTCTTTTTTTTCCCTCTCTTTACCTTCCCTTGAATTTTTTTTCTTTTCCTCAAATTATAATCCTAGAACAATTTTACAGCCTTCCTGCAGGTATGGTGTGGATCCTCAACAACAGTAAAGCCACAGAGAAATGAAAGGCTGACTGCTACTCTCATTCGCAAAGAAGAAAATTAACACACACACACACACACACACACACACATACATACACACAGAGAGAAAATGACACTAGGTTTATTATAATATATGCATATCATACATCCAGAAATATCAAACATTTGCCTATAATTTTGCTAGATTGTTTTCCATGGGTTTTGGACCCTTTTCTTGGTTTGCTTGATAGGCACTTGTATTGACCACAATAGATTGAAAATAAACTGGGAATAGAAGAATGCTTAAGTCTCAGCTGCTGAGCAGGAGGCAGTTACCCTCCCTAAATGAATGGATTTTTATCTTTGAGGCCCTGGGGTGTTTCTTCCACTTGTCTATCATCTGGTCCATCTTTAGCACAATCAGTTCTCAGCCACCTGCCTGTGAATGCTCTGGCCTGTCTCCTTCTGACACTTCCTTTCTCTGTACTTGCCCAGCTCTGCCTCCCACTTGGGAAAATCCTTGTGTTGTGCACAGGGTGTATTTTTAAAGCCAGTTACTGGAAACTCAGTGCTGCTGGGGAATTCCTCCTTCAAACATCTTCATTTGCGTGAGAAGTACTCTGCCTGCCAACTTCTTAATATTTCATGAAAGACCACAGACAGAAGAGTGTGCCTCCTAGAGCAGGTGACACAGAGCATCTGGACTGTGCTTCCATGATTTGTCTCTGTGGGTACCAGATGTCTCTTTTCCCACCTCCTTCCATCTTCATCAGCTGGTATCTTCCACTTCCTTCAGGCATATTGGTCCAAATCCTTTACTCTCGTTAGAGAAAAATAAAACTGAATCCCTTCCTGGTACCATAGACTTCAGATGGATTTAAGGGTAAAAGGCAAAATGATAAAAATAATAAAAAATGTAGGTGTACCTTCTGTATCTAGGTGGGAAAGTATTTATTGAGCAAAACTGTCAATAATATAACCATAAATTTACAAAAAAGTTTCATGTGAATGTATAAAAGATTCATTGAGAATCTGTTTAATGAAGGGCAAAATTAATAGGCACATGACAAAATTGGAAAAGATATGTGTCACATCTGAAATTAAAAAGGTATTTCAGATGTATATTAGAAACTTCTATCAGAAATGACAGAAACCCCAGAAGAAGAGTGTACCATGGTATGTTCAGGCTATCTCAAGAAGAATACCAAAGAAGCCCCATGAGTATTGAAGAAATGCTTAGAATCATCTGCAAGTAGATAAATACAAATGGAAATAATTATGTCACTTGAGCAGAAGTTATTAGAAATTAACATAATTTCAAGAAGTAGTGGTCACAATGGCATGGGAAAACCACAAGTGTTTTGGTGTTGCTGGTGAGGAGCCATTTGGGGGAATTATTTGACACAACTTAATCAAACCAAGTCTATGTAATTTTAGATTTTAGAACCCAGAAACTCTATTCTAGGTGTATGTGACCAAAAAAGAAAGAAAGAAAGGAAGAAACTCAAACAGACAAATCTATAAGGGGCCACGTGTGAGGATGTGAACTACAATCTTATTTGTGGTGAAGGCAACCTGGCTGTCCATCACTGAGAAAGCTGGTGCATATGAGAGATATGACCATGAAACAGAAGCAAAAGCCTGGCTGTTCATGTAGGGACATGGTAGACCATAAAACATATTCATGGTGAAAGAAGAAATGGAATTAATTATAACCCAACATAACCTATATGCATCTAAAATGCAAAACATCATTATGTCAACTTTGCATATAAAAGAAAATATACACGTTAAACACATCCAGTTAGGATGCCTGGGGAGTGGAAGGGTAGAGATGGGAAATAAGGTGAGTAGGAATTAATAAATACAACAAAAGAGGAGCTTTCTTTGGACCAATGATGATATTTTGCCATGAATCAGAGCATTGTGAACTCAAGCCCCTGGTCCAAAGCCACAGTAAACAAAAACAAAACAGATTTGCTCAGTTGAGACTTCTAAGCTTTTTCCAAGATGGGTTCTCAAACTGAGGACATCCTCATCTTCAGTGATTTCCTCTTGGAGTCCTGAAAAACACCAGCCCTGTTCTAGAACACTACCAAGAGTCGATGCCTCTGTGTTTCCTCTGGGTTCCATTGTGAACTGCCCATCACACTGTGATTCTCAGTATGCTAACCTCCTGTGGTATGAATCTTGCAGTACTTACATATGGGTTGCATGATTACAAGTCTCACATATGTGACTGTCTGTGACAAAATGTATCTTAAAGGATACATTTTTGCTACCTCCTTCAATTTTTCCATAATAGCAAATCATCTAGAAGTAACCTAAATATCCATCAATACAAGAGAGTGATTAAATAATTATGATACAGTCTTACAATAAACTATGCAGCTATAAAACAGTGAAGTTTTTAATGTTCAATATAGAATTATCATATAGACACGTTAAGAAGAAAGCAAGGTGAAAATATAGTGTGCATAATACGGCACATGGTGTTAAGGGATAAAAGAATATGTAAATATATTTGCTTCTAAATATAAAGCATGTTTGAAAGACTATAAAGGAAATTAATGATATTAATTGCTTTAAAGTATGAAACCCTAGTGATTGTGGATGGGTACAGAGTGAGCTGTCTTGCTCTTTTATTCCTGTGAATTATATGAATGTATTAACTACTTCAAATTAATATTTTAAATCAATAAATAATAATTATAAAGTCATAATAGTCAAAGATTGTTTTGAGAATATCACTTCATTTTTGTGTATAAAGATACTAAGCAAATATATCCAGATGATAACTAGCTCCATCATTGATATTTAGAAGGTTGCTATGGAGATGAAAATTAGGGCTGAATTTAAAAAAAAACACTTCAGAATTTATACACCCAATAAAGAATAACTCATTTAATGATCACCTTTGAAAATAACTGCTACTGCTATACTTATTTGGATTCCTCAACATTTTTACATTTTACATTTAGTTTTAACATTTAGGGTTCATGGAGATATGGATAAAATTCTGGAAATCAATAGACCTGATAGGGAAATTATATCTTTAATTATTATTCTTTTTTTTTAAAGAGAGAGAAAGAGAGAGGAGAGAGAGAGAGAGAATTTTTTAATATTTATTTTTTAGTTATTGGCGGACACAACATCTTTAGTTATGTGTGGTGCTGAGGATCGAACCCAGCGCCTCCAGGAGAGCGCACTACCGCTTGAGCCATATCCCCAGCCCTTTATTTTTATTAACTTCTTTAGGGAATTAAATGTTTCCTTTAATTATGAATGTATTAGTAATGCCTATGATTTTGTTACCAATAGAAATCCTAAATCTTTCATATTCTATTATTTTTTATCATATCAGCTTCTATATTTTAGATATTAGATATTTTAGATCTTATTATTCAATGTTATTAAAGAAGCAGATATGTTAGCATTTTTTAAATTTTATATTTTGATAGCTGTATTCAATATGATTCCTTTCTAATCCTATACATTTTCTTTTTGTTGTTAAAAACATTAGTCTGAGATGGATTTTTCCAGAGTGCCAAAGGCTCCCAAAGCACAGAAAGATTGGTTCCCTAGTGATCAGGTCTATCTTCAGGGAAAAAAAAAGCAGTGATAATGTTTATGACTAGATGTTCTTTGTGACTAAAAAAGCAGTCTTTAACAGTTTTGCTAATTGGAAGAATCAAATGAACTCTCTAAGGACAAATATATGCCAACACCAGGGATATTTTTGAGATAGTTCCATTTAAAAAATGGAAATTTGTGTAGAGAATTATCAGGCTTCCTATTATATCTTATCTTCTAACACACAAATCATTCATTCATTACCAAATATTGATGGATCCACTGTCTATGAGGCACTACCCTGGTAAAGTTCAGTGAGTAGGACAGAGGTGATACCTGCCCAGGTGGAGCTTACATTGTAACAGAAGGAAACAGGCACAAAAAAGTATAGAAATTAGACATCAGAAATTTGTGTCATGATAAAAATAAAACAGGGTAATTTTCTAATCTAGAGAATGAAAGGGAATAACAATGTGACTAGGTGCTTGGATTGGGCATC
Organism: Marmota marmota marmota; assembly: GCF_001458135.2. NCBI lineage: Eukaryota > Metazoa > Chordata > Mammalia > Rodentia > Sciuridae > Marmota > Marmota marmota. Next base: position 74,891,281 of record NW_026000026.1, read on the forward strand.
AGACTTCTTTCATTCAAGTCCTGGCTCATTGTCCCAGTATCTCTGTGATCTTGACCCAGCTGCACTGCCTCCCTAAACCCTAAGCTTTGTTATCATAAAAAATGGACTTGGAATATTACCTGTGGTAGAGCTTGGAATATTACTTGTGGTAGTGTCTTTGGATCTAACATTCCTAACATCTAGCCCAGAAACAAGCACAGACTTTGAAAGGTTTTAACTTTTTTTTTCTTAAAGAAGTTTCTCTCTTGGCACTATAAGACAGCTATCTAGACTGGAGTCTAAGAGTTTTTCTGCTATTTTATACTAAAGTTAAAGGAAAAAAGAATAAGATTCATAGTTGCCACTGTTCTCTGCCCATGAAAACACAGGACCTAGGTGGGTGGCAGAGAAAAGTGAATGAGGGAAATTGTCTCTGAACTGATGGAGGAGGTTGGTTAGAATTTCAGGCATGCCAAGATATTTCTAAGTAAGAAACTGTGCTGTTTTAATTTACAGTATCCAAGCTATGGAACCAGCCTATGTGCCCTTCAACAGATGAGTGGACAAAGGAAATGTGGTGTATATATAAAATGGAGTATTACCCATCCATAAAAAATAATGACATTATGGCATTTACCAATAAATGGATGGAACTGGAGACTACCATGCCAAACGAAATAAGCCAATCTCCAAACTTCAAAGGTTAGTTGTTTTCTCTGATATGTGGAAGCTAATCCAAATTGGGGGGGTAAAAAAAAGAGGAAGGAATTTCATCAAAATAGAGGAAAGATCGAGTAGACAAAGAGGATTGAGCAAGAAGGAGGAAGGAGGGACAGGAAAAGAGAAGAATGGTAGAATGAATCTGAAGTTTTGTATGTACATACATGAATATAGCACAGTGAATCCAATATCAAGGATATCCACAGACACTAATAAAAAAAACTATAAATAAATTACAGAAAGATCAGTAGAGTAGAAGGAAGAGAGAAGGAGGAGGAAGTGCTGGGGACTGAATTAGACAGAGTTATATCCGTGCTATTGTGATTATGTCAAAATGCATCCTAATGTTATATATAACTAAAAACTAAAAAGAATCAATAAAAAATTTTAAAAAAATAAAGAAATTGTGCAGTTAGGAGAGAACAGTCTCAAGAAGGGGAGAAATGGGTCCTAAATGGCAAAGGAGTTTGCTTTGGTCAACATTTATTGAGAGAATATTGCATGCAAGACCCTGGCCCATTTAATGCAGAGTCAACGAGGCAGCAAGCTCCCTCCCTCATGGAACCTACATTCTCGGGGAGAAGAGAGATAATAAACAAGTACTTCAACATTAAGGAGTTAATGAAAGTTCAGGCAGTGATATTGGCTCTGAAGAAAATAAACAGGAAACAAGACAGATAATGACTGCAAAGCAGTGTAAAAGGGTTTAAGTTGAAGACTGGGCAGGCTCATCCATATTTCCAAAAGGCCACTTTGCCTTTAGTGTGGATAACATATTGGACAAGGAGAAGCCTGGAAGCTGGGAGACCTATAGCAGCAGGAGGCTGTTACAAAGGACCTTGGTGGAGGCTTGGACCGGAGCTGTGGGGATGTGGATGAGAGAGGCAGGTGGACAGATGAGTCAGCCGGGACAGGAAAAGCAGGCACAAAGGCAAATGTAACAAAAGGTGGCCGGATGGGAGTTCAGGACGGAAAGAACACTTTGAGATCATTCTGGTCCAACCCTTAGATCCTGCAGATGAGGAAACCACATCCCAGGAGGGCCAAGTGGCTTGCCCATCATCTCAGAAACATGGCAGTGAGCCCTCCGCCCTCACATCCTCTATCACACCACAGGGGGTAACCAGACCTGGAGGAGTCAGGGCAGAAAAAAATAAAAAAGGACAAAGGAGAAAAAGGGAGAGGGGGAAGGTGATGTATGATTAAAAAGAAAAGGAAATTGAAGTAGAATGAGAAGAAAATCACATAGTCAAAATGAGAAAGGAGGACGGGAGCTGTCAGAGAAGAGGGGTGGAGGGAAAAACGGGACCTTGTTGTCGGAATTATTTAGGGCCAATGTTTTCTAGTTGAGGTTTGGTTTAATAGACCATCACCTGGTTCACCACAGCAGTCAGGGCACCCGAGGCAGCAGTTGGAGCAGCTGCCAGTACCATCTGAGCCACAGGAACAACGGCAAGGGAAGTGCAGATGGGCAGGAAGTCCCCTGGGCCAGAGCCAGGTTAGCCAAGATCACATTGTTCTTGCCCATCTCCTGGGATGTTCTGTCTTCCCAAAGGCAGCCCAGAGCCCAGGTTCTTCTGTTATCATTACCTCCACCACCATCATCACTATCACCACCATCACCACCAGCACCATCACCATCATCACCATCCTCATCACCACTATCACCATCAGCACCATCCTCACCATCCTCACCACTAACCTCACCACCGCCATCACCACCAGCACCATCCTCACCACCACCAGCACCATCCTCACCACCACCACTACTACCATCCTCACCACCATCCTCACCACCACCATCACCATCAGCACCATCCTCACCACCACCACTACTACCATCCTCACCACCATCACCATCATGACCACCATTATCACCAGCACTACCAACATTACCACTTTCGTCACCACAACCACCACTGCCATCTTTGCCACCATAACCACCATATCACAACTGTCAGCATGGCTGCCACCACCACCACCACCATCAGTAACATCATTGTGCTACCATTTCTCTGGATCAGGCACTGGGGGCTTTTATGCATTTCTCTTTTTCACCCTCTCCAAAACACCTGAGAGAGGCATCACCTTCCCCAGTTTATAGTTTTCTTCTAATAAACTCTAACATCATTTCAGAGTCGGGAAGTGGCAGAAAATCTCTGCTCTTGTCTTTTTAGTTTTGTTTTATCATTTTTTTCCCTTTAAAAAGAAAGCATGAAGTCCCTTAACAGACTTTATATGAGGTGGTGATGTCGTGTGCAAGAGACCTTGGTGCTTTCCCTCTTCCAGCAGATGCAGGGCCTGGATGGAGGGGCTGCAGGAACCTCTGCCCTGTCTAGCTGACACCACACCCTTAGCCCTCCTCACTCCCCAATGAATGCTCAGTTCCAGTTGCCCAGGCAGCTCACAGAATCACACAGAACTTTCTTAAGCATTCTCATGCTGCTGCATTGTTGAAGATGTACAATTATTGACCTTCTCTTTTTCCTTCAAGGTCCTTTTCAAATGTCATCTCTTCTATGAAAAATTTTATTTCTTTCCCGGCGAAATGAACGACTCCCTCCTCCATGCCCTCATGGTCTTGCATTTTGCTCTGAAGCATGTCATTGCCTCTGCCATCACAGCATGGGCCTCCAAGGAAAGTAACCATGTTTTAATCGTTTCGGTGTCTTTGGCACCTAGCACAGTGCCTGGCACAGTGGAAGTTCTTGATTAATGTGAACTAAACTTGAAAAGCAATAAACAGAAAGGGTATTTGTTGGGGGACTGTATAGATCAGCTGATTCTAACCATGTTTCCTTAACTCGGGAACTCAAATATAAAAAGATATTGTCAATTCCTTGAGCTTATCTGTAATTTTTTCTATGGTGAGAGATTAAACAGCATATCAATTTCTTTCGGAAGAATAAAAATATTTTTTAAAGGTGTGAGTTATAAAAATAAAACTTTTGTTATCTACAGATTGTCATTGTACAAGGAAAATATTTTAAAAGTATAAAAATTCTTGTTTAAATTTTAACCTTTTTTTATTTCAGACTTTTGCTCCACTAGCAATAGAAATGAGATAACCAACTACATAGTATTGAAGAATAAGCACAAGCTTAACAAGTTTTTGAGGCAAATATTATATGGCACATGATATTGACATATTTTTACAAATTACCATGAGAAACATTGTCACAAATTCACTTTATTTATGATTTGGTCTTCACAGCTTCAATTTCATTATTAACTAAATCGTCAAAGCATCATTCTTACTGACATGCACTGAAGATAAAAATACACTATTTTTATTTTCCTCATCTATCTTTGCCTTGTTCTTTATTAAAAATACAGCCATGGGTAAACTATACAAGGAACTGACAATAAGCATACTGTAATCGCAACTCTGACACGTGACAATGATCCATCACCATTACACCTGTCAAAGACGAATCTACAGGAGGGCTCCCTCTGGAGATAGCTGGCAGAGAAAGGGCAGTCTGAGGGCTGTGTGCAGTTCCCAGCACATCCTCTCGAACTCCTTTACTCTTACTCAAGAAATTAGAAAATTGGAAATTAGAAAACAAATATGCAAAGATGATGTCATTATAGCAGACATCCTCAATCTTCTCTAATTAAAAGAACTTAATGTATACATTTTAAAATTAAAGAGTACTAGTGTTCCATTGCTATTATTAATATAACCGTAGTTGGCCTCACCTTTAAATAGAATCATATTTATAAAAACCACATCTTTCAGAGTCTTACTTTCTCAAAGTGAAATGTGTGTTTACTAAAAGTCATCTTCTCAAGTGGTGCTTCACCTGGGCCTACGGATCCTTCTGACTGTGGCAGATACCATGTGGCATCGACCAAGTTTTCTTCTCCTGATCTAGCTCCAATTGTTGATATCTGTTATGTGATATCAGGCCCACCTGAAGGTCCCTCAGTTACAGGATGGATGGTGCCGAGCAAATGTTGTTGGTGTTTCCAAAGCTGGCAATTTATAGGATGCCATCATGGGGCGTCTGTATGAATGGAGTGGGTAGAGATCAGGAGAGAATTGCCTTCTCCCCTAACTCGGAACTGCTCCCTCACTCTGTGTTGGTTTCCAATAGCTGTTGTAATGGATTGCCAGATTTTTTTGTAAAACTTTAGCTGTTGATGGACCTTATTTTATTCATTTATTTATACATGATACTGATGATCGAACTTAGTGCCTCACCAGGTGAGGCAATTGCTCTATCACTAAGCCACAACCCCAGATCCAGATTCCCAGATTTAATGATGTAAGCCAAAAATATGGTTCCTTATTGTATAGTTTTGGATATTAGAAGTCCAACAGGGGCCTTGCTGGACTAAAGGTGGTCAAGGTACCAGCAAAGCTATGGTTTTGATCCAGAGGCTCTAAAGGAAAAGCATTTTCTTGCTCTTTCCAGCTTCTAGATGCCATCTGCATTCCTTTGCTTTTGGCTCCATCCTCTATCTTTAAAGCCAACAATGTCGCATCTAATATTTCTTTCTTAGCCATGTATCCCTCTAACCCTCTTCTGCCTCCCTCTTCCATGTTTATGGACACTTTTGACTACAATAAGCCTACCCAGATAGTCTAGATAATCTCTTTTAATGTCATCTGATTAGCAATCTTAATTCTATCTGCAATCTTAACTTTCCTTTGCCATATAAGCTAAAGTATAATCACAGGTTTGAGGCTTAGGACATGGACACTGGGGTGGAGGGGGTGGTAATATTCTTCCTATGTATGTGACTTGAATCTCAAAGCAAGATTTTCCATGCCCCAAATCTCTCATGCTGTTAACTAGCAAATTAATAGTTTAGTAAGATCAAAGGAAATCAATTAATAGGTGAAGACAAGTTATATTACTATAGACTAGAACACACTATTTAAAAGTGAACTTAACAATACTAGTTGCATTAGTATCTAAGAATATCAAATAGCTAGAAATGATTTGATAAACGAAGTGCAAAATTTCTGCACTGAAATTTGCAAAACAGTGTTGAGAGAAAATAGACAAGACCTTTGAAGAAGAATACCACGTTCATGGATTAGATGATGTAATATTGTTAAGAGTGCTCGCCTAGCATGTGTAAGGCCCTGGGTTCGATCCTCAGCACCACATAAAAATAAATAAATAAAATAAAGATATTTTAAAAAGATAGCAATATTCCAAATGGATCTATAGGTTCAATGCCATTTTAATAAAAATATCAGCAGAATCTTTATTAGAAACTGATTCTAAGATGTGTAAAACATTCAAAATGGACATATTAGTTATTTGTGGTCAGTGTTAATGAAATTCATTTGAAGGAAATAATTGAACTTCAACCATGTTCCAATAGGTATAGTAAGAGAGGGAGAAGCAGCATAATGAAGTAATACTCCAGCTCTGGATTCAAGACCAACTGTGTTGTTGAAAACTTTCCCATCCTTATCACAGTTGATCAGAAACTTCTGGGGAAGGAGAGGGTAGGGAAGAAGGCTGAGTATAGTTTGGAAAGATATCCAAGGGACTGAGGATATAACTCACCTCCTGACACACCTGCATAGAGAAACACAGCTTTAAATGAATCTTGCAAGGGATATTATACTGTTAGATCTGGAAGGGACCTTAAAGAATATTGTACCTACCCAAGGCCTAAATAGGGAAAAAATGACCAGCTCAAGAGAATAGGACTATCAAAGTGACTGTTATTTATCACAATCAGATAAATCAGAGTTCAGCCCTAGGGACCAAATCTGAATAAGAATTCCAGATCTGCCACAAGCTACTCATGTATGTCAAATTTGAAATTTGAAAACCTGAAATCATCAGGGTTGGGGAATAACATCTATTTTCTAGAGATACTTTGAGGAGTATTAAGAGAACAATTTTAAGGGATGGGACTGTAACTCAGTGGCAGAGCATTTGACTTGCATGTGTGAGGCATTGGGTCCAATCCTTATAAAAATAAACAAATAAAATAAAGGCATGCTGTCCATCTACAACTACAATTTTTTTTAAAAAGATGACAATTTTAAGAGTGTTAAGCAGATTGCTTTACACACGTGGTGTACTTGATTATTTATTTTTTCTTCCTGCTTTTTCTCTCTGACTCTGTACCTAGTTGGCTTCTGCTTAGATAGATATTCCACCATGTGCATTAGTTAGAACTTGGTCTACAAATAACAAAATTCCATTCAGATTAATATAAGCAAGAGTGTGATTGGGGTCCATTACAAAGATAGCGGGTAATCATGAGGACCCCAGTCATGATCTCAGCCAGGCTTCACAACATTACTAGAACCAGAAACCATAAAAGCAGAAGATCTTCCTTTTCCATCTCTCTTCCCTGATTGTCTTGCCCCATCCTTCTCTCTCTTTTCTCTCTCTCTGCTTCTTGGTAGGTGATAGGGAAGCTCAGCACAGTCACATAATATAAAATATATTAGCAGAGCAGTTATAGGGACCATTGTGAGTTGCGCAGACTCCCCCGAATCTACCGCCACAAGCTGGCAATGTCCCTATAAATATCTGAGGAATCATTACCCATACTTGAAAGGCTTCCGGCTCGACCTACAGCTTTGAAAGGAACTGCAATGGTAATAATTCGTATCTCCACATTTATACACCGAGCATTTAGATTTTCTCCCCAACTCTGCAGTTCTCTGTTGATTTTCTTAAATGACCCAGAGTCATAGCCACAGAACAAATTTTCTCAAGTCTCTTTCCTTGACTTAGTGGTGTGGAGGGCGAGATCAGATATTCTCGTCCTTAAAACCTGGGCTTCTGGAAAAGCTGTTCGTAAGAGAATCATCTCATTTCAGATAGGCTTGGCTCTGAAACAAGAGGCCCCTTTCATGGTGTTGCTATGGAGATCTGCCATGAACTATATCAGGAAAAATACTGGCTTAATGTTTTCCTGCTATTCAGCAGTTTTTCTCCAAGTTGAGTTATTAAAAACTCTCCAGCTCAGCAGTCTGGTTTTCTGCTTGTATACACGATTGCTTTTCTAATTAATGAATTACATAAGTTAATTATAAAAACTTAAGTTTTTTTTTGGGGGGGGGGCAGGACTTAGCATGGTCCTTTATTAACAAAACCAACTTCCCGTCTAAATTTTAAATTAAAAAATATTTTTCTTCTTCATTTAAAACTATGATTTTAGTAGGAAATTAGATAAATTACATACTTTTCATTTTATTTACTTATTAATTCATTTTTAGTTATACATAATATTAGGTTCATCTTGACATAATTATGTAAGCATGATACATAATTTGCTGTGATTCAGTCCCCAGTACTTCTCCTTTCCCTCCCCTATTACCTTACCCTACTGATCTTTCTTCTATTTTTTTATAGTTTTTTTTTTCTTAAATTAATGGCTAGGTATATACATGAAGGTGAGATTCACTGTGGTATATTCACATATGTACATCGGAAAGTTAAGTCAGATTCATTCCACCATTCTTCCCTTTTCTCAACCCTCCTCCCCTCAATCCTCTTCCTCTATGCTATAGGTCTTTCTTCTATTTTCAGAATTACATGCTTTTCTAATGAATGACAGTTTATGCTATGCAAATACTGAAGTCATGCCTTATTATAAATGCTCATCGTTATACAAAATACATGTATGAAGATGTGAGTAAAAAAAAGAATTGTGTCACCTTAGATTGGGTGGAAAGAAGTGATGGGAGGGGAGGGGAGGGGAAGGGGGGAAAGGAAGGACAGTAGAATGAAATAGACATTATTATTGCTGTGTGTATATACGTGACTGCATGACCAATGCGATTCTGCAACCTGTACACTCAGAATAATGAGAAATTATGTCCCATCTGATTCAACTGTATGTCAAGGTCATTGTACTGTCATGTGTAACTAATTAAAACAAATAATAAAAAATGTTGTCCTAATTTATCACTAGCAAAAATAAATAAATAAATAGATAGATAAATAAACATAATACACTTCTTCTCTATCCTTAGTTATGCCAGCTTTGCTTTGGAGTTTTGCTAATGGTTAGTAGAAAATATTGCTAAGAATTTTCTAGTTCAACTCTTAATGAAACAAGGCTTTTCTTTCTTTCTTTCTTTCTTTCTTTCTTTCTTTCTTTCTATAGATTCTGTGTATTTGGAAAATACTGAATTGATTGAAGTTGAAGATGATGTGTCTTTAAGACATAGCTCTTCCCCCACTTGTGAGTACTGACAGAACTGCTGAGGTTTTACTTGAAGCCCAGAGTTTGGGTGTGGATGAGCTGGGACAGAACTGAGCTTAAGGAAGGATTAAGTCAAGCAAGTGCAATGCATATTCTTTGCCCCTGCTCTGTGTAGTAAAGAGAAGAGTCCACATCGGAGCTTGTATGTCTCTTTATCTCAAACAGGATTGACCTGCCATGATCCCGAGTTAACTGTTTCCTCGGAGATCTTTTTGCTTTTGCTCAGCAGCTCATTTGAGAGCATCTAGAGTTCTATCAAAGAGGGAAGTTCACACTAGCATGTGTGTCAGTGATGGTGCTCAGCACAGAGTTCTTCTTTCTAACACACTCCCAGGAAACAAGAAGTTGTAACTGCTGCAGAGGGTTATGTCATAGCAGTATACATCATTTTTTTAAATGTGTAAATGTTTATATTTAGGAATTTGACCTTTAGAAATGTGTCCCACAGGAATGCTTGCTGGAGTGCACCAGGACTAGTGTAACGCTGCTGCCTCTAAATGAAAAAAGAAACAAAAACAAAGCTAAGTGTCTATCATTAGGGCAACAGTTAAATTATGGTATATTGGTACTATAGAACACTATGTGGATAGTAAAGGGAATGGGCTACAAACATGATCAAATATGAGAGTCCATAATTAATGCTGGATCAAATCAAAAAAGGCAATATTGTATGTGGGTGTGTATATAGGCACACATATATACATACATATGTATATGCAATGATTTGATTTTTGCAAAAGAAAATAATATATTTCTATGAACTTGTATATGTGTGCATATGTTTTATTCACATAAAGGATCCACGAGGATATACAATAAACTGTTAATAATAAGAAATGGATATTGAATGGATGGTAAATGAAGAATGCATGCTTTTTACTTTATATACTTTGATATTTTTAAAAATTTTCTGCCATTAGAAGACATTACTCCATAAGTAAAGCAAAAAAGAAAAAAGAAAAAAAGAAAAAAAAAGAAAAAGAAATAAAGTATGATTGGGTGGTTGGACATAGAATTTTAGTTTGGGATGATGAAAATGTTCTGAAGATGGAGATGGATGTGTTGATGGTGTTACAACAACGTGAATGTATTTAATGCTACTCAACTGTTTATTAAAAATAGTTTCAAGTGGCAAATGTTATGTTACATGTATTTTATTATAGTAAAAAAGACACGATGCCCTTTACAAGGACCTTTCCATTACATAAGAAGTACACAGTGTGTAAGTTAAAGAGAAGGTTGGTAAGGGAGACTGGGCCAGACTGTGAAGTGCCCTACATGCAGTACAAATATTTTAGATGCAATAGGGCCCCTGTAATTAAAGATGATGCCTTGGAGCAATCAGGTAAGACAAAGGTCATCTTCCTTGTGTTTTAGTCAGCTTTTTCTCTGCTATGACCAAAAGACCAATTAAAAACAATTTTAGAGGAGGAAAAGCTTATTTGAGTCTGACAGTTTTAGATCTCTCCGTCCATATACGGCCAATCCCATTGCTGTGGGCAAGAGATAAGGAAGAACATCATGACATCATGGTGGAAGAGTGGGGTGGAGGAAAGTAGGTCAGGACATAGCAATCAGGAAGGAGGTAGGGAAGAGGATGAAAGAGAGGGGCTGCTGAAGTCATGCCTTATTATAAATGCTGTCCCAATTCATCACTAGCAAAAGTAAATAAACACATAAAAATAAATAAAAAAATACCCTTCTTCTCTACCCTAAGGGACAAAATATATACCTAAAAGGCCTGCCCCCAAGTACCCATCTCCTTTAGCCATACCTTATCTGCCCACACTTACCACTCAATTAATCCATATCCGTGGATTAATGTACTCTTAAGTTAAGGATCTCACAACCCAATCATTTCACCTCTCAACTTTCTTATATTGTCCTACACACAAGTTTTTTGGGGGACAACTATAATACCCTGTGAGCTTCTTGGGTAATGAAGATATTTGGAAGGAGGAGTTCTCTCAAGTCACATCACAAAGTCACACCTTTAGTAATGACTTTAAATTTTTAGAAATTTAAAAATTTTTTTAAAAACTTTAAGACTGAGACTTCTAAAAAAGGTGTAATATGTTGATGCCTTCATATAGACATACTTAAACCCTATTATCTTATTAGGTTTGTGCTGGGACTCTTTAAAAGTCCATACTACATTTTCTGAGCATTTAATTGTATGGAATTACTACTTTCAGCCTTAGCATAGATAGTATTTCACAGAACAAGCAGTTACTGGTACTCGGTAAAGTGAAGAAAAAAAAAAATACAAGACTAACTTGCATTACCTTGCATTTCTACTATCAAGGAATTTCTTTAATTTTAAGTAAATCAATTTACAAACATTAATTAAGTGCCTGCTGTATAAAGTAGGTAGTAACCAAAGAAGCATGATATAAGCACCTAATCTTCAACATGCTTACAACCTACAAAGGAAATAACTAATACATAAGTTGTTGAATTGGATTAGATTAAATTGGATCAAATTACATTTGAATTACACTTTTTTTTGTGATTTGATACAAGTTTTACCCCCATTAAGATATCCTATTATGCAAGGAAATACGGGTTTGAGGAAGAGCATAAAAATACTAAAACAACAACAATCATGTTCCCTTCCCTATAAGACTCACAATTGAGGGGACACCAGGAATGAATGAATTGAAATGCAATAGTGATATAATAAAGTTATACACACGTATTTGTAAGGAGGCCTGTTCTTTCTATGGTGACCACAGTAGGCTCTGTAGAGGAGTTGAATGTGGGAACACACTGAGAGAGAGAAATGATTCCAAGGTGGAGAGAACAGCATGAGCAAAGGCCTGTAGGGGGCTGGGGAGGGGAATGTTCCAGAGCATTCAAGGAACAGAGAGTTGTTGATTTCATCTAGAGCAGAGTGTACAGTATGGGGCACAAGTTCTCCGCATGAGATAAATTGGGGGAGGGGAGAGTGGGGCCAGAACCTTGGGGCACTTGTGAGGAGTCAGAGTCAGAGGCCAAGGGCTGTTGAGGTTGGAGTGAACTTAGTTCAACTAGTGGAGTTTTTATGTACAAGAACCCGTCACCCCTTGACTGGATTATTTCACCAGCTCTTAATTCTTCTTTCTGTTTTTGTCCTGGCCCCCTCTAATCTGTCTCCCCACATCAGCCACTGTGGTCTGTTGGAAATTACTAATAAGATCATGTCATTCTTTTGCTCAGACTCTTGTCCTGGTTTCCATACCGTTTTAAGGGTAAGTTCAAAAAGTCATGCAGGGTAGGGGCCCCATCGCTGGCCTCACCTTGTACTGAAACACCCCCTTGCTCCCATAATGCTCCAGTTTCCCTGACTTTTCCTCCTGATTTTAGACTGCTATGCTGTGTCTCTCTGTGCCTGCTGTAATGCTGGAAAATAGTAGGTAGTCAACACTTAGCTATAGAATGAAGGGAATGTGGCCATGCATAAATGAAGGAGTGAACGAATCCCCCTGCAAGATTCTTCTCACCTGCCATTCAGCCTGATTGTGGAAGGCCCACTAGGGCAAGGAACTCCCTACTTTTGTTCCTGGAGAGCAAAGGACAAACAAAACAGAGGGAGACAGTTCTGAGGTGAAGACAAAAGAAGCTGAGCATGTTCACATTTTTAAGCACAAAGGGAGTTGATTGACTGAATGTAAGTATGGGCTTGGGATCTGGAGGTAATAGAAAAGGCCCGATGAGGAACCTCTAGAGAATGAAACAGAAAGCAGCCGGGTGCCCCAACCGGTAGGCAGAGGAGCTCCCAGGATCCACCAGAAAGGATGAATGAGCAGAGTCAGAGCAGTGCTAGGAAAGGGCAGAGTGTTAGGCAGACCCAGGATTTATTGGGGGTGGGCATGACGGAAGATCCGAAGGAGATTAGAGCAGGAACAAGGGCATTGTTGTACTGACTGCCATGGCTTGGAGTCCATGCAGGCATAATGGGAATTCTATGTTCTTTTGTTGATTAACTTGTTATGGTCTGTTTTTCACCACCCCAAACTAGAGTATCATCTCCTCCAGGACGTGGACTGGTGCCTATCATGATCAGAAATGCTCATTAAGTGTTTGGAGAATGAACAATTATATATGACTGCACCTCCCTGCCTCTCATCTACCCTTTAATAATGAAGGTGACTATTTATGGTATTCACATGGTAAAATGAAAAACTCTTGACATTGGAGAGCTGTGGAGGCACAGTTTTACCAAGCTGTTAAGCTCTGGATTGTATGCAATTGTTGTATGATTCTTTGGTTGTTGAATTTGTTCCCTCCACTCTGAAAATATATGTATTTCAAGGACAAGAGCCAAGTCCTATATATAAAACATATGAAATACTTCCTTTAAATCCTCAGAGCATCCAGCATAACACTTGGAAAATAATAAACAATGTGTAGCAGCCTTGAGGGGAGGTTTTATAGTTAAACAGACTTTTGTAATTAGCTTAAAATTTGTTCCCCACTAGTGATTTTCAGTAACTTACTTTAGTTTTCTCATTTGTAAAATAGGGAAAAAACCTAGGATACAGTCCACAGGGTGGATGTGAAGCTTAAATGAGATAATTCGTGTTACCATTTTTCAGTGCCAGTCGTATGGTGCTCCATATATCGTAGCGAAAGATAAAAATAAAATTTTACCTGTTTGGAATTACTGTGTGATCTGCAGTTGTATTTAGGGTTTGTCTTTGTTGGCAGCAATGACACCCTCATGCTTTTTTTGGTACCTGGACTAAAAGGAACACTTCCTTTCCTGTTTTGTTTCAGCAGCATTGATTCCCAGCTCCAATGCACCTATTTCCCAGAAGCAGGTGGGTCCACATGCTACCCCAGGGGCAGCCAATTGCAGGGTCTGAGCTGGGCATGCATAGCTCCATGCTGCCCTCTGGTGGAGGTACTTGGTCTGCCCCTTCCCTGCATTGGACTTCCTGCAGAGCTGACTTAACAGTGCAAAGCTCTGGAAAACACTCTGACAAGGAGATATCTGGAGGTTACAAGGTAGTGGTAAGGATACGCTATATGAGCTGTTCATTTGGCCCCATTCCTCTGATACTTGTGCCCCCATAATCACCCAGGGAATGGCTACTTTTGCATCATTGAATATCTCACTGTCTCCAGGGGTCCTGGAGTTCAATTAAAGTGGTTCAGAGGCTCTAAGAGGCACAGTGTCTAGCTTGGGATCACATATGACTTTGACCTCTTAAGCACTATATGATAACTACCTGCAGCCCACTCTTCTTCAGTAAGAAAAAACTCATGATGCTCACCACACAACAATGCAAATTATTCCAGGAAGGTTTCTGTATTGCTTACAGAATCAGTTGAAAGTAATCTCAATGTTCAAAGTAGACCCAGGAGCCATCTTCATATCTTCCTTTCCCCCATCCTTCACACCCTACGAATAAGCAGGCGCTTTGACATTCCATGTCACACAGTTGTCCATTGTGCTCCAGCTCATCTCCTTTTAACCAGTACCATTCCCTGTCTTGCTTGAATGAGTAGAGTTGTCTCCCAATGGCTTCTTCTGCTTTCTATCTCCCCTAATCTTTTTGACAATGTTGTCTCTTCCCAGCAACTGGAATGAACCATGTCAAATCATAGATCAGCCCTGCTTAAAATTCTTCTCCTTGCACTTAAAATAAGCCAGTGCTTCACCAAGATCTAGACATCCCTATGTGGTTCAATCTTACTGCACACCTGTGCCTCCCTGGTTCCCCACATTCTGACCAACATGACCTCCCTTCTATGCCTCCAACATAACCCACCTTTTCCTTTAAACCCACTGGCCCTATGTTTTGAGTGCTCTTTCCTGTGTCCTGTTCATGACTGGTTCAAATAACCATCTTGGCGTTCTCCTTCCTTCATTATTTTGATTACTTTCCTATTAATGTCCTTCATGGCAGTAACCACTATCTGTCATTATCTTGTTTCTTTGTTTCATGAATATTCTCCATTGGGACATAACTTCCAGGAGAGCAGAGATCTTGCTTTCCCACTATGGTAGTCTCAATGTCTTGGGCATAATAGATACTCAAAGAGTGCTTATGGGGGGAAGGACAGAATTTTCTACCTTGTGGCATTTGGTAACTTTTCGTAACCAGCCCTATCTGCAGCTGCTCCCCCTGCCTTGTTCAACCACATGGAATTATCCTAATCAGAGCATGCTCTTATGTTGGTTGACTTAGTGAAGGAGCATGTACAGGGATGTGACTTTCCCAACAGCATGTCCTGTGTGAGTATTTATAAAGTATAGACAAGACTACACACTTAATCAAAAGCACATTTCTTCCTCCACGTAACTCACAATAGTAAATTTAAATTCTTTCTCTTTTTTCATTGCTGCAAGTCTTAGCAACAGGATTTGAGAGTACTAAATGCCACCTTATCACACTAATACAAACTTGATCTTCTGTTTATTTGGTGATGGTTTTTCCCTTAAACTAGGCATTCAGGAATTATTTCCAAGAAAAATAATTGAATAGGGAAAGAGACTGCAGTTGCCATTAAAATTAAAACCAGAAATCATTTTGTATGTGTTATTCTTCTCTGGTTCCACCTCCAAGAAGGACTGGAAACAGTTCTGTAAGGGTGAATAATAAGAATGAATGTCACAAGAGTCAGAAATAATGAGCCAATATCTTGCAGAAACACTACAGAATATTCCACCACAGGAAGAAGGCTGGAGGGAAAGTGTGCATATGTGAAAAAATAAACATCCCTCTAAAGAAATATGCAGAACCAAATTGATACATATACAGACACACAGCATCACATCTCCTTTTGACTCAGCAACAATAATCTGATCATGCAGAGTGAAATTTCTGTCATATCTGGCCCTTGATGTGGAAGGTGCTGAATCACCCGCCCAGCGGAAGCTGTAGACATTTAGCACTTTAAAAGACAGCAACGAGCTAATAGAATTACAGTCTGGCTCACTAAGCACACATCGCTTGATTGTGCCAACTTGTTTTGGAGAAGAACATGATTTCTCACATGCACATCACCATTTCCCTGTTATCTGTTCATCCTTCTCTATAGCACATGCAAAGTGGAGAGAAGGTGAAGTTAGAGGGGAAAGGGCAGAGGTTAATAATGTTCTGGATTTGTTCATCTTATTCTGTTTAGCT
This sequence comes from Marmota marmota marmota, assembly GCF_001458135.2. Lineage (NCBI taxonomy): Eukaryota > Metazoa > Chordata > Mammalia > Rodentia > Sciuridae > Marmota > Marmota marmota. The sequence goes on from NW_026000026.1 coordinate 74,907,297, forward strand.
GTTTCACTACTCTTAGGTTTCATTTCATTTCTTTTTTTCTTTTTTTTTTAAATTCAAAGTAAAAAGCATTTAGGTTTGGTGAGATGATAGTCAAATACTCTTTTTTAAAAAATATTTTTCATGTAAATGTCTGTTTCCTATGTGAGAAATACATGCTTTCTAATTTAAGATGCAAATGCTCTGGGGAAATGTTTCAAAGGCAAGTTTGGGAAGAAGGGGAGGACTAACCATGAAGAGACAGGGTTAGTAACTGCAAGACCTAACCATGCTGACTAATTTAATGAATAATTTGAAAGAAGATTTCTTTCTCTTTTTTAATCAAAAGACACATTAGGCAAACCAGAGATAGTTATCCAGAGGACCCAACTTTCCTCTTCAAGGGTCATGGAGAGTTTATTTGCTGTGGTCTGTGTTTGCTGAAGGAAAGAATCTAAGAAGATGGGGCCCAGTTTCAGATGACAGAATTCTAAAATGAGTTCAGTTGATGGGTAAATCCCATGACCCCTGACCTCAGCAGATTTCAGAGAACAAGCAGATGGGTTGATGTACAGTACTCAGGAAAGCACCCGCTTATCAATAAGGTTTCCTCTGAAGGTATTTTTCACCCCGCAGCTTTGTGAATGCTTTTTCCAAATTTTAACAATTTTGAAGCAGAACAGGTTTCAGCAAAGGCCAAGAATAATGGAAAGAGAGGGGTGTTCTAGCAGTCAGACTTTTAAGTACTCCTGCATCCCATTTTACCTTGTATCTCTATGGAAAATTATTTAATCTGGTTATACCTCTATTTTCTTGGTTATAAAATGTGGATAAATAATTCCTGCCTGATCCATTTCTCTACTGGGGTAATTGTGAGCTTCAAGTCAAACTGAGGACTATGTGAAAACTAAGAAAGAACTATAATATGTAACACCCCAGGCGAAGGTTGTGGTACCCATGATCATGTTATGGGTATCACAGCTTTGAGTGGGTACCCAGAGGTGTATGACCTATTGAAACTAGTTTCTTTCACTCAGCATAGTACTTTTGAGAGTCTCCAAGTTTTTGTCTGTATTAATAGTAAAAAAAAAAAAATGCAATTCCTTTTACATATTTTCATTGTATAGGTGCACCACATTTTGTTTAGCCATTTGCTGAAGGAGCCTGTATTTTAAGTTTTTGACACTTCTGAATAGAGCTTCTATAAAAGTGTTTGTGTACCCGGTTTGGGGCACGCATATGTTTTCATTTCTTCAGAGCAAGGGAAGGTGAACTTTTTCTTTACAGGACCAGGTAGTGATTGTTTTGACTTTGTGGCAATACTGGCTCTGTTGCAACTGTGGATGTTCCTTGACTTACAGTGGAGTTACATCCTGATAAACCCCATGTAAATTGATAATATTGTAAATTGAAAATGCATTTAGTATACTGAGCCTGCTGAACATCATAGCAACCCAGTGCATATAGAGTAACGATTATTGACTGGGAACTACAGTTCAAGGTTGCCATCCAGAATTGTAACAGAGGATCATGCCACATATCACCAGGCTGGGAAAAGATAAAAAAATCCAAACTCTAAGAATGGTTTCTACTAAATTCATATGACTTTTGTATCATCATAAAAAGTTAAGAAATCATGTTGATCCATCATAGATCAGGGACCATTTGTACTATGCATGCAGCTATAGACAAACTTAAAGGAATAAGTGTATAAGTTTGGCAGTGTTTCAACAAAACTTTATTTAGAAAAGAGGCAATGGGTGGATTTGGCCAATCCCTCCCTGCTCTGTTGTAGATACCTAGGAGTGGTATTTCTGGGTTATATGTGTATAACTTTGTAATGAGATGCCAAACTCCTTTTCAGAGTGGTTGTACAAATACTGCATGTTTAAAGTTCCAAGTTCCACATCCACACCAACACTTGGTATTTTCAGTGTCTTTAGTTTTACTCATTTTAATAGATGCTCAGTGGCCTTATTTTGTGTTTCTTTAATGGTTAAGGATGTGCTACATCTTTTCATGTGCTTATTTGCCATTCCTACAGTCTCTCTGATGAAGTGTCTGGAAAAGCCTTATACAGTTTTTAAAATCAGCCAATTGGTTTTCTTACTTTTAAATTGTTTAATATTTCTTGATATATTTTGGATATTCCCTTCTTTGATGACATCATTCATAAACATTTTCTCCCAGTCTGTGTCTTGATTTTTCATTTTCTTAACTATATTTTGGCAAACATTTATAATTAAAGCCCAATTTATTAATATTTTCATTTATGAATTATGGATTATGCTTTTGGTATGATTTTTAAATCTTGTTACCTACCCCTATATGATGAATATTTTCTCCCAGAAGTTTTGTAACTTTATTTTTTGCACTTATATCTATGATTCATGTTAAGTTTTGTACATAAAGTGTGAGGGCCAGTTGAATTTTATTATTTTTATATGTATGCATCTGACTCTTTGACCTCTTGTATTTAGCAATCCTTTTTTTTTTGCATTTAATTGCCTTCGAATCTTTGTCAAAAATTAATCTGCCAATTGTAATGTCATATCCTAGATTGGATCCTGGAATACAAAAAGGACATTAATGGAAAAACTGGTAAAATCCAACTAAAACTTGTGAACTCCAAATAAAGTATCTATTCTTTTGTTACTTTTCTATAAACCTAATGTTATTCTAAAATAAAACTGCATTTAAAAAATCAGTAGTTCATATTTGCATAGGTCTGTTTCTGGACTCTCCACTCTGTTCCATTGGTCTATGTGCCTGTCCCTTTAACAAGATCACACCATCTTGGTTGTTATTGTAGCTTCTCTGTTACTAGGCAATCTGCACCCTGTGTTTAGTTCATAAATTTCCCCAACAGATGGGAAGCTCTCTGAGCACAGGAAAGTGGGCAGAAGCCAGGTCTTCAGGTTTATATTGAATTCCCAGCACCCTGTGGCATACAGCAAGCACTGAATACCTATGTCATCTAACGAATTAGAAAGTATATCTTAGGGATTAACCAAATTAGTGCATAGAGCACATCTGAACTGGTAATTCTGCTTCCTTGGTTCTGTCAAGCCTTTGAGAATGATGAGGAGAGAGTGGAAGGAGAAAACAGAGTGGGTGTAGATGGCTGAGTAAATCCTCAAGAGAGGTGAGAGACCAGTATCTGTCAATTTTATTGGATTTTGATCACTACTATTATCAAGCCCAATAGCCAGGCACTGACCTGGGGCTGTATGTGATGGGACAGAGGATCACCTTCCAAGTCTCTTGTTTCAATATCCATTTTCTTGGTTGCTTATTCTTTCTGTACTATAGAGTTTACAGTTTCACTGCCAAGGAGGTGCAAACTTGTCAAAGTATGCCAAGAATTGAACATTCCCACTCAGGAGACAGGATAGGTAAAGTTCTTAACATATTCCAGAGCCTGAAACATGAATATGTTTAATCATTAAAAAAAGAGATGTACATTTTTTTATTCTACCCTCAGAATAAATTTTATGCATTAATTTCCTTATAAAATCTATACTCATTTGTGAGGACTTATCAACTTTGTCCTCCATGACACATCTTTGCTGGGAGCTGGAGATAACATCAAAGTATAGGGCATATCAATCCTGCCTTTGAGAGTATATTATTTGAATGAAAACTCCACCCATTTGCTCCATATATCTGCATTGTGAAGATGTTAGTCCACCTGGGTATGTATTTGATTTAGAAACAAAGCCATCTTCTCTTTTAAAATAAACTGACAAAGAAACCTATCTAGGTTCTGACAAGTTGATCTGTTGCTAATTCCACAGCTTTAATAATTGCTTGTGAGTTCAACTGTGTGATAAATACAAAAAAGGAAGTGGGTAATTGTAGAAGACCTGTTGAGGCACCAAGGAGAAATGGGTGTAGGTGGCCTTCAGAGCTCTTTGAGCTCCAGATGTAGTTGTGGATTTTTTCCCATTCCAATATAATATGCAGAATAATTAAGTAACTCTCTTACACCCTATAAACCATACTTCCTTAATGGGATTAAAAACTGACTTTTATTGTTGTCCTCAACTCTCATCTGAAAGAATGGGGAGATGGAGAATTCAGTGAAAGCCTTAGCACTCTTAGAGAATTATTTTCAAGTCCCATTTTAGGTAGCTAAAGTTCAAAAATTCCTTCCTCATTCTGTATCATACAAATATATCATCCTGTACTGCATCATTACTTTCAGGCATACATTCCTCAGCCTTGGCAATTGTCATTTAATAACCCAACGAGGGTTTTGAGACTCTTCCTTCTGATTGAATTAGGCAACAAGTGGGTCCATCTGATTTTTGCCTTGTGTTATCCCCATTGGCTAGAAAGACATGGAATTACATAGAAGAGGAAGCTTATTAGACATTTTCATCTTTAAAATCTGGCTTTCATCTTGAATGCTTTGATCTCACTTAAACTACATCCTTAGTTAATTAACAGCAAAAACAATTAAGAAGCTGTATTGGCTGTGTCGAAAATAAGAAGTTCCCTAGCAAAGCCAATTCATTACACATGGGCAACCGTGTTCTTTGAAACCCATTTCCTGCAAAGCCTAATGAGACAAACTGTTTCTACTGAATATCTGCCTCTGAGATTTTTCTAATTCTGTTTACAGTGATGAAATCTTCCCCATGGAATATCCTTCTGATCCCTGTAACCTCACAGTAAACACAGCAAGCTGGCTGATCTGCCTCATTCCTGTGAAGCAAATCAAAACATTAGGCTTGTCTCGTCAGCTCAAGATCAGCAAATCCAATAAGATTCACCATTATCATGGATTTTGTGCTTCATATAATTTGCAAAGAAATAATAGAGGGGTTTTTTGAGATTTTTTTTAACCGACAAGCACAGGAATCTTGGCAGCACTATGCTAATATTTACCCAAAGTCTACAAAATCATAAATCAGTTTTGTAGACATTTATCCTTTTTATTTTACCCCAGAGAAAATCCTAACTTTAAATGCTAGATAGTTCTTATCCAGAAATGATAAATTCAGCCTCTCTCCTATTTTGTCATCTTCCACCTGGATAATGTTTTGTTTGTAAATTGCAGTGGTCATAACATTTTTTTCCATTTGCAGGTGTAGTAAGGGCAACTATCCACTGGCCATAGATTACAAATAATATCTGCTTACATCTGGAGAAATTTACATTAGTCAAGCACAGTCATGATACCTAAACTAAGTTAGTAGCTAAAGAAGAGCTACCATGTACCTAATGAAGGCTCCATTAAAGAACAGACTATGCTGAACACTGTTGGTTGGTTGGTTGGTTGGTTGGCTCTTCAAGTGATTAACTCACAATTATTATTGAGCACAATAGCCAGGCAATTAACCTGGTGCTGATATGTGATGGGTCAGATGAGGTTAGACCCGAGAGAGAAATGACCCCTTGTCTTGAGCTAAAATAGCTCAAGTATTCTATGGTCTTTAATCCTCCAGCTGTCAACAACAGAATACCTGCTCTGTGTCCAGCACCACTTATGGATTTATAATTTAACACTGGCCAAGCCAGAGAGTGTTTTTCCTAAGCTCATTCGTTGCAGGCAGGGAAGCCCTCAGGAAAGCCCGAAGAAAGTAAATTTCGGCAGCATCAGTAAAGTTTAGCCATTTACTGGCCCACTGTGCTAATGAGCACCTCATTGTTAGAAAGAAGGAGAGCATTTCCAGTCAATTAAGCAATCAGTTGGCAGGATTGGTTGAAGATTTACTCTGTGCCTAGTGCTGTGTTCAGTGCTTTCCTTCTTCCTGGGGAGTAGGTGGACATTATTATAAGAATATAGTTAATTGTCCATGAACATGTAATGTGGGACAGTTAGTATGGCAAATACTGGCTGAGATGGGCGACACAGAGCTCCTGCTCTCTGGGCACTTATTATAAAATGGTACAATAGGGGCACATGTTGCAGCTGTGCCTTGTAAACAAATGGTTCACACATGAGTCCTGATTATTTCAAATGGGTAGTATTGCCTTTTACTTTGCCTTTTTAATGTTTTTTTCACTGGTCTGCAATGCTCAATGTTCACTAGAGATGGGAGCTTATAATAGCTAGAAGAAAGAATGAAAATTCACATAACTTAAGAGAGAATACTGAAAAAATAATGAAAAACATTTGGGATCTACTTAGGGCACCAAACAAGCTTATACTAAACTTGAGGATTTGATAAGTTTTCAAATACTGTATTTTCTAGGAACTAGAGTACACTATTTTTGGATTCATACTATTAGACAAACTTATAATTTCCCATTAATTCCAATTGCATGAAATTATAGTATTTGCTATAAACTACTGGCTTTTAAAAATCCAGTTTCTAAAGTAGAGATTTCAGATGTGATTAATTCATGAATGTGAAATAATTGGATCTTAAATGTCCCCAAAAGCCAAGTGTTAAAGGTTTGCTTGGTCTCAGCCTGTGGCTCTATGGGGGTTGTGGAGCCTTTAAGAGGAGGGGCCTAGTGGGAAGTCATCCAGTTATTGGGGCATTTCCCTGAAGGGGACAGTGACCCCAGCCCCTCCCTTTTCTTCTTTATTCCCCTCCTGGCCTTGAGGTGAATTGGGTCCTCTATGCCATGTGCTCCCACCATGATGGAACTTTCCCCGCCTACCCTCACCACACCTGAGGCCTACAGTCAGTGAGACTGCCCGTCATGAACTGAAACCTCCAAGATGGTGAGCCTAAATAAATCTTTCTTTGTAAATTGAGCATTTCAGGTCTTTGTTACAGTAACAGAAATTTGACTAACACAGGCATTTCAAGAAAGTACTAGGTGTGTGGGGAAAGGTGAATAGGAGGTCATTTTAAAGTGAAATATAAAAGCAGCAGAGGTTCTAGGTGTTGGATAAATTTTAGAGGGAATCTGGTGCAACCATTTACCCTAGTCTTCTTCAGTGACTCCAGCAGAACATTTTTTGTTTCTTAGTTTTCGAACTAGGGGGATATTTTGATCCTTTTAATAAGTCTCAGAAATTGTTTCCAATGAACTCCACTGAAGAGGATCTAACAGTGATGTTTGCCAGGTCTCCATGGAGTCAGCCCTGGATGATGTTGGAGGCCTAGTCTTAAGAATGATCATGATTATATTGATGTCAGTAGAAACACAGAGGAATGATGAGAACAAATATTGCCTGGTTTCAAAAAAATATGCTAGATCCTCCAAATGATGGAAACCAGGCATGGTTCCTGTCTGGGAGCATCTAATAAGATGTTAGGAGTTCTGCTTCAGAAATGTTAAGATTGATAGAGTACTGTCAGCCCTGGAGTTTTCCAAAGGCTTTCTTGATTCTGTGTTGCAAAAACTCAAGTAAGTACATTTGTCTTTGGTGGTTTGTTGACTTAGAGTTTAGGACATGGTTGATATTTTGCCTTGTAAAAAAATCTGAGATGAAGCCACTATGACCCAGCTTGATACTTATTAGACTTCAGTAGGAATGAATAAACACATTTATCTGCAGATAAAAGGTTGAATCAAAACTTTGACTTTAGGCTTAAGAAAAAAAAAAATCCTATTCAACCGCTCTTGATGTAAGGTACCACCATGAGACTGAAAAATCAGACCTTAGACTTGTTGAGTATAGCAAAAGGTACAATTTTCCATTGAACAGAACACAAAGACATGCATGGGTGTCCAAGACAGGGACCATTGAGGATGAGAAAGGTTTTGGAGTCAGACCCATGTGGGATTAGGGTCTAATCACGGGGTAGCTTCTGAGTCTCACTTTCCTTATCTTAGGGTCACACTATTATAGAACAGTGGTATTTCAGTACCTCAGGTGTGTGAATCACCCAGAGTAAGCCACAGAGCATAGCTGGTAGGAGTGTGGACATTGAAGACACAGACTGGGTGACAGATCTGTCACTTACTCAGGTGTTGCCCTAAAGTCATTAATTGGCTTCCCAGAGCCTCAATTTCTTCCTGTAGAAAAGAGAACACACACGATGATTACCTTGAAAGGCTGTTGCGAGGACTGATATATCAAGTGGTAAATACTTATATGTAATATATTAACCACATTTTTGTTGTTGTTGTTCCAGAGCTAGGTGCAGGAATCGCTCTTTAGTGACTGGCTGACATGTTGAATATACTAAGACACAGGGCTAAGACAGAGTAACAACATTTTCATAAATACCTCTACCTCTTGGAAATAACAGCAGTGACAAGGTGGCTGTGGGGTTGGGTCTGGGATGGGAGAGATTTTCACCTCTGGTGTTCTTTCTTTTCTTTGAGGGATGATTATAGGATGCTGGTCTCAGAGCCTGAGCTTTGAGTATCACTCATGGCCCTTAAGATTAAACACAGGTAAATCCAGAAACCTAGTGGCCTGTTTGAATACCCACATTTTTTCCAATCTCATTCAATAGTTTCTTCAAGCATTATTCTCCATGAATAACATAGTAGATTTTTAGGGACTTGTCTGTATATCTGGAGCAATACTTGAAAAGAAATGAAATTTAGCCATAAGCAGCCCTTTATGGCCTATGCTTCTATTTCCAAAGTGACTCCTCTATCTTGTGATTTCATCAGGAAAGATAAAGGATGAGTTTCACAACAGTCAAGAGATAGGCATTGTAATGCAGCCAGACTGTGGTTCTAAAAATTAAAACATTTTGGTGTCCAATAGTAACTTTGCACTTACTAGAGTGTGACCCTGAGCCAACAGATACATCACCTCCTTAAGTTTATTTCCTCATCTGTAAAATGGTGATATCAATAGTCATCTCCTGGGATTGTTTTGCAGATTTCCTGAGTGAATGCACCTAAGTCACCTAAGTGCTGTGGCATTGAGGTTAGAATTCAACAAATGTCCTCCATCATTATTATCTTAATCATTAACTACTCTCCCAAAGCTGCCTTTCTGATTAGACTGCTGAAGTGAGAGGTTGTTAAATGTTATCATACTACAACTCTCAAAACCTGAAATTTTCCAGTATAGCTGTCTACTACATAATGATATTTCTGGCATTAATGTCTCACATATACTCAGTGGTCCCATAAAATTTTAATGGAGGGGAATTATTCCCATCACTTACATGACTGTGCAGCTGATGTGACGTCGTAGTACAATGCATTACTCAGGTTCTCAGTGCTGCTCACGTAAACAAACCTCCTGTATTGCCATTCCTATAAAACTATAGCACATGCAACTATGTTCAGTACTAACATTTGATAATGATGATAAACGACTGTGTTAGTGGCTTACGTATTTACTACACTACGTTTTTATTGTTATTTTTGAGTGTTCCTTTTACTTATAAAATAGCTGACTGTAAAACATTAATGCTGTGCTATCCTGGCAGCAGCCTCAGACATCGCACATTGACTGCATCTCCTGATTGCACCAAGAGACCACGTCCAGTGAGTAGTCCCTTGTAGGGTTGTGTAATTATACTCTATGATGTTCACACAATGATGAAATTGCCTAATGACACATTTCTCAGAACATACCCCAGTTTTTAAGTGACACACGAGTGTGAATCTTTCTTAATAATGGTCATCTGTCAGATAGGCCCACTTGGATACCCCAGGGTGTTTCATGAGACTACAAGGAGCCATTGCATCTTGGTTAAGCTTGAGCAGAGAAATAAAGACACTAACTTCATCCCTACCTGAAACTGCTCAGTGTTTCCCAAAAGAGACTTAGTGCCGTACAGAGCAAAGAGCAAAGTGGTGCATTCAGGAAAAACTCTGCTGTCTGTGAAGCTGGCCCCTGCACCCTGCAGGGCTGCATATGAAACTCTCTTATTAGCCCATCTGGCATTAATCATTCCATTTCCTGTCTCTGGAGTATTCATGTACACTCTGAACACTGTATGAATTAATTCTTGCATAGGGCTCTTTATATGAGTCTGCTTTTTTTTTTTTTTTTAAAAAAAAGAAGGCCTCTTTCTTCCATATATCTCCATAGAAGTTAAGAGCAATGGCTTTGGAACCAATTAGACATGGGTTCAAATGCCCACTCTACCTCTTTACTATCTAGATTACTGAGCTTCTTTGAGCTGTGCTTTCCTCATTGGCAAAATAGGGATTTAATGGGTAAAGGGCTTAGTAAAGGTTTTCCACATAATAAACACTCAATAAATGTTAACTCTGTTCTGAGGGCCTGCATCATAAATAGTCATGATGGATAAACTAAAAAGTGGTTATAATAATGACACTCTGGACATTTGGGAAAGCTACTGTCAGCTGTGATGAGATCATAACTGTAGAAAAACAAAATCTTTCCTCCACTACCCTTGGATATAACTGTACTATGTGAGCAGCTAATAGGATAATCCAATTCCCAAACTCCAAAACCACTGTAGCCCTTTGGAACAATTTCATAATCTCTTAATTTTACAAAATCAAAAAGAAAAACAAAATACATGCACACACAACACAGCTCCAGGAGAGATCATGGAAGCTTCTCTAGACTTATAAGTGGTCAGGTTTGCAGGGCAGAGCCTCTTGGTGATGCTGGTGCCAATGTTATCCAAAATCAAACCCCCAAAACCAACCTAACCAAAAAACACACAAACCAAAAATCAAAAAGCAAAATACAACTCCCCCTTAACTTTAAGACAAAACCCTCCAAAGCAGTCCTTGTTGGTAAAAGAATGAAGATATAGAGGTAACATTGTTTACCATGAGCAAAAGGTATATGAAAACTCACTCTGTCAGAAAAAAAAATTAAATAAAATAAATGCCTTGGCTTTAGATTCTACAGATGCTTTTTTAATTTTTAATTTTAGTTGTAATTGGACACAATACCTTTATTTTATTTATTTATTTATATTCAGTGCTGAGAATGGAACCCAGTGTTTCACACGTGCTAGGCCAGCACTCTACCACTAGGCCACAACCACAGCCCTCTACCAATGCTTTTAATATGTCCCCTCTGCCCCAACACACACACGCGCACACACACACACACACACACACACACACTTTTCTTTTTTTAAGATGGTTTCTTTCTAGACTGGGAGGAACATTGATATATTGGTGACAGCTTTTCTTAGCTGCTGAGAAATTTAGTGCTCTGGAAGAAGGCTGGATTCATTTGCCACTGGGCTGATGTATGGCTTCTCTGAAATATTTAGAAGTCATCTGTGAGGATGAAGAACAGGCAACTTGAAGTTCGATTGATGTTCAGATTTTCCCTTTCCATCCTCTCTCCCCTGAGTTTGTTTTTCAGACAGACCCAGGCTAAAGAGCCAGTTTCCTGCAGAGAAGGGGGTCGGGGAATTTTGGAGGTTCTGAACTTGAAGAAATCTCAGAGGCATCCAGTTCAACCCTCTCATTGCTCCAGTGAGGTTCCCCCCACCCCAAATTTTTGGCACTATGGGCTTTCTTGAGGCTGAAGGAAATGGAACTATCTGCTGGAAATGTGTACACACAAAAGGGCCCACAAGCAGTTTTGAATATAGCTCCAGGAGGGATCATGGAAGCTTATCTAGACTTATAAGAGGTCAGGTTTGCAGGGAAGAGGCTCTTGGTGGTGCTGGTGCCAATGTTATCCAAAGGCTCAGATTTTAGGACCCTTTCTGGTTTATAGCCACAGTGGGGCACAGAGTGAATACCGCAAAATAAGCCTGCCTGTAGCCCACTGGTAGACCCCTTCCTGGGACCTGGGCCCCACTTTCAGAGCTTGTTATAAGTTCCTTCCCAGGGTTTGCTATCTTAAAGGTGTACCATGTCAATATGGTGTGAACTTCAGGGTGGCTGTTTTTCTTGGGAATGGATTAAGAGCTTAGACGTATAGGATGGGTGTCCACACACACAAGCATAGTTCCTCTTGCAATACAAGTGAATGAAAAAAGGAGGAGGGATGGGCTTGGGATCTGAGCTCTCCAACTGTGCTCTTGTGCAGAGCAGGGCCAGGGTCTGGCTTTTGCACACCCTGCTACTCCTTATCTCTTTACTCCTCTCGATGACTAGTTCCTACTCAACCTTGAAGTCATATTTTAGATGTCCTTTACCCAGAAATTTATTCTTTAACCCTCAGTCTCAGTTCCCTGGTGAATTACCAGCACTCTGTACTTTCCCTTTGCAGCACCTATTTAAAAATAGGGTAATTATTTGAAATGTCTCTTGCATGCACTTGAAAGTTACTTGTGGTTAATTGTGTGAAATATAGCTTGTTCACAGCTATAGCCTCAGCACATAGCATGTTTTCTGGCACATTTATTGAGTGGTTCTCAATAAATATTTGTGGAATTAATGAATGGATAACAAGTAAATACTCCCTTTGAGATCTAAATTTTCTATATCCTAAGAAATGATCCCCAGTCTTTGAAAGGAAGGTTTCTTCTGTCCTCACCTTATTGAGAACAAATAAGGGCAGCCCAAATCTGGCATGTGTGAATAGCAAGGGGAAATTTTAAATTTCATATTTCCCTTAAAATAGCAATCTGTCCCGAAGATAAAATGGACACCCTGATTTCAATCTATCAGCAATAGAATTATGACTAAATGACAGAGCTCACCTTTTTTCTGATTGTCCACAGGAACTAATATTATTTATATAAGAAAATATTGCTTTGATGTTGTGATACAAATTAATCAACAGAAGTTGGGCTACCTTTTCTAAATATTTGGTATTAAATTCAAGACTTTCTGTTGTAGAATCCTGGCTGTAAGGGAAATCATCAAGGTGAATTTAAATATATATTACTATTTATTGGATGTTTACTTTGTTTCACGCTTTCTGTTGAGTATTCATTTAAGTTTTCCAGAACTTGGAGAGGTTGGTATCAACATCCTGTTTTACATAAGAAGGAATTAAGCTGAGAAATTTTAGGTGGTTTGTTGGAGGTCACTTTGATGGCTAATCTTGGTTGTCAACCTGACAGGGTAGAGAGACATCTAGAAAATTGGTAAAGCACACTTCTGGGTATGTCTGTGAGAATGTTTCTAGAGAAGACTGGCATGTGGGTCAGCAAACAGAGTGGGAATACCTGCCCTGAATGTGGGTGGCAGGAGTCCTGCATGTGGAACTGGGGTCCTGGGTAGAACAATAAAAACAATGACAACAAAAATGAAGAATGGGAAGGCTGGCATCCTCACATAAGCACCATGTTCAGCCTTTTTTGAATGGGTGTGTTTTTTGCTGCTACCTTTGTTAAGTGACTCTCTAGGGAGCTCCCAGGCCTTTAGCCTTGGGCTGGGCTGTATCAAGGGACCTTCTTGTTCTATTGCTTCCAGTTTCTTGATACCAAGTATTACTTGTTTCCCTGACTCTCCAGCCTGCAACCAACCATTGTGGAACTAGTCAGCCTCTGACTGTGTAAGCCAATCTACTAAATCTCTTCTTATATGTATTACATTGGTTCAGTTCCTCCTGAGAACCCTGACTAATGTAGTCACAGCTGATAAGAGGCAAAGCCAAGTTTCAGTCCAATATGTTAGTTCTTGACTTTATATTCTACTCCTCAGTATATTAAAAATATCCTTTTGTACAGGAAAGAGAAAACTCCCAGGCTATTCTTAAAGAATAGGAGAAAATTCAGGCAGAAACAGCCTTAGGGGCAACCTAATCCTGTCTTGATTTATGCATCAGACACCAAGGAGGATGCCCTAGCCACTGTCTCATCAGTCCTCATTTTCTCAACCTCAAAAGTCTAAGTTTAATGCTCAATTGTTTGTTGTTACCCAACAAATCACCCTCAAATATAGTGGCCTAAAACTATCATTTTAATTTAACAGTTGTTTTGTGGGTCAGGCATTTGGGAAGAGTTGGGCTGGGTAATTTGATCCTGAGTCACAGAGAATCAGTTAAGATACCTGGGCTTGGAGGAGCCACTTTCAAGATGGGGTCTTTTATCAGTGGAGGTCTTCCTACTCCTTGATTTCTGCCTCTCTTCATGTGTCTTATGGTATTTTCTTATTATTCAGGGTTTTCCGTGTGGCTTGGGCCTCTCACAATACAGTGGTGTTAGGGCACTTGGACTTCTTGTATGGTGACTAACTTCTCCTAGAGTAATTGTTCCAAGAAACCTGAGAAGAAGCTATGAGGCTTTCTAGGGCCTCTCCTTATCTCTCTCTGGGATATATATATATATATATATATATTTTTTTTTTTTTTTTTTTTTTTTTTNAAACTCTTATTTACCCAAGGCTAAATGACCTCAACTGGCTGCCTTTTTTTTTTTTTTTTTTTTAACTAACAAAGTTTCCGGGTTTGCTTCTCATCTGAGTTCGTGAGCATGACTCACTTCCAGACTGGAAGGAAAGTTCATATAAATCAATGAGGGGGCTTCAACAATGACTCCCTTACCACTCCAGAGGATTCCCTGATATGAGAACAACTCTGTTCTTTCTTTTTCTGAGAACTGACAACATTTTGGGAGCTGTTAACTGGTGAGACAATTTCTAAATCAATTCTTTACCTCTGATCCAGCTAGAAGGTGCAATGAAGTAGTATCCTCATTAGACATTTGGGCAACTGAGCTTTTTGTTAAAGTTCAGGATGCAGTGGTCCTGATACACAACCTGGCAATATAAAATTTTGCTTCTTTTGTAAAGTAGAACGGTTAAAAGCAATGGCTTCAGAGCCAGGCTGACCTGAATTTGAATATATGGCCACAATTTACCAGCTAAATAACTTTGGAGGACATCTTAGATAAAGGCCTCTTGATGGAAAGCAGAAAAGTAAATAAGTTGTAAAAATCACTTGCTATATGGCAGACCCTGATCTAACTATTTGATATTCACTATTTCACTTAATTCTTTTAATCATTTGCCTCTTGGAGCCTCAGTTGCTTCATTTTAAAACTGGAAGAACAATATCAAGAGGTGGTAGTAAGGAGCTAATGAGCTGACACATGCAAAGCCCCTGCTCAAGCTTATAGGAAATGCTGAATGGATAGAGGTGTGAATGTCGGGCCTTAGGCTCCAAGACACCTATTCTGACTTCAGAATCTAATGTTTGCTTCACTATTCAGGGCTAGGAAGGGACAATCAGTAGATGCTATGATTGTAACCATTAAACTCAGAGCTGTCTTAAAACTCAGACTCCTTACTAACCAGAGGTGGGATGCAGGATGAGGTGGGCTCCAAACCTTTGTAATAATTAGAGGCATAACAGTGCCCCATTACAGAGCTGTTTTGAAGGTTAAACTATATAAGTCACACAACAATGCTAGCCACATGTATGATTGTCACACACTAATTATATGGATTATCTATTATTATTATTATTACTATTTATTCAAAAATTTGCTGAGTGGCTTGTGTGTGGCAGGCACTGCTCTAAGGACCCCTTCAGGACAGAGGGGCCCATGCCTAGAAGATTAGCTCCTGGATGTCATGCAAGACTTGCTACCTGTTATTCTAGCAATTGGCTAAGTCTTGACAAAGTGCATGCTGTCCACATTCATGGTAGAGGCAGACACAGGGTGTGTGAAGCTCCTGATGGCCTATGCCAACATTTCCATTTCCAGGGACCACTCAAACCAGAAAGAGTATGTTTTTTATTCAGAATGTCCAAAACCTGAGATAGTCAGAGGGAAAGTCTGGCTGAGGCCAAAAAGAAAAGCCCCAAACAAGAATCCAGTAAGTAGTGCTGGATGTCATATAAAAAAGAGTAGGGAGAAGTGAGGACATTGAGGGAGCAAAGAGCAACCTGGGCTAGGTCAGGAAGAAGACCAGGGTCAATGTGAATGTCTGAGGATGACTTCTCTGTGATCCCAACATCATGGTGTAAGAGAGGGCACTTTGACTTAAAGTGACCAGCAGGGCCAGACTCAAAATGATATTTATACTTTTCAATAAATTTTGAGCCTCCCACTTTTAAAATATATTTTTTAGTTGTTGATGGACCTTTATTTTATTTGATTATATATCTGTAGTGCTAGGAATTGAACTCAGTGTCTCACACGTATGAGGCAAGGACTCTACCACAGAGCTACAACTTCAGCCCTAAGCCTCCCATTTTTTTTTTTTTTTTTGAATCAGATACAAGTTTGGTCTCAGAGGTTGTGAAAACAGAGGTTCTGAGAAATAATTGATAATGAAGCCATTCTTATTTTCAGATGCCTCCTGCAAAACAATCAGAGTCTAAACTTGTTGACCTTCAAAGCATACGGATGGTTAGGCAGCATGACTTATGCTAAAAAACAGACCATATGGCATCAGAGGGTTTAATTTAGATGCTATTCAGAGGTGTGTGTTTTCATCAGCATGCCTCAAGCACTTCATTTGCTGACAGAGACTGTAGATGAGAGAATGAAGTAAATCATCCTGGGTGAGCCTGTGTCAGAGTCCCATGGCTGGCCTGTTTTCCTCTACCTCGTTCTGTGTTCTGTTAGTTCTCCATATTAAGAATTACCCAGAAAAGGAAAAAATCAATGGCTTTGAGATGTTGTTGAATTAAATGTTCTCTGTAAGCAAAGAAAAGGGCCCTAATTTAGAAGCATTGCTTGTATAATAGAAGTAAAGAATTCACCTTGAACGAAGTAGGAAGACCAATGCCAAATGGTTCGGGATGATGCGATGATACGCAAACATTCAAGCCAATTGCTGCAAAGAACAGTCTAATCCAGGTAAATGGCTCTGAATGGGCAAACCTATCATTTTGTTGCCTAAACTTTTGGCTTGTCATCTGATTAAGGTCAGTCCCTTCATATTTCAGAAACTGTACAAAATGTGACATATTTCTACTTCTTCCTCCAAATAGCCCCTCCTGGCTTCATTTACCATCTTATTAGTCTTGATTGCTCCATCCATCATTGTAATAACCCCCTTACAAATCCACTAAGCTCCATTGTCCATCATTCCCTTCTCCATCTTCTCCTTGAAAAACACGCAGCCCAGATGAACATCATCTGTCTTCTCCAGGTTTAGAGCTGAACAGATGAATGTTACCAGATAAATGAAAAACCTGAGATATATTCACTTTAATTCAAATTATACTTCTGTTAAGCACTCAATACCCCCTAGGAGTCCAACTGTTTCTTTAGAAGGCTTGAGTGCTTGAGTTCTCGTTCGCTGAGAACCCTCTTGTATTCCTTCTCCCATCTCCTCATGTCCCACACATTCTTTGCTCTTTTGTCAATGATTCCCCTTCATGCTGCATTGAGAAGTTAGAAGTGACCAGGGAAACTTATCCATCCTTTAGCAACCAAAGGACCACACTGACCTACACGTGCAATCTGGAGTCCTCTCTTGCTTCCCTCTGTTCACAGTGGGGATTGTATTCCTCTTCTTCTCAAAGCTAACCCCTGCCCCGTGCTCCAGACTTCACCCCCTTCCCTTCCACCAGTCTGTGTTTGTATTCTGCGCTGCTTCATTTCTTTCAGCATTCAAACATGTTTCAATATCTCTTATCATAAAATCAACAAATACCAAGACCGAAACCTTCCCTTGACCCCACAAATTCTGGATGTGGGTCCATTTCCCTCTGCCTTTTTATATAAACTTCTCAAAAGGGTTGTTTACACATGCTGATTATACTTTGTAGCCTTAAATGCACTCTTATTTATTCACAGTGTGGCTGTTTCCCATTTATGCCATTGAAACTGCTTGTCAAGGTCTTTCAGTGACTTTCATTTGGCCAAAGCAATGTCCTCATTACAGTTGATGTCTCAGCAGCATTCAGCACGTTCCTTCCATTTGGACAAACTTCCCCTTCTCAGATTTCACCATGTTGTCCTCTCCTGATCTGCCTTCTACTTCATAAGCTCCTCTTGCTCCAGTATTGCTGCTGGCTTCTTCATGTCTCCCTTGGGCATCTCAAACTTAATATAGGAAAAATAGTACTCTTGGTTTCCCATTCCAAATCTGTTTCCATCCTCACTCATTTATCTTCATATCAGTAAATTTTAACATCATCCACATTATTATGTAAGCAAGAATCCTCAAGATCATCTTCGATCTTTGCTTTCTTTCACATTCCATATCAAATCTATTGGGAATCTTGTCAATTTCCTCACTGAAATAACTCCCATCTGTCTACCATTGCCCTTTCAACTGGTACTACCAACTGAGTCTAAAACGTGGTTCTCTCTTACATGGATGACTTCCTCCATTCATGCCCTTCTCTCAGCCGTTCTCCATGTAGCATCAAAAGGAATCTTTTTTAAAAGCTACCTCCAATGGCTTCTAATTACAAATAAAATAAATCACAAAGGCTTTGGATAACATACCCACTGCTTTCTTCTTCCAATCTCATCTTAAAAAAACTTTCCTACTCACCTACTATGGCATAGGCATACTGGTATAAAGATTTCAGAAATACCAGGCTCTTTCCAACCATATGGTTTTACCCACGCTGTTCCGTGAACTTCTGCATCACTGAGTCATTTCTCTCCTTTTAGGTCTCGGTTTAAATGCTACCTCTTCAAAAAAGTCTTTCAAGGCCATTCTCCCTAAAACAGATGTTTATCTGTATCCAGTTCAGTCCCTTGTGTCCTTGATGACAGTAAGTTAGATAAAGAAAGCTCCAGAACATCAAGAAGTGTATCTTTCCTATTCATCATTGTACAGCCAGCATCCAGCAAAGGGCCAACAACAAAATAACTGATCAATAGTATTAGTTTGAAACGAATGAGAAAGTTTTGTGGGAATCTAACTTATATAGATTCAACTTAGTAGTTGCAATGACAACTTCTTACATTTCCTCACCCAGAATCCTGTGACCATTAGGGAAGCAGCCTGACAGTTCCCCTAATCTCTCTTTCAGTAAAAATTTCAAGGTGCCAAATTACCTCCTGCAGTATTGGTAGAAAGTAACATGAGGAACATGTCTATTAATTTTGAACTGGTATTTGTAGAGAGTTTACTTTGCATTAGTAACTGGGCTAAAGATTTTAAACATATTTGCTCATTTAAAACTTAAATACATGAGGCAGATATTATTAATTACTATCTAAAGAACATAGGTAAATCTTCTGCATTAAATTTCAGGAGGGTTATGGACCTCCTGAAAAAATCTATAGACTCTGTTGTATGGTCCAAACACCATCACAATAATGTTTTCCAAAGAGGAGGGCTCCTACTTATTGTTTTGAGGTGACCATTTTCTGTGTACTGATAGACGAAACATATTAAGTTTTGCTAATATTAATAAAACAGATTGGCATGACTTAAATCTGTGCATGGAGCTCAAGATATCATAAAAGAAACATAGAGGATGCTCCATAACATGAAGTAAGCAGGAAACGAGACAGATTTAGGTCCCTAATTTTTTGTTCATCTTCAGAAATGATAGATGGTTTTATTAGATTCTTCTGAGAAATATAAAGAAAATACTTAATGAAAACATAAGTGAACAAGAAAATAACTATGTCACATCTCTTACTCCTAGAACAAACTTTTGTCAACATTATGATTTTAAAACTACAATTTCTGCTATGGTCCAAATTGTGTCCTTCCATTCATATGCTGCTGCCCTGAACTACCATATGACTATATCTAAAGAGTCTTGAAGAGGCAATTATGGTTAAATTAGGTCAAAATCATAGGGCTCTAATTTGATAGAACTGTAGTCTTATAAGGAGGAAGAAAGGAATCTCTCTCTCCCTCCTTCATAAGAGGACATGATGAGAAGGTCTCTGTGTGCAAGCCAGGAAGAGAGCCTTAGGAGGACCTCACCAGGCTGCTCCCCAAGCTGAGCTGTTCGTACTCCTACACTATGAAGAAGTGAATTCCTATAGTTTAAACCACTCAGTTTATGGTATTTTGTTATCGCAACCCAGGAAGACTAATTGAATGACTTCATCAGTTCTAACATAAAATTGCCCCCATCTTTCAAAATCGTCAAGAAAACATTTGAAATATGAATTTATAAACAACATTATTAAGTATGGCCTTAGCCTTAATGTAATGTATTTAAATTATGAAGTAACAGATTAGCTTTAAGTCATATGAGATTATAGTTAAATAATGAAGTAGGAACACTAAAACTATGTATCGGAACATAAAGACAAACTATAATTTCTTAGCAAGGTTTATAGCCAAATTACATTCAACCCAATAATTTATAAAAGTTTTCTAAGTTTAATGATGTTTAGAAGCCTCTTTTAAAACTTCTTTTTAATATCTCTGACAGAGATAAGTGATTAACTATTCCAATATTCATTTCCCCTTTCCTTTCTTCCTTTGTAAAACAGAGCCCCAGTGCTTAGTAGGACTATTACTGACTAGATAAAAAGATATTCCCAAGTCTCCCTTGCAGCTATATATGTTCTTTGTAACTGAATTCTACCCCATGAGTTATGTAAAATGCTTTTGGACTTCTGCATAGCCCCTCAAAAGGCAAGACGATAACCCTTTTATCTCTCCTTTCTCTACTCTGTTGGCCAAAGTCACAGTTGTCGATTTGTTACATAAAAAATTATGCTGAAAATTTAGTGGATTAAATCAATAGCACTTCTTATCACCCAGTTTCTGTAGGACAGGAATCTGGCCATGGTTTAGCTGATCCTCTAGCTCAGAGTCTCTGAGAAAGCTGTGATCAAGGTCATGGCTAGGCCACAGCCACCCCAAGGCTCCACTAGGGAAGGCTCCATTTTCCCAGTTCATGCTCATTGTTGTTGGCAGGATTCACTACCCTACAGGGTGTTGGGTATAGGCATCTGGTGTCCTCACTGACCCCCCTCGATTCTTTGCTCCCCAGGCCTCTCCACAGCCCTTAATATGGCAGCCTGCACCATCAAAGCAAGCAGGTGAGACTACAACAAAGGGCATGGGCCAGCATGGAGGAGAGTGCTGGCTAGCTAGATATAAATCATGAGCTTTTGCAACCAGAGGATGGAACTGATATTCCATTACTTTTTTCTGTCTTCTACTTATTAGAAGCAAGTCACAGCCAGGGGATGGAAGAGCATGAAGGTCTGAATACAAAGGGGCGGGGATCATTGACATGTCAGAAGCTTCTCATCCCAGCTGGAATGCAAATGTGTGAGCAGAACCCTGAACAATCCTGCTGGAATGGAGAAGGTATGCTGAAGACAGCAGAGCAGCAAAGACCCAAGACCATGGAGGTGGCTACCAAACAGTTGTCCAATCACGGACTTCTGTTATCTAAGAGGGAAATAAACTTCTCTTTAATTTTAGTCACTGTAACTTAGGGTCTTACTATCATATACTCACAGTCCTTATCTCATGTGGTATAATAATCAAAGACAAAAAAAAAAAGAAAAAAAAGTCATACACCATTATACCATTGGGGGGAAAATTCTTTTATCTGGTGTGATAAGTATCCTCAAACTGATACAATGAAAATAAGATGATGACAAACTAAAAGACATTTATTTTGTACCAAAATGTTCTGGAAAATAATTTCTGAAAATATTGATAGACTGGATGAAACCATTTTTAAGGAATGTGATAAAGGATAGAGATTTTGTTTGGCATCTAGATAAAAATACAAATGTTTCTAACATGTCTTGATGTGTGCTATTTGCTACATCAGGTTCAAATAATAAACAGCATGAAGAACTGCATTTTTCTGGTCTAACATTAAATTGAAAACAACCAAAGAAGACATAATTTTGACAGTGAATAATTTCTATACTTCAAATATTTTATGAGGAAATATGCATATCATAGAAAGAATGGCTCCTCTGGCCATAAGTTTTTACAAGTTTCTTAGATAATGTTACACAGATGATACCTGCTATGGTTTAGATATGAGTTGTCCCCCAAAACTCATGTGAGAGACAATGCAAGAGTTTAGAAGTGAAATGATTGGGTTATGAGAGCCTTAACCAAACAGTGAATTAATCCACTTGAATGGATCAACTAGGTGGTAGCTGGGGGATGCGGCTGGAGGAGGTGGGTCACTTTGGGGTATGTATATTTTGTTACTGAGGAGCAAGAGGTCTCTCTGCTTCCTGGTTGTCATGTCCTGAGCTTTTTTTCTCCACCAATCCTTTTGCCATAATGTTCTGCCTCACTTTGGAACCAGAGCACTGGAGTTGGCCATCTATGAACTGAGACTTCTGAAACCATGAACACCAAATAAACCTTTCCTTCTCTAAGTTGTTCTTGTCAGGTCTTTCGGTCACAGCAGCAGAAAATCTGACTAAAATAACACCAAACTTGGAACTGATGTGGTTTATTTTAAAATTTATTTTAAAATTTAGATTTGAAAAATATTTAAAAATCAAGACTTTAAAAAATACTGTAGACTCTGTGTATAAGTTTGTATTAAGATGGAGAAGGACAATGACATTTTTTAACTACTCATTTTCACTAAGAGTTGTGAAACATAAATACATATGTTATCCTCTTATAAAAATATTAATATGCAAAATTTGCTGATCTTGACTGTAATGACAAGAGCCATTAGTTTAAGTTTACCTTGAAGAGAATTTTTAATATAAGAGCAGTTAGTCTATCCCCTCATTGTGCAATTTACATTGAGTTATGTGTCAATTAAGAGACTATTTCACAAAACTTATCATATGTAGAACATATCTGCAAACTGGTAATTCATAAATATCTCCATGGTTTTCTGATTCTGTAACTCAACATGATCATGTGCAACCGATGACATAAGGCTCTCATAACCCAATCATTTCACTTCTAAACTCTTGCATTGTCTCTCACATGAGTATAAACTCATACTTTATAATTTCTAAATATGAGAAGCCGAGGATATTAGTTTTCAATCATTGCCTAACAAATTACCAGAAATTTATCAGCTTAAAACAACACATACACATCATTATCTCATAATGTCCCTAGGTCAAGAATGTTGGCACGGTTTATTGCCTACTGCCCAGGCTCTCAGAAGCTGCAATAAGGTCTCAGCTGGACTGTGTATTTATCTGGAAGCTCAATTGGGAACCATATACTTCCAAGTTCACTGAGGTGGCTGGAGGAATCCCTTACTTGTGACTACATGACCGAGGGCCCAGGCTTTTTGCTGTCTCACCTATAGGAGGCCACCTACAGGTGCTAGAAGCTGCCTGTAGCTCCTAGAGGTCAGCCAGAGTTCCTTCCTATGTGGGCTTCTCCAACTCCCTCTCTATGTCTTCCATATCTCAAGAAGAGTCTCTTGTTTCAGAATGCTAAAGTCACCAAACATAAGCACAGGAGTGACATGTCACACCTTTGCCACATTTAAATGATTGGAAGCTAGTCACATGTCCTGTCCATATTCAAGGGAAAGGGATTTCACAAAGGTGAAGGCATGGTCTTTAAGGGAGGGGAAACATTAAGGATCACCTCAGGGTCTGATACACAGAATCTTCCAATCACTTTGTAGATCTTCATAATAAAGACTTCAATAGGCTTTGAATACATTTGTTAGGAATATAAGAATGAAACTAAAAGAACCCCTGACTGACATCAGGGAAGTGGACATTTTCTTGCCAAATTATTACAAATACTTCTGCTAGGCAGTCTTGGTGGCTAGGAATGAACAACGAGTATCATGATTTCAAGTGCAGCCAATGATACACCCTTTAATTTAGATCTATTTATCTTTGGGAGATAATTATAGTTTTTTCAGCTTTGACAGCCACTAAAACTAAGAATTAAAATAAATTGAATTTAGTGATAGACCTCTGAATTGCCAGATTAAACATATTAAAAGTGTTAAATCAAGATTTTAGAATATAAAGATGCTTATTTTATCATACTTTTTTTAATTTTAAAAAAGTTTTTAAATAGTTTTACATGGCAATAGAATGTACTTTGATATAGTGTACATCATATATAATACAGTATACTTTCTCATTCTTCTGGTTATACATGATGTAGAATCCCACCGGTCATACAGTTATATATGTACATAGGGTAATAATGTCTGATTCATTCTACTATCTTTTTTATCCCTATACCCCCTTCTTCTCCTTCTCCCCTCTACCTTATCTAAAGTAACTCTATTCTTCCCTAGTGCCCCCTCCTCGTCATTGTAAATTAGCATCCACATATCAGAGAAAACATTTGGCCTTTGATTTTTGGGGATTGGCTTATTTGGCTTAGCATGATATTCTCCAGCTCAATCCATTTACTGGCAAATGCCATAATTTCATTCTTCTTTAAGGCTGAGTAATATCCCATTGTGTGTATATTCCATATTTTACTTATCCATTCATCTGCTAATGGGCACCTGGTTTGGTTCCATTGTTTAGCTATTGTGAATTGAGCTGGTATAAACATTGATGTGGCTTCATCACTATAATATGCTGATTTTAATTCCTTTTGGTATAAACCAAGACATGTGATAGCTGGGTCAAATGATGGTTCCATTCCATGTTTTCTGAGGAATCTCCATAACACTTTTCATAATGGTTGCACAAATTTGCATTTCCACCAGCAATGTATGAGGGCACCTTTCTCCTCACATCCTTGCCAGCATTTATTGTGGTTGATATTCTTGATAATTGCATTTCTTACTGGGGTGAGATGAAATCTTAGTGCCACGACCAGCGTGGCCAAAGTAGCAGGTTCCCATCAGGGGTGATAGGAGATTGGAAGACATAGAGTCACACAAGCAGATCTTGAAGATAAAACAGCAGGGGTTGGGTGGAGCACTGCTCTCTGATGGAGAAACAGGTCTAAAGAATTACACCAGCAATCTTTATTAAATATCTCTAAATCAGATTAAAGACTATGCAAGCATTTTTCTTTGTATTCATGAAAGTTACAGAGTAACAGTATGCAGCTATTTCCTCAGTTACATTCTGCAGTTGAAATGTACAGTGTTAGGAGCATTGTGCAGCTCTCAAGAAAGTTCATTGTTTAAAGTTACTAATTCGCAGGCAGATTCAGGAGCAGCAGAACTGCTGAAATATTGTGGTTACCTTAGCAAGGAAGTTCCTTCATTCCCAGGAGCTGCAGTGCCTGAGAATAAGGTTGAAGCTGATAATACTCTAGCATGGAAGACATCTCCATAGCAACCGAGCATCCTATGCATTTGCATAGAAACTTTCCCAGTTACCAAGTATGCCACAGCCATGAACTCATCAGGGACCCCAATCTCAGACACTGATCTCCCAGTCACTGTCAGCACTCTCCACATCTTTGATTTTCATTTCTCTAATTGCTAAAGATATTGAACATTTTTTCATATATTTGTTGGTTGTATTTCTTCTTCTGTGAATGTCTGTTCAGTTCTTTAGTCCATTCATTGATTTGTGTGTGTGTGTGTGCCATAACTTGAGTTATGCTTTTTTAAATCTTACCTTATAATTGGTTTATGTCATGATTATACATTGTCCAGTCTTAGCTCTGATGATTTACTTTGCAAATTGATTTATTACCTACTATTTGTTAAGAAATATATGATCTTCATGCCTTCCCTGAATTTCAGGAAGGATGCTTCTTCTTGAACATCTTGGAGTAACATCTAAGACCTGGTGAGGCAGGTCTTGTTCTCCATTTTTATTTCCAAACAAGCTTTCCTCTGATCAGTCTTTTCTTGCAATTGAATTCTCTGAGCTGTTCTTAAACTCTAGAGGTCTGTGACAATATTCTCTGTAAAGGAATTATAATAAGTCTAGTTGTTGAAGGACTATCTTACATTGATCCATTGTCTACTTTTGTAACTTCCAATTATTGGCCTCAGGTCTTCCCCTTAGGGATATATAGATCAACACAGATAATTGTTATCACAGATAATTCTGATACTACACTATATCTCTTGTCTGGATGACCCAAGTCCTCTAAGTATTGCTCTTATTCATTAAACAGCTGTTTATTGGGTGCTGTATTAGGCTGCTAGGGGTGTCATAATAAAATACCACAGACTGAGTGGCTTAAACAGCAGAAATTATTTTCTCAATGCTCTGGAAGCTAGAAACCCAAGATTAAGGTGCCAGAAAGGCCAGTTTCTCTTGAGGCCTCTCTCCTTGGCTTGCAGAGAGCTGCCTTCTCCCTGGGTCCCCACATGGTGTTTTCTCCATGTGTATATTTGGGTGTTTCTTCTCTTTTTGTAAGAACACCACTTTCATAGAATTAGTGCTCGCTCTACCTTTATAACCCTATTTAACTTTACGTCCTTAAAGGTCACATTGGGGGTTAGAGCTTCAACATATGAATGGGGCGGGTTAACATAATTAAATCCATAACACATGTACATGCCAGAATAGCAAACAATTAAAAACAACAAACCCCAAATCAACCAAGCTGGCCCAATGGAAAAATGAAATGGTTTCAAGCCTTTAAAAATATCTTCAAGGGTGCTGGCGGAGGTGATGGGGGTGTTTTTTTTGTTTTGTTTTTTTTTTAGCTTACAAGGCATTTATTAACAGAAAATAATCTGAGGAGTCCTGTTCACAGACGGCGACCACGGCGACCCCACTTCCTGCGGGTGCTATCGGAGGGGATGGGGGTGACATCCTCAATCCGCCCAATCTTCATTCCTGAAGGAGCAAGGGTTCTGAGAGCTCACTGGGCCCCAGGTCCAGAGGTCTTGGTCCTGTTTCCTCCTGTGGCCCGGAGTTTGATATGTAGGGCAGTGATGCCTAGCTCCTTGCACCACTGGGCTACATTCTGGGCAGCCAACATGGCAGCATATGGAGAAGATTCATCTCTGTCGGTCTTCAGTCTTCATCCCACCTGTCACACTACAGATGATTTCTTTTCCAGAAAGATCAGTGACGTGGACAAAGGTGTCATTGGAAGATGCAAAGATGTGGCAGACACCAAATACATTCTCTCCTTCAGCCACCTGAGGCCCAAGGCTGATGACCTGTTCTTCCTTCTTTTCCTTTCCATTGCGAGGTGCCATTTCTGTGCCTCTGTCTCCAGACTCTGCCACCGGAAAGAGAGATGGGGAAGGGGCGGGGCGATGGGTCATTTCCGCTGAGATCATGGGGGCGAGGTCAGCTCCGGAACCCGACCGCTTTTATTGCTCACGAAGAGACTAAGACTCCGCCCTCGGGGAAGATAGGTTCCTTAAGGGAGAGCGAAAAGAGGCACGGGGATGAGTGTTGCGCGAACAGGTTTCCGTACGCAACTGAACTAAGCGGATACACCCACGAGGTGAGGCGGGTTTATGTTCCGAGATGGCGGGGGCCGCGACCAATTTTTATTTCCTATCTTTGTTTTATTTTTATTTCCTATGTATCAATTAAAAATAAACTTAATTTAAAAATTAAAAAAAAAATATCTTCAAGGGGCTGGGATTGTGGCTCAGCGGCAGAGCGCTTGCCTAGCATGTGTGAGGCACTGGGTTCGATTCTCAGCACCACATATAAATAAATAAATAAATAAATAAATAAATAAATAAAGGTTCATCATCAACAACAACAAAAACCCTTCAACTCATATGACAGCCTGAACCTAATCCAATACTGGTTATGGCACCTTGCTAACAGAGAATGAATGGCACTATCTTCTTCTCTCACTTTATGGAATTTATGACCTTATTTATAGCCCATGAAAACATTTACTCCTACAGAAGCTGTGTTGATGTGAAAGAGAGCCCCGTTTTATATATCTCTCAAAAGCCATTGTGTCTTTGTGGTATACACCTTAGATTGAAAGCTGGAAGAGTTGAAGGTGATGTCTTCTAATTTTTGCCACATCTAAACTCAAACTAACACTGTGTCAGAGTTTAGGCACTGTGTTAGTTAGAGGTTAGGCATGGCATCACATACAGCTGGTTTCATGGGACTGTGACCCTTACCCTAGGTTGGTAGTTCTGCTGTGGTCATCTTGAAATTCTTAATTTTCAAGCGGTCCTCATTTTCATTTTACACTGGATCTCACAAATGATGTGCCTGGCTTTTAAAAGGGAGACATTTTATGAAGAGTCAGTGACCTGAGTTCTGCCCCAAGGTCTACCACTAACTAACTTACATTTGATGATCATTGCTCCTTTATCTCCACACTGGAAGGATTCTGTGTTCTTACTCAAAGTGATGCAACCCTGCTTTAGAAAAAAGTTTATGTAAAGGACATGTGCTGTTTTTGTCTGCCAAACATCTCCTCAGTTTTCTTCAGGCTCCTTCTTACTTTCTGTCCTGTTAGTTACTAGGTTCAGGAAAATAATCTAACTTCATCTCTTAACCTTGATCCAGGGTGATCTAGTAGTCCAGGCCTGGGCAATAAAAATATACACGCCCCCAACAGTCTGGAAATGGGCATATGGCTCAATCCAGGTCAATTAGATGGGATCATAGGACTTGTATGCACTATTGGGGGTGGTGCTTTCTCTCCTATGGCACAGCTGTAAAAGGAAGGCCTGGAGTTGCTGATGGTCACCTGGCCTCCATCCACCAGGGTAAACCTGCTTAAGGATAGAGCAACATAGAAACATCAGTTGCAAGATGAACACAGTGAGTCCAAGACCTAAGGACGGGTGTGAGTTTCTGGATGAGGAGCTGTGACCACACACTGTACATAACAGTTATATCAATAACTGAGCCAATGAAGTCCCTGAGCTGACTGATGTGTGTGTCTGTCCCTTCCAACTAAGAGCAAGCAGTGGGGATTGTTCACCACTGGATCCCTGGTACAAAGCAGAGCGCTAGCCACATAATCAAAACTGACAATAAATGAAAGAATACTTTGTCATGGAAGTTCACAGGATAATGAATTTCTGAAAAATGTAAATGTTTTTCTTTGTTTATAGATACATTTCAGAGTCCTGGAGAGCACTAAGAACTAGGTGCCATGGTTCACGGGAAAACCACTGATCACCTTCAATGACTGCCAGAATCATCACCCTTATTGAGCTAATGAAGGAAGATCGAAGACAAACCTCCAGGAAGTAGCTTCTGAAATTCAAAGTCACTTTTTAAACTTGGGAATTTGGCTTAAATATAAGTTTTATTGATCAAATTAAAACATACCATTGTGTAACATATGAAGAATGAAGTAGGAGCCTTTGCTGAAGGAATACATGGAGCTGAAGGAAGCATGGAGCAGTCTTCCTCTGCCCTACCTGCTGTGTGATCATGCAGGTTAAAAAGTAATAAAGAAGCTTAATTATTTTCTTGAAAGCACCTGTTCCAAATACTATTATTTCCTTGATAATACCCTGATCAAATAAATTTCTTTACTCTCAGTAGAGAAGGTCCTTTGAGATAGGAGCCCACATAGTTTTCTAACAACTATCAGATGCTGCATGAAAAAGGGAGCAGAAAGAGTTTCTCTTAGCACAGAGAAAACATGTATAAATTCCATAGCTATCTATCAGGGGAAATGGACATCTCTAAAGTCCTCAGAGGCATTTGAATTGAGATATGTGCTCTCTCAGGCAACCCTGGCAAAAAGAAAGGTAACAGGTAACTGATAACTGAATAGTTCCCTAATTCTCTAAATCTTGTGACAATTCCCAGGAAATTCTGATATCTTACAGTCAGATCATGTACATCTTTCTGGAGGCAAAGTGTGAGAGAAAAGAAATATGACATTTCAGCAGGGAGGAACCCCTCCCAGAAAGTCCAATTGATTCACGTATCCAGCAACGCAACCATCTTGGCTTACCACTTCTTCTCTCAAACCTAGCAGAGCTCTTGGCAAAGTGAGCACACCACAAGTACTTGTTAAATGATTAATAAATTGACTAAATAGATGAATTTCCCCCTCGAAGGTTATGAGTTCAGTTTTTCCTACATTTGTTTCACTCTGTACTTTTTTCATTTAATCATGAATCATGTAACACCTTGTGGCATATCACGGTACTCAGCTTACACTGTATTGTTTAACTTCTCATCTATTTGTTTTACCTTCTTCTGAGATGGATCTTAAGTTCTCTGAAGTAGTTGTTACAGTCCTTTATAAACCCTTAAACATTTAAAGTACTTAAACATTTAATGTAGGTTAATGACAGCATTCATGGAAACCACACATATTTGGCACAAATGCTGTCTTCCTCCCTTATAAGGGTTGCCACACCAAAGATAGTACACAATTTCTCTACAGTCCAGGATGTCCAAAGTGCCCCAATTCAATTGACTTATTTTGTTTTTCAACACACAGGATCATGGCCAACATGGTAGTCTTTAAAATCAACCTAAGTACAGAGAGATTCTCAGATCACTGGAAGTAAAAGGTGATATGGAAGAAGGTAGAAATGGTCTAAATCAGTTCCTTTGTTTGAGCTACAAATAACCAAGGCCAATATCCAGGTAAAAGTGTTTGTTACAGTTACCAGGCAACTGTGAGAATCCAGAGAACTGGACCACAGGAACTTGCTCTTTGTGGACTGATGGGCTCCTGGGTAAAAAACATTACGTGAATAAGGACTTTACTTTTCATTAACTATATTTAAAATTTTTGAATATTCCTTTTCAATTGTCCCTATCAGCAAACACATGAGAGATTGCCCTGAGTATAAATGCTCAGGGGATTATGCCGCCCCGTTCCACAAATCAAAAGATGAAAAGATTGGATGTCAGCACTTAGACCATACACACCCTTCCTGAAGGGAATGGGAATATTTTATTGTACTATCTGAAAGATTTGTAATCACATTTCAATAAGAAAACAAAAGTGATGACTATTTTCCCTCGGGTCCAAAGACAAAAGCTAATTTTACTCTTTGCTCTTGAGCTCCCAATAATGGACTCTGTTGTGGCCCAGATGGGAGCACCACTTACCCTGCAGATGCTGAGGCTAGTGGAGAGTGTATACAACCTATATTCATCACCCGACACTCATCCTTCCACTCAAGTATAAGAAAATACAAGAAGGTTTAGAGGAGAAATGATTGGGTTATGAGAATCTTAACCCTCATATTATAATTGTGATGTGGCTCATCAGCTCCTTCAGGACAGCAGTTGTGCTTTATTCTTGCTTTGAAGACTTGTAAATCAATTCCAGGTCCCTCTTTCATCAAAAGTCCTCCAGTGGCTTTCAAATAAGTTTAAAATGCAGTCAGCCTCCCATATTCACAATTCCACATCCATGGGTACAACAAATACTGGATCATTTACATTGTACTGGGCATTATAGTTAATCTAGAGATGATTCGAAGTTTACTAGAGGATGTGCACAGGTTATAGGTAAATACTGCACCATTTTAAACAAGGCACTTGGGCATCTATGGATTTTTGATATATGTGTGGGTCTTGGAATCAAGACCAAAGGATGTCTATAAATTTCAGCTCTTCACCATGGCCTCTAAGGCACTAATGCTGTGGCTCTTCCCACTTCTTTGCCTGTTCTCCCTTTACTCACACCCCAGCCCTCCAGCCACTGAGGCCTTCTCCCTTGTCCTCAAACTTGCCACACTTGCTCATTGCCCTTGTTCATGTCCTGTCTGCCTGAAGTGCTTTGCTTCAAGACCTTCAACTAACAATTCCTTTGCATCAGTATTCTCAGCTGAAATATTGAGACATCTTCAAAGCACACTCTATTACATTCACCATATTTTATTTCTCCAAAAGTACATTTTAATAACTGAAGTTAGCTTGTATATTTATTTTTCATTTGTTTATTATTGGTTCTGTGCCTCTGAGATACAAGCTTTATGAGAATACAGAGCCTACCTTACTCACTATTATCTTCCAACTCCTAGAAGAATACCTAGTACATAACAGATGCTCTTATGGTTTGGATGTGAAGTATCCCCCAAAAGCTCAAGTAAAGAAAATACAAGAGGGTTTAGAGGAGAAATGATTGGGTTATGAGAATCTTAACCCAATCTTAATCCCCTGATGGATTAGCTGAGTGAAGACTGAAGGCAAGTAGGATGTGGCTGGAGGAGGTTGGCAATGAGGGCTGCCTTTGAGGTATATATTTTATATCTGGGGAGTGGAGATCTCTCTCTGCTTTCTGATCATCATGTGAGATGCTTCTCTCCACCATACTCTTCTGCCATGATGTTCTGTCTCACCTTGAGCCCTGAAGAATGGAGCTAGCCTTCTATAGACTGAATCCTCTAAAACTGTGAACCCCTCAACAAACTTTTCCTCTTATAAAATTGTTCTTGTCAGGTCTTTAAGTCACAGTAGTGAAAAGGCTGACTAAAACAGATACCCAATAAATAGCCATTTTTTCCTTCCTTATCGTGCCTCATACTATATATAGTGTCATAGGTAGAGTCCAAAACCATATGGGAAAGAGAAAAACTAGCCATGTTGTTTATAGTTGAGATTCTGTTGAAAGGAGGGCAACCGATACAGGACTGAGGGAAGGACAAGTTCATTAACAAGTTACCTGTTTCTGTAAGTACCGTTGTTGTTTTCAAAGTAGAAAAAATTATGCAAAGTTTAAAATAGTCCCTTTTTAATGTTTTCCCCCTTACAGTTGGCTGTATCACTAGTATATAGTTAGAAAAAAAAAAAAAAACACTGAGCAGATGGTTTATGCCATGTTGCCAACTGGAACTGATAGGTGATGGCTGTCTGGAGGACTTCATTAGAGGTATTCTAAGAATAAATCCAGATTCTTAATGTCTGTTCTGGCCTGCTTGGGAGCTGACTGTGAGAAATGAGTTCCAGTGCTTCCCAATTCAAATGACTGTCTTTTTTCACAAAAAAAGCAAAGTTGTCTAGATAGAAGCTCTGGGACAATAGTTTAATTGGATTATACAACTATTGAAGGTAATGAAATCAAAAGGATTGTCATTTTATTCTTGGCATGATAATAAAGAAATGGAGATGGCTCCACCATTATTAGCACATGACTTTGAACAGGTCATAACATCTCCAGGCTTCAGTTTTCTCAACCCTAAAGTGGCTTAACAATGAATTTTAAGCTACCTAAATAAATATATATGTGCTATATAAATATATGGTTGTTGGAGGGAATCTGGTGGTCTCTAGACCATATTTGCATCTCTTGTGTCCTGAATTTTCTTGGTCTTAATCTTCTGGGATGCTTCCCTGTGGCCATGGCCTCCCCTGGCTGTCACTTGTGGGCTTTGACATGCACCCAGGCAGAGGCTCTCAGATGCTGCCCTACCCCACCCAGCCGGTATTCTTCATATGTCTTGCCTCTAGGAATTTATTTTGGAATATGTCTTTGTCTACAAATTGCTAGCTGGGATGCTGGTAGATTTATTAGCTTAATTAATGCTGGGAACGTAAACAATAGTTTCTCAGGGATTAAAGTTTTAAGCTTGAGACTGTCTTTTGGGGGGAACATGTGCGTTTTTCTGTTCCCAAGTTTGTGTGCCTTTCATCTTCTGGCCAGTGTTCAGACTTGTTGCCAGTTTTTCATAAAACATTCAAAAGGAAAACGAGAAGGAAGGCACTAGAGAAACAGTACCGAAGCAAAGTGGTTAAAAAATTCTTTAAGAAGTCCAGGCGCCACAAGGGAGAGGGAACCAGGAAGAGGCTGTGCTGACTGACAAGTGATGGAAAATCACTGAACCATAATAGACCTCACTTGTATTGACATGCGCTAACTGAAGTGAACAGCTGGGGTGAAGTTGCTGAGCATCTTATTTTGGAGTTTGGCAGTGGACTGAACTCTATTTGCAAAGCAGACAGCTATGACAGGATTTTACAGGTCTAGTGCAGAACAAAAATGTAGTCAGCTTAGCCCTGCAACTGAAGTCTTGCAATGGACCATTGCTTTTGTTAGACACTGTTTTTATAGAAGGGACACCCCACTGGCTCTCCTTCCACATCATGGCATTTGAGATAGCATGAGCCTGTTGTTTGATTTCCTTTAGTGCAGTCAGGATTGTAATTTAGCAGCGTGTTTGTGCAGGTGATACATGACATCTGATGCTTTGCCCACACAGCCTGAAAAACACACAGCGCACATGCACACACAAAAGAAGAATTTACATAGTGGTGCTACTTCTAAAAGTGGACATTAACTGAACATTTATTCAGTGTCAGTCAGTGTGTTAAAACCTTTTATAAACTCACCCTATTCAATCCTCACAGTAAAACTCTGTGGTTGGTACTGTTATTACCTTCATTTTGCAGGCGAGGAAACCAGGACTTGGAGACATGAAGTCATATGCCTCAAAGCATAATTAGTAAGTAACAGAGCCAACATTGCAACCCAAATGTGTCTGACCCACAAGCCTGTATTCCTTACCACTAGATCCTACTGTCACCATTATCCACACACAATTAAAATGGGTGGAATCCTTGGATCTAGTTCTTTGGATAATTTGGTCTTTTGCATTAGTGTTTAATATGTTATATTATTCTCATTTGCCTTCAAATGTTTTGGTGTTCTATTGATCTAGGAGTTCTATCTGTGTGTAGCTAGGTCACTCAGATTCATTAACTGTTTCTGACCCCTGCTCACACCACTCACACCATGGGAAAATGCTCTTGAGGGTAAGAAAATTGGTAAAGTAGGAAAAGATGATGGCTGATTTCTTCTCCCTGATCTTAGGAAGACCACAGCCTTAGGTTCCCAAATGAGAGGGTGAGCTTGGTGGGGTATCATCCCATACCCCAAACATCCAGCTCTGTAAGGCAATCCCACAATTTCTCCTGGGATCATTGATTTTTCCAATTTGGGGTCCTTAACTTGTAAATGCAGGTGAAAAAAATATATACTTTATTTTCATCCTTACCATTCAATTATAGATGTAGACCATAGATAGCAGTACTGTCAGCAGTACTGACAATTTTTGTTGCCAAAAGAATTCTCACATTTTCAGACCACATCACAGATGCCATAAAGAGCTTGGGATATCATTTATGTTGACTTATTTGGTATCATGGTAGCCATTTAGAACTGCCACTAAATTTTGGGTATGTAGATTTTATTTTATGTGTGCAAAATTTTACTATATAACAACTTTTTTGATAATTATATTCAAATGTAACTTATTTCCTTTGAATATTTTTCATAATGTGTAATTTCAAAATAATGTTTTTGAGAAGAGATCCATAGCCAAAGGGATGCATGACATAAAAAAAAGTTAAGAACTGCTCTTCCTAACACATTTAGAAATATTTTACATGTATTACTCATTTACTCTGTACTCTATCATTCTGAAGTGGGCACTATCTGCTATCATTATTCCCCATTTTAAATAAGAGAAATTTGAAATTCCAGGATGGAGTTTTTCAAGATAATCCAATATATAGTGAGTGCTTATTGCATGAATTCTTTCTTGTCAACTCAGGATCATTCTTTTATTATGGTTTAGATATGAGATGTCCCCCCAAAGCCTATGTTTGAGACAATAAAGTTTAGAGGTGAAATGATGGGGTTATGAGTGATTTAATCTAATCAGTATACTAATTCCCTGATAGGAATTAACTGGGTGGAAACTGTAGGCAGGTAAAGTGTGTTGGTGAAAGTGGGCCCCTGGGGGTGTGCATTTGGGGTATATATTTTGTCTTTGTGGCACACTCTCTCTCTTCTTCCTGGTGCCATGTTTCCAGCTGCTTTTCTCCACCACATTCTTCCACCATGAAATTCTATCTTATCTCGAGCCCTGGGGAATGGAGCTGACCTTTTAGGGACTGAGACCTCTGAAACTATGAGTCCTAAACAAACTTTCCTCCTCCAATTGTTCTTGTCAGGTCTTTTGGGTGACAACAGTGAAAAAGCTGATGAGAACACATTTTTGGTACTTCCTGCATTCAAGAAAAAAGTCTGGGGATTATCATGTTCTCCTGTCACTTGAAAGCATTCCTTTAGGTGAGAACCTGACAAAGTGAAGCTCTAAGTGAGCTTTAGGAAGTGGGTGAGAAAGAGAAGCTCTTCTTCCTTCCAAAAGCATCAGTCACTATGCAGGTAGATGGATAGTTGGCAGACTTGAAGTTTGCACCTGCCAGGTCTTTATAAGAAGTGATTAGAGGCATTCAAATTCTCCCTGATTGGTGTTTTTAGTGATAAGTCTACCTGTTCTCTCATCCATCCAATATCATCATTTTTTGCTTCCAGAATTCCTAATCCTTATTGATATGATGCTAAAAAGATGTGAAGGAAGAGTGAGATTGAGATGGAGTAAACAGGGAAGAAAAACACCTAATTTTTAAATTACATTTTCATGGAATTGAAGCCTTATTATTTGGCACATGGGTGTGCTCACCAGGAATGCTGATTTTATATACATATTTAAGAGTGAACAGAGATTCATTGAAGTTAAACTCAAAATCTCCTAATCACAAAAATCATCATAGAAACTAATACAAACAGGAAGAAAAGTCAGTTCTGTGGTAACTTTCATTCATTACCATATCTTATTTTCATAATTTAGTTGAATAGGTCTAATGACAGCAGTGGGAGGGTATGAATAGTGGTAAAGCCATGTCCTCCCTTGACTGTGTGTACCAAGACTTCAGAGACCCTCCCAGGCCTGATAACATCATACAGGCTTCAGGTGAGAGTCATAGAAAGAAAAAACAAATTAGCAGAATTATCTCTTTGGCCCTTGGTATATCATATTCCCTGTCTGTAATGTTCTTCTCCAGGTCCCTGACCATTTCTTATCTTTTAAGTCTCAACTCAAAAATTATCAGCAGTAGAAAACCATCAAAGCAAATGAATCATTTGCCTTAGATCCCTGGAGCCTAGCAAGTACCTGGCATGGTTGATTGAATGATTGGAATGGCAAGCTAAAATAATGTTACACATGTTAATTCACTTCTTTCAGAATGGTGAGTCTGAGATTTTTAAAGAAGAATACTAAATCTAAAGGACATCTTCATGCATGCTCATATCTCAAATTCTTGAGCAAATTTTTGAGATAAAGGAACTATTTTGGGGGGAGATGCAAGTGCTCATGTGACATAGGGTTTGGAGTTTGGGTTTCACTTCCTGTTGCACATTTCTAGAAACCAGAGAAATTATGCCATTTTCCTTTCTCCAATGGTATAGTATCTTTCCCTTCTTATTGTTATTACTAACCTATATAAATACGTCAACGATTCAAACAAACTCACTAAAATAAACTAAAATACTCTCAAGTATATTTTAAATCCAATATTCTTAATTTGTGTTCCTCTTAACACGTTAAAGTTCTTAAGTACTAACATGGTTGCATTTCTCCCTTTCCTTATTAATTATGATGACTCTATGGTATATGCCGAAATTGTAAAATTCAAGTACTGAGATCATGTAGAATGGAAGGACAGGAAGAAAGGGGATGCTATGACAGATGGAGACATAAGTGAACACACACCAACATATTCAATACAAATAAGGGCTCTTTCTCCTGAGTTCCTGCATGAGTTCGGCAATTGTTTAATAAATTGTAAAAGTTTAACAACTACAATGGAGCCAGATTTGAAATCCATGTGTACCATTATTAGGTATACAAGTTACTTAATCTTCCTATGCCATGGGTAACTCATTGTCCAATGGCAATAATTATACTTAGCAAGGTTGTTTTGAAAATTAAATATTGTGATGTTCTTAGCACAAAGGCTACTATATAATGAATGTGTAATAAAATATCCTCAAATTTGAAAATAAAGTATTTGGACTTCCCATTAAGAAATAAAGTGGTTTTGGATTCTAACTTCACCAATTCCTAATTATATAATCTTAGAAGAGAGAGTTAAAATCAATCTTCTCATCTTTAAATGGTAATATATACTAACTTTAGTGTTATAAGAAACTCTGTTTAGAAAAACACCTTATAAAGAGTCACTTGAGTGCAGCTAAAAGGGAGTACTTAGCAAGTAGTACTCAAGGAAGCCGTTGTTGATCTGAGCAAGAAGAAAACAAGGAGGAAGGATATCACAGGTTTTCTTTTCTCCTGAGATAGAGGTAGATTAGAATCCAAACTGGTGAATATGCAAAGGAATAGTTTAAGAGCAATCTTTAAAAATTCTGCAATGTAAATCCATTGCACCTTCCTACCTGTTGTACCAATGGCTATCCTCATGAAGCTCTTGATGAGCTCTTTGTGTACTTACATTTTAATCCAGATGTCCAGACTAACTCATGTCTGGGTTGTCCAGCTGAGGACAGCACTTTGGGATAAAGAAGTGGTGTCCACACAGGTAGGATCTCAGAGCCAGAGCAAATCATGAAAGGTTGAGCCCCACCAAGGGTTTAACAAAACAGCAAGAATACTAATCTAGGATGGGATGGAATGGGGGTTGGGGATCAACATTTCTAGATCTTCAAGAGCTTAGTGACCATCCCCAAATGATGTGGATTACTTGTAGACACTAGGCTGTGTTTGATCAACAATCCCATGAGGCACTATCATTATCACCATTTTCTTTTACAGGAAGAGAAGTATTTTTATATGTACTAAAGGTCACAACTGAAAGTGAAAAAGCTTTGGTTTAAACAAATCTTCATCTGGTTGCAGAGCTGATGTTGTTATTCCTAATACCTGCTGCTTCCCTCCCAACCATGGCCTCTAAAGTCCTAGTCTTAAATTTTCTTCTGTACAGGATATGATCCCTCATGGGACCCAAACCACATGAAGTCAGGGTTCATTTATGAACACCTGAAAATATGAAACTAGTTTACTAGATGAGATTTTTGGCATATTTTGATTTAAACAAAAAGGAAACTCACCAAATAAATTCAACATGGCACCAAAAGAAAAAAGAAAAATAAGTTGAAGTGAAAGCTTTCTCCCAACATAAAGGGATAAAGAGTTTTGCCCTCTCAGAGACAGCCTCATGGGCATGTGACCTGTGCACAGTCACAGGGGGTCCCGTCCTCAGAAGGATCTATACTTGATTTTATTTTCTGCTCTATCTTGAAATGGTTAATGATTTAATCATTGAGCTTGGGTTTTGTAAGTGAAGATTGATGGAATGAGAATGAAGTATCATTGAGAGCCAAGGAGGTAAGTGCAATGTCCACGTTTGCCATTCAGTTTGCACTGGGCTCTACAAATCATGTAGCTGATTCTTCCCAAATCATGGAGGGCTAGTGCTATCTTCTGTAACACCAGCAGGAGGGCTGCACTGGGCTCTACAAATCATGTAGCTACATTTCTTTCCAAAGAAATGTAGGTTCTAATGAATAGCCACCAATTAACCACGCTTCTGTCACCCACCTATTGATGAAAATGGTTTCTCCCAGTCAGGAACCAGAGAACTCTCTTTTACCAGTGTTTGACTTGTTGTGATTGCTGGATATAATGCAAGAACTTGTAATCCATGTTCAGAGATTCTTTAAAATATATGTAATACATCTTTGGTTCAGAGATAGTCAAGGAAGTGTAAAGGAAACCATTGTTTTGGGCTGTAGTAGTGAAACTGGATATCGCAAGGAAAACAGACTTTCTACTGCTGCAATTGCAGCAGACAGGATCTGTGTTACAGCTCTCTGTACCAGGGAATCCCTGCTAGTGTTGATAGCAGGCTGCAGCAGGCAAAATGGAATTCTCTGCTGTTACAATCATGGCAGATGGGATCTGTCTGTGTTGCAACTCTCTGTGAAAGCCATGCCTGCTGGTGTTCCAGCAGATAGCAGCAGCCCTCCAGCAATTCCTTTCCAGGTTCTTGTCTTGTGAACTCAAATAATAAAATTTTTTAAAGTAGAATTTATTCAAGTAAGAAGAAAGGAAACAGCTTTTTCCGAGCAAGAAGGGTCCCCATAGATGCCATTCAGGTGTACTAGTTCAGGGATTCAGATAGATGCTGGGCAGGGGCTTTGCTCAATGTCTATGCTAATCAGGTGTTGGTAAAATACTAAGGCTTCTACTGATCAGGCCCATAACATTTTGATTGATTGTGCCCCCCCCCTTTTGGGGGGTCCCAGGATTGAACTCAGGAGCAACCACTGAGCCATACCCCCATCCCTATTTTGTACTTTATTTAGACACAGCGTCTCACTGAGTTGCTTAGTATCTCGCTTTTGCTCAGGCTGGCTTTGAACTCATGATCCTCATGCCTCGGCCTCCTGAGTTGGGTTGTGCTCTTTTAGTCACTGAGTTTTTAGCTTTCACCCTGTTCTGTCCTGCTTTCCCTCTTCCTGTCTCTTTGGGATCATGAAGTCACTTGGAATGTTTGGAACGTTTCTACCAGGTAATCCATTTTTATGGAGTAGCTTGTACATTTTAGCCTTTGAGGGACCCATTTCCTTAACTGCCTGCCTTTATTTTACTATCTGTCTTTCCTACCTATTCAGCATGATAAGACAGTTCCCTTGCTTTGAGCCTTACAAAGAAAGTAATGGGAAGCAACCCAATATTAACCAATCTGCCCTTCACAAATTATTATTCTGTTCTCTTGTCCCCAGAGTATGAAAACCAAGTGTCTTTCAAGTCTAGTGGAGAATATTTTCTAAATCTTTAGAGAGGATGTTCCTCCATTTATAAATTGCTCACAAAACCCAGTTAGATTCTTAAACTAATTTTTTTTATAATTTTGTCTTTTGGTGGAGTCAATGTCCTAATTTTTAATATTTGATGTAATTAAACCCAGTGGATGTTAGAAAAAAGAAAGAAGACTTGCATGATCTTCAGGTCAGTGGGTGCTCCTGAAAAGTTGCTGGTTGGTCCTTGGTACCTCAAGGAGAAGAAGTGCCAAGAATTTTAAAATCCCTGGGTGCTGATGGTTTTCAGTCCACTGCTAGCCTTGTGTGATTCCTATGTAATGTTTGCACCAACACTTGAACTTCATTTACAAGAGGCAATTTTAGTGAGATGGATTGCACTGGATGTTTAAGAGCATGGTTTTAGATTTCTAGTATCTGCAATTAAGAATAAAAATCACTTAAAAAGAGATAAAATTGAACTAAAAAAACGAACACATGTAGATGTTTGGGCCACAGGGAATTAATCCACCCATTAGAATGCTAATAAATGCAAACTATCCCCATCCTTAATTAATTGGTTAACTAAACAGAGAGGTTGGGGTGAGATACAAGCATGATAATTTAACATGGAAAAATCAAGAAGGTTGGGTGAATAGCAATTACATAATTAAAAAACAATAAACAACATTTGAGTTTAAATTAATCCTTATTGGCAGCTCAGAAACACCCACCAGAATCTGTTTCATTTCATTGTAAATTAAGCCTTTCAAGTTTAAACAATTTTAACACTTGGTCTCTAATATAAATCTCCTAATTAAAAATGTTCAAAATTGACATGATACATTCAACTACAAGAGCAAGGGCAATTAAACAGCTAATTTGGTCAAGTAAAGATGTTTTATTCTCCTTGTTCAAATACAAAGATTCTGTTGCTTGGATTTAGTATGTGACTTTGTTAAAACAGTTATTCTGCTTCTGAGTTATAATGAACAATACAGATGTAGTAGGTGAGAGAGGCCACTTTCCTGATGAAAGTAAGACAGATTATTCAGGGTTCTCTAGAGAAACAGAACCATGATCAATAGGGTATGTCTGTTGTGTTTGTTTGTGTGTGTTCATGTATCTACCTATGGAGAGATTTTTATTTCAAAAAAAAAATGAGCTCACCCTATGGCGGAGGCTGGCAGTTCTAACTCTGTAGTTCAGAGAGCTGGAGAAGAGCTGATGAGGCAGTTGATGCCTAACTCAGTCTAAGGGTCTGCCTTTAGGTCCTTTTTCCTCTGGGAACTTCAGCCTATTCTCTTAAAGCTGTCAACGGATTGCATGAGGCCCACCCACCTTATGGAGGGTAATCTGCTTTATTTAAACTCTACTGATTTGAACACAACTTTAATTAGTTCTAGTAACATCTAGACTGGTGTTTTACCAAAAAGTGGGTATTATGGTCTAGCAAAATTGGCACAGAAATTTGAACATCACAGAGACCCAGCTTTGTAAGACCAAATTGAGAGCTCCTACAATCCAAGTTCTGCTGCCATCATCTGGGATTCAGATGGGTCATCTTCAACTACCTTCCTGCACCTCCCTCCCCATCCTACCCTGTTCTTATTAATAGTAGTTCTTCTTTATTTGTGGTTTTGTTTTCTAACACTTCAGTTCCGTGCAACCAGTCATCTGTAGTCTGAATATTTTACATGGAAGTTTCCAGAAATACACAATTCATAGGTTTTCAATTGCATGTACTTGTGAGTGGTATGATGAAACCCAGTTGGTCTTACCTGCGATGTGAGCCATTCTCTCGTCCAGC
The DNA here is from genome assembly GCF_001458135.2 of Marmota marmota marmota. Taxonomy (NCBI): domain Eukaryota; kingdom Metazoa; phylum Chordata; class Mammalia; order Rodentia; family Sciuridae; genus Marmota; species Marmota marmota. The sequence continues at coordinate 74,949,076 of NW_026000026.1, forward strand.
ACAGCCACACTGCATGTGACGCCTGCCCATTATTCCCTTGATAGCCATCCTGGCTCTCAGATGGACTGTGGCAGTATCTCAGTGCTGTGTTCAAAAATCTTCATTTCACTCACAAATGATCCTAAAACACAAGAGTTGTGAATCTGGGGATTCAAACATGCCAAAGAAATGCCACAGTGTGCTTCCTTTATGTGAAAAGGTGAACATTCTCAGCTTAAGAAGGGAAGGAAAAAAGGTGTGCCGAGGTTGCTAAGGTCTATGGTAAGAATGCACCTTCTATCTGTGAGATTGTGAAGAAGGAAAAAGAAACTCCTGCTAGTTTTGCCATCATGCCTCAAATTGCAAAGTTAGGGTCACAGCGCAAGATAAGCACTTAATTAAGAAGAAAAAAAAACATTAGGTTATAGAGCTCAGGACTAGCTGTAATGTCATAATCCACTGTGAATACAGGGTACTGTTAATAGCAAAGTTTGAGAACCAGTGACCAGAAATCTGGAGGAGATCGTAAAATTAATTCTTCTAAAATTAGGAGAGAAGAAAGGAAAGACTATTATAGTCAACATAGAGAATTTCAGGGCAAAATAAAACAAACCCCTACAAATTAAAACCAAGGGAGCAAACAAACAAACAAATAAACAAAAATGCCCTGCCTAAGCCAAAGATAGAATTAAACTCCAAATCTGATGCATTTCTCAATTCTCTTAGCTCTAGCTAAATTTTAAATTGCATCATGCCTGAGTACCCAAATTTTCACTATCTATCACTTAGAATTAATTACTATCTTTTAGCAAAATTCGACTTTCAAAATATCATTTAGCCTGTTTCCATATTATGATGATTGAAAAGGAAATCTTATAAGGGGTGTGCCAGTTCTCTAGGAACTTGGGGGAATGTTATAGAAGTGATTCTGGAAGGGAATATTTGACCAGTGTTTTCCAGAGTGGGTTCTGTGAAATAGCAGCCCTGAAGGAAGTACGCTTTGAAGGAGGTTTCTTGGACAAATATGCATGTGAATATTGCATATTAGCATTCCAGTCCTTGGAGATTTATAATTTATTTGTATCAAAAGTTTTCCATAAATTCTGCTGTAAAAAAAATCTGTTCAACTATACTTAATCTAGCATTTCTCAAATTACTGTGTGCCTCCCCCACACCTCCATGCAATACATATTAACATTCCAATAAACACAACTTAGAAGATACAATTTAAACAACTAAAGACTGAAAATGAAATCTGTATAACCAAGTAAAATAACCGATGATTTGTACTGCATTTAGTGAACTGAAAAAACAGTCATGGTTGATGCCTGTTAATTCAGGCTGGGCACATTCCCAACTTGCTGGGTCACTGAACTAAGTTCTCAGGGTTGAGGCCACTGCTTTCATACCTCCCCCCACCCCAGCCCCAAATTGCACAAAATCTGCAGATGACCCCACAAACCAGTGGACAAATTGTTGGTTGCTTTTGTTAAAGCGAAAACAGTTTCTTAACCAAATTGCTGCTGGAAAAGATGCTGACCTAACATGTTTTCATGGAGGAGAGTGGAACACTTTATTTAACCCATGCCCAAAACACTTACCTGGGACTGATTTAAATGTGTTGAAACAGCAAAGACTCTTAGTGGTCCACAGATAATTTTTAGACCATTCACATTAGAAACAGGAGTAGAAGAGCTAATTTGGGTTTTGGCTATTTTTGTGAATCAAGGTGAGTTTTCAACCGGGACATAAAGACAGCAGGCACATGGCCACCCACTAGCGCTTTAGGCAGCTTTTTCACTAACAGCAAAAGGTACTGTCTGTGCACACAAGTTACAAAAAGTACCTCTTCCTCAGGGCTGTCTGCCACCTTGCCCCAGAGCAAGGGCTTAAAGTGATATTTCCACCTTCACTGATCCTGCTGGTTGGGGCCTTTGTGCAAAGCAAAGTAGACATTGCTCCAATGGCGAAATTGGGGATAGGGATAGGTTCAGGCAGAGAAGCTGTTCCAGACAAACAGAAAGAATGAGGGTACAGGGCGAGAGTTGTAACTCGTTGTAGAGTGCTTGCCTAGCAATCCTTAGCACCATATAAAAAATAAACACCATATAAAAAATAAACACCATATAAAAATAAGCTTTATGTCCATCTAGAATTAAAAATATTTAAAAAAAAGTATGAGGGAACAAGTGTACACTAGGATGTTTAAACTTGTTTCAGACTTCAAGGACGCCTGTAGAGAGTAATATACAAATGGTCAGTTGCAGACATGAAAGGCTTAGGCCATGTTTGTTTGAGCTTAAGATAACTCCAGGCCTGAGTTTTTCTTAAAATGAGAAAATATTTCGATTATTTTATTTTAGTAACAGAACAACTTGGACCAAGAACCATTGTTCCACAAGCAAAAGGTTTTTCAGTTCATTCATTTATACATTTGTTTACTCCTTATTTAAAAAAAATTGAGGAACTTTAAAACTCTGATACTATTCTAGTACAAAGGATGCTGTGGAAATCAAACTAAATATTATTTTGGACTGAGCAAAAAGATTGGAGAGAACTTGGATGTGTCACCATCAAATAGAGAAAAGAGGAGGCTCAAGATGCAGGACGATGGAGGGACCAGTGGTGGGACGAAGTCCTTGAGGAAGTTGGAATGGAATGGATCAAGGATTTGTCTTTGAGTAGAAGGAAGTCATTTCTTCATATAGGGTAGAGGGAACGAGGAAAGTCTGTACGTGGGAACAAATTGATAGGAAGCCATTGAAGCAAGAATTAGGAAGTCAGTATAGATAGGTAAATCAAGTCAGGTCAGATCAAGGAAGCCAATTGGAGTGAGTCCTGGAGATTGGAACTGCCTTCTGAGGGACTGAAATGCCTTCAGAGCCCTTCCTCCACCCTATGAAGATAACCTGCTCCTGTGCCAACCTCTTGCTTAGGTATCCTGTCCCAAGAATTGCCCCTCCCTATATGGAGTTGTAAAGTATTTAATTAATATGTCCTGGGCTGCTCCATCCTGCCCTTCTCCCTTCAGCCCACCTGGTTCCCACCTTTTGGCCATCCCACTGAGCATTTCCTGAGTCTAGTCACTATGCAGGAAGGAGAGAGAGATGGGAAAGAGAGCAGGAGAACAAAGGAAGCCTAGGACATAAAAAAAAAAAAAAAAAAAAGGCAGAATCCCTAGCTTCTTGCGATAACAGGATACCAGCTATGGCCCACTTCTCCCTCCTGGGAGAAGTCTATGTTACACCATTTTAAATATACCCTGCTTTATATGCTTGCCTTGGCATGCTTCTCTAATGTTCAAACTTCAATATTTGAGAAAGCAGGACTCATATGGGCGGGTCACCATCAATATAGCTAAGGTGGTTCATCCTTGACAACTTCAAATTATTCTATGAATTAGGCAGAAGGACTGTCAGCGAGGAGTGATGATGACCTTATTTAGAACTCTTCACTACTTATTCTATACTCATTTGTGCTGGTTCTTATCTGTGGAATTAATCATTATTGGCATGTATGTATCCATAAGCACCCTCCTGCCTCACTCTGAACACTGGAAATTTTAGCCAAAATATGGGGGATGGTTAGTAATGGAAGGAAAGTTTCTTAGAGAAAAGAGATTCTAAGAAGGATGAACTATTGTGACCAGAGGACATATGCCTTCATACGGCATTGAATAAAGTTTCAGAGTAAAGACTTTCAAGTATTTCATAAAAGAACAAGAGAAAAATTCTACTGTTAAGTAATTGGGTTTCCTCCCCCATTTGTCCCTCCCTGCCCAGCCTTTTTGTCTCATTATTTTAAAAGATCCAGTAGTTCCCAAGTTTACTATATTTTCTTTTCTGATCTCAAAAGATTTTATTGTTTGTTTGTTTGCTTGCTTGATTTTTCTTTTTTGTTCTACAAACACCTCCCAAAATATTTTTTTAAAAAGTTGTCTTAGGAGATTGACAAAATACTAATTGTTTTTAACCATGCAAAAGACCCTTATAAAACACAACTTAAGATAGTAGTTTCTTTCTGTTTATCATTACACTTTCTTTCTGCACTGGTTTTTGGATAAAGTCTATTATTGAGGCTGGTGATAAGTCTCATCTCACCTAAAGTTAAGCTATCTTAGAACTGCTGGCAGATCTTCCTAACAAGCTCTTTGGGGGTGTGTATCTCAATCAGATTCCATTTCAAGGCTTCTCCAAAGATAACCTCCAAAGATAATTCCAAAGCAACCTAGATTAGCATTTCAAAAAGCATTCATGAATGGACAAGACCTAGAAAAATCTATAGTACAAACACAGCCTCCAGAATGGTGCCTATGAATTGGGTGATCAGTTTATTATATACTAGGCCCCATTTTTTCTTCTTAGCTTGCTCTTCCCTATTTTTTGTTAGTGAAGAGACTTTTGGAAAAGAGCAATAGTGGTGGAATGGTCAAGTTGGGATCCAAGGTGAGGAACTGCCTGTGAATGTTCCTTTATTTTTTCTTTTTAATTTGGGTTTGTTTGTTTAGTCACAAAATCTTATGTAAACATTTATATTTATTATAAATCTTTCTTGGAAGAACAGTTAATTATTTGTTAATTATTTTTCATCCCTCATTTATGTTTGGAGTTCTTGAAATTACAAAAATAGCACAGGGTCAAATAACATGCGTTTTTTTAAAAAAGTTTAATATCCTTAACTATTCTTTACTTCCTTTCTTCCCAGTTTTCTCCTTTTTTCCCCAAAAGAAACTAGTTATAATAGTTTGGGATATTTCCTTCCACTTCTTTTGCTACATATCTGATAATTCTTCAATCTACTTACAGGTCTCTAAATTGAATATCATTTCATTTCAGTCCTTGTATTATTTAAGCTCTAAGGAATTCTGAACACTGCGGATTAACCTTTCCTTTGCAGGACCCTTATTTTTCTTGCTTTTCATGAACTTCTATTCTTCTGACTTGTTTCCTATTCCAGCCCTCATTTCTCTGTCTGTCAACTTCAGAGTTCTCTCTGAACCTATGCAGGGTGATCATGCCCGGGAAACTCCATACATAGAGTTACAGGAACTTGGGGAAATAGGAATATAGTCATGCTCTTCATTTTTATTGGTAAGGAAAGCAAGGCAGTAACATCTGCAAGATCACCATGAGCCAGGGAGGAATAAAACTTCCTGACTTAAAATCCAGATCTTGACAAAGATCAGCAACCCACCAATTCCCTGCTCTGTTTCTTCTATTTACTCCTCCTTTCCTTTTCTTTTTGGCTTGGTAATAGCAGAAACACAGTAGACTTAATCTGGAAAGATGTCTTTTATAAGATCCCAGTGACAGCCATATATGCCTTGCAGGAATTCCCTTGAGAAAGTCAACAGAAGAACTGGAGAACAATTTGATTTAATTATCCCCCAAACAAAAAGGGGTAACAGACTTCCCCATGGCTGGGATAATTATAATTGGCAGCAGAGGAGAGCTGAAGTCCCCCTGATAAAGCTCCTCCTAAGAGCATTCAGGAAGCTGTGGCCTTGGGAATAGCCCTAACTCAAACTCAGCAGCAGCTTCAAAGGCAAAACCTCTCTGAGTCGGCAGCAAAGGTCTGGAGGCAATGCCTATGTGCCCCCTTATGCTAAGCCTTTGTGTACCATGACTGCATTTTCCAAACCCCAAAGAAGGTTCTGACTGAAGAAAGGAGCATTTGAAATGTCTTTTTTTTTTCAATAACTGCAGCCCAGGGGGGCATTGTGATAATACAAATCAGCCACACATTGCATTCCAGATTTGTAACAACTTACTGGAGGTAGCATGTAGTACTTTCAGTCGATAAATCAAACCTGAAAACAAAAATTATAAATGAACAAAAGTCATCCTTAAAGTCCTCTGAGTTCTATAACCAGATCCACCTGCATTACTGATTTCTTCTCTCTGGCTCAGAAAGCAGTTGAAGTTGGAGAGTCTAGGGCAGGGAGAGGAAAATATCTTTGCAATGGTCTCAGCTGCAGAGAACTACTTTGTCTGAGGACACACTTCTTCCTGGGGCATCCATGTCCGTTGACTGACCCATGCAGGTGTGTGAAGAGTGAGCCATCTTGAAACCATTCTAAAGGCTATTGGAGCTCCAGGCTCCCTGCAAGCATGGCTGAGGTCGATTCCGGCCTCACAGCTGCTCTCCTTCTTCCATACCCATTTGCTTCTGTTGTTTCTCTATTGACAAGCGTCAATCTCTCAGGCTCCCCTTAAGAATATCTCCTTAAGAATCATCCCACCCAATAACCCTGTCTCAGTCAGCTTCCCAGGGAATCCAACCTGTGCAGGAGGAAGGCACTTCCCCCTCACTTCAAGTCAAGCAAGTGGGGTCTCTCAGGCAACCACTGGTGAGCCCAGTGCATCTCCAGGATTTTGGAGACATGATGGATTTCAGGACACTTAGGCCGGAGAAAGCTAAGAATCAGAGATTGCAAAACTCAGGTGGACAAACAGAAAGAGAAGAGCTGGATCTTGCTGCTGCAGCAGCAGTGAGTTGCCATCTAGTGCAGATTGGGCAAGTAAGTGTATCAGGAAGACTGACCAGACTGGTACCCAGGATGATGTAGCTCTTAAGGAACAGAACAGGAATGGAGAACATTTCAACTCAGTGCCAACTCCAACTAGCTAGCTACAAACACCTGAATATTAGGGTAGAAGAAAGAGTTTTGTACTGTGCATCAGTCAGCTTTCCATCTCTGTGACCAAAATACCCAACAAGAACAAGAGGAGGGAACGTTTATTTTGGGTTCATAGTTTCAGGGGTTCAGTCCACAGTCAGCTGGTTTAATGAAACCAGCTCTGTGCCTGAGGTGAGGCACAGCACCATGGCCTTTGGGCACAGCAGAGGAAAGCTATTCAGCTCATGGTGGCAAGGAAGCAGAGAAAGGGCAGGGGAGAGGCCCAGGGAAGGGAAGGGTGTGCTTCCAGTTGCCTACATCCTCCAGCCATGCCCCACCTGCTTACAGTTACCACACAGACAGTCCATTCAAACTAGGATGGACTGATTGGGAAACAGCTCTCATAATCTAATTATTGCACCTTGACATAGTCCTGAATTAACAAAGGAGCTTTGGAAGGACACCTCATATCCAGCCATGACAGTCTGTAACTAGATTTAGTGAGAAAGATGCTAAACCTGCTCAGCATCTCTTACAGCTATGGGAAGTCAGGTACTATAGCACATTTGTGCCATTTTTAGAAAAACTAATAAAGTAGAGAAGCTATATGAATTACTAATTCCTTGACATAGAAAGTAAGTATAATGTGATTTGCCAGTTTGTCTACCAGAGCCAGGAGTACATTTTCAAAGAGACAAACCAGCTCAGATTACTCTGTCAGTGGCTGCACACTTTAGAACTATCCATATGGTCCCATGTGATTTGATTTCCATCAAGCTTCCTTTACTTGGTCCTTCTGAATGACTCATTTCTCTTTTTTTACCTTTCTTTTCTATCTTGAGGTCTCTGCACACTGCCTATCACCCTCTGCCTGTCACCTCGCCTTCCTAATCCTCCATCCTGGGGCTTAGTTATCTGGTTTTTTCTGAGAAGCATGACTGAAATATAGCACCGCCATCAAAAATTGACCCTGTTTCCATTTTTAGATATCACACTATCTTCTGTCATCAAGGACATACCACACTGTGTTGAAATATCTACTTTTCAGATTGCCCGCCAACTTCTTGGAGGAAGGTATTGATTCTTGGTCATTTTGTGTCCCCCTAGCATGCACCTCTGTGGCTGGCACACTAAGCACTTGATATTTTTGAATAAGTGGGCAATGGCTAGAATCGTTAAGAGACCTTTCAGAGAATAGTCCAGAATTAAACTTGATGCTGAAACTCTTGGGCCAACTGGTTTAGAGAGGATTGTTCATTGTTTCCCATGAAAACACTTGAGTCCAAATTCCCAGAGAACTTTTCTAGTGCAGACACTAATTCACCCACTTGGAATCTTTGCTATTTAAAGAAAGAAATCTTACCTGACAAATGGATTAATGTTCAGGCAGATTGTATTTGCACAGCTGTGAGTCTTTCTCAAACAAAATGTTTGAACTATCCTTTCTTTATGCAGGACATTTGGTGACCAGGTGATAACATTAAACCATTTAGACAGAGCTTGGAGAACCATAGGACACACCATATTCATTAGAAAGCATTGTTTATACAAATCATGAAAAAGTTTCTGTCTTATTTCTTGTGTGTGTGTGTGTGTGTGTAGGGAGGGAGGAAGGAAGAGGGGGGAGAAAGAAAGGGAGAAAGGGAGGAAGGAGGGGGAGAGAGAGAGAGAGAGAGAGAGAGAGAGAGAGAGAGAGAGAGAG
>NW_026000026.1:74957396-74978912 GCF_001458135.2 Marmota marmota marmota
GAGAGAGAGAGAGAGAGAGAGAGAGAGAGAGAGAGAGAGAGAGAGAAAATTAGTCCTAAAGCCCTTCAGAATCCTGGGTGACTAGATATCTAGACAATCCATCAGTAGTCTGACCACCTGATGGACTCCATTTGTAATTCTTATCCTGTTAAAACAAAGACTTGTGGAGTTTGAGTTTGTCCTGGAATCTGTTTCTTCAACTCCTCAACTTCTGCAACTACCTTACTGAAGGGAGAACTGCATGATGCAATTCAGGAGAGATCAGGTTTAGCCCCAGCTGCCTAGAGTGCTCGTTTAGGAGTGTTCACAGTGGAAAGAGAAGTCACATGTGTGAGTCTGCCAGGTCACATGTGGCCATGGAATAGGCATCAGAGATCTCTGCAAGCTGGGAGGAGCCAAACCAAATATATTTAGAGCAGCATACATACAGGTGACATCTCTGGGCGTAGCTCTGTTGGCTGAACCTATGGCTTAGGGCTTTGGGGTTGTGTCCCTCATTCTGTGGATGCACATGGGAAGGGTGCTTGACCTTTTCAATTGTTAAAGGTCAACTTAAAATTTAAGATAGTGAGGGAGGGAGGGGCTCTTGAATGTGCAGGAAATGAGACTCTGGAACTTGATGGCACTTTAAATCCATACCCCAATCATGCCAGCAGGTAGAAGCAGCTATGGTGATGGCCAAGGGCCTCCAGTCTTAGGGCCAAAGCTCTTTTAAATGTAATGACAATGGAAAGCCCAGTGGGAATAGGGGTGATGGTGTGCTCTGCTGTTCCACTTTTTGAAGCTTTCTGTGTTGAACAGGATCCTTCTTTTGAACAGGAATGCTGAGTGAAAAATCAAAATGGTATAAAATAAAAAGAAGAAAAGATTGGTCCGACAGAGCAAAGCCAAAAGCAGCTTTAGTCTGCCTCTTTCAAAGGGCAAAAAGTCCATGTGTCCCAGAATATTTGGGCCTGGTTGGGGGAACATTCATGGCCTCTGTGTAAACACATTTTTGTTTTAAAGCAGAGAGAGAAGGAGAAAGCCAGAGTGTGCTGGAGGGAGAGAAGGAGAGAGCGTGAGCAGGGTGATGGAATTCCAGGTCATTGTTGCCAAAGCACAACACCTGAATGATCCACTAGGATCACCCCTCACCCAATGGCTTCTAGGATGTGCACAGCTAGGCATGACCCTGAGAATTTTCATTCCCCTGGTTACAGCGATAGACTCGGTACAGATCATTTACCCCAAGTCAAACATATGAGGGAATTTTACCGAAGCTATTGGCAAACAGTTTCTTTCCTGGATGAATGGGTAGGGATGCTAATCTGGACAGCCTGCTTCAGGAAAAAGCCAATAGGAGAAAAAACTGAATAAAGGATGAGGGAGACGGAGTCCATGGGTATCTAGTTTGATGTCTTAGATTAGCTTGATGATAGAAACACCCTTGACTTCCAATTAGGTTAGACAATTATTTGCCCCCCCCCTTTTTTTTTGCTTAAGGCAATTTGAGTAGATTCCTGTCACCACCACTCCACCCTCCCCAAAGTTTGCCTACTACAGAAATGTTGAGCAGAATTAGAAGTTCTTAGATTGTGACTCAGACAAATGACTGTATTAAGTTTCAGAAAATGAGGATTGTCTGGGATCCTGCAGCAGCTATATTCAGCAAAAGGGAAGAACACAGTATCTATCCATCATGTCCAAGCTCCTCCCAGACAACCTTCAATTTTTTTTTACAATGTTGTTTTTCATGTTCCCTTATATCTGGGTTCTCTTAAGGCATCATGGTGGCTTAGTGGGTTGATAAATGGCATCTCCCCTGGTCTTCTCCTTTGCCTCCTCTGACTTATCCAGAACCCAGGTAGAATTCACTGCTCTTATTTTCTTGCCTGGCTTTGCCTTGTTGTCAGCCTTTCTTTAGTACAATACTTGTACGCTGTTAGATGTTTCTCCCAGAGAGTGGAGACTTCTCAGATTCATCTGTATACTCTTAGAACCTGGTTCCAGGCCTGCACAGGAAAGTTTGCACTGAATTGAATGTGAGGCTCAACTGAGGCTCCACTTATACTTACCCTCTGACTACCACGCAGCAGCTTCCCTCTGCCTTGGAACCCTCCAAGCTTCCTGTCTCTGATACCACTGTGATTCTTGCTGGCCTCTACTTTATCTTGTCATTATGAAAGCTCATGTCTACCAATGAGCTAATATATTGATGTAACACTTAGCAAGTAAGCATTGCATGAGCTTTAACTCATCCGATCCTCACAACAGCTTCTTCATCTTACAAGTGAAGAAACAAGACCAGAGAGGCTAAGTGGCCAGCTCAAGTTTCCCCAGCTGGTAAGAGGAGAGGCCAGGGGATCAAAACAAGCAGTGTGCTCCTAATCACTCTTCTGTTTTCATTCAGAGCATCAGTAGTTCCTTCTGGGACAAATGTGCTTCATTTACATTGCTGCATGACCCTCAGAACAACCCCAATTTTATTAGATAGATAAGAAAATTGAGGCTCGGTGAAGTTCAGACATTTATCCAAAGTCATTTGGTTAATAAATAGTAGAGCTGAGATTAAATCCCCAGGCCATTTGCACTCGGAGCCCATGTTCACCATCATTTTATAGATATGGAAACTGACACTCAGAGAACTTTAGTAACTTGACAAAAATCACACACCTAGTTAATGCTCAAGGGTGCACAATTAGTTGTTTGATGAAGTAGCTTGGTACCAGCTTTTTCTCAGTAAGTTCTGGAAGAGAATAGAAAGCCCAGTTATCCCTGGGTGGACTGGCCTCTTCTTAGGTACCACTGATTCCTGGATGTTGGTGGTGCTTTAGCTACATGGGTTTCAGTTTTGTAGACAAAGAGCTTGTGCCTTTGCAGTTACAACTCTAAAGACACATTCAGGGAATAGCTGCTGAAAGGAAAAAGAGAACATGCACTTATTGAGCTTCTTAGAGATTTAGAGCACCAAGGGCAGGACACATGGAGGCTCCCCTTTGAAGTTTATTTCCAGCTGACCAGCTGAAGTGCTCAATAGCTAAGGGCACAAACCCCTTCCTTGTCCCAGCTCTTCCTGATGCTCTTCTTGGGGGCAAACTGGCACATTCGGAAAGAGCTGGCAAATCTCTCGTATTTAAGCCTTATAGATTATTCAGACTGAAAACAAAAACAAAAACAAAAAAAACAAAAACCCATGTGGAGTCTAAAAGTATCTGGACAAGCTGTCATATGATTAAATAATCCAGATGGCCTTGTGGGCTATTGTAGGAGAAAAGCAAGTGGTTTTACCATGGAGCGAATCAGTCCAGAAAGTTCAAAGGACAATAGATTTCTTTACCTTGTTTGACCCAATTTCTTCTCTTCTTAGCTTGGCTGGCTTAAATTTACTGTGCAGTTGCCAGATCTGCACTTCACTTGGGCTATTTAAATAGAGTCACAGTGTTGCCATTTTGTATAAAAGCTTTAAAAGATAAACAACCAAAAATTGATGGTGGAGAATGGCATTTGGAATAAAGGATTAATCAGTTCTGTCACTCTCACTTGGGTAGCAAAATCAAGCCTCTTGTTTTGGAAACTACTGCTGCATGGGATAATTTCCACATTGCCAGGCTGTTTTTCTTTTTAATATCACAGCTGATTTGCTGTGGTGGAGGCTGCTGCAAACTTCTGGCACCGTTACTGGTTACAAAATGTCTGCCAACTCTCTCTGGGTAGAAAGAGCCATACTGTATTCTATGATGGTGGGCTTCCTTGGTAGGGAAGAGACCAGCATAGAAGGAGCCTCAAATCATCTTCTCCTTTGTACCTCCTTGTGTCCTGAAAAAAAATGGTTACCTTAGATTGTCTTTGTGGAAAATGGTGATGGAAATTTCTGCTCTCCCCTGCCAATACTGTTGTTGGAAACTCTGAGCTGAAGTTTCAGCTGCCTCCTGCCTCTTGGTGCATAGGGCAATAGGGACCCAGGACAATGAGGAGAGTTCATCTTTGCCACCTCTGGGCTCTAGAAACACCAGTGCCAGTGGGTGCCAAAAGCTGTTGAACTCATCATTAATTGTCTAATGCTTCTGCCAGTTTTCTTCTTAGCAGGAAAATTGTAAAATCAGAAGGACTTAGACAAAATTATACAAGAGAATTCTACCTCTCTCCCGAAAAGAGAGAGGTCATGTACTGTACTCTGTGGGTGATGATTATACTGGCTCATTTTTTTTTTCCTGTCTCCATTCCTGAATGTCAATACATGGTAAGAGGTTTCCAGAAATTTACTTCATTTGCAACTCAAAGCAAGAGGGGAAGGCACAGAAACCACACTGGCTAGCTGACAGCCCAGCACTACTGTATCAGGACACTTGTCAACTCCTGGGGCCAAGGCAAGAAAGCAAGGGCACTTTTTTTTTTTTAATTTAGAAATATTTTATTGACAATGGAACTCCTTGCAAAAGTAGGAGAAGCACAGATTGATGCAGAAACCTAATGCTGGTTGCAAAGAGAAATACCAGCATGATGATGGAAAGAGAATGTTTGGAAGAGAGTCCTTGAGAGCTGCTGTTTGTGGAGAGTTCTAGGCAGCCTGAATCAACTACCTAAGAAGGGAGCCAAAGGAAAAAATTCTCTCCTCACTTTTTCTCACCTATATCTATCCTAAGTTCCCTATTGACCAAACCTAACTAGAAGCCAGAAAACAAAAGAACCTATGGAGGGATACACACAAATATATCTTAGGAGGAGAGGGAAATGGAAGATTCTGGCATTATACCTTGGGAATGAAAGCATAAGGGAATGTAGATGTTGGTTTTTCCAGGAAAGTCTGTTTGAAATGTGATAATTCTTCAAAGAGGACCGAAGGGCACATTTTTTAAAGGACATACTTTAAAACTGAAATTACACTCATCACCTACCCTCTGTCTCTTTCTAAATTCCATCTTAAAGAATCAACTTCCTATGTTAGGATTCAGAATCAAAGGTGAAAGAAAATGGAATATTTTAATTTATTTCAGAGTAATACTGGGGAATGGATTTTTTCTAGTGAAACAAATAAAGAATTTCTTTCTCCAAATTGGCTACCAACATTAGTATATAACTCAAGAGGAGGGGAGGAACTAAGGGAGTGGGATGAGTAACTATGGCTATCATGCATTTTTACTCTCAGTTCTGACGTAAGTCAGTTAATTCCAATTTCCATTTATTCATGCATATATTCAATGATGTAAGCTTAAAATGGTCTCAGAAATAAAAATTCTAGGCAATTTTTATTGAGGTCTTACCATGTACTGGATACTATTTAAAGTATATTCAAGTCTTCAGCCCTCACAAAATGCCATGATGTATTATTCTTATTCCTATTTTACAGAGGAGAAAATGGAATCATGGAGTAGAGATGAAGTAATTTTCCTAAGAAAACACAGGTGTCACAAGTACAGCAAGTGTGTGAATTGAGGAAGAACTGACATTCTAAACAATGATTGTGGCCACAGTCTTCTTGGTGGGGTTCTACCAGAGGAGGACTTGGGGGGCATTTCTGCTTCTGTGGGTTTATTTTTATTCCCTTACTAGCCTCTTTACAGGGGTGTTTTGGGAATTAACAAGGGAAGTGTCCTACTGGCAAAAATAATTAGATGACTCATGTTGAAGAAGTGTGGGTGTGTAGGGGGGACACTTTCAAGCCACAAGGATACCTTTTTGTGCACTGTAGGAGGTTACTGAGTGAATCACAGAATGCGTCCTGAGAAGTCACATGGATAATAGTCCTGTTTTTGAAAAATGATCCAAAGAATTCTTGTTACAACCAAGGGATCAGGCTACTTGTGTTGAATGGTATCTGAGAAAGTATGCTTTCTTAGGTTGACCAGATGTCCTATTTGGTTAGGTCACTACAGTTTTTTTTTTTTTTTTTTAAAGTAACTTTGAAGAGTGTCCTGGGAATTACCTGAATAAGCTCACTTGGTTCTAGGTTTCCCTCTGACAACTTATCTGTAGTAGTTTAAAGTGCTATGCTTTTTTTCTTATTTTAGACATATTTTTTTTAACTCTAACAACTTTTCCTCAGTGTCTCCTGGGCCAGCCTTGAGGCTATGCAGATAAGTAAGGTATGGCCCCTTGCCTCCAGGAGCTCATGTTCAGGTGGATACAGCCCAGTGGACCCTGTGAACCCCTGCAGTGCTCTGCCATCACAGCTAAGCCTCTGGAAGATGTGTAAAACCATGTTTCACTTTTTCTGTCTTCTCTGAAACTTCATCTCCCATGCCACATCTATCCTTCTTATTTGACTAGTCGATGAGTTCATGCTGATCCAGTATTTGACATTTTTCACATACTGATTAAAAAAAAAAGCCCATACTTGTAAAAGTTCTACATGCAGTGGGAATTTCATTCTTGTGAAAACCTTTTGAGATGGCTCACATTACTATCCTCATTTTTCAACCTAAGGAAATTAAGGTACAAGAAGTGAAAAATGTGTCTAGAGTAAAATGATAATCAGTTGTAGAAACAGAATTTGGACTTGGGAAGTTTGGTTGCAGAGTATATCATCACAACCATTGGTGTACACCGTCTTTATAATAGCACTGCCATTAAAAAGAGTATTTGAAAAGAACAAAAGGATGAATTTGATGTAGAGATGAAAAGACACTACCCATTAAACAATAATAGTATTTATATTCAGTGAGTATAGAGATTGTCATGAATCCTCAGAGTCTCACCAGATGATGGATATTATTTTGCAGATGAGGAAACTGAGACTCCAGATTTAATCATCAAAGAACTAGATGTTTCTGAACCAGGGTTTGAATCCAGATCTGCTGACTTCTTGTGTTCTTTTCACTGCACTCCTGCTGGCACAGAGCATGAAAACAAATTCTGTCCCCAAATGAAAAAGGGCCATTGTTGAGGTGAATAGATGAAACTGTAATTTAATAGAGAATGTCAGAATTAGACTTTCTTAGAGATTGCTCAGAATAATCTTTCACTCAATGGATTAAAACTCTATCAACATTCCAAAAAAAGGTAGGAGACAAGTGTGGGAATTAGAAGGACTAATGATCCCTTCTCCATACTACAAAATACAACTACAGGTAAATTTTTCTGGACAGCATAGGTGCTGATCCATGCACTGGAAACACTCTGAAGATGTTACATGCTTCTTTATTAGCTGAGGTGTCTCCCCAGGAAACAACCCCTTTGGCTGGACAGTGACATTTTGCATTGCTTGCCTATGTTACTCAGATTATGATTTGTTCCATCAAGGGAATTTATCAGAATAGCAAATAGCCCCCTGGAACAGGGAAGTAGAACTGGTAGAGTCTGGCTTCCTCTTTGGTAATGCGAGGTTGTCAAAGTTGTCCTTTTAGTCAGAGACCTAGCTGTGGTTAGTAGAAAATAACTTAGCTGCATGTACAGAATCACACCAAGACACAGAGACAGAGAGACAGAAACATAGACATACACACTGTGGAGGAACCACATCCTCTGCTCTTTGCCTCAGTCTTACGCAGACTTGCCTCCACCATGGTTAGACTTGTGTGACATGTCTCTCCATTTGTCAGTGAATCTCTCTCACCTCCCGCATAATCTCTGTTTTCATTTCTTTTGTAAAGAGAGTTTAACCTTAGGTAGAGCTAGACTCTTCTAGCTCACTCTTTAAAAAGATGAAATGAAATAAGAAGAATAGATGATGATGATGATGATGGCAATAATAATAATAATAATAGTAATAATAATAATTACGTGAACTCTCTAGCATGCACTGAGCTAAGCACATCACATGGATTAGTTCATTTAGTCCACACAAAACCCTTAATGAGGTAGATACTCTTAGAAGTCCCATATTACAGGTGGTTAAACTAAGACAGCTCATGCAACTCATCCAAAGCACAGAATGACTCAGCTGGACCCAACTCTGGCTTGATGGACTCCTCAGCCCACATCACCCCCTGAAGCTCCCTGTGATTATGGACCAGGTAGCAGCCTTGTTAAGCTAAATATTTTCAATTCCATTTGAGCCTAGAAATTTTTGGCTGGATTAAAGAGGAAATATTCAGTATAACCCATATCCTTATAATTCTAGTGGGAGGATCCTGAGATATGATTTTAATTTTCCCAGTAAATTAAATATCAAGTTCATAACCTGCCCACTCACATTTCTTTGCCTATTCAGTTGGAAGATTTTCTTTATAAAAAGTAGGTGTAAAAAGAAATGTGGGCTCTGTGAAGGAGGAATGTTGTTTCTGTTAACTGCTGTGTCCATAGAACCAAAAACATGTGCCTGATACATGTTAATTAGTTATTGAATATTTACTGATTCAATGAATGTGGATAAAAGGCTTAAAGAGAGTACAAATATCAGTGTCACACTTGATCACATAGATGCCCATCTCACTGACAAGATCATAATAAACTCCTTTATGGTACACTTAATGCTGACCCCTAACAGTCCACAGGCAGATTATTCTGAAATCTAGGAATAATGTTACATTTATTGAAAAGGTTCTTTACCTCTGGCTAAAAAAACAAGATTCCTGGTCTTTGTGCTTCTGTGTTAACTGTTTTATGTCTTGTTGCAAACAAGACCCGACAGAGAGCACAGGAAGGGTGTACGAGCAAGGTCATGCAAATCGTAACTCTTTTAAAGGCATGACCCATGTATGGGCTTTGGTCCACGAGAAACTTGAAATTTAAGCACCATCCAAAAAGAAATTCTAGTGAATTGTGGAATCTTTAAGCCACTAATGAGTGTATTATTAAAATAAGCTGTTTTTTTCCTGTGGACTCAGAAATCCCTGGAACCTTGCCACTCCTCCCCTCTCCAGAACCGTCTCACTCATCTTTTCCGTTAGAACCTCCCATTCATCTCTATGCTCTGCCTTCCCAACAATGGACCCACCAGAATATCGCCTCCGCTGGTCAGGGTACTCTAGAGACAGATGTCCTTCATGCTTCTGTTTTCCCCTAGTCACCTGATTTGACATCACCAAGGGAAGCCTCCTTGCAGAACAAGGAAGAAAAAGGGAGTGGAAACTCCAAACTCTCTTTTGAAGACAGAGAGGAGAGGAAAGGCTGATACTCAAAGACTGATAGTTGGTTCACTTTTTGTTATAAAACAACAGCTGGGAATAACTAAGATATTCTTCCAATTTTGAAGACGTTTTAGGGATCCAAGAGGATTATATTTCTTAAATAGCATTTATCAATCACCAAAATACTCTTCTTATCTTCCAGAAAGAGATGACATTTACAAATCCATAGACCAGACTTAGAGCAAAGTTTGTCCTTGTTCTTAGCTTTTAGGGTATTTTGTAGCTTATTTGCTGATTCTAACCAGCATTTAGTTATTTTGTGCAAAGTAAATTTAAGATCCATTTTTCTCCTTTTCTCAGCACAGCCCACTTATATAGTACTATATTAAACTGAGAATGCTCACTTGCTGTAGCCTCCCTCCTTGTGCACATAGGAACTTCTCACTGTCACATCTCTGCCCAGATATTAATAAACATGAGTGGGAAGGGGAACAAATGTATGAAGTGCTGCTGCTCAGCCTTTCTCAGCCTGTGGAGCTTCCCTCATCTGCTTTAAAGATGGGATGAGGATTAGGCATGCTGAGAGCCCAGATGTTTTAGGGGAAAAGCCCTAAAGGGAGACGACCATTTGAAACAAATTTTTGGATAACAATACGGAAAACTAGACGGAGCCAATTTCCATGCCTCAACACTTCCATTATGACTGAGCACATGGGGATAACAGAAGGTAAATTGCTTTCAGGAAAAAAAATGATAAATTCAAGGGCACTATACATAATTCCCAAACTTTGAAGGCATTTTACCCCAGAAAGTTTACCTGTTTAATCTCCTTCAAGTAAAAGACAATTAATCTCCAAAAGGCAGTATATATTACTCTTCTCTTCTCTTTAAATTTATGGTTGAAACAAATAATACTTGTATGTATTTCTGGGGTACACTGTGATGTTTCAATCCATGTATACATTGTGTAGTGATCAGGTCAGGGTAATCAGCATTGTTACCACTTTAAACATTTGCCACTTCTTTATGATGAGAATATTCAAAAACCTCTCTTCTAGCTACTTTGAAACATACCATACATCATTGTTACCTATGGTCACCTTGCTGTGCTGGAGAACACCAGAATTTCTTCTTCCTTTCTACCTGTGACATTGCACCTATGATCAGCCCTCCCATTCCTCTCTACAGCCTCTGGTAACCACTGCTCTACTTTCTGCTTTTATGAGGATGACTTTTCTAGATTCCACATTTGAGTGAGATCATGTGGCATTTGTCTTTCTGTGCTTGGCGTATTTCGCTTAACATAATGTCCTCCAGGATCATCCATGTTAAAACAAATGACAGGATTTCATTTTTTTAAAATATTCCATTGTGTATATGTACCACCTTCTTCAATCCATTCATCTCCTGATGGACACTTAAGCTTGTTGACATCTTGGCTATTGTGAATAGTACAGCAATAAAAATAAGTGTACAGATATTTTTTCAATTCCTTTGGATATATACCCAGTAGTGGGATTGCTGAATCATATAACAATTCTATTTTTAATTTTTGAGGAACTGTTTTCCATAATGACTACTAATTTACTTTTTCACCAATAATGTGTCAGTGTTCCCTTTTCTCCACATCTTTGCCAGCACCATCTTTTGTCCTTTTTATAATAGCTATTGAAACTGGGGTGAGGTAATATCTCATTGTTGTTTTGATTTGCATTCCCCTGATGTTGATTCTGTCTTCACATATATGTTGGCTATTTCTTGGTTCTCTTTTGATAAATGTCCATTTCGGTCTTTTGTTCATTTAAAAAAATTGGGCTACTTATTTGCTGTGGAGTTGTTTGAGTCCCTTATGTATTTGCTTATTAACCACTTAGGAGGTATATAGTTTGCAAATATTTTCTCACACTCTGTGAGATGTCCCTTTTCTCTGTTCAGGGTTTCCTTTGCTGGGATACCACATATTTCTTTTGATAAAAAAGTTGGCCTTTGTGCTTTTATAGATGCCACCACTTATAAGTCTTGGGACCAGTGCAGTGGAAGGTTGCTCTTGGGAAGAGAGAGCTGGAAATGGTGCTCCATTTAGTGAAGCTAAGCACTGAAAATCTGCCTTTGCCAGCCTTGGGTCTCTCTGGGACTGCTTGTCTTCTACCTTGCTGGTCTCAGTAACTCTAAAAATGGAGGAGAAAGAGATGTAGATCTATGAATGCCAGGCCTGGAAATAATTATTACCTGAGGTGACCTAGGGAGATGACCAAGCTCCCATAGCCTGAGGTCTAATAGCAAGGACTATAGATCATCTAGGAAACCCAGGACCACAGGGCCTACAGATGTGTTCACGGGCCCCTGAAAATGTTTAAAGACAAATATTAGAAATAAAGAAATGTCATTTTTTTAAATTAGGAAATTTAACACCCAAAACACTCTGATTCTTAACTTGAAAAAAGTCAGAAGGCCTGAGTCTGCATTCCCACAGAGCCTAAAACTACTAGAACTGAGTTGCCATTCCTGAAAATATTCATGGACTGTGGCATTCATCAAGGTACCTTCCTGGCCTGTTTTACTTATTTGTGTTATCTGCCTTGCCTGTGAAACCACGAATCCCCTTGTTGTGGGTTCTAGTCCTGGCTTGGTCACTTTCAGGTTGTGAATCATTGGTCATGTCCCTTAAAGTTTTTGAGTCTTATGAATTTATCTTGACAGAGCTAATTCTGTACCATAGCATAGGGTGAGTTATATAAAATATTGCATGGAAAGTGCTTAGCCTAATGCCCAATACAAAAATATTTAGTACATAATAACCCTTCTCATGATTAATGTTGCTCTTATCATTGAACCATCCTGACCAAATCTTTTTCTTATTTTCCTTTTCAATATATTTCATATTATAAATATGAAACACTGGCATCAGATATAAGTCTCCTGTTATCCAAATCTTTTGGGTCACTAGACGTACTTCAGAACAATTAGATTAAGTAATTTGCCCAAAGCTGTGTATAAACTTGGCTACTATCTATTTCAATTCATCATCATAAGGTGAGAGAGTGAAAATTCAGGATTCTATGGAGAAATGCCATAGTGTGGGGCAGGCCAACTGTATGTAGAGCAGAGGTCAGTGGCTGGTTTCAGCTGCCAGTCACTAATCATCACTGAGGGGCAGTGGGTGTAATGGGAGGACATCTTGGGGGACAGCAGAGTCACAATCACATCTTCATCACCTCTGGGTCACATTGGTCTGGCAACTCCTCTGAGTTCCATTTATATTTTATGACATAGAGATAGTGACAACCTATTTTGTTTGGAATTAGAATAATAAGCATATCATACAGTAAGTGCTTGATAAGTGGTAATTAATTATAAATAAGAGCTAGAATAAATTATGACAGGTCACTTATGGAAAAGAGCAAACATCTTTATTGAAAAAATAACAGTCCCTAAGTGTTCAAGAAAATCAGGCTATGAACTGCTGAAAATCCAATATACATAACCCCAAACTAGTGTCATGTGATTTTTGAGCCCATTTATAATTATCATTATTTACTAATCATTATTTTCATTAATGCCTCACTACTCCCAGTGACATGCTCAATAAGGCTCCAGGGGAATCTTTGTCTTTTTTTTTTTTTTTTTTTTTTTTTTTTTGAGTCATGATCTCTTTCTAATACAAGTGGTATCATGCCTCCTTTTAATTTCAATTTGGATATAAAAATTCTGCTTTAGCCCTCTTCTCTACTGCAGTCTAGTGTTAGCTGATTTAAGCAGAGAATTAAGGACTATATTTGCACATTATGTTCAAAATCCTTTGCCACATTCTGAGGTTTTGGAGCATTTGGGATGAGTCTTCCTTGGTCCTAAGGCTGCTAATGTCTCTGTGCTGTCCTCTCTCAGCCTCTCACCTCCAGACTTTGACACTTTGTCAAAATGGAAACTTAGGCAAATATTTTATTCACCAGCAAAGCTATCTCTAGTAATATAATTTTCATTCACTCAACTTTCTGCAAACATTTATTAATGCCTACTGTTTACCATTCTCTTCTAATGATTAAACTGTTATGCCATTTTATAGGTCACTTTGCACGATGTTTAATTGATTTTATTATCTCATGGATTCCACCTTATAACCTTGTGAGACAGGGGTTGCCACTGTCCATTTCTTTTTTTTTTAATTATTTTTTTAGATATGACAGCATAATGCATTACAATTCATATTACACATGTAGAGCACAATTTTTCATATCTCTGATTGTATACAAAGTATATTAACACCAATTTGTGTCTTCATACATGTACTTTGGATAATGATGTCCAGCATATTCCACCATCATTTCTAACCCCTGCCCCCTCCCTTTCCGTTCCACCCCTTTGCTTTATCTAGAGTTTGTTTATTCCTCCCATGCTACCCTTCAATACCCCACTATGAATCAGCCTCCTTATATCAGAGAAAACATTCAGCATTTGTTTTTTGGGGATTGGCTAACTTCACTTAGCATTATCTTCTCTAACTCCATCCATTTACCTGCAAATGCACTGATTTTATTCTCTTTTATTGCTGAGTAAAATTCCATTGTGTATATATCCATTTATCTACTGAAGGGCACCTAGGTTGGTTCCACAGTTTAGTTATTGTGAATTGTGCTGCTATAAAAATTGATGTGTCTGTGTCCCTGTAGTATGTTGTTTTTAAGTCCTTTGAGTATAGACCAAGAAGTGGGATAGCTGTATCAATGGTGGTTCCATTCCCAGTTTTCCAAGCAATCTCCATACTGCTTTCCAGATTGGCTGCACCAATTTGCAGTCCCACCAGTGTACGTTTTCCCCACATCCTCACCAACACTTATTGTTGTTTGTTTTCATACTAGCTGCCATTCTGACTGGAGTGATATGTAGTAAGCTTAGAGAGTTTTGATTTGCATTTCTCTAATTGCTAGAGATGATGAACATTTTTTCATATATTTGTTGATTGATTGTATATCCTCTTCTGAGACGTGTCTGTTCAGGTCCTTGGTTCATTTGTTGATTGGGTTGTTTTTTGGTGTTTAGCTTTTTGAGTTTTTTATATACCCTAGAGATTAGTGCTTTATCTGATGTGTGAGGGGGTAAAAATTTTCTCCTAAGATGTAGGCTTTCTATTCACCTCACAGATTGTTTCTTTTGTTGAGTATAAGCTTTTTTAGTTTAAATCCATCCCATTTATTGATTCTTGATTTTAATTCTTGCTCTATAGGCGTCTTATTAAGGAAGTTGGGGCCTAATCCATCATGACGGAGATTTGACCTACTTTTTCTTCTATTAGACGCAGGGTCTCTGGTGTAATTACTAGGTCCTTGATCCACTTTGAATTGAGTGTTGTGCATGGTGAGAGATAGGGGTTCAAATTCATTTTGTTGCACATGGATTTCCAGTTTTCCCAGCACCATTTGTTGAAGAGGCTATCTTTTCTCCAATGTATATTTTTGGCACTTTTGTTTAATATAAGATAAGTGTAATTTTATTGGTTAGTCTCTGTGTCCTCTATTCTGTACCATTGGTCTGCCTGTCTGTTTTTGTGCCAATAACATGATGTTTCCAGAATAGCTAAAGCAATCCTTAGCAGGAAGAGTGAAGCAGGTGGCATCACTATATTGGACTTTAAACTATACTGCAGAGGAATAGTAACAAAAACTGCATGGTATTGGCCACTGTCCCTTTCTTATAGAAGGGAAAACTAAGGCATGCATTTATTAAGTAATTAGCTAAATGAACTCAGTCAGCTAGAGGACAAGCCAACAACTTGCTTAGAACTCTCTGACTGCTGATCCCTAAATGCTCCAGCAACCTGAGTTTCTCCAGGTGGGACATGATTTTTATTACCAGCATCACAATCACTTAGGCTGATTGCTGAAATTACAGACTAGAGGTGAGTCCCAAACCTAAGTTTGCTTTTTCAAACACATTCTCTAAAAAATTTTGGTGTACACTAAAGTTTGAGAGCCACTGATGAGTTTTTTTGGATACCGACTCTAAGAAAATGAAGCTGAGTTGGGAAAGCCATTCTTTAAAGTAAAGATGAACTTTCTAGAAAGAAACTAGAGAAAGGCCCATTCTAGTAAGAATCTCCTGTGAGAGATATTTGAATTGCTCTAAAGAAGATCTGTGTAATTAAAATGCTCTTAAACTCTACTTTTTTACAAGGCTGTAGTTACAAAGACTATGATTTCAAAATACTGTTATAGGCAGGGTGGTACTGAATCTCTTCCAAAAATCTTGGAAAAAAGAGAAAAGAAAAACAACAACAAAAAATGCTTCCAATGCTAGAATCTCCCCCACCCCCCGCCAAAAAAAGAGAATTTAAACACAGCAATGTGGTTGGAAGGGGGTCTTAGAAACTATTTGGGCTAGTTTGGGGGATATTGACAAAGATTAAAAGTTATTGCTTGTAAGACTGTTGCTGGCTCTTACTTGGTCAGATGATGATTCTCCAGTATCATCCAAGGGCAGCAAGAAGGTAAGTTAACTCACACAGGGCAGCATTTATATGTTTGTATAATAGAGATGGCAGGGGCCAAATAGCAAGTGGAATCCCTACAACAGCCAATTATGGCAGTGATGAGAACAGCCTTCTCTAGGTGATGGATGTCAAGAACGGCTCCTGGGGTCCCATGGAGACTGGGTTGGCTATTTTCTCCTCAGAAAGCAGCTCTGAGTCTCTGGCCTATTGAGTGTGAGTCACCAGTGTCACCTTTGTGTACAAAGGCTCAGCTTTGCCTTTCCTGTGACCATGTCCCAGTGTGACTGAGAACATTGTTTACATACAAATCTGCAGGAAGACAAAGGCAAAACTGCCTCAACCTTGGGAAGAAGAATCAGAATTATTAAAAACAAACAAACAAAAAAAAAAACAAACAAACAACACACACACACAAACAAACATAAAACAGCAAAACAGCAAAAAAAAAAAAACAATAAAGAAAGAAACCATGATACAGACACTAGTATGGCAATATGTAAATCAGTGGATGTGTAACCGATGTGATTCTGCAATCTGTATACGGGGTAAAAATGGGAGTTCATAACCCACTTGAATCAAAGTGTGAAATATGATATGTCAAGAACTATGTAATGTTTTGAACAACCAACAATAAAAATTTAAAAATAAATAAATAAAAAAAGAATCCTTAGTGTTTTGGTATTTAGTGAATGGACTACATTGGATATTTTGTTTGTTAACTTTTTATCCTTTTAAATGTAAAGTTAGGCAAAGCTTAGCAGGAGGCAATCATGCTTTTTGAGCTCTGGTATTTTTTTTTTTTAGGTTTCTAAAAGATTAAAGAATATATTTTAAATGCTTGCTAAAGCCAAAGACCCTCTTGACTTTTTTCCCATAGCTATAAAGTTTTATTTGATTCCTTATTTTGAAGACTTGCAAAGTAAGAATATTTGTCTTACAATATGACTGAGCTTTTTATTGCTCCTCTGCAGAACAAGAATGTCCAAGGCACACTGACCTTCAGACCTCAGGCTTAATCCCCTAGTTTCCTGCAATCCTGCCTGTTGGTCATGCTTATAAGTGGGTCCTTCCACATTAACCCTTCTCCTACCCACCATTTGCTCATTCTCCTTCCTCTTTTTTCACTTGCTCCCAAACTCTCTTCCTTGTCAGGGGTAATAATATTGATAGCTGGAGTGGTTGTCAAGAGATTGAGCATATCTATTACCTCTTCTCTATGTGCTGTTAGCAATACCTTTTCCTTCTTTGGTAATCCATTGATTGGACTTAGGTAAGGAGGTAATCAAGTGGAGGTGGTCTTGTGACCCAAGCCAACCAATCAGGATACCAGTGCTCTGGACCCAGGGACAGGTCAGGAGTGAGCAGTGATGGATTCAGGGTCAACAGGGTATTTCTATGAATGTGTAAGGGGTCTTGGGGAGAGGGTTTTACTCCATTTGGAATCACTAGTTATGAAGACTTATGAGGTTGCTGGAAGAAGGTTTGCCTCTTTCACTAGAAACTGAACATATGAGAATGATAAACCCAAAGCTGCTGTGGCCATATTTATTGACATGCGGATAGAGCCAAAACAGAGAGGAAATCCTGATAGCATGTGAATTCTGAATTTAGCCATGTCTGAAACCAACCTCTCATCTTAGACTTCCCTGTTGTTGTGAGCAACAGATATATCTTTTAAGCTCAAGATAGTCTTAGTTGGGTTTTTGTTATTTGCAACTTTATAAACTTTCAAAAATGTAACCATCTACTGAGAAAATGCATTACTGTAGAAAAAGGCAGACTGTGGTAGGTGTGTAGGAGGTACAGAAATCACTCAGGGAGCATTAAACAAAGAGGATTCTGAATTCCTGTTAAGGATTGTGAGGAAAGCTGCCAGCGGGGAAGAGGTGGCATTGGAGTGTTGGTAACCTGTCTTGTGGCAGAGAGGAAGTGAGCATGAAAGGAGGAGGTATTGAGAGAGGGTCTTACACTCAGAAGGGACAATGTGAGGAAAGGCATGGCATGTTCAAGGAATGGTGAGAAGTTTAATGTGGCAGAATTTAAACTATGTGGACGTGTACCCAGGTCAGGTGGGCAGTGGTCTGGAGTCAGATTTTGGAGACCTGTGGAATCTCTTTTAAGAAGTAAAGATGTTGTTCTATAGGCAGTGTGGAGGGTTGATGTTTTTCCTAATAGGATTAATCGAATTAGATCTCTATTTTAGGAAGAATATGCTAGTTCCCTCCCTTTGATTGGTCGTGATTGCCTAGAGGATGGTTTTCCTGGCATCCCTGATGAAGTCCATGGTCTCTGTTATCTGCTCCTATCATCTCATCCCACTCAAACAGGTGGAACAAACACTGAGCAATGAGTTTCTCGAACAACTCTGACTCAATAGAGATAAGGTTGGCAAAAACAGTATCCCTTGGCCATCAAGCCCAAGGGCAGTGGCACCAGCTGTGTGACTTTAGACACACTAGGATGGTGCCTGGTCCCTGCTGATGTCTCTCCTGGATCCCCTATATCAGGCAGGTGAACCCCAGCTGGTGTTGATGATGATGATGATGACGACGACAAGCATTGGCTGCTAATAGCTTATAGCTGCCCCATATCCAG
Source organism: Marmota marmota marmota (assembly GCF_001458135.2). Classification (NCBI taxonomy): domain Eukaryota; kingdom Metazoa; phylum Chordata; class Mammalia; order Rodentia; family Sciuridae; genus Marmota; species Marmota marmota. The sequence goes on from NW_026000026.1 coordinate 74,975,463, forward strand.
AGAGCTACCCAGATTCCAACTTCTCTCTGCCAATGACTGAATGATATGGGATATGACTGCTGAGCCCCCATACCTCAATCAGTTCAACCTATGGTGCCAGTCAAGATCCAGAATTCTTATTAGATCCCCTGTATCTCCCACTTTCTCAATAAATCCTTTGCACAAAAAAATCCCATCTGAGACTCTGCTTACAATGAACCTGACCTAAGATTCTTTATCTGTGAAATGAGGTTGCTATAAGGATTAAATATTAAAATAATAATTAAGTAAAAAGCAGTTCATAGGATTAAATAAACAAATCAAATTTAATAGGCATTAATAAAATACTTAAACAGTACTTGATGCATAGGAAGTGCTGAAAATACATATGTTTTATTACTGTTCTGATGTTATTTCTATCTTATGAATCTTTTCTATCCTAGTGTCCTTGCTCTAGGTTAGACTCCCCTTGTTTTTCATTTTGAAGATAATATTGATTTTTTTATTGAATATCCCCTGCTTCCCATTTTTTCCCCTTTCTGCAAGTATTTGAATGTCTATCTTGCACCAATCACTGTTCTATGGGTAAATTGGGGCAAGTTACATAACTGAGACTCAATTTCCTCATTGGTAACACAGGCCTGCTGTCAATCTACCACATAGGGTAATGATGTAAAGCATTTGTACCTACAAAAAACAAACAAACAAACAAACAAGAAAACCCAACCCTCCCTGGTCATCATTTCTGGGCTTGAAATAGACAGCAGAGACCCCCAAAGGGCTCCTGTTAACAGGTGGTTGTTTCCATTTGACAGATATATTATTTCCTCTATTGGTAGAGTTTCCCTACCAAATGATAACCCTGCTTTTCCCAATGAAAGCCTTGTGTTCTTGGAATATGTTATTGAAATTTTTATGCTGTAACAGGAGTCTTGTTAAGCCACAAGCTGATACAAAGGCCTATGCCATGAGTTATTAGTACCACCTTGAGCAGGTTGGCAATCTCCTTTATGTCAAAAGTCTCCTACTCCACCCCAGGTGTGACCTCTTCTGTGTATAACAATGCAGCCGGTGAGGAAAATCTGCATGCAGAATGCCAGCCCAGGCAGTAGGATGAACTTGAGAATAAGGCAGACTTGAACCCAGTTATGTAAAAGGTTCTTTCAGTTTCCTTGATCTTTGTGGGGGAAAAAGTTGTTTTCATCCTGCTTTTCAGTTGAAGTTCAGGTGTTTCAGAGTTTCTTGGGCTCCTTTTGAGGTCTGCCATAGTTTAAATGAATAAGATAGAAAGCAAGCTGGATCCAGGATTTCTGCCGGATTCCAACAGAAAGTAGGCTGGCTGCTTGGTAAAGTTGCTGTGGGGGGTTGGATCAGATCTTACCCACAATTCTGGGATACTTGGAGAGATGTGTGTGTGAGTGTGCGCACATGCTCATGTGGGTGCGTGTTAACTCGTGATTCATTATTTCATACTTTAATTTTACTTTTGCATATTTTCTTCCATGTTCAGTTCACTTTTCCTTCTTCATTTTAGTAAATGGCTGTGCAAGAGTTTTGCTGAGTTGGGAAGCTAATTTTTTTCTGTCACATACAAGATGGTAAGTAAAGCTTAAAATGCAATTTTGTTTTGTTTTTAGACATGACTTCATAATGATTTGCTAAGACTGCACATATTTCTTTTGATTTATACAATTCCATTTAAATACTGTCTATCATCACAATTATTATTGATGTTTAAATAGGCAGGAGACACTATTTAACCTGAATTTCTTTCTTAATATGTATTGAGTTTCTACTGGTTTTATGATTCTTTCATGTAATTAGGTGACTTATCTGAGAAAGGAGCGCCTCTGACTGAATTAAAAATAAATATTAATATAAGATGGAATGGTTATAAATGAGTTGTCTTGAAATAAAAAAGTTGAAATTTATATTTAATAAGTTTATTAAATAAATAAGAATTTACACACAAGGATATTTGAAGGAAAGCCATGCCGTTTATAATTGTAGCTTTATAAATTTTCCATTTCTTCTCAAACCCTTAAAAATGGTTCAGAAACATTGTAGCTGAATCAATGGAAGGAAGGGAGTGGGTTTGTTGAATGCTCAAGTTGAAAGGGAAACTAATAGGGTTAGTAATGGGGAAAACAGAACATGGATAGTTCAGGGCCAAGAGGTGAATTGCTATTCTATTCTTACAAGGGAACAGACGAAACAATTGTCTGTATTTTGTTATATATTTAAGCAAACATTTTAACGTACCTACTATGCGCAAAACTGAACTAGGAGGAAAAAAATGTATCTTTCATGGTCTTACCTAGTCTCAGGAGAAAAAAAGATGTCCTGGTGAGGTAGGAGGATGCTTATACAAGTGACACCATAGTGGATGGGCAGGATCCATTCGAAAAACCCTAAGGATGGCCTGAGTATCAAATCTCAGCTCCCATTCTTCAGGTGCCACTACTAGATTGTGATGCAGGGACTTCTTTTCAACCTTCCCCAGGAATTAGGTCCTGCCTGCTGAGACTGAGAGAGCACCAGTCAGATGCTCCCAGAATACACTGTGCATCCTCTCAACCCTTCCTGAATTCCTTTGTCTACTCAGTATGTCCTTGTTGGCCATGGAGAGAAGTCATGTGCAGGGTACTGAACCAAAAGCAGCCCCCTCCCCAGTTTTATTGAGTTATAGTTGACAAAAATTATATATATATATTGAAGGTGTACAACATGTTTTATTATTTAAAAAAACTTTTAAATTGACACATAATAATTGTGATATTTGTAGGATACAATGTGATATTTCAATATATGTACCAAATGTACAATGATTAGATCAGAGTTATTGCCATATCTCCCATTTCAAACATTTATCTTTTCTTGGGGCTGGGAATATTCAAGATCCTCTCTATTACCTATTTTGAAACACAGTGAATTGTTGTTGACCATAATTATCCTACTGTGCTATCGAATACCAGGTGCTGAGAACAGAGAGGTGAAACAGAGACCATTACGGTACTTACCTTCTGGTGGGGGACACAGATAGTTAGCATTACTTACCCAAATCATTATTGCACTTGGAATAAGAGTTTTAAAAATAAAATAAATAAGAAAGAGATTGGGATAAGGACTTCAAGATAAGAAGAGGTATAGTTTGTGGAAGGTGAACCTAAACTGATCTGGGGGAATAAGGAAAGCTTTTTAATGGAAGTAAAAATGGCTAATTGTTGCTGGTGGGAGCTGACTGGGTGAGGGGAAGGAAAATGTTCTGGGAAGAGTGAATGGGCTGTGAAATGCTGGGTCAACTAGACATTGGACCCAGCTCCTGTGTCTTACAGTGGAGCAGAGCTCTGCAGGTCTGCAGGCCTCAGGAGAGAAAGAGCTGGGGGCTCCTTGGGGATCTTTGACCTTGACCCTAAGAATCAGAGGTGGCTACCCAGGGGTTGGAGGGAGAGGAGTGTCATGGTGGTGATG
>NW_026000026.1:74979080-75152236 GCF_001458135.2 Marmota marmota marmota
ATTATGCTAAGTGAAGCTAGCCAATCCTTAAAAAACAAATGCCAAATGTCTTCTTTGATATAAAGAGAGCAACTAAGATCAGAACAGGGAAGAAGAGCATGAGGAAAAGATTAACATTAAACAGAGACTAGTGGGGGGAGAGAAAGGGAGAGAGAAGGGAAACTATGGAAATGGAAGGAGACCCTCATTGTTACACAAAGTTACATATAAGAGTTTGTGAGGGGAAAGGGGAAAAAAAAAACAACAGAGAGAATTAAAACAACAGCAGATGGGGTAGAGAGGGAAGATGAGAGGGAAGGGGAGGGGGGATAGTAGGGGATAGGAAAGGTAGCAGAATACAACAGTCACTAATATGGTATTATGTAAAAATGTGGATGTGTAACCGATGTTTTTCTGCAACTTGTATTTGGGGTAAAAAATGGGAGTTCATAACCCACTTGAATCAAATGTATGGAAGATGATATGTCATGAGCTGTGTAATGTTTTGAACAACCAATAATAAATAAATAAATAAATAAAAACACACACACACACAAAAAATAAATAAATAAATGACTTTATTACTTTAATTTTGCAAAGATGAAATGAGGCTTAGAAAGAATAATTAATTTTGCCCAAGATCACAGCTAATAATTGGTAGGATCAGAATTTGGCCTTATGCTTGTCTTAAGTCCAGAGTTTGCTTTTAAACCTTCACCTCTGCCCTCTGCTTCTGTGAAAGAAAAAACAAAATGCTAAAAACCATTACTCAGTGTTGCCACAATAAATGTTCCTCACTGTAAAATGGGGCTTGTCCTGTAGTAAAAATAATATTCTATTCTATTATACAAGTGGATTTTTAGATAATTTTTTTAATTTGCACATTTGTCTTAGGTTCACTGCAAATTATTTAAATGTACTTGGCTTAAATTAGTACTAAAATATTCTTATAACCATTATTGTTTCCATACTATAATAGAAAAAGGAGAAATTTGGATATGGGCTTAACCAAACCCAGAGCTTTTGACAACTATTAACATGTATCATATTAATTGAAAAAATGGGGAGAATTTAGAATTTTAGATAAATGTCTGGATTTAAATAATGATGTAAAAATCTCAAATTTCCACTAAAGTTTTCAAACTGTTAGTTCATCCCAGATGTTTCTATTATGACTGAAAGAAATATGACAGGGATAAAGAAAGAGAAGGCTGATTGGCAGGTTCCTTGTATACAAGTAGAAAAGATGAAAGAAGAGAGAATTGGCATATTGGAAAAGATGTAGACTATGAAGGTAATTTAGGACCTGAATCAAATCTCAGCTCTGCCACTTAAGAACTTGGAACTTGGGTGAGTTTCTTATACTCTCTGAGCTTAAATTTCCTTATGGGTAAGATAGGAAAACTTTACATAAGAGGACTCAAGAAGATCTAATGCTACAGCAATAACATAATTACTATTTGGTGATATTTTATTAGGTACCAGGTATCACTTATCCTAATTAATTACAAAATAAAACAAAAGGAAAAACTATACAGCAGTGGGGTTGTGGCTCAGTGGTAGAGCACTTGCCTGGCACGTGTGAGGCACTGGGTTTGATCCTTAGCACCACATAAAAGTAAATAAATAAATAAAGTATTAAAAAAAGAAAAACTATACAGTATAATTTCCCCCACTTTATAGATGAGTGAACTGAGGCTTTAAGAGGCTATGTTATTTGCCCCATGTGATTTGCCTGGGTCTGTTCTGCCTGTCAGGCCAGACTCTTTGATTCTGTGATAAATTGCTCCAGAGAGAGAGATTGCTTCCTAGAGAGAGACACCATTAGTGACCATTTTGCTGGAGGCCTGTGATTAATGTTCTAGGCACATTGCTTTCCTCAGAATTTAAAAAGATTGCCATTATCATCCCTATTTCATATATAACTGGATCTTGAAGCTGGGAAACTTTAGTCATTTTCCCAAGGACACAATAGCAGGTGTTGGGGCCAAGATCTGGTTTTAGGTGGATCTAGGTTTTATGTTGTTCTATTCTGTGTTCGAGGACAGATTAGGGCTAGGTCAGCCCTTATCCCATTGTGGGAGGTTTTCATGGAAATGGTTTCATTGTATCATCAACTTCAATTTTACAGAATAGCTTGCTAGCCATTCTTAGCAGAACTGAGAAAGTGAGAAAACGCTACCATATCTGGGCCAGAGGAATTCAGTTCCATTCCTCCCCTCTTAAAGCCATCTTTAATGGTAGCCTGACTTCAGGATTAGAACATATGATAATAAAAGAGTATAACATGCCAAAAAATCTGGTCAACATTTAGTGTTTACAGAGCATAGAGTATCAAACCATGACATGTTAGGATTCCAGGTCCACTTTGTGAAACCAAAAGAGAAGGCCCAATCCTTGCCTTTTAGAAACTCGCACACAAATATTTATTCTCTATTTCAGGCCCCTCCCAAAGGACCACCTGCAGTGGTGTTAGAAAAATCCTTTGCAGTAGGATTGATGAGCTCAGGGACAGTGTGGGGCTGAGGAAGGAGGTGCTGTCTGGCTTTAGGAAAGAAACTTCACACTACATTATTTGCTAAGAGTAATTGTCTTTACTTGATAACTATGAAGTGGAAAATGTGTTAGACTGAAAGAGTGAGACAGGGTCTTAGTCCCAATCTGTCTCTAGTCAGCCAGGTGACCTGGGATGAGTCATTTACCTCCTTGGGCTTCAGTTTTGCAAATGGCAAAATAAATTGATGACCCAGATGACTTCAAAACTTATTTTCATAGTTAATGAGAAATTTGAACTTGCTCCTTGCCGCAGTCCGGCTGCAGCAAAATAACCGGGGGGCGGGGGTGATGAGCAACTTGTGTAGATTGATACAGCAGGAGTGGGAGCCGTTTATTGTAGGACAACAGAGGTATTTATACATTCCACACAGCTTATCTTAATTAACATAAACTAGATACAGCAGACAACCAATAAGGAATCTCCACACTTAATGGCTCGCTGGTGTTACTTCACAAACCACTCCCTCTGGCAAAATGCCAGGTGCCATCCTGACTTGTTTATAGACCCTAACATTTGCCAGGCGCCATACTGACTTGTTTACAGACTCTAACAGCTCCTTTCTTCCCTGAAGAGGCTCTTCCACCTATTCATGTGAGGTTGAATCCTGGTTCTGAGTTAATAAGAAAATGTGCACATAACCTGAGTCTCCTTGGCTTTCGAAATGCCCAAGGGTACCCTAAGTTTCTATCAACCCAATATTGATGTGAGTTGCTCTTTTCTTGACTCTATCTAAGGTTCCTTGTTGCCTAGACAGGCTGCTTTAAAAGCAAAGCATAATTGTCTAAATTCAAGTTTATCAGAAATTTTATCTTTCCTCTTTTTATATAACAGCGCGGGATTGTGACAAGGAGCAATTGCAAATAGAAAGTAAATTTAAGAGAACTGAGTTAGGGCTAAGAAATAAGGAGCTATTTTGTATTATGTCTCAAATGAAAGTGATATTTTGGAGGTGAGGTAACACAAGCTCATTTAATATATTACTCTGAGAGAACAGGGAATGTATATAAAATCAAAAGCAGAATACTAAGTTCTTTGGCATAACTTAGTTCACAATAATCAACTTTTGAGTGTGGGAAAAAAAGCCATTCATCAGTTTTAAAAGACATATTTTTTTAAAAAGTGACTTTTTACTGACATACCTTTTTCATAACTCAAAACTATTATAAACACTTTGTCTTTTGATAAATTGCTTCTAAAAGTTTTAATTACAATTTTAATTGTTAATGTCTAGCAGGTGTGGGTTCACTGCTGGCCATGCTATTGGGCTTGGAATTCCTTCCATGCTGTATTTCATGTCTGTAGTCATATCTCAAACATTAATCCTTAGAGAGGACAGGTCCCCAGTGCCAAGACCCATTTTGTTCCTTGTCTTTCTTAACACTCATTTCTGGATTCTGAAAATATATCATTTCAGCATAGATCACATCTTTTGGACTTTAATTTGACCAGCCCATTTATCTGAGAGTATCTTATTAGTGACCTGGTATCCCAGGCTTTGATAGAGTTAGTAACAGATGGATTGGTTATATGGTGTTAAAGTTATTTTTTCAAATATCTCCACATACTAACACATAATCAACTAAACTGACTGAGAGATATTTACAGTGTCCTGGTGGATGAGATATTTCTGATTCTGCCAATATTGTAAATGATTTGTAGAGAATTAACATACTACTTAAAAATCCTATAGAACCTCACACATAATTATTTTTTGTAAAAGTTAAGACTCAGTAACAAAAATACTATTGTTTGGGAAATATAAGAAGGATTCAATTAACATAAGTGATTAATATTCCAGGATAGGAAGTAGAGAGTAGAAGAGCCTTTTTGGTTAGAGCAGTAAACAAGAATCAGATGACCATAGCAACGATATTTTTGATACTTGTCTGCCTTTAATTGCTGGTCACAGTAAAATGAAGGACTGACAACTGCTTTATTTTGGAAGTCTCTATCTTCTTTGGAGATTAGTTTTTGAGACATGGATAATAAATAAACATGGATAATACTGCATGGAACGTAATCTAGTTTCAATACTACTCATGTGCATAGTCTAAGGGAGTGGATTCTGAAGGTTAAGAGATTGCATTATCATAGCACTTCCTAAAATCCAGATCCTCAATGAGAAAGTGACCACTTTTGGAATTATTTTTACTTAATTACAGTCCAGTGAAACTGTGTGCAGTCAGTACACAGTAGATAAAAATTCCTCATGAATGAAGTACTCAGGCAGGGATATCTTCAAGCATTTTACTTGAAAACATTAACCATTTAGGTTTAACACTTCATGGTGGCAGAAGACTTACTTAAATGTAAATATTTTACTGGAATTTTGTAAGGTGAATTCAATTTCTTTAAAATAACTTCTAAGTCATGTGTGATTTATTATTTACTCCTCAAACATTTGTTTTAATCATGTATAGGCTATGGTTGCATCCACACATGAGAAGTTAATGGAAGAGTTTAAAACACTGAGACCACATGAGAAAAACTGGAGTATCCAGAGTCTTTCATAAATATTTATTGGGTACTCAACCATGCATGAGGTCTGCTTTCAATGCTAATAGAGATGAAAAGATAAGTTGGTTAATAATGCCACTGTACTTTCCATTAGTCCAGTCACAGCTGGAGAAATGCCCAGTTGTATGTTTCTTGTTTTGAATGTTTGACTTGGGGGTAAAAATTATGTTGCATGGTAGGGGGTGGGGATACAAAGGAAGCAGTGATGTTAAACCTAAGGAAGAAAGGGATGCAATCAAAGTAGGAACCTCTAAGCCCTGTGAAGTCAGAGACCATTTCTACATTATTATTCTAGCTTCTTGCATCCTGGCATGAAATATTTAATAATTATATTTGGAATAAATTTTTGAGTAGAAGCCGTTAGAGATGGATTATATGTATTCTGTGCTATTCAAAGGAGCAGACACAGGAGTAGGGAGAGAAGTTGACTAGCACAGATTCTGCCTTAGTTTTTTCTAACTCTGGCTAAGAAGGGCAACAGTTGCTTACAAAGTGGTGTTTACTAAAACTAGGAAATCAAATATGGACTAGTTATTACAGAGGTAATTTCTGCTTTAGGTGGAATATTAAACCAAATACTTGCCAATATTTTATAATGGTATAATTAAGTTACCTTGGCAAGTTTTACATCAACTATCTTGATAGTTTATAAGATGCCATACCTGCATATTTGTTTCAGTCTTTCTTTTCAATGTATCTATGAGAATAAAGCATAATCACAGACACAAAGAATCAGCTTTAGGTGGTTCTTAATGGTGAGAATGATTTGTTGATTAACCTAAGCACAGAAATCCAGTCTCTGGACCCAACTGTAACTTTTCTTTTTTAGTACCAGGGATTGAACTCAGGGACAGTCAACCACTAGCCACATCCCCAGCCCTATTTTGTATTTTATTTAGAGACAAGGTCTCACTGAGTTGCTAACTGCCTCGCTTTCGCTGAGGCTGGTTTTGAACTTGCAATCCTCCTGCCTCAGCCTCCCCAAGCTGGAATTACAGGTGTGTGCCACAACAATCAAATATCTACATGTAAGTTACAAATATTTATCTAAAAAATCTTTCTTAAAATTATTTAATATTCATAATATTAAATAATTTAAATGAGACCTTAATATTTTATTCCTGCTTCTTCATCACAGTAACCCCCAGCTATTCTTGGTTATATGCTTTAAGGTTTCTCTATAAACAATGTGTAGGAGGAACCAGGTTAACTGACATGTAGGTTAATATTTTCTAGCCCTATGTTAGACCAGGACGCAAGAAAAGACCACTGACTCCAATTAAAATCAAATTAAAACAAGCTTATTATTTCGACCGACCGGCCGGGCTGCTTTGCCCATCAAAATCTTGGGAGCCAAGGACAGCGGTGAGGCTTCTTTGTGGCCCAGTTTTATAGCCCAAAAAGTTACACAAAGGGGGGTTACAGATAACAACACTCTGAGGAGCATAACACAAGTTTACATTTTTGCTGGCCCCGGCATCAGAATTTATGGAGATCTTAGAGACTCAGAGAGGGTCGTTATCTGGCTAGGGAAGGCCAGAATTTATGAGGCATCACTAAGGTTTAGGAAAGGGTTGTTATCTGGTCAGGGAAAACCGGACATGGGTGAGTTCAGGGCACGGGAAGGCATTCCAAGTAGGTTCAGAATTTGCAGTAATTTATAGTAAAGCCGAAATTATCTTTTCATGGTTTTGTGGCGAGATGCCCAATTTTAAGAAAAGATCAGGTTAGGTCTATCACCCCAGACAACATATTTTTATCCATTTACATTTGAAGGAAACCTCTGGGCCCATAGAGTGATAATGATGATAATAGTAACAAAAATAACCACAAACATTTGAGGAATTATTATGAGTTAGAGTGCTTTTAGATACTGCAGCAAGATAGATTTTATTATTCCTATTGTCCTAAAATAAAATAAATAAATAAATCTCACCTAGTACATTGACAAGTAAAGTAACTGACACAGGGCGATTAAGTGGTCGTGGAGGGATTTGGACCTACCTTGCTCTTACCTGCTGCCATCTCCCACCTTTCTAGTCAGAAAATAAAAGCACCAAGAAGAGGTTTTAGCACAGCCTTCACATTTCATTGAAATGAGCACCTGACTCAGCTCCAGAGAGGAGATACAATTTCAAAATACAATACTTCTCAGTGACAGGGTGGTTTTGATTCCCCCCACCCCGTTGGTATTAGTGGCTGAGTCTACTAGAGTGCCAGCTAAATGATACCAAGAGTCTAGACATGTGTGCCGTGATGTTGAATCTTCCTGCTATCTGACTCTCTTCTCTGAGAGTGGAAACTAGCCACGTAGCTTGGTGCCCATGGATGTTAACATGACTTCACTATTCCACTGTCTTCATTGATATTGTTTTAGTCTTCTGGAAGATTTTTACCCCCAGGAATTAAAAACAAATGCAATGAAATATTATTCATTCTGGGTACTTCCTGAAAGATCCATCAATTCTGTCATAGAAAACATCAATTGATAGTTTATTTCTCAAGATTTTAAAAAACCTTGCCTCTAAATTATCATCTTGCTGTTACTACCAACCTAATCTATTTTATCATGGTAGTACTTACCCCAGACTTTTAAAACCTCTTGCACTGCAAGACCTATCTTAAACCAGACTTCAAAATATTAATTTGTTTCCTAACTCTGCCCTTCTCCCTCTGAGATACTAGGAGGGTTCTGGAGAGGGTTATTCTGATTACAATAGCAACAGACACAGCTATGTCAGCAGGTGATTCTCATGATGTTTTGGAGGCCAGCATTAACACTTCTCAAGGGGAGGCTGGTATGTTCTTCCCAAAGCTTTCCTTAACAACTATTTCCTAACCCCAAAGAAAACAGAAGCAGGTAAGACTTTCCCAGGTGCTTACCATTTTTTCTTATAACTGTCTAAGTGCAGGAAAAATATTCTCAGAATATAAACACTAGAGGATTCATGTTGTGTCAACTTATTTACATGCTAAATATTTGCCCTCCATTTAAAATTTCCATAAGACTTTGTCAAGTCATGCTTTGTTTACCTAAGTGAATTATTGTAGATGATAGAATAATTTAGTGGGGAAAAATGAAAAAAAATGAATAACTTTAACCTGTTGTAATCAAAAAGAATCAATATATAAATTAAATTGGGATGAGAATATCAATTTTTTTTCAAAAATAAGAATCTGATATAATTTCCTCATGTATGTATATGAAAATAGCACAGTGAATACCACTGTAATGCACATCCATAAGAATGGGATTCTAACTAGAATAAGATATATTCCATGAATGTATAATTACATCAAAATGGATTCTGATGTCATGTATAACTAAAAAGAACTAATAAAAATTGCTAACCTTTCTGTTGTCTTCTATATGAATGATGTTCCAGAGTATTTAAAATGTGTTTTCATAGTTAAAAGAATACAAGAAACAACTGTATACTACCACCTAGGTTAAAACATAGAGTATTATTGGGACATTTAGAATTCCTATTTCATGATTTACAGTGTATTATTATGGTTTCTATCACAAAAATGTTTCTTAAACTTATTGGGCAATGGCTATGTGAACTTGTTCTTCTGTAGCATTCTTCCAATCTGACTTATGGTAAGTTTATTACCTGCTGGGAAACTGGGTTGACGATAAAATTTTCAGATGAAAAATTATAATAAAATGGAAAACCTTGCACTATCACTCCTATACTTGAGCAAGGACTCTGTGTTTATTCACAATATTATATCCAGTTTCTTGTACATAATATGTGTCCGGCATATGTTAAGTAAAGGAGTAGCTGGCATACTCAGAAAAAGCTAGTTAAATGATCAGCAGGTGATGAACTCTTTAGTTGGTTAATATCTCATTGATATAGTTTGGATAGGGATGGGTCTCTTCATGTATCAGGAACTTGGTCCTCATGGTGGCAGTTTGGGAGTTGGTGGGGTCTTTCAGAGGAAAGGCCTAGTAGGAAATCCTTAGGTCAATTGGGGACATGCTCTCAGAAGGGATTTTAGGACCCCTCTGACTTCCTGTTCTGAGATGTAATCTTTTTCTTAGAAAAATACATCTGCCATTGTCATCTGCTATGAGGTAATGCAGTTAGGAGAGATCCTCACCAGAGCCTGCTCCATACTTTTTGGAATTTCAGCTTCCAAAACTGTGAGCTAAAACAACTGCTTGTCTTTATAACATGAGCCTGTATCAGCTACTTCTTTTTGTAACAAAAAACTGACTAATACCTTTATTCTTTCCCTGAGGCCTACATGTGCCCTGTCATCAAAGGCAGACACTCTTTACCCCTACTGGTAGAGAATAAGTATACTAAAGCCTTGATTTATCATGACTTCTCTTGGTTTTACACCTCTTTCCTATCTTTGTTTCCATTATAATTTCTATTAGATTCTTTTTTTGTTTTGTAAAAGAAATCATGTTGTTTGTAAGAATGAATGAAATGGTCCAGAGACGTGGAGAAATATCCTGGGGTCTGAGATGTCCATATAGAGATACTCAATACTCACTTCCTCCTCCATAAGGAAGAATCAAAGGAACAGGTGTATAGGTGCATTTTGAGGTTGAGTGACCATGTAGGAAACTGGAAATCAGCAAGAATGAGAATGGAACCTTGTAGGATTCAGGGACATGGGACAATATATCATAGAAAGAGAAACAAAATCCTAGCATCTGCCACTTCAACTCCAGAGCTAGGATAGGGAGAATCTCTCATTTGAAGGGGTAAAGTTGAAAGACAGTCCATTCCATTGGACTGGCTTTTTGGTGGGGGTAGCAAGATGGGTAGCTACTTCTCAAAGTCAACTTGATTCAGAAGAGTAACTGAAATTAGCCCACTAGGTGTGCTGCATGGTTGGGGGGGGGGTAGGTTTTGCCACACTAGGGGAATGGAGGGTGCCACCCTTGTTAACAAGGAGCTCAGTGTACTTCCACCAGTGTCAGGATTGAAGTCACATGCCCATTTCATTCCTATAGCCCTCCTCCACTGTGCTGAGCTCAGGCGCCTGTTGTTGACAGGGCAGAAGGGAACACCATTGTTCTTGCTGCTGTCTGCTCACAGAGGTATGCTGAGGAACCCTTGAGCAACTCTGTGGCTTCAACTATTGTCCTGTCCCCAGACATGCATGGCTAGAGGGAACTGAAAGCAACTTTGCCCAGCTCTGGCCAGTCCCACTCCTGCTGTCTCCTAGGAGGTACTAACACTGAAGGAGTTGGAGAAGAAAGACTTGAAGAGCACCTGAGTGCACACAGTCACAGGTGGCCTCAAGGGGAACTTTGCCTGGTTCCAGCTGAGGTCTCAGAGTGGCAGAGAGGAATACCATAGCTCCTACGATGTTCCATCTATGAGGTTTGTTTCCCTGGTGTCACACCTGCTCTGAGTATACATTGCTATCAGGGTTGGACTTGAGAACCACAAAGGTCATGCTCTGGTTCCCACCAGGGCCTCTTCCTGTGCAGCACACATCACTGACTGGTCAGAGGACAAGTGTTTCTTCTGGTCATTCATCACTGCAGGGTGACCCAGTACCAGAGTCCCTTGTTAATAGCAGAGAGAACATCAACAATGCCCAAGAAAAACCTTATTACCCAACAGAGGCCACCACTCCCATTGTAGGAGCAGCCAGACAGTGAATATACCACACCCAGTGCTATATACACCACACCTATCTGAATTGCTAGTGTCCCTACTCTTGCGTGGCCTGCAGACCATGGGTCTCTCCAACCTTGGCATGGTACACACTGTGCCCAAAGTCATTTATCACAACTAATGAAGCTATAGGTAGACTAAATTATGGTGCCTAGCTAGAAATAAAGCCAACATTGAATAGCAAACCAACACCCCAAGACACATCTTTAGGGGAAGACAAGAAGACAGCCCATAAAAGCATTAGTGGTATCTCTTCATCAGATGCACAAATCTCAATGCAGGAGATCAGGAAATATGAATAAAGGATCATGATGCCTCCAAAAGAACCTAATTACTCTCTAACAACAGATTCTAAAGAAACTGAAAAGGACAAAATGCCTGATAAATAGTTTTAAAAAATGATTATAAAAAAGCTAACGGAGTCCAAGAGAATAGATAGTTGAATTAAATTGAAAAGACAATTCATAACGCAGTTGAGAAATTCAGCAAAGAGAAAGAAATTTTGAAAAAATAACCAAATAAAAATCTGGGAAACAAAGAAAGAGCTCAATAAGTCAAATAAAAACTAAAAATATAAAAGAACTCATAAATCACATCAAAAATAGATTTGATTAGGCAGAAGAAATAATATGTAAACTTGAATCTTGAAGATGGGTCTTTTGGGATATCCCGTTCAAACAAAAATAAATAAACAAATAGTTAAATAAATAAATAAAACCTATGTGACACCACTAATTGAACAAACAATATATTTTCAGAATATCTGAAGGAGCACAGAATAAAATTAAGGGCATAGGAAAACTGTGTAATTAAATAAAAGCAGAAGACTTCTGTAATTCTATGTTCAGGAAGCTTTTAGGACCTAAAGAGACATGATTAGAAAAATATCTTTACCAGAACATTTATAGTCAAACTTCCAAAAGTACAAGTTCAAGAAAGAATTTAAAAGTCTGCAAGAGAAAAATTTCAAGTCAGTAACATTTAGAGGCAACTAACTGCATTAGACTAACAGCGGAATTTTCAGCAGATACCCTACATGCCAAGGCAGAATGGAATAATATAATCTAAGTCCTGAAAGAAAATAATTACCGACCAGGATTACTGTACCCAGCAAGGCTATCCTTCAGAAATGAAAGATAAATAAATACCTTTTAAGACAAGAAAAAACTAAAGGAATTTATAACAACTAGGCAGCCTTATGAAAGATGCTTAAGGGAGTCCTACATCGAGAAATAGAAGAAAGATAACTACCATCATGTTATGTGAAAGTATAAATTCCTCTAGGAGGAGAAACACACAAAGAGAAATAGAAAAGTATTAAATATTATCAATAAGGAAACCATCAAATCACAAAGATGAACAAGAGAGGAAGAAAAAATAGGGAATATTCAAAACAACTAGAAGAAAATTAACAAAAAGGCAGAAATAAGTCCTTATCTGTCAATTATTGCCTTGAATGTAAATAGAGCAAATTTTCTCATTATAAGACACAGATTGGTTGGATCAAATGACAAGATCCAACAATATGCTGCCTGCAAGAAACTCACTTCATCAATAAAGACACACTTTAGCCTGAGAGTAAAGAATGTAAAATAATGCTCAAGGTAAGTGGAAATGTACGGCAAGCATCAATAGCTATACTTATGCTTAACTAAATAGACTTTAAGATGAAAACTATAGGAAGAGACAAAGAAGGTCACTATATAACTATCAAGGAATCAATTAAAAATAATATAGCATTGTAAATCTAGAGTCACCTAATGTTGGAACAACCAATTTTATAAAACAAACATTATTAGATATAACAGGAGAGACAGGTTCTGGAACAATAATATTCGGGGATGTCAACCCCCCTTTTATCAATTACTAGATCACCAGAACCCCCAAAAAATCAACTAAGCAACATCAGAGTTATGTATACTGTAGATCAAATTGATATGACTGACATTTACAAAGCATTGTATACAACAACTGAAGCATACATAGTCTTCTCATTGGTACATGGGACTTTCTCTGGAATAGACTATATATTAAACCACAAAACATGTCTTAACAAATTTAAACTGAAATCATATCCCGTATCTTTTCTGATCACAGAAAATAAATCTAGCCTGGAGGCTGAACACATGCTTTTGAATAGTTTCTTTAAG
Source organism: Marmota marmota marmota (assembly GCF_001458135.2). NCBI lineage: Eukaryota > Metazoa > Chordata > Mammalia > Rodentia > Sciuridae > Marmota > Marmota marmota. Next base: position 74,991,935 of record NW_026000026.1, read on the forward strand.
GAAGTCAGCAGGGAAATTTAAAAATTTCTCAAAACAAATGAAAATGGAAATACAGTATATCATCTATCGTCCCACAATATTTGTTGTAGGATGTAACAAAAAGCAGTACAAAGAAGGAGGTTTATTAATGACTGCCTACATCAAAAACAGAAAGATTTCAAATAAACAACTGAACAATGCATCTCAAGGGGCTTAGAAAAGCAACAACAACAACAACAACAACAAAACCCAAAAAGGAATAGAAGGAAAGAAATAAAGATCAGAGCAGAAATAAATTTAAAATAGAAACAAACAAAACAGTAGAAAAGATCAATGAAACAAAGAGTTAGTTCTTTGAAAAGGTAATAAAAACAACTAACTTTTAGCTAGACTAATAAAAAAGAGAGAACATACAAATAAATAAAATTAGAGATGATAAAGGACACTTTAAAACTTACACCATAGAAACACAAAGGATCATTATTACAAATTAGAAAACCTAGGAGAACTGGTCTAATTTCTGGACACACATGAGCCACCAAAATTGAACCACAAGGACATAAAAAAATATGAATAGAACCATAGCAAGTAATGAGACCGAATCAGTAATTTTTTAAAGTCTCTCAACAAAGAAAAGCCCAGAACTTGATGCTTTTATGTTGTCACTGATGAATTTTACCTTTTTTTTTTTTTTTGGTATGCGTATGATACTGAGATTGAACCCAGAGCTGCTCACCAATGAGCTATATCCCCAGCCATTTAAAAATTTTTATTTTGAGACAGGTCTTGCTAAATTGCTCAGGTTGCCCTTAAACTTATGATCCTAGCTGGACATAGTAGCAAATACCTGTAATTCCAGTGACTCTGGAAGACTGAGGCAGGGGGATTACAAGTTTGAGGCCAACCTCAACAACTTAGCAAAGCCCTAAGCAATTTAGCAAGACACTATCTCAAAAAAATATATTAAAAAGGACTGGGGATGTGGTGCAGTGGTAAAGTACCTCTAGATTCAATCCCCAGTATCAAAAATAGAAAACAAATAAACCAACCAATCCCACCCAAAACTTAAATGCATATGACAGTTGGCTCCATTTCAATCCTCAGTACTTCCTTTTCCCCTGCCCTCCTTCCTTTCCCTAATCCCCTTCTTCAATTCTATTGGTCTTTCTTATACTTATTTATTTTTAATTGATCTATTATAGTTATATATAAAATTGATATTCATGCATGCACATAACATAATTTGCTCAACTTCAAACCCAAACTTTTAAAGAAGAACTAATGCGATTAAAAATTCTATTCCACAGAATTAAAGGGGAGGAACCCTTTTAAAGTAATTCTATAAGTCCAGCATTACCTTATTACCAAAACCAGACAAGAAAACACACACATGAGAGAGAGAGAGAGAGAGACTCTGACTGACTGTAGGCCAATATTCCTGATGAATATAGACATACAAATTTTCAACAAATCCAATACAGCAGCACATCAAAGTGATCATTCATCTCAATCAAGTTTGCTCCTTCCCAGAGATGCAAGAATGGTTCAATATACTCAAATTAGTAAGTGTGATATACTTCAATGGAATGAAGAATATTACTCATAAATAACTTTAATAAATGCAGAAAAAGTTTTGATAAAGTTCAATAGCATTTCATGATAAAAGCCCTGAAAAAATTAGGTGTAGTAAAGGATCAACACAAATAGACTATATGTAATAAAGCCATGATCAACATCATGCTGAATGATGAAGAGCTGAGAGCATTTCTTCTAAGGTCAAGAATAAAAAAGTACTCAGAAAAATGAGAAATTAAACCCCATCTGATTCAAATGTATGATATGTCAAGATCATTGTACTGTCATGTGTAACTAATTAAAACAAACAAACAAAGAATAAAAAAGTGTATCCACTCCCACTGCTCTTATTCAATATTGTACTAGAAATTTAAGCTAAAACAATTAGGCAAGAAAAAATAAATAAATAGTCTACAACCAGGAAGGGAGGAAATAAAATGTTACCCTGGTTTGCAGATGATAGGAGTTTGTTTATAGAAAAACCTAAAGACTTCTCCAAAAGGCTATTAGAACTGATCAATGAATTCAGTGAGGTACCAAAATATAAAATCAACATGTAAAAATCAGTAGCTTTTCTATACATTAGTAATAAATTTGCTAAGAAAGAGAAGGAAAGCAACCCAATTTACATAGCTACCACCACAAAAAATACCAAGGAATAAACTTAAGCAAAGAAGTGAAAGGCCTCTACAATGATAATTACTAAACATTGGTTAAAAAATGGAAGAAGACACAAAAATAGAACTCCCAGTTTCATCGATTGGAAAAATTCCTAGTGTTAAAATGTCTTTACTACCCAAAGCAATCTACAGATTTCAAAGCAATCCCTAACAAAATACCAATGACATTCTTCACAAACTAGAAAAAAATTCTAAAATTAATAAGGAAGCCCCAAAGAATCCAATTATCTAGATCAATCTTGAGAAAGGAAAAGATGCACACACATACACATGTACACACACAAAAAGTTCATTTCAAAACATACTATAGAGACATAATAACCTCAACTGCATCATAATGGTACAAAAAGAGACACAATGAGACAAAGTAGAGATCCCAGAAATAACACTGTGCATCTACAGTTAATTGATTCTTGATAAAGACACCAAAAATTTATGTTGGAGGAAAAAAAGCATCTTCAGCAAAGTGCTGGGATAACTGGATAGCCACATGCAGATGATTGGAACTTGTCAACTCAATGTGTAAGATCTGAGTCTCTGAAACTATTGGAAGAAAATATTAGGGAAAACACTTCAAGACTTTGGTATAGGCAATGATTTTTTGGTAGGATCTCAAAAGCATAGGCCAAAAAAAGCAAAAACTAGAATTACATCAAACTTAAAAGCTTCCTCACATCAAAAGAAACATTCAATCTTCAGAATGGGAGAAAATGTTTTTCAAGTATTCATCTAACTAAAGGTTAATATCCAGAATATATAAGGAACTAAACAAAATAAATAAAAACTATTACTTAGTCCAATAAAAAATTATCAAATTACCCGAATAGATATTTCTTAAAAGTTAAGAAACACAAGTGGCCAACAGATACATCTAAAAATGCCTAATATTATTAGCCAACAGGGATATGCAAATCAAAATCATAATGATTAGAATGGCTATTATCAAAAAAGCAAAAAATAACAAATGCTGTCAAGCATGTATAGATAAAGGCACTCTCTTCACTGTTGGTGGGAATGTAAATTAGTTTAGCCACTATAGAGAACAGTATGGACGGTCCTCAAAAACCTAATAGCAGATCCAACTATCTCACTACTGGGTATGTATCCAATGGAAATTAAATCATCATACCAAAGAGATACCTGCATACCCATGTTTATTGCAGCACTATTCATAATATCTAAGATATAGAATCAGCCTAGGTATCCATCAACAGATGAATGGATAAGGAATGTGTGTGTGTGTGTGTGCACGCGTGCGCCAGTGTGCGCATGTGCGTGCGTGTGTGTATATATATATATATATATATATATATATATATATATATATATATTTTATATATACACACACATATACATACATATACCTATATACATACACACATAGATACACACACACAGAGAAGTATCCAGCCTTAAAGAAGAATGAAATTCTGTCATTTGCAGGATATTATGTTAAGTGAAATAAGCTAGACCTGAAAAAAACAAATACTGCATGCTTTCTCTCATATGTGGAAGCTAAAAGAGTTGACATCAAAGTAGGATAATGGTTACTAGTGATTTGAGAAAGTTGGCTGGGAGAGGGGGGAGGATAATATTTGGATTTGATCAATGCACACTGTATAAATGTATGGAAATATCACACTGATCACATTAATATATACAATTGATATATTTAATCAAATATTTAAAAAATAACATCTAAGCCCATCTCCTGTGCCTGGTCTGTATCATGAATTGGAAGACATGGAGTAAAAAAATAAATAAATAAATAAATAAGTAAATAAAAATTTTTCAATTCTACCTTTCTAAGTTAACAGCTTAGCCTATTCCAGTCTTATTTTTTAAAATCAATATTCTCAAAACTACATGTAGATCTTCCTGTCTTTATGTCTGTCTACCTATAATCTATCCATCTTATCTCTACACAGACACATTGAATCTCCTGAAAGTTACTATTGCTGAGTTCGTAAGAAATATTATTGTACACATTATTCTGCAGCCTTAATCTTTTCACTCAATAATGAATCATGGTTTTTGGATATAAGTCTAACTTCTTTTAAATTTTAAATTACTATATATTACATAGTACAGATGTGCTTCAAGAGGTTCAGCTATTATTTTTTTATGGACATTCTGGTTTTCAATTCTTTGCCATTTCAAGCAATAATGCATCTCTCTCTTGCTTCATATATGAATTTCTCTCTCTCTCTCTCTCTCTCTCTCTCTCTCTGTGTGTGTGTGTGTGTGTGTGTGTGTGTGTGTGTAAATTTTGTTTTTCCCATAAATTGTCAGAAACAACACACATAAGATAACTGCTGGGACTTCTTTTCACTTAAGTCCTTCATCTTACATGAGTTTTTTTTTTTTAATTTAAATAAGATAACCAATAAGGAGATGAGACACTTGGACTCCTTTTTAAAGAAGACATGGAATTTTGCTACAATGTAAGCTGAAATGAGACTTAAAAAATTTTTCTAATTTCATCTTGTGGTACTGGGCACACCATCAAAGGAAAGTAATCAAAATAAAAAACAAAAGCTTTCTGTTCAAGTAAAATATAAACAGAAACCTCAAATGAGTTGGATGGCAACTGCTTCTTGTTAGAAAAATATTATTTTACTACAAAATAAATGAAACATTTAATGTTCCAGTTCCATTTGAGAATGATGTATGTTTCAAGGCATAGCTCCTCCTGCTAATCACCAACTCAGAACTCCTTGGATCTTCACTATATTGGAGGAGAAAGTTCAAACATCCTGCTGCCTCCCACAGAAAGTCTATAATTGGAGTGGAAAGAGCGGAGATAATGCATAGTTCTTACCCCATATAAGGAAAGCCCACAAGGCATGCAGAATTGTTTATACTCTATTCAAAATGTTTGTGTGACAGAATGGATTTTGAAAACTACTTTGGAAACTAAAATTTGAAGCATAATCCATGCTCATGAAAAATACTTATAGCATGAGCATTTCTTTTAAAAACAAGAAATTATACTCAAATGTTTTCCCCCACATCTCTTTTACTTATCATATAAAATGACAATCATAATATTTTCATAGTTCATTCCTTTAATTTTCAAAGATGAAGACTTTTCATAAACCCCATTCTATGCTGTACACTGAACTGCACAGCAGCAGGACAAACACAGTCCCCTTACTGTCCACCTTCCCCAGCCTGCGGCAAGGAAACGAGATTGTACTATGGTGTGATGAGCGTGATCATGAGATGTTCCATGTGCCCTGTTCAGGGGTATCTAGCCTGGACTTAGCATCTGTCTAGAGGCTTCTGGATCTGAGGTGAGAAGACGTCCTGAGCCAGTCATGTCTAAAGGAAGGGACAAGTCAGAATAGAGTAAAAAGTGTTTCAGACAGAGAATAGATGCTCAGAAAGCAGGGAGCAATAAAGAACGCAAATACATGGAGTCCTTGAATGATGTTTGGAAGGATAGTGAGAGACCTAGAAATGGCTACAGGAAACAAGAACAGGATGGGAATTTTTACTTCTGTAAAATCATGCTGGCTCTAATGTGGAGAATCAGAGAGAACTGGAACAAGAACAGAGCCTGAGAGATCAGCTAAGAGGCTGCTGCCAACTCTTTTTAAGTGAGATGATGGTGGTGCCAATTAGGGAAATAGTAGTGGAGGTAGAGACCAAGACATGGAACCAATTTTCCAAACTTGGGCTGGGAGTTTCATTTATTTGGAAGTAGAATATCTGATAGTCCTGAACTTATTTTGTGACAATTTCTTTGCTCAAAAAGTAGAGGAAGCAAGGAAGAGCATTGTTTCTTTGAATTTGATTCTAATTAACATGAAAGAAAGAAATTAATTCTGTGGAAATGCCTAGTGGTCTATCTGACTAACTAGGGAAAAGCTGAGGCTCCAGCTGAGACTCAGTCTGCATGCTTAGAAGCCCAATACGGAAATGCAGAATTTCTTTTATTATTGAGTAACTTTGGTTTTAGAAGTTTGTCCATATCTGTTTCTTGTTTTCATGTTCCGAATAACACTGTACAGTGCTATTTGTTTTTCTTGGAGCTCAAAGGTAGGACTTCGGTTTTATACAGTGAGATTAATAGATGTCATATTTGGGTACCATTATTTAATAAAAAAGAAATTGACCAAAGGGAGTGTGCCCAGAACTGGGCAACCATGACAACATAAGAGTGCTAAAGAACACCCTGCATTGAAGTATTCATGTGAAGAGGCTGTGAGCAAGGAGCAGCCAGAGATGAGGGAGAGCAGGACAAACCCCTTCTGTCCTCATGGAGCTTTAGAAGGACCCATGAAAGAAAGTGGGATATGGAGAAGAGAAAGTGTAACATTTGGCTTCAATGATCTAAAATACTGTCCCTGTGGAACAGGCATCCAAATTAGTTTGTAAAACTTCAGAAATAAAATAAAGTCACCAGTAAGTATTATTTGGAAGGGGAAGATTCCAGTTGTTTGGTGGGGAGGAACAACTTTCTAAAAGTTCTTGTGGTAGAATTGCATGATACTGAGGTGGTTTGGGAGTGGGCTGTCTGAAGTGACTGGATGCACATTTGAGATGCATTACTTCATTTAGACTTTAAGTCACCCTATTGGAACTAATGGCCCCACTTTACATATAAGGAAACTGAATTTAAGAAATCATACAGATATAACATGCGATTAGAACACACACTATGACTTATTGTGCTCTGGTCTGTGAACTGCATCACTTTCCCATTTAATTAAGAAAGCTACATAAATGATTGTTCAAGGACTCCTCTAAGTTAAGGGAGAATGTTCATTAGGGTTATGAAGATCCTCCTAAACTTCACATTCATCTATTCTATATATTTCTAGAAATGGAAGACATACTCTAAAAATGAAATATATGCTCCAAATGACAAAATTCTAGAGATGAAGAACAGATCAGTCATTGCTAGGGGATGGATGGTAGGTAGGCATGGTTACAAAACAGACATTCCTGGAAATAGAACTTTTTTGTATCTTTATTGTAGTGATAGTCACAAAAACCCCCACATGTGAAAGTTAGAGCTACATACACACACAAGTGCATGTAAAATTGGAGAAATCAAAATAAGTTTCATGGATGTCACTTTTTGGTGTTGATCCTGTATAATTAATTAATTAAAAAGTCACTATTGCGGCCGGCTCAGCGGTAGAGTGCTTGCCTTGCATGTGCAAGGCCCTGGGTTCCATCCTCAGCACCGTACAAAAATAAATTTAAATAAATAAACAAATAAAATAAAGTTATATAAAAAAGTCACTATTGGTGGAACCTACAGAAGTGTATATGTGATCTTCTTATTTCTTGGCTCTATAATTGTCTTAAAGTATAATGTTAGAAACCTGTGTGATTCAAGCACACGGAAAGGATGAGTCAAGTACTGGCTCTTTTCCTTCCTCTGTACCTCTGCTCCGCCCTGTGATCCTTCATTTGGAAAAGACACGAGTTATTGACGTATCCATTTTCTTCCCAGAACCAAGTCTGATTTAACGTATGAACCCCAAGTTTCTGTGTACTGGAAACTAATTATTCCACTTAGTGTTTTCATTTACATTCCTCTATAAGACTCAGGAAGTGCCCTCTGGAAAGTACATGCTAGGTATAACAAAAGGCCCAGTATTTGTTGACTTTAGTAAATGGAACTAGGAGGAAAATCTGCATAATCAAATAATCAACTTTGACCTTTCAGCATTTTATAAATACAGTATTTGTGTGGTAGCTTGAATAATATTGCCAAAAAGGATGGACTCAGATATCCAATTTTTCAAAGAGCAGTAAAAAAAAAAAAAAAAAAAACTACATTCCTTATTTGATGCCTCCAAATATGAAGATAATTATCCACATTATTTTCTTTTTTACAAAAAAAGTGTAAAGATCACCTCCAATTCCACCATGCAAATATAAGCACCAACTTTTTTCTTGTCTTCTTATTCTTCTTATAAAGACATGTTTATTATAAATGGCACATACTCATTTAGATCTTGCATGCTTCAGGTAAAACTAGATCTAGGAGCTCTCACTCTTATACTCTCCAACTCCTGGCTATGTTTGTTTTTGCTTTGGTTCTATTCTGAGGCATGTTCTTCATTTTTGGTGGCAAGAATAGTCACAGCATCTATCTCATATTTAGGCATCCTAAATGAAAATGGAACTTCTCCTCGAGAGCTCTAATAAAAGCTCGAAATTGAGTCTAACTAATTTGACTGATCTGAGTGAACAAATCACTAATCACATAGCTATTGTGCTTATCTGTCATGGCTGTGTCATGGACATGAAAGCAGGACAGGGCATGGGTAGAAAAAATAAGATACCTTCTTAACTTTGTGTGTGTGTATTGTGTATATGCATACATACAAATCCATATGTATAATTGGGGATGATGTAAGGGTAAAATAAAATTTATTTATCTTCCATCTTGGGTTACAATGATAAAAAGCACGTGGATTCATATGGCAATACAAGGAATAAAAAAGTACCAAAAAATCTTGAAGAATAACAGATTTGGAGGACTCACACTTTCTGATATTAAAACTTATTATGAAGCTACAATAACCAATATAGTATGTTACTGGCATAAAAAATTGATATATTAATCAATGGAATAAATTTTAAAGTCCAGAAATGAATACATACATTTATGGTAAATTTATTATCAACAAAAGTGTCCAAGGAATTCAACAGCAAACTACAGTAATGTAGCCACATCAATGTTTATAGAAGCTCAATTCTTAATAGCAAAGCTATGGAGCCAACTTGGGTGCCCTTCAACAGATGAATGGATAAAGAAAATGTGTATATACACCATGGATAATTACTCATCCATAAAAAAGAATGACTGTATGACATTTGCAGGTAAATAGATGGATCTGGAGACTCATACTAAGGTCCAATATTCTCTCTGATATGTGGATGTTAACACACAACAGGGAGGTGGGGAGAATAGAAGTTCAGTAGATTAGGGGAAAGGAGGGGTGACAGGAATAGGAATAAAGACAGTAGAATGAATTGGATGAGGACACCACATTGAATCTCTACATCATGTACAACAAGAAGACTGAGATCCTAATTAGAGTAAACTATACTCCATGTGTATAAAGAAGGCAAAATATATTCTACTGTCATGAATAACTTAAAAAAAACAAATAAAAAGTTAAAAAAGAAGTGGTATTACTCATAATTGACAAAGAGTAGAAATGCTAATCAATAGATGAATACATATCCAGACAATGGAATATTATTTGGAAATAAAAAGGAATGAAGTATTGGTAGATGCCTTAACATGAATAAATCTTGAAAATATTATGCTAAGTAAAGAAGTCAGTTACAAAATACCATATATTGAATGAGTCCTTGTAAATGAAATGTCCAAAATTGGAAAATACATAGGGATAGTAAATTGATGAGTGCTTTCCAGGGAAGGGGGGAGGAAAAAATGGGAGTAACTGCTAATGGGTAAGGAATTTCTTTTAGGGATTATGAAATATTTTCAAATAAGATTGTAGTGATGGTTACACAGCTATATGAATGTTCCAAGAACCATGGAAATGAACACTTTGAAATTTATGGTATGAAAATTGACCTCAATAAAGTAGTAATTTTAAAAAATAAAACATATGAATCCAATGGCTAAATACTGTTTAGAACATCAACTTTAATGGGCTCACATTATACCTAATAACCTACAAAATTTCTTCCTGATAAAAGTAAACTGGGAAATATGAGTTGGACCTGTGACTAAAATGGACAACTTGTGGCTCAGATTCTCTATCTATCTATAAGTGACCACAGTGATGACAGCCCCATCAGTTAAGCCACCCCTATTACACACCAAGTTTTCACACATCCTATGTCTATGTGGAGGCTTTTCTATCTGTTCCATTTATAAATTTGGGCAGCTCATATGAAACACCGTAAGTCTGGATGTATGGTCCTCGATGTCACAAAGGTTGTTTTAATTTGAAAATAACTTGTATTGAAAAATGCATAAGATTCAGTTGGGGGGTTGAATGTTTTAATATATATGATAGCTTGGTAGTTACAGAGCTTAATTTATATCTGCTATTATAGCATTAAATCAATATATTTGGCCTATGAATATAGTTAGTTCAGGAACTTACATGGAAAGACAAACCAAGAAAACAAGAGTCAAAAAAAAAGAAAGTTAAACTTATCTTGTTGAATCAATGGGAAAGAATCTTTCATTCTTAGTAAAACTCTTTTGAATATGTTAAGGGATGATCTTCAAAAATAATAGTAAAATCATTAATTTTATATGGGTATCAAATACAGATAAAGATTTTCTTTAACTATTAATGAAGGAATGAATAAAATGGGTTTGAAGGACAATGCAAAGGGAGAGCATACTTATAGGTCAGCAATATTAAAATAATTTAAAAAATGTTCATCCATAAAACTGACTTTGGGAAGGGAGAGTGAGAAGGGTAGAGAGCTGTTCTTACACTACACAGAATTCATGTGTATAAGCAAAAATGATTTTCATTACTGTCAGTTATTTATTTATGTATAGACTTGTAGAATAGCTTAAAAGTAATCAAAGGCTAGTATCAGATAAATATGAAAGTGTGTGTTAAATAGTGCATATTTTCCATTGGAGATGCCCAATACTCTTTTTTTTATTATTTTAGATTTCTTTATGTTATAGCAATCATAAAATCAGAAGGCTTCTCTGTTTTCCCATGTTTCTGCACTCATTGTGGTAAAGACATCATCTTAAATATAAAGAAAAACCACAAATAATGTAAGATCATTATTGTCAAGTTAACATTCATTTACTACAGTTAATAATTGGAATTGGGGGATAATATAGCTTCTCTTATGCTGAGTCTGAGATCCAGAGTTGTCTCTTAGTGCTGAGTAGAAAAGGGATTAACAAAACAGAGCACTGACAAAGACCACATACAGGACAATATTGCTATGCAGCTTAAGGTTTCACAAACTTTTGAGTCAGAACTATTTTTGGGTCATGAAAACAAAAAGAGTCATGGAAAATTTATGCACAGGAAATAGAATAGAAATGTAAAAGTATAGCATAGTGAAGTTGAGAATTACTTCATAAAACTTTGGTTATAGTCTACACGTGGGCACAGGTGTGAAGATCCGTTCTGGATCACAATGTCAAATGTAATTCTGCCATAGGTCACAGTTGATGGAAAGTCACCATTGTAGCTGGAATCTAAAATGTCCACTTAATGTATTCTGCAACGAGTATGAGTCACCCCTCAACAAGAAGCTCCTTGCAAGTTCCATGACCCAGAGAGAGTCAATGCTGAGCATTGTGCTGAGATCTCCTGGCTTAGGTTGGAACAATTCTCCCTTGGCCTAGAATGAATCTCACAGATCTATGTGTGTTTTCCTTGCCATTTTTGCTAAATGTCCTTGGTAAAGGTGGGAGTCTCCAAAGAACACAGGTCAAGGTATGTCACCATTTCTTTAAAATAAGCACACTTTATTTAACTAGAAATAGTGTCTTGTAAATGACAAATTTAAGTAAATTTTGAGCTAGTTGAACTTTTGGGGGGGTAGGGTGGTTTACTGGGGATTGAACCCAGGGGCATATAACCATGGAGACACATTCTAGCCTTTTTAAAATGTTTTATTTAGAGACAGAGTTTCACTAAGTTGGTCAAGTACTCACTAAGTTACTGAGGCTGGCTTTGAACTCCCAATTCTCCTGCCTCAGTCTCCTGAGTTGCTGGGATTAGATGTGTGTGCTGCCATGCCCAGTGGCTGAACTATCTTTATCAAATATTTAACATTTTATCTGATAACAAATTTTGCTCTGATCTTTCATTTCAGTGACTTGCTAATTCATAGGTTTCTATATAGAAATGCTTTATAATTCTAGTGGAGTCTGAGTAGTTTGAGCATCTAAAAGGACCTCTTGTGCAAATGATGGTGGCAGCCCCTTGGGAGCTCTCATAAATTAATTTCCCTCTCCCAGCCTAAAAACAAGCATCTCTGCTTTCAATCTGTTGTCAACTGCCATATATTCCTTACAACCAGATTCCCACCTATGAATGGCTTCTCCTCTCCATGTAGAAACTCTGGAGCCACCACAATATCACAATATTTCCGAATCCCAGAGATTCCCTGTAGGAACATTTCTGCCCCTGCTCAATTTCTGGCACCCTTCAAAATATCTTTGAGTTAACAGATGGGGTTGGAATGGGTCAGCATTCCTTACTACCACCTTTGCAAGGACAATGATTTCAAAATCTTTACCCCCAGATCTGTAAATGACAACTACACACAAGATGTCCTCCATTTTGAAGCTCCTTAAACTTCTTAAATTGTCATTGTTTTGCTTTCTTGCTCTACTCTACTATCTTCCTTATATTACTATTTCTAAGTCTCTTAAACTGAATCAGTCTAAATCTGTTTTTTTTTTTTTTTTTTCTAGGACAGCCGTTTTCTCCTACTGACTTCCCTGTGTCATTAGGATCCTGTTAGAGTCTGTAAACAAGTCAGGATGGCGCCTGGCAAANGTACACAAGTTGCTCGTCACCCCCCGGTTATTTTGCTGCAGCCGGACTGGGGCAGGATTCCCTGTTTTCCCAGATATCAAGACTCAAAACTTCAAGGTCATCTTGGTTTCTTGTTCTTTACCTTCTCCTTCTGTTCCATCATCAAAGTTCGATTGTTTGACCAAGTCTAAATCAGCCTTTGTGGGCTCAAAACCTGCTCCATAGTTTCATTCTGTCCAAGAAGGCATCATGAGAATGTTCCTGGATTGACTAATTACTGGATAAGAAATAAAAGGAAAATGACCATCAGGAAAGGAGAAGTTTTCTCTTTCTATCTTAAAATAAACCTGAAACGTAAGAAGAGCTTATTAGGAAGAACAATAGCATTATAATTTTTGCTTATTTTGGAAATTAAAATAATCCTCTTTCTCACTATCCTAATCATTAAACACCCACTCCAACATTTGAAAAAATATATCGTTTGTGTGTGACCGCATCTTCTTTCATTTCCCAAGCAAGTTCTTTCTATAGTCCTGAATGTATGGGGGTACCAGTTGAAACTAAGACAGAGCTCATAATTTCCTTTCTACTTTGTTTTTCCAGTTCTTTTTAATGTAAGCCACTTTCACCTTCCTCTTCTGCAACTGGAAAACCAACAAATACATTTTATGCAATGGGGAAAAAAAGGTTTCAGCTTCTATATCAGCTGAGACTGATAGTTCCTACTCAGAGTGCTGCATTGGGAAGGATTGAGGGTCATGACCAGATTCTGCCAGGAAGTGCTCTCCAGTCTACTCTTGAGGTCCTCTCTGGGATGGGGCAGGGGCAGGGAAGGCTTCTGTGCCATCCTGAGTTGAAGCAAGAATCAAGGCCAATCCTAAAGCAGACAGAAGAGCTTAGCATCTACAAGGCATCATTTGGATAATGTCACTAAGGCTCTTGGCACAAAAAGTAGCTTTTTTTTGTTTGGCATTGGGTTACAGCACTGAAATTCCAGAATTAATAACTGAGGAAGACTTCTTGAGGACTTCCACTATTAAAAAAAGTTTTTGAAGACTTTCACTTTTTTTTTCAAATGTAAAAATGTTTTTATTAGTGCCTTGTAGTTCTACATAATAACTGGACATAATCATAAACACTGCATCCCTTACTCTAAGAAACAACACCAGCTCAAGCCTTTATCAGCAGATGTCTATGGAGGAACTAGTCTATCCAATTTCTTTTCAGTCTTGCATGCAGATTAAAGAAATGGTGTTTGTGAGGAAATATGGGATCCAGTTGGCCCTTTTTGTCTTGCCCACAGATTGGGATGACTAAATGAGGACCAGAAAGGTGGAACTGTGCGTAGGCACAAGACAACAGAAACAGACATTAGGTGGCAACAGGGGTATTTTCTTGTTTCCTTAAAACATAGTATCCCCGCAAAGAATAACCATTTGCACCCCCCAAAAGCCCTTAAGAATAACCAAAAAAATTCGAAAAAATTAGTAAAACTAAACAAATAAACATGAAAGAGAAAAAATAAAAAACTTGGCAAGACTCACCCCTAATATTCTTTACAGAATCCAACAGTTTCTTGTCCTTCACAGCTTTGTGAGGCAGCAGCAGACATTCTAAACAGCTTAGCATCTGCCAAAAGGAAACAGGTAGTTAGGTCCTTTAGACTGTGGTGGTGACACCAACAACAGAGATAAACATCATGGCAACCATTGCTGTGTGTGGCCTGTCTTGGCTCAGGTCTGCAGTGAACATGGAGGAGAACCTCATTTGATCTTCACCCAATCAGGCGTTCCCTCTCTTCCTATTCCTGGTGTGCACATTTTAGTGCTCTGCTTAGAACCACACAGTGAGCAGTAGGCAGACCCAGAATTGGAACTCCTGTCTGTCTTAAGCCAAAGCCCATCCCCAGCTCCCTTCCTTCCTGTGTCTTCCTCCAGCTCCTGCTGGATCTGAGGTAAGGGATCCCATCAGCTCTGGGGCACAGACAAGTTGATCTATACACACAGAAGATACGAATGAAAGACAGTCGAAAATCCATAGCCTGAACAGTGATTTCTGTATTGTTTACACTTAAACGAGATCCTCTGGACTAAAATTGTCTCATTTTGCACTTTATGTGGATGTGTAAGTTCTTCCAAAATCGGCAGGCCCTGGGACATCTGCATAGTAATATTAATCCTGAATCTCTTGGTGGGACAAAAATTCTGTAATCTGATACAAGTTCTCCTTGGCACAGGACATTAAGGACAAACCAAAGGGAATGTTTTCTAGTCTGTGTACCTTATATAAACAGATGTTTAAAACTTTACTTTGCCTACATCCACCAAGCATAGAAATGAGACTTAATTAAGCTGAAATTCCATGGAAAGCCTTCCAAAGCTCCTAGTTTACTCATCCAGTATAAACACTATAAATGAATAAAATACAGTATGATAAACAATTTAAATATAGGGTCATGTTTCCTTAATTTCAAGTGATTCAGAATTATGTACTGAGTGATCAAAAATGATTGAAGTTTTATTGTTCTAATTGTAAGCTCAATTAATATAGAAAAGTATATAGTATAAAAATAGCCATGTATCCTTGTTCTGGAATTAAAACCACTGGAATTAATACTAAAATTTACTTCTAAAATTGATTTTAATAGAGGAAAAGTAAAACATTACAGAGAAAGCTGAAGTATCTTGGTTTCTCTCCCTAATCTCATCCCTCTTTCCTCTCCTTCTCCAGAAACAACTTTCTCTGAAACTTAGTGTATATCCTCCCAATCCATGTTTTTATATTTGACTGGTTATCCAGAAACCAAATATTATGCTACTATCTGGGATTTAAAATTTTATAAAAATGGTCTATTTTTGTTGTATTGTTATTTGTGTATGTTTGTTTTACTAAATGTGGTATTGTCCAACTTAATACTTATATATTTATTTTTGTTGACTACTATATAATATTCCATTTAATGACTCTATCAGAATTTATCCACTTCTTTATCAAAGAGATTTAATGCTCTCCATGTCTCCCTTTCCTTTCATAAGCATGACTTCTTTTTTACATGCACATGTCATTTCTTAGGATATATACCTAGGAGTAAAATTGCTGGGTTGTAGGTATTTGCATCTGCAACCTTACTATATAATTACCAAATTGCTCTCCAAAGTGATTTTAAAATTTCCACTCCCACCATCAGTATACTGGAGTTCCTGTTTCTAATAGACTTGCAAATACCTCGAATTGTCTCACTTTTGCATTTAGGAGCTCTAATTTTAATTTCTGGTTTTGTTAGCCTTTAGGTTGTATATAGGGTATATCACGAGGGTCTTGGAATGCATTTTTATCATTATTAATAAAGACCATACCTAAGTGGCACTGATTACTTAATTTTTAAAGTCAGACTCATAGTAGATCCATATTGAATGTATTTGGTTATGAGACACATAACAGAACAAAGCATGTATTTCTTTTTGTAGATAATTATTGAACCAAACAATCACTAGGCAATATGCACAGACTTGGAAAAGCCTAATTGTTGTTTTACATTATTTTCCTTTGTTTGCTACATTAACTACTTTTTTTAAAAAATCAATGTGTGGCATCATGCTGACATTGACTGATTTTCTTTTATTTGTATTTAGAAATTTTTTCTTAGTACAGAGGCATAGCAATTGTTTCCTCTAATAACCCCTGAGGGACTGGATGAATGCTACAGCAGTTACTACACATAGTCTTGCAAAAGTTTTTGATGTAATGCTAAAAATGTCAAGCCAAAGAAAGAAAATAAGGGTGAAAGAATGAGGTAGGAAAAGGGTATGATAGACTTCCTCTCTTTAAATGTAGCTTTTGAAATCAATATTTTCCATTATATTTGGTTGTGATGATGAAATACATGGTAACATCTAAATTGATAACATCTGAGTGACTGATCCATAAAAATGTACTTCTGTGGTTTGATATCGATTATGCTTTTACTTCTCCTTTAGACATATGAATGAGTCTGAGTTCATAAAAAAAGAGGAAAAAAAACACAACTGCATAGGATTTACAGGTGTCATTCAAAAGACAAATGCAATACTTAGAAGGTTAAGAGAGAAAAATGAAATATGGTTGTTTTCCTCCTTCCTTTTGCCTTGATGTGGATTCGTGAATGATGGAAAGCCCCCAAACCCATGAGTTCATGTACAACAGGTTTTTAGAGATTCAGGGAACATCCAATCTACAGATTTCATTTTATAGTTGGAAAATTGGATCATTAGGTAGTTTAGTCCAGGCATTCTTCCCCTCCATTACTCTGTCTTTTGTCTTCTTCATGAAAGGGAGAAGTCGCTTCCTTCATGACAAGGCATCTGAACTTGGTTGGCTTCAGTTACCTGGTCTTTGGGACTTCACGCACAAGCCCACCACATCCACACTTCATTACATTTCCTTCTGAAGCAGTATTAGGAAAAGTACAGGAAACAGCACAGCAAAGTGATCCTGGAAGAAGTGGTGAGTTCTATCTTGAAAATCTACAGGGATTTTTCCCTTCATTTCATGATACAGCTGTGTTTACTTTAGTTTAAAGACACCCAATCTCTGGGTAAAACTGGTGCTCCAGCAGGATATGTCATCTTGGTTCTATGCTTTTTTTTTAACAAATATTTATTGATAACTCTTTATCTTGTGAGAAAACAACAGAAGTCCCTGCTTCTCTTGGCCTTGATGGTATAATCACAAAGCACATAGTTACAAATAATTATTCAGACACGGGAGGTGTTATGGTGTGCCTAGAAATGAGAACTAAAGCAGCCCAGAGGATTAGGAAGACTAGCTTTCTTTTAGCAAAAAATTGAGTAGGAGTGTGACTTCGAATATTGCCTAGCTTATATTCATTAAAGTAAGAGAATCACAAAATGTTTTTTTTTTTTTTTTTTTTTTTTGCTAAAAGATGAGTCATGATGTTTTTGTAATGCACTGAATGGTTTTTCTGCATACAATTTTAATAGAAATCAAAGGCATCTTGTTTCAGTTATTTGTTGTTATGGACTTTGAGAGCCTTTTCCTCCTGTTTTCCTATGCATCACCTAGGGTATGGTGTCAGCTTGTCAGTCTTACTGTGTGCACATGTTGAGGATGGACCCTGGATTCTGATATGGGCAGGGAAATAACACAGAAGAAAGAATGTTAGAGATGCCCTTGAAAATTTGAACTTGGTTGATTAAGCAATAAACTCAAATGTCTGGCTCTAAACATCTAAGGCTCTTTAAAATACACACTCTGTACTATCCCTTTTTTCACTCTCTACAAAATGGGGATGGCACAATGGAGTCAGTTAATTTTCTAAAGTACAAATTTCAGTTGGCCCTTTTGTCTTGCCCTATTATTTAGTAATGGTAAAGATTGTTTGCTTGCTAAAAGGTCCTAGATTTTCATTAAGAAAATGAGTGAAGAACTATGAATAAACATGGATGACAATGATCAGATTATGTGTTGGGTTTTCACACAGAACCAGATGTCTATTGATGCATACAAATAGGTAATTTATTTCATTTACAGATCTGAAAGTCAAATAAAGAATTAATATTTGTTATTAGAGTGCATTTACCCAAGTGTTCTAATTTAATACATTGTTTATATAAATGCAAAGTGAAGTTAGGGACTAATTATTTTTAGTCAGTTGGGGATAAATATGAAAGCTTCTTCAGAATTTGTAGCTTGCAATTTACCTATTAAGTATGGAACCCCAATTTTCATATGTGGAAATTCTAATCCCCAATTGATGATGTTTGAAGGTAGGCCTTTGGGAAGTAAATAGATGAGGTCAAGAGGATGGGTCTCTGTGGTGGAATTAGTATTCATTTTTTTAATACTTTTATTTTATTTATTTTTATGTGGTGCTGAGGATAGAATTCAGTGCCTCACACGTGCTAGGTGAGCACTCTACGGCTGAGCCACAACCCCAGCCTCAGAATCAGTATTCTTATAGAAGGGGAAGAAACCTCTCTTTCTACCTCATGAGGACACAGAGAGAAGGCAGCCTTTTACAATAGGAAAAGAGCCTTCACCATGAAACGGATCTGCAAACACCTTGGTCTTCGACTTCCGTCTCCAGAATTGTGAGAGACAGGTGTCTGCTATTGAAGTCATCCAGTTTATGGCATTTAGTAGTAGTAGCCCGAATTGGCTAAGATATTAGATGTTTATGCCTTCTTTCCTTTAAAAAGTTATACTTAAAATTAACTGTATTTAGTAAATATTTACATTTGTGTATAGAATGACTTGGATTTCTGAGATACTTTTTCCCATACATCTAGAGAAATCAGCATTTTATCATTTTTGATAGGATTATTCCAGGCTTATTTTCAAACTTATGGATTGACTAACCATTGAAAATGGCAGGTTCCTGTTCCCACTACATAGTGTTTCTTGATTTGCATAACAACATATTTCAACTTTTTGCACAGTTGGTAAATACCTAGTATATTGCATAAGATTTTGGCTAGCTACCAATGAGGGAAGATTGTTAAACCACGTTCTTCAACAATGAATAATACACAGTCATATTGCAGTGTTCATTATGAATTTGTATTGAGTCTGATAAATATATAAAGGCCAAAATTCCTTATAAATGATTTTTAAAAAATATTTCCCTGAAATCCCTAAAGGCAAGAAATAATGGTAGGAGAAAATCTGTTGTACATAGATAGAAAAAAATTTGCATATAAAGTCTTCTATATTAATAAAGATAAAAATTAGAATATCTCAATGATTTCAAATAAACAATCACTGTAGCTTTAAATTAGTTCTTCATAATGTTTTAATAATAACAATAAGGCTTGTGAAGAATGATAAAAGAAGGGGTTTTAAAATGCATGTTTACTGTTTTGTTTCTAAGCAAAACTATGGTCCCCATAATGCCACATCTAGATATGGCTTCCACCAAAGGACATGAAAATTCATTGTTTAGACATCCAAATAATAAAAAAAAAATTTGCCTAGTCTGAATACTATTTGTTGAAGGTTTTGTGAGTTTGTCATAATTCTTAGTTATAGACAATAAAATCTACTGTAACTGATTCAACAAAAATAAGACATTTTAAGCATTCTTTGGTTCTCAGAAAATTAGGATAGTTGGAAAAACAGACTCCAAGTTGAGTGATCCAGAACACCTCTCAGAACAATAGCTCACAACTGCTCTAATAAGGAGCTGCTGCCATTAGAATCCCATTGTGTTCCTCCTTCCCATCAGAGGGTCCCCACCCTCTTCATCTCTGCCAGTGTCAACCAAAAGGATGTCCTGCACCTAGCCACTTCCCTGGTAGTTCTTTTCTGATCATAGTTTCATGTAAGTGCTTCTAACTGTTGTTTTTCTACTTGCTGAAGAAACCTGGAAATGTAGCTATTTTGAAGTCTACTTTGAAAAGAACACAGTCACATGTGTTGAATTATCAAAACATAGAAAAGTTCTTCAAAATTTCTAGCGAGTCCCAAATGACTAATGATGATTTTAAATTCATATTTACTATGATTAGCTCTTTCACTTTTGCAAATCTGTTCTGCAAAATGATTACATATGTCCCCCCAAATATGTGAATGAAGATGTTTGCAACATTATAAATAATCAACACCAAGGGCTTACCGGATGCCAAGCATAGCTGTCAGTATTGCAATACTAGAACCTGCAGCAAGGAACACAGCTTTGCTTGCACTTTGATTTTAGCCTAATGAGATCCATTTAAGGCTTCTGACCTCTAAAACTGTAAGATTGTAAATTTATGTTGTTTTAGCCACTACATTTGTGTTAATTTGTTAAAGCAGCAATGGGAAGCTAATACACATGAATTTCTGATGGAAATCCTTTGTCTTCTTCCTTCTCTACACTCACTGTCTGTCATTTTTTAAAAAATCATGGTTTTAAGGCAGAGTCATCTTTAAGCCAAAGATACGCAAATTTGAACTTTTTGCTAAAACACTCTTGAACTCCAGAGCATATCCAATTGACTGCTACTCCTAATCTCCATTTGGAGTTACATTAGTCATCTTTACATTACTATAATGAAATACTTGGGGCAGCTACATTAATAAGAGAGGTTTCTTAGTTTTAGAGGCTGTAAGTCCAAACAGCATGGCACAGGCCCGGTGGTGAAGGCCAGCCCTTCCTTGGCTGTATTACATCATGTTGCTAGTAGCAATGGTGGGCAAGTGTGGAAGAAAACAAGTGATAACATCTAGAACAGGAGCGGTGAGAGATGGGGTGGAGCAGTCTCTGGATTTATTACAGTCTCCTTGGGAAAACTATGAAGGAGTCACCCCCAAACCACCTCGCACTCTTGTGACATAAGGACCTCCCTCCAGGTCCCACCTCTCAAAGGTGCCAGCACCTCCTAACACTACCACCCTGTGGACAAAGGCTTCAATCATAATGTGCCCATGGGGCATACCAAACCAAACTCAAATCATATCAAGAGTCCAAAGATATCTCAGACTTGAGCTATTCCCAACCTAAACCTAAACTGCTAAAGTGTCACCAGTCTGCTCCTCACAATCTCGACTCATATTTTTCCTCTATAACTATTATTCCATGTCAATTGAAGTTCTGGTATTTTAGGACAAAACTGTGGATTTATCTTTGACATTAATATTTTTTCTTCTCCCATAATCCATATTTTTTCCATCACCAGACTACATTGATAGTATTTCCAAACTGCCCTGGAAATCCAAGTATTTTTAATGATCTTTGGTGATCTTAGCCAGATCATCATCAATTCCATTACTAGATGAATGCAATAGCCTTCTCATCCCTGAGTCCCTCTGAGCCCTCACAGTGTCTTCTCAATTCAGAAGCCAGAATCATCCAATAAAGGATGACTTTAAAGTTCTGCACCCCAACCATTTCCTGTGTTCAGAAGGCACCTTTTCAATTATCTCTTCCCCTGGTGTTCTTAATCCCCTATGCCTACTCAACATTGCCTACTTATTATGATATTTATTGTTTATCTCTCCCCACCAGAATGTGGGCTCCATGGGAAAAGGGGTATTTCCATTGGGTGTGTTGATGTATCCTGTGTTCCTATTACAGAGCTTCTAAAGTGTGAAATACAGAATTGTCAACCTTGTTGAACAGGACCACAGGGAACTCTATGAGGAACAGATTTAAGCATCTGCAAGATATGTTTATCACATCATGGTGGCATCAGAATAAAATTCATATTAACTGGCATTATTGAATCTTAGAATTGCATTGTCTGAACAAATCATTTCTCTTTAATTTGTGACTTTGGGATCATGAAGTCTTCATTTTTTTGTACTAGATATTCTTTCCTGCTGAAAGGTCAACTTACTTTTGATGATTTAATGAAGCATGCTAATGTGTGGCCCACACAGAGCTCTCTCTGGAATTGTCAGTACATTTTGTTACCTGGACCCTTCCTGAATCTAAGTTTTGGGTACAGGGAAATACTTTTCACTGTATTTTGTTTTTACATTTATTTTGAAAACCTGCAGTGGTCTACAGTATTACGTTGTTTGTACCTTTACCCATAGAAAGGGTCCCAATATCAAAAGAACTGTTGATCATACAATGTTGCTAGGCTTATGCCAAAAGTTGAAGAGAACTGTTCAATTGAGGAGAACTTCCCAGAAAACAGCTTCATGAATCCTTGGAGTTCCGTCATAGTGTGTCCCAAATATGTAAATGAATTGGCATTTCAATCAATAGAGTAACCAAATTGTTAAAATTGCTGGGTGACTTCTCTAAATAGCTTGATTTTCTCAGATTGACAACATGAAAACAAAACGTACACTCACCAAACCAAACTTAATCATAGCAAGAGTCCAAAGACTCACCTAAGCTCCATTGAGTCAAAACCCTGGATTTATCCCAGGATGTTTTACAATGTTGCAATTACAGGATGACAAGAATCCTCTTCAGAAAGGGCAATTGTACCTTGCCAACTTGCAGTTGAGCTCTGCAGAACCACTACTGTGCCAACTGTTCATCATGGTCTATCTTGCTTCAGCATTGTACTTGTTCCCTTGTTTTCTTTTTTTCTTTTTATCTTTCAAATCTGAGTTCAAGAGCTAACTCCCACGACTATCACCCTCTTGGGTCCATGGCTTCCTCACCATCCTAAGTGGTAATGTTGTAATCACTTGTTTTCCTGCTGTTCTCTATTTAGCCATATCTTACTTCTCTGTTCCTGTTTCTAGCATGGTGTATGGCACATAGTTCTAAGTGGGTGTTTTTCTTTGGTTGATGGATGGATGGGTGGATGGATGGAAGGAAGGAAGGAGGTGAATGTTGTTGGAACTTGGGCCCTCAGCAGGTAAAGACTTATTTACTGGTGACTTTGAAATGAGGTCAGAAAGAACTACTTTGATCCCTGTACAATATTATAACAATATTTTTCTCTTTCCAGGCTCACCCTAAAATGAGAAATGAGAGAAAAATTAGACTGAAATCTTCATTCAAATAAGAAGTCATTTTATACACGGAGTAACTAAAGTTGGAAGAAATTATGAAGTTCTTATAGTCAAACTATTTACTACTGAATTACTAGCAAAAAGAGGATAAGACAAGTTTGGGCCTCTCATTCTGTGCAGATCATTCTGTCTTGGATAGGTTGCATTTTTGGAAAAATGTACGCCTAATATGGGAATTAAATAAGCCCCACTAACAACCCCCCACCATGAGTATCAGACACTACACCTACATTGCCCTGTTTTACCTACTCCATTAGTTGGCCTATAGGATATGATGTTCAGAGATGCAAAGCAACATGCCCTAGTTTACACGGTTACCAAGTTGTAGACTTAGAATCTGACCTCCAGTCTTTGTTTGGTTTTTTTAATTTTTTTAAGTTGCAGATGGACACAATATCTTTATTTTATTTATTTATATGTGGTGCTGAGGATCAAACCCAGAGCCTCACAGGCGAGCACTCTGCCACTGAGCCACAACCCCAGCCCTGACCTCCAGTTTTATTATTCCAAGCTAGCAGCCCTTCATAATAACATGTACTTCCAATAGATAGAAAATCACCAAAATCTTGATGCAAGAGAGCCTAGCTTGAATCCCCAGTAATAAAATAGAAGTTTTCTACTAGACATAAGAGAGGTATGCTTATAATCTTCTAGAAGAGGTCAGGTTATGGTGAATGCAAAGACCATTGATTAATTCAGCTAATGACACATCTAACTTACCCACTAAGAAAGATCTTTCTTCTTTTTTTTTCCCTGAGTGAACCAGCAATGAGAAAGGTTTTCATTTCTATATAAAAATATAATGGATTGATTTTTAACAATTACCTATTCTATTTGGGACAGTAAAAGGCATAGGAGACTCCACAGAATAAAGGAGATTCAGGAAAATGTAAAACTTGACAGTTACCTAGAGATTAAATTTTAATATAAGGTGATGGACATTCATTTTTATTTGTTTTTTGAAATGATTCACATTTCTCAAACATGCCCTCTGCTCTCTATGAAGCACTTGCTAGCATTTTCCATCTGCCTGTCCTTGTGCCCATGTATGATGTTATAATATGAATATGAATTTTCTGACTTTAAAGAACAAGTTTCAATGTCAAAACTATTTTCTACAAACACATTCAAATGTTGTTTCTTTGTGGTGTTAGCATTTTGTGAATGTGTACAATCTCTTCAAACATGAATGTAATATTCTCATTCCAGAAATGAATTCTCAAAAAGTTTCTAACTTCTTTAGGTGAGAAATCAATTCTTGAATGAGTCTGATAAGTGCCTTTTACTTCAGGACTGTATATACTAATTTCTAGGGGTTGTTACCCACAGCCTAGAAAGACTTTTTGATTTGGGGTGAGATGGGGATCTCTCTCAGTTAACAAGAAAATTAAGTCCTTTTCTCTTTGCAACCTCATCAGCACTTCTTGTGAACAGATTAAAAAGAGCCATCTAGGAAGAATAATCATGCACGTTTCACTCATTGAGCCCCTGCTGTGGGTCTGGTACTGGGTGCATGATGGCTAGTGTCTCATTCAGTCAGACCAACAATCTAGGAAGTAAATATCTCTGTTTTATGGGTGAAAAACAGAGGGTATGTTCATTTACATAAGGTTTCACAGATTGTGCAGAGTAGTAGCCCCTGGGTTTGAACCCTTCTTTTAACCTTGACACTTTACCTTGGAGTGGGCAGCTAAACAAACAACTGTGAACAAATGGTCCTTTTAGATCATTGGCAAAAAAAGATACCCTTTTACACCTTCTATAATTCCCATTTAGAAAGGGAGCAGAGGTTGTATGAAGTGTACAGGGGACTGTTTTTCATACTTTGGCTGGAGGAAAAACCATTAGCCTCTGCACTTATCTCTTCAGCAAGTGAGATCTGCTTCTCTAGGGGAAGCCAGCTTTTAAGGAACCAGATGTTAAAAGAAATCAACTCTCAAAAGGCAATCAATTCATATGGGCTGGACATGGAGCAATGGACCATTTCCCCTGGGTGTCCTGGAAGTAATTATTTTCTACCTGTCTGTAAACTTGATTTCTCTGGGATAACCTGGCTTGATTGACTACAATGATGAATTCAGTCCCTAGTCCCTTGTCCCATTGTTCACTAATCCATTGTTCTCTCTATCCATCTACTCATCCAGCATTCATTGAATACATAACATGTGTTGGGCCTTGTATTGGGTCCTTAAGAGCAAAGAAACAAAATCCCTTGGATTCTGCTCACCAGAAGCTTACAGTTAAGTAAGGGCATCCATTATTAATCAAGGAATCTCACTGATAAACATACTAGCAAATTGTGAATCAGAGCTCTGGAGGAAAGAACAAGAGTGACAGGACATTGTGCAGAAACAAAAGTAGGTCTAGACTGGAGGCAAGGAGCAGTGTTTTTCTTCTCTAATTTTTCCTTTTACCACTTCATCAAAACATTTTGGAATTATAAGAGCAGATAACAATAACAAAAGTAAAAACCAATGCTTATTGGAGTTTTAATAGATTCTTCCCAGCTATGGTGCCAAGTATTCTGCATGAATTTTCTTCTTGAATCTGTACAACAACTTAATAACATAGGAACTCTCAAGACAGTCTCAGTGTTGGATTCAGAAGCCTGGAATTGTAGCTAATGGAAACCGACACATGCAAATTTACATTGCCCAGCTCAAGCAGCCTTTAAAGGGTTTGACCAGCTACTGCAGGAGTACCAAGCAATGGTTGGCTGTCTGTGTTAATTATGCATGTGGAAAGGGCTTTCTGTAGCCATTAGGAACATCCACCCACAGACCTTTCTCTTTTTGATGTCAGGGGCAGGCTCTATCCTACTCAGAGTGAGTGTGCAGCCTGTACATAGGTATAATCATAATTCTCAGCATTGGTACAGAACAGGTTGTTTCTAAATGACTTAGTATTCAATGGTAAGGTCACTTCCAGGGACTTCCTCTCCTGGGCGGCATGATTTGCTGCCTCCCCATTATTAGTCAGGCCTCTTGATTCAAAGATTAAAAAAAAAATCAACTCAGACAAGCAAGGGGAAAAAGGGAATTGATTGGCTTATGTAACTGAAAAGCTCAGAGGTAGTCAGGCTCCAGCCTCATTCTCCATGATGTTTCCCTCGCTGTGCTCCAGCTGAATTGAACCCAGCTCTTTCAATTTACTTGCATATGCTTGCCAACCTTCAAGGATTCTGCTTATGCTACATATGCCTCTATTCTTGGACTGGCTGTGTTAGTCAGCTTTTTTGCTGCTGTGACCAAAAGACCTGACAAGAACAATTTCAGAGGAGGAAAAGTTTATTTGGTGCTCACAGTTTATTCTCAGTTCACAGATGGCTGACTCCATTGCTCTGTGCTAGCGGCGAGGCAGAACATCAGAGCAGAGGGCACACAGAGGAAAGAGCCCAGGACAAGACAACAAAAAAGCAGAGAGACTTAAGCTCAATGGGGACAAAATATAACCCCAAGGCATGTCCCCAGGGACCCACTTCCTATCTGCCTACAGTCCCCACCCAGTTAATTCATTCAAGTGAATTAATGCACTGATTAGGTTAAGGCTTTTATAACCAAATCATTTCCCCTCTAAACTTTCTTGCATTGTCTAACAGATGAGCTTTTGGGGGACAACTCAACTCTAAACAATAATACTGATCGAGTCTTATTATCAGACACTCTATAGAATGGCTAGTCTCTAAAGATGATTTCCAATGAACCACACCTCTAGACAAACATACTCTTGGGTTGTCTTCTCCCATGCTGAATCTAGGATGACTTTGGGACTCACTTTTCCCAACAGGAAGCAGCAATAGTGGCTTCATTTCAGAGGTGCCTAGGCCTTAGGAAGGCATGGCAGCTACCACTTTTATACTTTAGGGAGACCTTTACTATCTAGTTACCTTGTTGGAGAAACTGCATGGTGAAGATGGAGTACCCCTAGAACCACAGGGAAGAAGAAAGAGGATGAGCAGCCCCAACTTTTTCTGCTGAGTCTAAGCATTCCCGTCATCACCAGCAAGATACCAGATGTATGAATGAGTCATCTTGAATTTTCCAGTCCGTTTGAGCCCTTAGATGACTATAATGCAAGTAAATGGCACACAGAGCAGAGGGATCTTCAATGAATTCCAACCAACCTGAAGAATTTTGAAAACTAATAATTTGTTGCAATTTTAGGCTATTAACTTTTGGGGGTCAGATTGTTGCATAGTAATGATTATCAAAAATCATATTTATCTGTCAGGGCCTGTGCTAGTTCTGGTTTTATAATTATTAATACAGTAGACATGCTCTACAGCCCTCCAATCTACTCATCCTTCCAGCTTCTTCCTGCTCAGGGAGATTTCCTGATCCTACTTATTAAAAATTTTCCTTCTAATAAACCATAATAACACTCTACTTTACCTTCATAGCCATTTTCATACACAAAAATAATCAATTTAGTTATTTGGTATCTGTTTTCCCTGGTGCAATGTAAGCCCCCTGAAGGCAGGGTCCATGCCCAGCCAGCTCAACTGTGGCCTCCCGCATTATACATTCCCTGGGACATGATAGACACTCAGAAGTATTTGCTGACTGATTGATGGCTTTCTCCCTCCAGTTTGCTATTTTTATGTTGGAAAAGATGTTGGGACGAGATATTCTTCACTTTCCATGTGACATTTAAAAGAAGACAAGTCACTTCCAATAGGTTTAAAACTCTTAAGTCCTGAAGGAGCAGGCTGAACCTAAAATACACTTTCTTCTTATAACAAGAATCTTTCCCTTGTTTTCATTTGAAAATTTCATGCCTAGTACTGGACAATTTGTTTTTTAGAATTTCTTCTAGGACCTTCCCTCAACAGACACTAGCATGTTAGTATCTTATTTCTACCTCTGACATCTTTAATGGCCTAGCTGTTATGGAGTAGCATAAAAGAAGAGGAGGAGAGAAGTTTTTGTAGGTTTAGATAAATACAAAGATGGACTACTCAATTTTCAGAGAAAAACAGATCATGGTCCCAGGAGTCAGCTAGTCTGACATAAAACAAGGCTAGAGCTCTTGCTTTCAGACTGGGAGCTGGATTCCTCTCTGTCTTACATCAGCAAACTCCTCTGGGGTTGGAAGCACTTCCTCTTAGCTGGATCCAAACTAGTCATTTCTCTGACTCCAGTCTCCACTTTGATTGGACATTTAATGCAATTTTGCCAAAACAGTGATGGCAGTATGCTTAAGAAATAACCGTCTCAGCCAAGAACATTTACCCATGGTTTGGTTTTAATATGTGTGCTGATTTTAAAGTATTTTTCTTTACTAGATGATAGGTCATTAAATCTTCTTTTGTTTGCTAAAAGCAAAGGCCTATTTCTGTAGTCATTTCTTAACTGTGGAGGCAGCTAAGGAATTTACAAACTATGTGGCATAACCCAGTACCATGAAACAAGGAGAATAGAATGAACAACCTTTTACCTAATGGCGATATGAATGCTCTTGTGTGACATAATAAAAAAAAAAACACAAGGCAGAAATGCAAATATATGCACTGATTCTAATCAGCTTTGTCTTGTACTAGCTGTACTATCTTGGCCTCGTTGCTTCTTTTTGAACCTCAGTATCCTCATCTGCAAAATGGAGTCAATGGTTCCTATTTCATGAAGTTTTTACAAGAATAAAAAAAGAGCACACATTTATTCATTCATTATATATCCATCCGTCAGCAAATTTGTCAATTCTTTATCACATAATAGGTATTGTTCTAGTCACTAAATCCCTATCCTGGGCAGTGTGTATGTTTGTTTGTGTGTGTGTGTGTGTGTGTGTGTGTGTGTGTCTAAAGGAGAAGATAACCAATACACAAATAAATGAAGAAATGTCCGCAGGAAACAGATGGTGAGCCAAGCAGGGTAACTGATTGGGGAGCATTCCATGGAGGGACTGGTTAGAAAGGTGCTAGAGGATTAAAGGAAATCAGCAAGGAATAGACTTGTATCCTGGGCTTCACAATAGTGGAGAGCTTTGCCACTGTAGGCCTCAAGAGTTAGGGGACAGGAAGAGCTCCCAGAACCCAGTGAGAGAGACCTGCAGCTGGGAGATTGTGTTCTCACCGTTGTGACCCTGGGAGAAGAAACAGTGCTATCACCCACAGCAAAGTGGCAGGATGGCAGATGGGGAGTTAATACTACAACTCTGCCCTCTTTCCAGCCTCTGGTCTCCTTCAGTGCCCACCAGTGATGGAACTGAACTGGAATCCAGAGGGCCAGAATGCTAGAACGCCCATGTGGTGCAGTTCACGGCAGTGCTTTCATCACACAGAAAGGGTGCAGGGAAAAGTGGAGGGGGATCTGGAGGAGCAGAAGAACATCCAGCACAACAATAAATATGTAATATGTCTAATGACGAGAAGTGACATGGAGAAAACATAAAACAGAGAAAGGGAGATAAGGTAGTCTAGGAGCACATTCCTGGGAAGGTGGAATTTGATTGAAGGCCTATAGGAAGTGAGAGATTGAGTGATGTGTTAAGGGAAGAACTTTTCACATTGAGAGGACAGCTTGTGAAAAGGCCCTGAGGTAGGCACATGTTCAACATATTCAAGGAATTAAAAGGAGGTTCATATGGCTGGAGTAGAGGAAGGGCAGGGTGGAAGAAAATCTAATCCAAGAGCCATATCATGTATATGGCATTTTAGGCTTTGATGTGATTTTGATGAAAAAACATGGGAAGATTGTAAGCAAACAAATGAATAATCCAGTTTAAATTATAAATATAGAGGATACTTATATATGCTGAGAATGGATTGAAAAGGAGCAGGAGTGTATAGAGGAAGACCATTTGGAAAGTCATGGTAATGATCTAGGGGACAGATGATGGAACTTGGATCAGGTGGTAGTTAAGGAGGTGTGAGAAACAACAAATTCTATGTAGATTTTAAAGGGGAAGAAAGCAGGATCTTCTAATGATTTTTCAAATGAAGCATGACTGAACAACCTTCAGTCTTCTCTGGAAAATTCTTTTCCAGACTTTTAGAGTTGTCTTATTTGTTCAACCTAATTTTCCCTGTTCTTTGAACTTGTCATGCTGCCTTACTTGGGCAACCTACCCAATTCTTCACCTTTATGTTTAATTTTTTTCTTTATCTGGATGCCTTACTTTTGGCCCACAGAAAGTCTACTCAATTTGTGAGATCTACCCTGTGTCTTGCATAACCCATGGAAATTCCTCTGTCTATACCACTGGTCACTCAATCAACAAGAATAAAAGAAAGGTTCATAAATTCTAGATGGGTGTGATATTCCTTCTCCAAGAGTGAAGATTCTTGTTTGCTGGGCTGGGACCAAGTATTTCCTTCGGGAGTCACATGTCAAATATTGGCAAAGCAAAAAAACATAAGTAAAGGATCCCAAAAGGCTAAACTGCTTTATAAGATAAAGAGTGGAGACAGGTCGAGGAGATGGAAATAGTTTAGAGAGCATATATAAGAATGGGGAAATATTTGGGATTGGGGAGGGAAGATATATAATTCAGTAAAAAACCTGGATCAGTGATCATGTTTTGGGAGCAATTGAGATTGAGAGAAAAGGAAAACAAGATTTTTAAAGCGTGTTGCTGATGTTTTAGAATATACCTCATCTTTTTAAAAATTTGAGGTGTACTGAGTAAAGATTGAATTACATTCATTTATTGTTTTCTGCAGGTTAGCTGCCTTTTTAAATAAAAATGCCTAATTAGACTAATATTGAGTAGTCTTGATTTAATATCTTCAGGTAATCAGGGAGCATCTTAGGGAGAAGGTGTCATCACAGCAAAAATTGAAAGGAGGCAAGAGAAGTATCCACCCAGTGGGCAACTTGGGGAAGAGAAGTCTTGGTGGAGGGAAAGGCCTATACAAAGACTCTAAGGTGAGAGGCTCTGAAGTCAATTTTTGGTATTGTAACAGAACACCACAGACTGGATAATTTATAATGAACAGAAATTTACTCACCCATGGTTCTACAGGCTAGACAGCCCATGATTGAAAGGCTGGCATCTGGCAAGGGCCTTCTTTCTGCATCATCCCATGGCAGAGGTAGAAGGGCAAGGGGAGGCAAGAGAGATAGATTAACAGGGAGCCAAACAATTGTTCTTTTCCCTAAGGCAATGTCTCTTGTTAATGGACCTACTCCCAAAATAATGGCATTAGCCCATTCACGAAGTGGACCCCCACATGTCCTGAACACCTACCTTCTTCTGGGCCCATCTCCAACACCATGGCACTGGGGAATCAAGTTTGCAACAAAAAAAAACTTTGGGGGACACATGTGAACAAACAGGGACAATGTCTGAAAAATTGTAAGGATGGTAGAGAGTGAGGCAGTGCTTCTGAATGAGCAAGAAGTTATAGGTTTTAGAGATGTAATGAGGCCAGATCACATAAGGCTCTGTAGACCATTGTAAAAATTGTGGCTTTTAATACAAATTGGATGCCATCATGGTGTTGAGCAGAGAGGGGACACAGTCTGACTTAGGTTCTGGGATCATCACTCTGATGAATTGAGAACAGATGATGAAGGTAGAGATAAGGAGAAAATAGGAATTCCAGTTTAGAAACTTCTGCATGCACTCAGAAATCCAATTGATGACTGCTCAGACCTGTGTGGTAACAGTGGAGATAAAGAAGAGTGGTCAGTTCTTGGATAAATTATTGAAGGCAAATCCAACAACATTTTTGAAAAATTATTTTTGAAGTCTGAAGAAAGAACACAATCAAGGACAACTCCAAGGATTTTGGTCCTACTAGTTAGAAGGATGTATTTTCCACTAAGAGGAAGGCTATTGGTGGGATAGATTTTTGTGATAGGGGAGAGGACAGGGACGAGGGGGAACATTAGGAATCTACTTCTGAATATAATCCGTCTCAGATTTGAGAAGTCTGTTAGATCTCTTAATGCTATATATTAGGCATCTGAAAGCTGAACATATGACTGTGGGGTTTAGGAGAGAGGTCCAGATGGAGATATAAATAATTTGGGAGTCTTCTGCATGTAATTGGTATTTAAAGTGTGAATTTACCAAAGGTGTGAGTGTAGATACAGAAGGAAGAAAAAAAGACTAAAAGCTGAGCTCTTAAGCATTCTAATAATAAGAGGTCAGGTCAAAGATAAGAAAACAACATGCCATTATTTTCCTGGTTTCCCCTCAAAGAATTTGTCAGGACCTGAACATATGATAGGTGCCCCATAACTCTGTGCTGCTTGATTAGAATGGACGTAGTACAGTTGAGTTCTCCAGCAGGCAGGCAGCCAGGCCAGAGAGTCCAAATGGCCCGCTTCTCCTTTCTGCCTTTTATTGCCTTTTCTCTAGTCCTTTCTGGTTATACCTTATCAAAAAGCATATTCATTCCAGAGAAAAGTTAGGCTGGCACTAATTACACACTGCTCCTAAATAATATTTCTACCATTACGAATATCATTGGTTCCATTCTTCTTCCTATTGTCCCCATCGGTCTTGGTAAGTCTTGGGAGAAAAATCCAAAGTAGTTCTACGCACATAATGTACACTAAATCATTCAACTTATGTCCTCCACTGGAGGGAGAAAAACTAATATGAAAAAACTAAAGCAATAATTATAACTCTGATTTAATGAACATATGCCCAATATCATAAAAATTGTTTTCCATGCATTATCTTAATTAACTCTTTTCTTTACCAAATGAAATATTACCAAATGAAATATGGCCACCGAATCAACAAGAATAAAAGAAAGGTTCATAAATTGTAGATGGGTGTGATATTCCTTCTCCAAGAGTGAAGATTCTTGTTTGCAGGGCAATATTAGGACAGGATGGACTCCAGAATGTCCAAAGGAAAATGATCTCTATAATACAATAATAAATACTTACAGGTATGCTAGAGTTGTTTTATACCCATGATTTGTTTGTAGTGAGCCTGAGACACAACCAGGTCAGAAGATTCAGTTGGGAAGATACAAAACTCTTATGAGAATAGCAAGAGCAAGCTTTAAACTTTGCGAAATTATCTCACTATGGCAGGGGATTGGGAGCTTAATGTTGAGATGTTTGGCATTTTTATGATTTCATGAGGACTTGAAGATATGAAGCCAATATCTGCAACAAGGAGCCTACTACCTTGTCTCTCACCTTAAATAATATGTTCATAATTTTTTGGATTCCATTTTCAAAATGAAAGTTTACATTCTTTCAGCATTTTTGTTGGAGCTTGTCCATCAATCACATAACCATCTTCTTGTGATAATGATGCGATTTCAATTCCTGTTACTCTATGACACAATAGAAGTTCATAGTGCATAAGAATTTTGCCTGAGATCACCCAGGGAAGTCAAAGGTGAAGACAGGTTTGATTCAGTTATGCTGATTCCATAGCTTAAATTCTGAACCTCAGCTTTATATTTTTTCCTCTAAAAATGGGCAATGAGCTAAGAATGTGTTTGCAGATCCTGTGGAGTGCTCAGTTTCCATTAGTCAGTTACCAAAAGAACAGAAAAGTACAGGGAGCCATTTTTACTCTGAAGAAAGTGAGTTCACATAATAACACTCACACATGTCCCATGTAGATGAACACCAGATAGGATCATGGGTGAGGAATCTCCATAGTTTCTGTTGGGGAAACAAGACATAGGAGTTGTTATATTTGAGAGGGTTGGGTTCCACAGTCTTCAAACATAGTAAAGATGTAGGTAGAGAGGGATGTGCCTTTCTTCTTTGCAGAAGGAAGAATATATGCAGAGGCAGGAAGAAGGTGTAGTGTAGTCAAAGAAAACAAATGATTCCCTGTTTATAGGCTATCCTCAAAGAGACAGACATCTGGTTAGCATGTTCAACCCTTTCTTCAGGTGAGGGTACTGATGTAAATAGTAGAGCAATTGCATACAGAGCTGAGAGTTAGATTGGGACCATACACCCCCAAATCTTAACCACGTCTTGGGCTTTATCAGGCAAGCGATAGAACATTGTTTAGGGACTAAATATATGAATACTATCATCAGTATGATCCTGTAATAATAACCTATCATATTGGAGAGAGATGACCAGAAAGATCAATGAGGAAGCTGTTATAGTAGTCCATATGGGGTTATATACTGTTGAGAAAAGAATTTGCATTGTAGATAGTTGGAAAATGACAGTTGAGGGAAGGAAACACCTTTCTGTCTATAAATATGAATGTTCCAAACTGAACACATGCTAAGAAAATTATCTGATATTCTAGAGCATCATGTTATTCAATTTGAAAGCTATAAAATTATATAATATGTATTTTTCTCTACACCAGATACAAGAGTAGACTCCAGTCCCTTTTCTTACATTTTAGAATGAATTAAAACACATCCCTGGTCCTCAAGGCTGCCTCTGTGAAATCTTACCCTACAGCGCTTAGTGTTCCCTCTCAGGCTTAACACTCTTACAGTACAATCAGCATCAATGTCTGCATGCTGTTTACACTAATTGGCGACTGCTTCCAACATGAATCAATATTCAGAATGCCCCTGTATTGTTTGTACCACAAATTGAAATTAGCATGTTGCTGGAGATCAATTTTATTTACAAAGTGCTGAAGTTAGGTTCCCTTCATTTAATATGTGGCAGAAAATTCACAGACTATAAGGACTTATGAACTAAAACACTCTTATCATATAGCTTTAGGGTCAAATTATTTAAGAACATTTATTGTATTTTCTTGGGAAAGAAAGCAAGAAGGGAGAAAAAGGAAAATTGTACTTACTTGAAAAAGAACAGAAGAAAATGTAAATAAGGACTGATGTTTTAAAACTCTCTTTCAGCTTTATTATTTCCCATAAGCAACTTTATATAGGCTAATTTCAAGCAGCTATCTTCCTTCCTATAGTGTGGGGATGGTGCCTTTGTAACATAGCAGCATATATTTAGAAATCAGACAGGATTCTGCTATAGGGAGAGACCAAATGTGGCCTCTTAAAGAGCATTTTTTTTTCTTTAACTGATGAGAAAGACAGCAAAGATTGATCACTTTGGAACAGAGATCTGGATGTTTGGTTCATGGTAAATAAACTAGTTCAAGCTTGAGGATTTGTAGCAAGTATATAAAAATCATATGGTTAACATTTGTTGAGGGATCATATGTAGGAGAAAATTCTGATTTGTTCTGCCTTATAAAGAATTTCTTCTAAGCAGAATATTTTATTTTGCATTAATGCTAGCATTCATAGCTATATTTACTTTATTGACAAATAAGATCAAACCATTGGATATGCACATATTATTCCTAAATGTGCTGATTTAGGGCAATAATTCAGTGAATATTCAATGTTCATTCAAAACAGATTTAATTCCATATAGAAGTTAAGATAAATTCACATTTCAAGGCTTTTCTTTATCCCTTAGGCATATGTGACTACAATATATAATATAGTCCTTCTACTGAATCTACACCTTTTGAAGTATGTCTATGTAAAAATTTATAAAATTATTTGTTTGTAAGTTTTAAGCTGGAAGCCTGGGAATTATCTCTAGCTCCTCAGCCCTAATATACACTAGGTCACTGAGACTTATCTATTTTAGTTTAGTAGTGAATGATCATGATTGTCTACTCAGTTACTCTTTCTGTCCTTCCTTCTTTCTTATCAAGAAAGTTCCATTTTTGTTCAAGTACTGAGTTACTATACTTCAGAAGAGACTGGAGGAATCTTGATTATAGTCTAAGCCAATAATACTTTTTCCATCCACCTTACAAATGATTGGTTCAGAAATGGCCATGTGATACAATTCTGTCTGATCAAATGAGAAAACATTTGTGGATAAGAAACATGTGGAAATATGCACTTCCTTTTTTTTTGTATCTACATTGCTGAGTCTGCTTGTGATGACTGCATTCTCAGAAACAACATTGGGAATCAGAAGAAGAGTAAGTCCAAGAGAACAAGTCAACAAAAAGAAAAATCAGTAATTCAGATACTTATTTAACCAATCTTATTTATTTATTTATTTGTTTGTTTGGTTGGTTGGTTATTTATTTATTTATTTATGGTGGTACTGGGGATTGAACCCAGGGCCTTGTGCATGCTAGGCGAGCACTCTACCAAATGAGCTATATCCCCAACCCCCTTATTTATTTATTTATTTATTTAGTACCAGGTATTGAACGCAGGGGAGTTATCCACTGAGCCACATCCCCAACCCTTTTTACTTTTTTAAATTTTGAAATAAGTTCTTGATAAATTATCTAGAGATTCACTAGGTTGCTGAGTCTGGCTTTGAACTTGCCATCCTCCTGCCTCAGCCTCCCAAGTCACCGGTATTACAGGTGTGCACCACCTCACCTGGCTTAACCAATCTTAAGAATTTCTAGACCTCATTGATTTTTCACTTCATAGATTTTTCCTATTGCTTAAACCATTTTAATTGGACCCTTCTTGCAGCGGAAAGCATCGTAAGGATTTCTATGTCCTCTGAGTCTTTATTTGCATTCATGCTGCTTTAGTTCACTTTTTCTCTTTTGGATGTTTGTAATACCCCCCTGATTTTCCTGTTTCCAAGTGCTTCTCTTTACTCCCTACTTCTTCTGAAATAATTATTCTAACGTGTAGAAACCTGTGTCTTTTCCTTGAATTCCAAACTACATACATCTCTCTGTGCCAGAGTCTTAGCCTCATATCCTAATGTACCCCTGTATGCACTGTTACATGTTTATGAAACTACTCATGATTTCCAAAACATACCCTGTTGCACACCCTTAGCACTTTTTGCCTCTTTCTTCTCTGTTGAAATGTCCATGCCGTTCATACCCATTTGGCTAATGCTCATTTCTGACCTCTGACCATTTTCTCCCTAATAGAATTTCTTATCACTTATTTCATGCTACCAGTTTACCCTGTGCACCTATTGAATTATCACAATGCTCTGCAATTACTTATGTGCCTGCTTCTCTACTTGTTTATGACTTCATGGAAAACAGATGTTAAACTTCTCATTGCATTCCTATTACCAAGTAAAAATCTTGACCAGATTATCAACATATGATTACTAAGTGAAAGGAAAAAAGGAAAGAAGGAAAGAAGGAAGGAAGAAAGGAAAGAAGGAAGGGGATTCATGCATAAAATATGCCATCAATTGAAAATGGTTTGAGCACCCAAATGCACTCTAGGGCCTGTGTCCATGATGGTCAATAATGACAGAGAGGTAGCAATAATACCAGCATCAACACTTAACACTTATTGAACACCTTATACACACAATGCTAAATATTTTCTATGATTTATTTCATTTTTGTTTTGTTAACAACACAATGAAAAAGATATTATTACTATCATCTTTATATTCCAGGCATAGAAACTGAGGCTTAAAGACTTCCATGTTTTAAAGTGAGTTAGTGGCAGAGCTAGGATTCAAACTTAAATCTTGAGTTCAGAACTCTTATCCAGGACACTCTTTCAGCTCTGTGCAAACATACTATTCTCTTATTTGTTTTAGGCACATATTGTTCACGTCAAACATTAGTTAAAATATGAGCCTTGGGCCTTTGGCTGGCGGTAAGTCAGTCTGTGACTGACTCCACCAAAATCTCCCTTGGATTCTGCAACATGTACACTCAGAAAAAATGAGAAATTATATCCCATCTATGTATGATGTATCAAAGTGCACAAATGCATTCTACTGTCATGTATAACTAATTATAACAAATAAAAATATTTGAAAAAAAGACTAGGTCCTGGGACATGGTTTGCCATGGTTTGCAATTTCTTCAGAGTCTCAACATGATAGTCCCTGTCTAATCTTGTAGTTCATCATTGCATCAGCTGAGCAATAACCCCATGAATCCCATATGCACATGAATATTTACCAATCAGGTAAGTAACACTACCAGGTGTGGGTGGTTGTAAGACTGAGCAAGATGAATAGCATGCTGGACTGGCCAACAGCTGCTCTCTGCAGAGCTTTCCTTGAGAATGAGCCCAACAATTCTGAAAGACTCCCCTAGAAAGATACACTCAAAAGAATTCAGCTGCCTTAGAGTAGGTACTATTACTCCAGTGCCTCAGGCTTCTAAGGGACCCATCACCATTTCCACTAGAAACTAACCTCATCCTTGGGAAAACCTTAAAGTTCTGGTTACCCTGCAGTGCATCAAGGGTCCTTCTCAAATATTCTCTTGCTATTCATCAGTTCTACAGGGGATATGCTGGTCCCTTGAAATGGATACACATAGTGTTTACATTGCCCCATAGGAGCTGCCAGGCTACAATAGACTTGTCTTTTTTTGAGGAGGATGGTAACTGAGGATTGAACTCAGGAGCACTCAACCATTGAGCCACACCCCCAGCCCTATTTTGTATTTTATTTAGAGACAGGGTCTCACTGAGTTGCTTAGTGCCTCATTGTTGCTGAGGCTGGCTTTGAACTCGGGATCCTCCTATCTCAGCACCCTGAGCTGCTGGGATTACAGGCCTGCGCCACAGAGCCTGGACATTTGCATCTTTTTGAAGGTGAAGAAAAGTATCATTTAAAAGTTGCCATCAGTTTTCACTCATTAGACATGGATACACCTCTGGAACTTTGTTTGGGGAAGCCACCATAATGGGTACTTAACCCAATGAGATTTCATGTGTAAACAAACTAACAACAACAACAACAACAAACAACCATGAAGGCATCACTGACCTGAATGTGGCTCAGACTGAGGTACAGACTCATCTGTGTATGGAGATAAATTGTATCTAAGAAATGGACACTTACAAAGTCAAAGAAATGTGTGTTTCTCCTAATTATAAATTTCAATTTAATTATATATTTCAATAAACATGTCACTGATTATTTTTATTTATTCTTAGAAATGTGAAAGTTTAAAAGGTAACTAGAAAATAAAATCATAGCCCTTTACACGAGAACATTTGTACTTCTGTGGGAATGTAGAGGGACAAATGCTTCTAGCTGATAGGATCCATCACAGAAAAAGTCACAGGGAAGTTGACCTTTGGGCAAGATGAGAGTTGTTAACCTGTATCTAACAGATACTAGGTAAGGAAAGCCATGTTAGGAAGGGCAGGGCAACACACAGGCATGGATGCTTAGATAATGGCGTAAGCGTTCTTCTTTCGTGTGGGTGTTAGAAGTCAGAAAAGGAGGTGAAAGAGAGAGGTTCTGCCAGGATTTTTGATCAGTAATCATTAGTCATGCCTATAAATCCAATTCATTCCACAAGTTAGCAGTGGGGAGAAAAAAAAAAAACAGTTAAAGTGGCCAGGTAGTCTGTTTTTTATTTAGCACCATCTGGCATTTTTCTCCATCAGCATTCCACATAATTTTTTCAAGATTTGTGATTTCATAATATTCTCACACTATTGTCACTGTTTACAAATTTTCTCCAAACTCCAGTTGTTCAAATCCTTTCTGGCTTTAAAAATTCCCCTCTTTATTCTACTCTTCTATATATATATAAAAGTTCAGAGAACCTATTCTATGTCCCACTCAGTGGAAATTTGAATACACTAGGAATGAGTGGTCTTGATAAGAGCAGGTGAAAGTCAAGAATCCTTTCAAATGGTTCTTGAGCAATACAGCCTTTTGAAAAAAAAAAAAGAAAGAAAAAACTAGACCCTACTCCTCTCTACTAGCCGTTTTCCATTAGCCAATTTTGCTCTGTTGAAAACATCAATGTTTCTCTCCTGAAGTGGGCATTGGTTGCTTTCAGGACACTCCTCAATGCATTCTTTCTTTCTGAACAGTACTTTAGTTTCTGTTGGGATTTAATTCTTTTCCCATTGAATATTGTGGCATAAAGGTAAATCTGTGGGTCCACCACCAACTAAGGAAGTCTGAAAGGTCCCTGGAAACCCTCTTTAATGGATTCTTCTCATCCTACCCTGCTTCAGCCAGAAGATAGACAAGTGACTAGCCTCTAGCCACTCAGATGTTCCCTTCCAAAATCACCTCTTGAGTTCTTGATAAAAGCAATAAAGAAATTTGCTGGAGATCATTGATTGCAGGAGGTGGCTTCTGGGCCTGAATGATATTTTCTGTTAGAAAACCATTGCAGTATTTCTTGCTTCTTGCCCAGTTCCAAGTGTAAGTCTTCAACTTCCTTTCCATAGTTTTATCCTCCACCTTCTCCTGTCTCTTTCAGTATTTCTCCTTTCTTCTTCCTTCTTTCTTTCTGCTTCTCCCATTTGCCAAGTATTTTTAAGTCTGCTGTTGCACTTTCCTCAATCTGAAATTTTTAATTTTTAATTTTTATTTTTTGGTACTGGGGATCAAACTCAGAGGTGCTTAACCACTAAGCCACATCCCCAGCCCTTTCTACTTTTTTATTTTGAGACAGGGTCTCACTAGGTTGCTTAGAGCCTCGCTAAGTTACTAAGGCTGGCTTTGGACTTCTCATGCCTCAGCCTCCTGAGTTTTAGGATTACAGACATGTGCCACTGTGCCTGGCTCTGAAATTCTTATCAAATATTTGAAAATGCGTGAGTTAAAAAAAATGTTTACCATTTTCTCAGGCTATCTATGGTTATTTTGGGGGACCATTTTATTGGAAGTATCAGAGGAATCCCTAACTGAGTAGTCCAACTTGGATGATATTTGTGTTTCTTACTATTTGTGAGTGTCTTACTAATGGAGGAGGGCAGGGGTTTTTGTTGTTGCTTCACCGAAACGACTGACAGTTAATGCTTATGGAATCCCTCTTCTATGCCAGGCATTGCTTTAGGTGCTTCAGTTATGCTAGCTACTATCGTAACACGAAAGTGAAATGAGGAGAATCTGAGATAGATGATACCCAACATCTTTGTCTTTTAAAAATATTTAAATCTCATAGTTAAGCAATAGAAGATACGTGTACACCAAAGTAAAACAGGAAATTTTAAGAGAAAATAAATATGAAGTATGGAGGAATCTCATGTAAGGCAATTAATTCCATAGAGAAGTGGTTTGGGGTGCACCTCACAGAGGAAACACAGGACTAGGCAGATGATAATAGTCAGTGAATACATGCAAAGGAAAGGATGTGCATGGACTCATTTAACAAAGTATCTTATGTTGAGTCTTGTGCTAGAGGAGAGAAAGTAACTCAGGTGATGAAGAGATGCAGAATCAGAGACTGACAGTTTCCAAGTTTTCTTTTTTGGTTGTTGTTGTAGTGCTGGGGATGGAACCCAGGATCTCAAACATGCTAGGCAAGTGCTCTACCACTAAGCTACATCCCCAACCCAAGTCTACATTTCGATTTTAAAGTATACTACCTGATTTACTAATCTGAGTAGTTCTGGCATAGACTTCTCGGAAATCAAGTCTAATGCCTGAGGAATAGTCCAAAGGAAGAAAGCCATTCCAGGTTCTCTAAAACTTAGCATGGAGGATTCACTTAGGTTTGATTATACTTAGCTATAAAAATTTTAGGAAATACAGAAATAAAGCTGGAAATAATTCTTAGAGCATGGATATTGGGAAATGGAACCACGAGGACCATCTCTTCAACTCCATTCTCCACAAAGATCTCTAGTTGCCTTGCACCTATAGGCCATTGATGAAGAAACAGACGTTTCTCTGAGAACTCAAATGTCTACCAGGAAGCCAGTGGATCAAGTCAGTAGCTCTTTAACCTGAAATGTCAAACTCTATTTTTTTTTTTCCTAATGAGAGGTGGATGTACCCTTTTCTTGATGAAGCTACCATGTTCATTTACAAGTGATCAGTAGTGACACCTGCTGGTTCAGGAGGAGGGAGATTTGTATGTATAATATGACTGTAGGTCTGAATTAACTGAGAAATGGTGGGTAGGGTCAACTTATCAATCCTAAAAACCAGAATGAAACAACCTCAAGATCAAGCTATTGTTCTAAGGATAATGACAAAATTAATCATTAATGAGGATATTCACATGATGATCATGTAGCAACATGGCTCCCGACTTGAGTGATCCTTGGAGGGAAGGCAAAGATCCTACTGTACATGGCCCTCCTCTCCTCATTCCTGGGTTAGGATAGCATTTTTATTCCTCATTCTTACCTTTAGTCTTCTTTTGCTCCAACCCATCCCACAAAGCCCCTAGAATAAATTGTTATATCACAGTCATGCTTCAAAGCCTATGTGTGATTTAAGAGCGGATAATGATCTATTTGATGCAGAATCTTGAGTTAAGACCCACTAAAATCCTGTTGCAGGACCCAAAAATCCAAATTCAGTGGTTCCCCATCACATATGCTTTGACAGGCAGAGATGCATATGCCAAGGTTCTAACTTGGTGTTCCACAGTGTGGTGCCTGTGTAGGATGGCCTGCTGGGTCTGTGGACTAGGATGCTTTCAGTAATTCTAGCCCCTTGTTAGTTTCTCCCTGCTTGATCTCTCTGTCTATGTAGAAGCCCTTGATTCTTCCAAATCTACCTTCTTGGTCTATTATTCCTGAGAAAGGGATGCCCATGCTCTGAAATTACTCTTTCTTACTCCACCAAAAATTTCAATTCCATTTAGTACTTGCTGTTGGTTAGTCATCTTGGAAAAAAAAATAAAGTTAAGGGGTAAATAACTTATGAGCAAATTTGCTTGTCTAATGAGAATTCTTTGGCAAAACTTTTACTTAATCCAAAATAATATATCTTTAATACCTTTTAATATGCATTGTGGCATGGAAAAAGGAGACATCTTTGGCAGAGATGGGAACAGGCCTTTTGAATGCACTTGAAATGGATGCATACAAATAAGATTAATAACAAGTTATTAATATCAATTGTGCACTTGTATATTTAAGCTCTAATACTATATATTTGACTCCTCTTATCTTAGAGAAGTATCACAACAGTCCTAATAGGTATAAGCTATTATACCTTGTTTATAGTTGAGGATGCAGATGTTCAGAAAATACAAGTAACTTGTCCAAGGTTATATGGCAGAGAAGTGGTGAATCTGGACTTTTAACCAGATTCTTCCTTACTCAGAATCCGAGTGCTTGAGTAATTGTGGTCTACTACACCATTCCTCTCAGTTGTTGGACATTAGGGTCCCTGGGTGGGTCCTCTCCAACAATTCTTTTCATTTTTATAATTGTGATGAAAATGGCTTTTGCGACACAATCCCAGCATCCTCCTGGATTGTGTCTGGATTGCCAATGATGCAAAAAAAAATGCATACTCTCCACAAATAACATTCCAGAGAAAAAACTTTGCAAAAGAACCAGGTAAAGTCGGAGGTACTGTATACCGGTAATTCCTGCCATAAGAAGAATGTCAGATAAATGCTGAGCATCTCTATAATTCTGGAACAAAAGAAGTAAAAGTGAGTTTTAGCATGATAGGGAGGCAAGGAAAGATTGTCTATACAAGCAAAGTGGAAACATGATCATATGAACATAAAGTTGCCAAGCTGGATTTGGGTCACTGAAACACACCTGCTCTATTGTTCCACTTATGATCAATCAACCATACTTAGTGAACATTTTGTATCACTAGTATCTCATTAGTTTCTATGTGTGTAGCATCACGTTTTTTTTTGTAAAGCAGCAACAAAAAAATTGAACTGGTAATATATTTATCTGCTTCAAATATCAAAATGATATAAAAAGGTATACACTAAGAATGTCATTCCTATTCCATACCCACTCTTTCTCTTCTCTCCCATGCTTACAGATAACCATTTCGTAAACAGTTTCTCATTCATCCTTTCAGCATTTCTTTAGGCAAATATAAGCAAACATGAATGCAGGTTTCTATTTTTCCAGTTGCCCGGCACAAAATGTACCATGTGCACAGTTCTTCAGGTTTTGTTCACTTAAATTTATAATAGAGATCTCTTCCTATCTGCCTTTCTATATGTCTTCCTATCATTGATCTGCAGAGGATTCTAAATTCTTTTTAATTTGAATTTATCTGGGCAATAAACTGAAAATAACAAAAGATTAGTACATATTTCTAAGTGCTATGTATGAGTGATTATACAAATATGAGAGAATTTCAGAGATTAGAGAAGTCATGTATGGAATGGGCACTGATAAAATGTCCTGGGATTGACAGGGAAGAGAAATTCACTCCTTGAAGAAATAGGTAGCTACACTGTCTCACTACTTGCATCCTTAATCCCCAGGCAAGTAAGTTTCTGGCTCATGTCAGTCCAGACTCTACATTTTTTCAGTTAGCTTCCTCTGGATTCCATTTAGATGCAAGCCAAAAAGCAAATACTGTGTTAATTGGTGCAGGCACTGAGGCAGTTTGCTTTTTGGGGGGTAGAAACTAATTATAGCCCCATGCTGTCAAAACAAGGGAAATTGTTAATGATACTGTATCTGACAAAATAGAAATAAAGCCATCTTGCCATGAAGGAGGATGCTGGGATTGTGTCACAAAAGCCATTTTCATCACAATTATAAAAATGAAGAGAATTGTTGGAGAGGACCCACCC
Organism: Marmota marmota marmota; assembly: GCF_001458135.2. Classification (NCBI taxonomy): domain Eukaryota; kingdom Metazoa; phylum Chordata; class Mammalia; order Rodentia; family Sciuridae; genus Marmota; species Marmota marmota. The sequence continues at coordinate 75,036,441 of NW_026000026.1, forward strand.
AGGGACCCTTATGCCCAATGGCTCTCTGGTGTAGGGGAGGGGGAGAGAGGGAGGCTGGGAGCATGTTTCCTTGGCTTGGGCTTAAAACTTCCAGATGAGAACACTGAGAATGACAGTTCCTGTAGCAGATGGTCTGCTCAGGACTCTTCTCTATTTCCCAAGATTGATGTACAGACATTATGTAAACTACATGAACACATATTCATTTATTTGTTTAAGGAATGTTCATTGAGTGTTTATTATGTGCCAGGCAAAATACTAGGTTCTGGGATCACAACAGGTGATAAAGCAAAACAAAAAGGCAACACAAAGCAAAACAAAACAACAAAATCCCTACCGCATGGAGCTTATATTCTATGTAAGAACATAGGCAATAAATAAATAAGGAAAATATATGTGCCAGATGGTAATGATTTCCATAGGGAAATAGAAGAAGAGTTGAGTAAGGAGAGAGATGGGTGAAAAATAGAGTGGTTGGAATGGAACTCACTGAGAGGGTGGAATTTGGGGAAAGAACAAGGAGATTAGAAAAACGCTTTAGGTCTCTAGGAAAGGAGAAGATGTAGTAAAGCTGAAGGTGACAAACATCCAACAAGGTTTGTGAGACCAAATAAGACATGAAAACACTGAGGCAGTGTTTGTTTATTTGTTTGTTTGCTTTTGCATTGCTGACTCTCTCCAGGCAGCAGAAAACTACAGGACTGACTCCTGACATAGCAGGAGGCCTCCAGGACTCTCAGTCATTCTGACTACTCCAAGCCTTTTCAGTACTAGTGGGTAAATATCAAAGAATCACATCTGAACACTAAGAAACAGCAAGTGCTAATAACCAGAGGCAGAGCACCTGGGTGCTTGGCACAAAGAGGCAGAAAGGCAGGTGGCTGGGGCAGAGTGAATCAGAGAAGGTAGGTATGGGAGAGGAAATAAAGAAGGATTGGAGGAATGACAAATCCTGTAGAACGGGGCTCAGTGGACCATGCCTGTAATCTCAGTGGCTTGGAAGCTGAGGCAGGAGGATCACAGGTTCGAAGCCAGCCTCAGCAACTTAGTGAGGCCCTAAGCAACTTAGTGGAAACCTGTCTCAAAATAAAAACTGAAAAGGGCTGGGGATGTGGCTCAATGGTTAAGCCCCACAGAGTTCAGTCTCTGGTACCAACAACAACAACAAAATAAAAATTCTGTAGAGCCCTGGAGGCTGTTGGAAGAACTAAGGAAACATTGGAAGATTTTGAACCAGGTAGGGACATGATCTTATTTAAATTTACTCATGTTTTAAAAAAGGTCCTTTGGCTGCTAGTTGAGAATATACTTAGGATGTACAGGTGGAAACAGATGGTCTAGTTAGGAGGCTATTACATTTAACCAGGTACAATGTGATGAGGCCTGTATTCATCTCCTAGGGCTGTCATGACAAATTACCACAAACTTGAAGGCTTAAACAACACTAATTTATCCTCTCACAGTTCTAAAGGAGAAAATTCCAAAGTCAAAGTGCCAGCAGGGCTGTGCTCCCTCCAAAGGACCTAGAGGAGAATCTTTCCCTGTATTTTTCAGCTTCCAGTTATTCCTATCACATCACTCCAATCTCTGTCTCCATCTCCACATGGTTGTCTTGCCCTCCTGTCTCTGTATCCAATTCTCTCTCTTATAAAGACACGAGTCATGGCATTTAAGGTCCACTCTCATCCAGTGCAACCTCCTCTTAACTTTCTGACCTCTTCAAAGACCTTATTTCCAAATTTGGGCACATTTACAGGTGTCAGGAGTTAGGACTTGAAAGCTATCTTTGGGGCAGGGGAGGGCTGGTGACACAGTTCAATCTATTGTAGTGTTTTAGACCAGGATAACAGCAGTGGATATTGAAGGATGTATTCCAACTTTCAAAGCATTTTGAAAATAGAGCTAATAAGATGTTCCCAAAGGTTGGATGTGGGGTATGAGAGAAAGAAAGTAGTTGACTCCCAAGTTTTGGTTCTATGCACTGAAATGATGGAGTTGCCATCAACTGAAATGGGAAAAGGGTATGTGCAGGGGTGTAAGCAGGGTAGAACCGAGGGTAGAGTTCAGTTCTGAATTCATGTAACATGGCTTTAAGACATCTAAGGAGAGAATAAGCAAGCATTTAGATTCTTCTTTCTAATTTTTACATATTTCTTATAACCTATCCAGTATGAGGTACAACAAATGTTTTAATAAATGGTGGATGTATGTATGAGTGACCACAAGTAGAAAAAAAGCACGACTAAAAGAAGTATGAATTTTTTAAAATTTAGGATGAAAAGTTTTTTGGTTTTTGTTTTTTGGTTTTTTTTTTTTTTTGGTACTCAGGGGCACTTGACCACTGATCCACATCTCCAGCCCTATTTTTTTGTAGTGTATTTAGAGACAGGGTCTCACTGAGTTGCTTAGTGCCTCGCAGTTGCTGAGGCTGGCTTTGAACTCACAATTCTCCTGTCTAAACCTCCCAAGCTGCTGGGATTATAGGCATGTGCCACTGCACCTGGCTGAAAATGACACATATTAAATATATAAATTGATATTTGTATACACTTTCCAAATTTACAATTGCTTTTCCCATATCTTGATTAAATATTCCTTAAGTAATAAACTTAGTCTATTCTACAATGAGAAAACAGAATTAAAGAGGATAAATCACTTACCCAAGCTCTCTTCTGGAGGAAGGAGAATAAGATTTCTACCATAGCCTTCTGGCCCCAAATCCCAAGGACTACCCAGAGTTTTCACTATACAGAGTTTTCAGGGATGTATATACTGCTGGGGAGATTTACAGATTCTTTCCCACTAATATTCAGAAATTTCTTATTCTGATTAAGTATAAGAAAATTATCCTAGGTTGTAGCAAGTGAGTTTTGGTTATACGTTTTGAAACATTGAATACCGTTTAAATTGAAATGATTGAGAAGTTTGGAAGTAAGTTTCCTAAACTGAGCTATTCCACATCTCTACCATAAAAATGCTAGATGTCCATACTTCTACTCTGACATTCAGTTAAACAGCGCTGACTGGAAATCTTTTCTATGGCAAAGAAAGGCTGCCCTTTATTTCAGCAAATGGAATAATAGTCTGGAAATCATAAAATTTGCATTTTTACTTTCATCTCTCTCACTACCCCTTTGTGAGACTTTGAGTGAGTCACAGTTGCTCTGGGTCACAGATTTGGCAAAAGTACAATGAAGGGTTTAGATTGGACGGTCTCCAGTCAGCACCGCCCCGTGGTGTACACAGCCTAGACTCTGAAGTCAGCATTGGGTTCAAACACCAACTCTACCATTACTTGCTATGTTACCTTGGACAGTTACCACATTTAAACTTTCATTTCCTCCTCACTAAAATGAAAATGATAGAATTGTTGTATGGATTAAATGAGATAAAATTAGGCACAATAAGTATTTAGTACAGGGTCTAGTAAATTCTAAGAGCTCAATCAAATAGTATCACCTTTAGAATATTTTGCACATCTTTTTGGAGGGGGTACTGGGGATTGAACTCAGGGGCACTCAACCACTAAGCCACATCCCTGCTCTATTTGTATTTTATTTAGAGTCAGGGTCTCACTGAGTTGCTTAGCACCTTGCTTTGGCTGAGATTGGCTTTGAACTCATGATCCTCCTGCCTTGGCCTCCCGGGTTGCTGGGATTACAGGTGTGTGTCCCTGTGCCCGGCTGCATAGTGGCTTTTTAAAAGGTGCATGCTCCTATAAATATAGGAAACCAGGTGATAGAGTTGGATGAGAATGAAATAAAAACCATATGCCTAGTTTCTGTATTTTATTGGCTTTCATGCCCTGTATTTTCCCAGCTCTTCAAAATGGACAATGAACCATGTCCTGCTTCCCTTACAAACATGGAGGGTTATTAAAAAGAGTCATTTATTCACCAGTCTTGTTTCCCTAATACTGTCAGTTAGTTATTCCCCTTGCTTTATGAGATTATTTAGGCCTTAATTTTTTAAAATCTTTTCATTAGAAGGCAATAAATGTGAAAAATCTCAGTATCAAGTGAGACAAACTAGATTCAGAAAATAGGGAAGCTGTTTCCAGTAACAAAACTTAGTGAAACTAGGTTTTTAAAAACACTTAAGAAAACACAATTTCCTGTAACACACAAACATGGATGCTTTGGGTAGCACCTTGATTTATTGTGCAGTGAACAATGCTGTTGCTAAGAAAAGAAATTGTCTTAAATGAGTGGGGAGCAAGAAAAGGACATCGTAGATGTTAGATCCATTCAGACTGACACTTGATTCCTGAATTATAATTTGTTGAGGATTCAGAGTAAGAGGATTTTCAACAGTGGGTGAGTACAAAGGAACGGATATGCTTCTTTCCATTACATGGACAAATCAAGAATGGCCTTTTGGCTCCTTCTGATACAATCTTCTCAGAATTCAGTGATTATTTTGTGTTTACTACATTGCTTTGGAGTTTGGTCATCAATAAATGTTGGTTAAGCAAGTAGAAGCAGTCTAGCTCATAGGAGTTCTGTTCTTTCCTGGAATTTCCAATCAAGCATTACTGTTGCCTGCCCTCCACTAGAGTGGCTCATGCTTAGGCTGTTTTGTACCTAGATTGAAGGAGGAGGCAGATAAGGTTTAGTCATCTTGGAATCCCAAGCACCTCACGTGTAGTAGGAGCCCAGTGCATATCTTCATAATTGCATTAGATCAAATGGCTTTTAAACCCTTCACATTGACCCTCGGGGGAGTTGACACCCAAATTTTCCTTCTGCTATCACAAGTTGATCTATAAAGAGCCTCTGTGCTCCCTTGTTATTGCTCAACCAGAGATTTCAGGAATACCACTTTCTGCAAGGCAGGCCAGTGGATGTGTGGATGACCCAGGCATGATTGCTATCCTCAAGGAACTCATTGCCTAATGAGAAAGAGATGACACATATAGAGAAAAATGGGAGATGGAGCAAAAAGTGATCACATGGTAGCAATGAGGTAAAACCAAATGCTAGGGGAGGCTGCTCTACCAAGGCAATTTGTCATTTTCAAAAAATGTATTTATAGTGAACTTTTAAAAGATGAATAGATGAGATTGTCCCTGATAAAAGATACATGGCTTTAGTCCCTGTTGCAACTTAGATCTGACTCTTCACTTCACCAGTACCTAGGAAGGCAGAAAAAATAAAATAAAAACTAGAAACTTAAACAATACAGAAAGCAATCCAATGGCATGAATCTAGGATCATTTTCCACTGTACCCAGAATCAGTGAATCTACTTTAGAAAACTCAACTAGGAAAATATGCTTTCATTCTTTGTCTCTTGAAACTAGCTTCTCATCTATGGGGAGGTGCGGGAAAGAACTGTTCCCACCACCACCTTCCACCTGCTTCAAAGACCCTGAATCTCCATCAAATAGAAACCTGGCTATAATTCTTGAAGATCATCTTTATTTCCACTCTTCTATACCCATTTGGAAAGAACACACATGAAATAACTGGCAAAAGATGACCGAGACTTATTTTGCCATCCATGAAATATCACCCACAGAGATAGGAAAGCCCTAGAAACAACCTATGCTAGGAACTATGGTTTTCCAAACATTGCCGTACTTCAGAATATCAAATCAGGAAGTGTATGTGGAAGATGTTAGCTCCATTTAACAGAGTCCAGTAGATGCCTGGCTATTTGGCACTGAGAATTGAGCTGAAAGTTAGAAATAATCATCAGAAGAACTTAGAAGAGAATATGATAATTCAATGGAATGGTGATAGACACAGAAGAGATCTGCACAGCCTATTGACATATAAAAGATTCCAAAAGACTTCCCTTGCTTGAGGATAAATAAGAGGATGTAAAACCCATCAGGAGTATATGAAAAAATACTGCAGAACAATGGAAAGAAAAAAATCATCCTGAAGTTTTGGATAAAATATTTCTGAAAAAGATTTTATACAGAACTCTGAAGAAAATTTTAGAATAGCGTTAATAGAGTACTAAACGGTATGACCTAAATGTAATGGGCTCAGGAAGCTACCAGGAGAATAAATGGAAATGAAAAGAGGAGTAAGTACAAAAATAGCAAGTTGAGATGAAAAGAGAGCTGGATAAAATAACTTAAGAATTGCAAGGAGGGAAATTATAAGATCATCAAAATACACATTAGCTTACAAAATCAGGCTTGCTGGTATAGAAAATTGAATCAGCATTGTGGAAGATACCCTTGGAATTTTCTTGTGAGAATATAAGAGAAAAATATGAAGAGATGAAAGGATAAAGAGAAGGTTTTTCAGGGAGGAAAAACAGAGAGATTCCTGAGAATTGAGGGAATTCTCAAGAAGTAAGCTTGAAACTGCATTAGAGTGAAATACAACGGGGGCGGGGGGTACGAAGAACTTCCAGAAGTGAGAGAAGAGAAGCCTACTAGAAAATAATGCATTAAGAGTACTAGTGAAGAGCTCTTCAGCATTTACCATATTAGGCATTTGTCTAAACACTTCATTCATACTAATTTCGTTAATCCTCACCACTTTATAAAATCATGGTCTTGACTTTACGGATAAGGATACTGACTGACAAAGAGCATAGGTATCTTGCCCAGGATCAAAGAAGCTTACTGCAAAGCTGGGACTCAAGGCTAGGTATTCTGGTTTCAGGTCAATTCTCCTAGTCACTACCTTGTAATAATGAAAACCAGCACACATTTAGATTAATCGCAGCAAACATTTTTTATAGTTACCAAGGTAACTATAAACTATTATTTATAGTTACCAAGGTAAACAGAGAAGTCCAAAAATTAATAAAAAACAGAAACAAGTCCTCTACAAACAACAAAAATAAAGTTGGTCTAGTATGCTAAGTTTTGGGGAAACAGACGCATTCTCACACAGCAAATTGGTTCATACTATCTGATGTAGGAATTGCTTTCCAAAGATTTCTGCTTAAGGATGTATATATATAGATAAATACATGTATATATATGCACATATATATGGATGGATTTACATATCTTACTGATTATTTACATATATACACAATTTACACAAAAATGACATTTATCACTAATATTTACAATTGCAAAACTCCAGTGATAAATGCCATATATACAGATATAGGTATATAGATAGTTGAAGAAAAATATGGTTTGTAAGCATGATGAAATTATTATATAGTCATTTAAATTATGTTCTGGAATAATTCATAATATAGAGAAAGGTCTTTGGTAATATGTTAAGAGGAAGAGCAAACTACTTAGTGCAATCTAAATTTTTATAATAAAACCGTTTGTTAGCAGGGGTTAGCATATGAAAGAGCTTCCAGCTCAGCCATCCATTCCTCCGATATATGGGATATTAACGTTGTCTGCTGACAATATATTTCCAATCTATCCAAAACAGCTGAAATTTTCCTTGGACTGCATATTGCCACAAACGAGGAGCAAAATGTGAAATTAACCAGTTGTTTTGTCTACACGTCATGGAGGCTGAACTCTCCTATGATAAATGGGCTGAAGTGATTAGCAGTTCATGTACTGGAGAAGCACATGAACACCCATTCCAGAACAGAGTAGACATAACAATCTTGTAGGTCATTTTTCTGAGGAAAGCTGGGCTGGTATTTCCCTTCGGCTCTTGACGGACAAGGTGTTATCTAACAGTTTGAACGGTATTGCCAAAAGAGCCAAACTTGGTGAAAATACAACTTTGTGTTATCCAGATTGCTCCAAATAAATTGAAACTTTAGGCAGTTTCTCCAAAGTGAATTGTTGTCTAACTTACCCAGAGTATAGGAAACATCTACACAAGTGTTTCTTTGTGCATTGGTAAGTGCACACTTCTCTCTGCATTGTCCTTTGCCCTGGTAGCTGTTTATACTGAGTGTAACACAGAGGCCCTGTCCTTTTGCTTACTTAAGAATTTTCACTGTGGGTTCTAATTTTCTGGTTGAAGGCTCCCAGTCAGTGACCACATCTTGCTTTTAGAGTATCATTTTTTTTTTTTTTAATGAACGTGGGTTGACACAGACTCCACTTGGCACCACATAGATACACTGAGGGCAAAGAAAAGGCTTTGCAGATGAAAGCCACAAGCTGACCTCAGACTCAGAAACCCTCCACTGCCCAGCTTTCAGCAGGCGAAAATGGCTGTTCCCATCCATTCTCACCACCTCAGAGAATGTCTATACCATTTCTTTGAGTTTTGATGGTGGAATTTATGAGTGGGCTCTTGCTACCCAGTAACTATAGGATTCCATCATCTCTGTTCAGGTATAAATAGGGGTATCTTTGCTTGTGGACCCCTGTATGTATGCACATCTGTGTACACGTGCACACACACACACACACACACACACACCCTGATTAAACAGGACTGGTCTGCTGGCCCACAGAGGTCCACTGAAATATAGACAAATTTATCTTCAATGACTCCTCCCTGTCCCTTATGACTTGGCCCCCAACACTAAGTGGCTCTTGCATATCACCCAAGTGCTTCACACATGCTAGGCAAGTGCTCTACCAGTGAGCCACAATCCTGGCCCCACAAAACTGTTATTTTTAAGAAGAGTCATTCCTCTGTCTCCTAACTTTTGTCTACCTATCCTAAATCCTCTGATGCATTACTAGGATAAACTTATTTGAAATACCTTCATTTCATTTCTTTTTTTTTAAACTTGTTTTTAATTAATTTATTTTTTTTAGGTGTAGATGGACACAACACAATGCCTTTATTTTTATATGGTGCTGAGGATCGAACCTGGGTCCCGGCTGTGCTAGGCGAGCACTCTACTGCTGAGCCACAATCCCAGCCCACCTTCATGTCTTTGCTTTGCTCCCCTTCTATTATGGTTTAGACATGTGGGATCCCCAAAAGCTCATGTGTGAGACTTTATAAGAATGATTAGAGGTGAAATGATTAGATTATGAGAAGTGTAACCTGATCAGTGGCTTAACCCACTGATATGGATTAATTGGCAGGTAGGTGGGTAGGGTGTGGCTTGGGGAAGTATGTCATTGGGGGTGTGCCTACAGGGTTTATATTTTGTCCCTGGGAAGTAGAGCTCTCTCGGTTTCCTGGCTTTCACCTCCAAAGCTGCTTTCTTCTGCCATGCCCTCCCACCATGATGTTTTGCTTCACCTTGGGCCTCGAGCAATGGAGTTGGCCAACTGTGGACTGAACTTCTGACATAATTGGAAACAGTTGGTACAAAAACCAAAAATGCTAATTAAAGCCGAGTATCATTAAAATAATTTTAATTAGTATTTTTGGTTTATGGACCAACTGTGGTTCCCAATTATGTCAGATGGGAAGATATTTGCTTCAAAGTACATTAGAAGGTGAGATGAGCTGGGATCTAGGGCCCCGGGAAGTGTTCTCTTTGACAGAACCATGGGTATTGCTTCCATTTTCATAGGAATGAATGTATGATGTATGAAGCAGGTAAGTTGGCAAAATTGGTAGAGGGAAGATGAAATTGTTTTGACCCTATTCCTTGTTTTAGTCCTATAAAATCTCAGGCAAAATCAACAATAAGTAGGGAGCAAAGTGTGGTGGATAAAAATAAAAGAGTGTGAAACATGTCCTAATTTACTAGAGAAGTGTAGGAAATGACTTTGCCTTATTGAGTGCCCATCTGAGATTTACAATCACAAATTTAGAGTCCAATTAGCATGGTTCCTAATGTTATCCCGTAAAATTCATCTGCCCAGGAGCTAATGTTCCAAGTAGACCCAGAAGCCATCTTCATATCTTCCTTTTCGTCATCCTTCACACCCTACAAATAAGCAGGCACTTTGACATTCCATGTCACACAGCTGTCCATTTTGCTCCAAGTCATCTGCTTTTGACCAGCACCGTTCCTTGTCTTGCTTAGATGAGTAGAGTTGTCTCCCAATGGCTCCCTCTGATTTATCCTCCAATCTTTTTGACAATGTTGTCTCTTCCCAGCAACTGGAATGAACCATGTCAAATCATAGATCAGCCCTGCTTAAAACTCTTCTCCTTGCACTTAAAATAAGCCAATGCTTCATCATGGTCTCGACATGACCAGACTCACAAATCTAACTGCGTTCCCAATATCTCCACTTAGATGTCTATTAATCTCTTCAAATGTAAAGGGACCAGAAAGAATTCTTGCTTTCCACTCTCATCTGACAAACAGAAAACCCTCTTCTTTGTAACCTCTCTGTGATAGTAATAGGGCTACAATCTAACCAGTTGCTCAGGCTAATCAGGTGGAAGCTAGCCATGTTTTTCTTTTTTGTCCTTTTTCTGTAGCATCCCACATCGAATCCATCAGGAAATACAGTCAGGTCTGTCCTGAACTCATTTTTTTACTATCTCCATTATTACCACTGTTGGGGAAGCCACTAGTTTCTCTTTTTTGGTCACCTTCATGACTTCTAATTCATCTCCCTCTGCATACCCCGGCCATCTATTCTCTACAGATTAGGCAGAGTTTTCTTTTATAAATGTAAATTGAAACATGTTCCTTCCTTACTATAAAATTCTCCACATTTCTCATTATTTTTTGAATGAAATCCACATTCCTGCTCTTGACTACAAGGTGTTCTGACCTCTACTGACATTTTGGCTGTTACCCACTAGCTTTCAGAAAAATTGTCCTTCTCCTGTACCTCAAATACTACAAACTAGTTATTTTCTCAGAGCCTCTGCACATCTTCTTGGAGTCTTTCTTCAGATTTGGGCGGAGTTGCCTTCAGTTCTCTCAGCTGTCAACTCGCAGATCATCCCCTAAGAGAGGCCAACCCAGACCACCCTAAAGCAGCCTGCTCAGTCTCTACTTGACACTTTACCTTTTATGTAGCACATGTCAGTACCATATGTTATCATTTCTATCTATTTATTTTCGAGTTTCATTTTCCGTCTCCTCACTGGCATATCATCTTGAATGCAAGGCTTCTATATGCCTTCCTCAGTATTATACCTATAGTTCCTAGAAGAATGATTTGTATAGGAAGTCCATGATAAATATTTCTTTCCTTATAGAATAAAGACAAATAGATATTATGACTAATTATCTTATGTACATATTGTCTAAGAACAGAAGTCACCCTCAACCAAAGGAATTTCATCTCATACATAGATTTTAAGTGTTGGTGTGTTAAATGGAGGAGGAGGAGAAGGACAAAGGCTTCTTAGTCTGGGATAGTGAGATCCTGTGCACACTCCTTATTTGCTGGTTCTTGCTTTCACTTTCATGGTTGCAGGAGTTCAGTCCTGGTGAGGTGCTGACTTGGACCTCAGATATCCTCCCTTATTTGTCATAATCTCCTAGGACATCTTTCTTCCCCTCCTTCAACTCCTGGTCTCCTTTCCCTTAGACCTTCAAGACTAGCTACATAATTTGTGGAGCTCAATGTAAAATGAAAATATGAGGATCCTTGCTCATATTTTGGAGAATGGAGACTTTCAAGATGGTGACAGCAAAGCATAGAATAAAGGGTAGGTCCCCTCTAACAAAGATCTCTGGGTGACTGCACAGACCACAAACTTGAAGTCAATCCTTTAGGCCTCCTTCTTTTCCAAGCTATTGGTCCAGTTTCTCCCCCATGCCTCTTCTAACACAAACTAGTTCTCCTCTCAATTTTGACTTCTGTATCCCAGTTCCAATCCCCAATGCAACCACTAATCCAGCGTGTGAAAGGCAAAATGTTGGAGTGGAAGAAATAATGAGCAGAGTGAGTTGGAGGCTTGAAAAATCAGAGAATGGGGGTGGAACACAAAGAAATCTGGTGGGCAGGAAACCCAAAACACTTGCTCACAGGGTGGCAGTAACAATGACCCTGTAGCTTAAAAGTCCCTGCATTTTTATAGTGTCTCTGCCATTCTTTCAGTTTGTTCATAAAATGGAATTGACACATAGGGAAATGTGATGCTTTGTGGTAGTTAATTAGCTTGACATTTGTCGTGGACATGAATTTTGTACTTTTTTTTACACTGCCAGGGGAGGGGGGAATCCATCTTTCATTCCAATTCACTGAGTTTACCTTCCTTAATCTACTGAAGAACTGAGCTGTGCAAATTTCCATTTTTTTTTTCTTTTTTTGCCTGTTTCTTTCCACTGGGAGAGATGCATTCCGAAATTGAGTTCATACACGAGGAATGAAGCACAGCTCACTGCCAGCAAGCCTGGAACTTGACTCTTCTCTGCCCATGTAGGGCTCAAGCCAAACTTACATAAAACGAAAGAGATGAAGCAAAATATTGGGACAACCAGAGGAAACTGGATGGTCCCAGAACCCTTTTATGCTGGTATTTTTCTTTCAATGGCTACCATATTTGATAGGTCAAATATAATTTTCTCCCCTTTCCTTTTGGCATTTCATCAAATAACATATTACTGGATAGAAGGCTTTAAACTTTTAAAGCTTTCAGTGAATCACATTTTCATAAGAAAAAAAAAGCTTCTTTCTTTCTTTGTAGAACATCACAACTGCCTTTCTTTCCCTGACTTCCCAGTGACTTTTTTTTTTTTTAAACTTAGTCTGACTCTGACCTATTTTGGTGACTTGGATTACCATGGAGATGCCTAATTTAAAATATCTTCTGCCCAACTCAAACTACCATTTACTTTAACTATGAAAACTGACATGGAGAAATTTTTTTTTTGAAAAGCTAGAATGCAAATGATCTGAGGTGACATTGAGATGTAGCAACTGCATCTTGGTGCCATCTGTTTTTCAATAAACCTTAGTTCTAAAGTGGAGGAAACTACTTCATCTCATTTGCAACAATGACTCGTGTCTCCTGCAGCTTGCTGGATCCAGAACTGAACTTCAAAGTGATGTCCAGTTATGAGTTACTCTGGGCGTTCCCTGTGGGAGCATTGGTTGACTGGTCTACAGCAGCCTATATCTACGAATTGTCATTTGTTGTGAGATTAAGCATGGTGTTCTTTTGGTCAATTTAGATCCTTCTTGTCACTAATTAGAAAGAAGTTTTGTTTATGAGTGAGCAAATTAGAATAAGCTATTCAAACTAGATAAAGCAGAAGGAGAAAATTTCTTGAGATATTATGAATATTTCACAGAACCCATGAGTTGGAAGGGGACCATATGAGATATGCAGCCAGGCACAGGTTCCTGCCCTGCCTTCTGTCTATTCCTCCCTCTATTCCTCTGTTTAACTTGTTTACTCACTGAACTCAATAGCAGTTGATGCAGCAGGTGAGTGTGGACCGCAGCCAGACTTTCTGAGTTTGAATCCTAAACATTTTGTGCCTCAGATGTATCTTTTGTAGAATGGTACAAAATAATATCCACTTTGTGATATTGCTTTGAGGATTAAATGAGTGAATACATGTAAAGTGTTTTGAACAACATTTCACATCTATTAAGCTCCCCCAATCTAAATTGCTTCTGAGGACTTATCAGTGCCCATGACTCAAATGGGGCAACCTCTGTTCTGATTTTTATGTTATATCAGATATCTAGAGGTCTCTGTTGATTGACTCCGACATACTAAAACCCAATTTCCCATTATTTGGGGTAGAAAGCCACTCCTGGTCCAGTTCACCTGTGGCTAAAGGTAACAATGTTGGGATCATATTAGTAAGAGCTAATATTGATTACAAGGACAAGCACTTTCCTTTTTACTAATATTTTTTAGTTCCTAACAACCTCTAAGTTGTTACTATTGTTAATATCATTTATAAAATGAGGGCACACAGATAAATTAGTGGAGTTAATAACAGCAAAACCATAATTCAAGCCCAGGGTCCCTGGCCTTAACCAGTTCATTATAGTCGCACCCTTGGAGAGAGAGCCAAGGCAATTTCAATTAGAAGGGATGTAGACAGTGAGGAATGAGTAGCTGTGCTTATACAAAAGAACCTTCAGGTCATACATTTTTGAAGAAGATAGATTTTTTTTGTCTGTGTGAACTGATGTTAAATCCTGATATGACCTGAAACTCCAAGAAGCAAAAGTCTCTAAGACTTCATGGCCTTTGAATAAGCTGTTGGAATTATGGCACAACTTGATATTACTAAGTCATATTCATGGAATTTACAATTTTTGAGCTCTTAAATACGATTGTCTACTGGCATTTGTTTAAATTCCCTAAATACTTATACTTACATATGCATTTATATGAATACATTTTAGGAAAAACACATACACACACACACACACACACACACACACATATGCCTTATGTTATAAATTATATGGGTGCATATAGATCCCTGGAACTCTTAAATACAAATATCACATAAGGTCAAACATAAAAATTCTAATTTCTTGATTCAAATTTCAATAAAGAAGAAAAACAAAGTAGTCATGTAGTCATAGAATTATAGTCTCTGATTCTCAATTTCAGATTCATCCATTGCCCCTGATAATAATAGAAAGAGAGATTGTTGATTTTTTTTTATAGAGTGACATATTTCTCTCTTCCTCTCTGGATTTCTAGCCATCCTTATTTTTCCTTTCTACAAAAAAAGAAGTTTCATTATAATTCCTTCTCCTAACACTTCTCACCCCCGCTAGCATTAAAAAAAAAATCCTGCCACTTCTGAAAAGCTTCTTTGTTGCAGACACAAATCTTCTCAGTGCACTGAGAACCAAATACCAAAAATTCTCTGCAGCTCCTCCAGTTCCCAGTAGATACTCAAACTGTTGAATTGCAATCCAGTCATCTCAAATCATCCCTAGGATTTAATGACAGAAAAGAATATATATTCAGTAAAGTGCTTAAAAACTTTAAATTCTATAAGTAGGATTCCTATACCCTAAGAGGATTCAGATTAATTTGTTCCAAAAATATTTGACTGCCACTCGTGTTCAAACCACATTTGGAGGGGAAGGAAGATAGAATGTAAGCAAACTTTAAATCCTTGAGGATCTTAAAATTCAGAAGAGAACATGAGGTATCTACCCAAATTGTATTTTAAGGGACAAAGTATTAGTGAGTCCAACTATTTTTATCCTTTAATTGTTTATGACATATATTTGAAAACTAAAATTTTAATGCATTAATGAAAATATTCAAGATGACACTTAAATCCAGTAATTATAATAACACAGTACAGGAATAAAATATCTAGTAGTGTAAAAAAAAAATAACACTTACAAAACTGACACTATTCCTAGGTCAACATCTCTGCTCTTGCTTATGGACCAGAACTCTATACTACCTTAATCCCATCATTTTAGTCCTTGGAGGTCCCTGTGAAGGGGCTACCTTTCTTTCATGCCTTCACTTCATTCTGCTCCCCTTAACTCTGTTCTACCTGCTTATTTTTTTTTACATCACATTGTGACAAATCTTGCCCCATGTCATGAGAGGCACTTAGTTCAACATATCATCAACGCATAGCACTGTAATACCACCTATCTTCAGTTGCAGAGAAGGATATCACACACATTTGCATTAGGTAGGGCTCTTTTGCTGGCAATGGAATCATTAGCTTTTGTATGGGGAGTTAAGTAGCTTCAGGCATGATGGCATGACTAGGTCCAGAAGCTTGAAGATCACCATGACACAGACTCTTTCCACTCTTAGTTCTTTCAGGGTTCCTCCTGTGACTCTGTACTGAATTTATTTTCAAACCTCACATGGTAGTATATCAGTTCCAGACCTAAATCCTTCCAGAACCAAACACGGAACAAAAGGGAAACTTTTGTCTTCTATTCACAGTGGTTTCACAAGGGCCTAGATTTTATTGGCCTCCATTAGGTCATATGCCCAGTTCTGAGCCAATCTGTGTAGACCAGTGCCCTTTCCCTGAGCCAGAAGGGAAAGAATGCTGCTTGGTTTTGTAGAGGCCACATGCCCACTTCTGCATCTAGGCTTGGGGCCAGACCTACTCAGATCATAGGAACTGAGAAGAAATATGAACCAGGTTCTCAACAGGAAATCCAAAAATAGAAAGAAAAAAAAGGAATCTGGGAAGCACATCCCTAGCTCTAGAATCCATGTCACAAAACCTGATGATATCCCTGTGAAATATATCCCATTACTAGTATGTAGAACAGAGTAGTTGAGAGCCATTGGCTTAAGAAAGACTGGCTTGTGGTCGGGAGAGAGAACGTGGATTGAGAGAAGTAGTTGGTTTAAAGGAGAAGTTCATGTGACTGGGCAGTTAAGGCTAAGTTCATATCAAGAATTCATTGACAGTAATGCTATTGATTTTACATTAACTTTTAAACTATCTTCTATATTTTTTACTATGCCTCATAGGAACATTTTCTGAATTTTGAATTTTGTTATTCTCATCCTTGTTCCTAGGCAAAAGTTTTGTGTGTACCTAAGTCACAGATGTGGAAAAGGCAGAAGCTACCTGATTGTCAGAAGAAGTTTGGTTTTGATTAGCTCTAGGACCATGTCTACACTGGACATTGTTCAAATTGTATCATGTGTTTTTGACTGAAGTTACAGGAATAGAAATTTGGCTTTGTCATAAATTCATAAAATTCATTTTATTCTGGTCTTAAAGGAGGCCAGAAATTTAGCAACTTTTAATAAGAATATATTTTTGTTTTAAAATAAGAGAAATGATTTCAAATCATACTCTCTAGCTGACTTTACAGATTCTCTGGGGGGTTAATGGTCGAATTTCATTCAAAATAAAAATGAAAACAGGTGTCTATGAGAGTATACCTTATCTAAATCACATGCAAGGAAGGATAATGAAATTATCTTAAAGCATTTTTGTCTTTCCTGGAATAAAACAACAGCCAAGGAGGTGGATTCATCTTAAGGTTTCTTGGGAACAAATAATACTTCATATTCTTAGCATCTCTCCCTTCCCGAGCCCACCCATGGTACAATGTTCTGAAGGATACCAGGATTCTGCAGGAAGCTGCATTAAATCAGCAGCAGGTAACCTCTTTGTTTGTAGCATTTCTAGAAATGCTCAACTGGAAGAGAGGTTCAAAACCTAGAAGGCAATTAGGCACTCTGTAAGTGCGGCAATGCCTCTCCTCAAGGAAGATATCAACACTTATACCCAGGCTGGGTTCTGGATCTCTAGGCATGCAATTATCTAGTAGCAAGGAAAGTTAACTCTGATTTGCCAGGCTCTCTGGAATGTATATGAATGTATATGTATGGGCATGAATACTTATATTACTCTGTTCTGACTACAGCAACTCCCAAGGTAGGTTTTATTAACCACATCTCATTACTGAGAGACCAAGGCTCAGAGGAAGTACAATGTCACAGAGATATTGAGGCTGTCTGATACTGGAACCTATGCTTTTATACTGTGCTCTTCTGCTTCTATTAAGATAACCATTGTTCTCCAACCCCAGAGTGTCTTATCCACGAAAAAGTCAACCCAAGCCTTGTACCAGGGTTTTTGGCAAGGCTTAAATCTAGACATACTGCCTTTATACCTGAAAGAGCTATAAGGAAAAAACATTGCTATTGAGGTTTGAGTCAGAAGAGTCCAGCTGGATGGTTCTGACTGGGTCAGATCCCTAGGAATGTTGGAGCATGGAGAAGACTCGCAGGGGTCAGGATTCTATTTCAGACTCTATTCCTTCTTAACTCTGTGGCCTTAGACAAGGTAACTGAATTTCCCAGTGCCTCCTATCCTATGATCCATGGTTCTCATACAGGGACATTGGGAGGATTCAGTGGGATAATTCCCCTAAAGTGTTGGGCCCTTGTCTGGCACACAGAACACACTCAATATGCGTGATCTAAATTGATAGCAAAGAGATGGAGAAACAAAGATAGGGTTTCAGAAGCCATGAGACTTTCTGAGTTAGACCCAGAAGCTAGAGAAAACTGGGATACCTCCAAAGTTATTTAATATCTTTTTTATTTTTCATGGTTCTTTATTCATCCTTCCCCAGGCCTGTTAACTCTAATATTTGGTTTCTGTAAATAATGACCTTTTAATGATAATAATAGATACTGAATTACAAAGACACTGAGCATCTTACTCACTCTAATATAGAGTGGACCAAAGTCTGAACTCAGCTCAACAACTCATAAAGCTTTGTTCTCATTCCTCAATACCTCTTGATGCTGCTGTTGATCATTGCCCCAACGCACCATCATCACAACCACCACCACCATGGCCAATACCACCATCACCACCACCAGCAGCATCATTACCTCCACCACCATCACCACAATCACCACCTCTATCAGTACCACAACCTCCCCACCACCATCACCACTACCATCACTATCATCACCACCTCCACCACTATCCCAATCTTCATCATTGTCATCACTACCACAACTACCAACACTACCACCACTCCTACCATACTACCTCCACCATCACCACTGCCCCTGCCAGCATCACCACCACAGCCACCGTCACTACCACCACCACCATCACTATCACACCACCATCTTCATCATTGTTGTCATATCTCAGTTTATTGAGCTTGCAATTACAACCTTTTAGGATTATTTTCAGGGCTTTATACATATTAACTCATTTAATTCTCACAGTCTTATGAAGTACCTATACATATTATTCCTATTTTCAACAAAAATAAATGTAGTACCTTCCTTAAGGTCATGCTGTTGATGAGCAGTAGAGCCATAATTTAGGTCCAGACAGTCTGACTGTAGAACCCATTGACTTAACACTTCTTTAGTATACTGCATGTGCTACCCTTTACAGAAAATATCCATGTGCTCTATTTTGAGCCTAATCACTATATTTCCAGATAATATTATTCTCATTAAACAGAGGTGAGAATTGAGGCTTAGGACTGTGACAGTCCCTGCATCCCCCAGCTGTCTGGTAGCAAAGCTAGGACTAAGCCATCTATCTGATCCCAAGTCCAGTATTATTTGCATCATAGCACAGCTACTAGTTCCTGTCCAGTATCCATCCCATATTCCTTCCCTTCATTCTAACTACATATATCTCATGCATAACTTTCATGACATATTTATCTTTGTACTATCCTTCTGTTCAAAACGTCTCAACTATAGTCTCATTCTAACCTCATATCACTTTGTCTTAGTTAGAAAATTAACTCCATGTCCAGAAAAAAATAATTTGTCATGTAATTCAAGCTAAAGAAATAACACTTTAGGGCTGGAGCTGTAGCTCAGTGGCAGAGCACTTGCCTAGCATGTGCGAGGCACTGGGTTCGATCCTCAGCACCATATACAAAAAAAAAAAAAAAAAGGCATTCTGTCCATCTACAACTACAAAAATATTTTTTTTAAAAAAATAACAACACTTTAAAAGTAGGACCTCAAGCAAGTGCCAGGCCACCAGAATAGGTAGCCTGAAGTTTTCCATTGCCTCTGTCACCAACCTGGCTGGCCACGAAGGAAAAGCAGTTCTTTGTCCTTGCTAGGAAGATGCCTGGCTTCAGGAGAAACTTCAAAGCCTGATCTCAAACCATCCCTGCATTATGTTATTCTAAGAATGAAGTGCTTACAGACCTAGGGCCCAGACACCATGAGAGATGAGAGGAGCGTTTCCTCTGTGCTACAGTTTCCATAGCTAGCTTTCTAGAGGAGAGCAGAACTGCTAAGCCACTAGAGATGATCTCAGGCTGAGGTGCAGTAAAGCCACTTACGAACCCATTACTCTTTAAAATAGAGAGAATAACTAGACCTCAAGAAGAGAAGTCTGAGGAACCAACATCCTAAATCTCTACAGAAATCATGGTCATGGAGAGACTAATCATTCATCTGGTCACTAATATTTCTATGTCTACAGATTAAGTCAACTAAAGTTAAACACTGTTATTTTGGTCATCATCTAGCAAGAATTTTAACAAGATAGTTTCTTTGGAAAAAGAGACTATGTATTATTTTTATCATTATTAATTTTTTTTTGTATCTTACACAGTGCCTAGCAAATAGGAGGAATGGTCAAGAAAATACTTCTTGTTATTTTATAATTGATTCAATTGAATAATTGATTCAATTTTGTTACACTGATCCTGAACTTGTCCAGTTAAAAGTCTACTTTTTTCATTTCCCTAATTTATAAATATTTACCGAGTGCCTACTGCATGTCAAAATTAGAATATGCATTGAAAAATACACATGATTGTAAACCTTTGGTATAATACATGCTCAGGGAGGACTGTCAAGAGAGAGTTACAGACATGGCAGTTTTATAAATGATGCTACAGGAGCACAGTTAGGCACTCTGAGCTGTGTAGAACAACTTTCCTGAACAAAGGGGTTAATAATGAGTCAGGGAGGAAGGGAAAGTGGGATCCAGGAGTGTGGGAAGATTTAGATGCCAGAGAAAGGATGCTACTTTTGAAGAAAAGAAAGCAAGTATGATAAAAGTAAAAAAGGAGATCAGAGATATGTCCTAGAATGCTTTTTAAGCCATGGTAAAGATTTCAGCCTATTTCCAGAAAGGGCAGATGGCCAACACTGGGAAACAGGAAGCTACTGAGCCACCTAGAGGCAAGAGCATTATTCACCAACAAATAGAAATTGCTTGGATGAACAACATACATGTAAAGTCAGGCAATCACCAAGCCACTTTGTAGTATTTGCTCCAGAAATTTTCATAATCTGGCATGGAAAATAATAAAAGCCAGGTGAATAGAGAGAAAGATCAGACCCTGACAGGTAGGTGGGAATAATTAAATGATTAGTCAAAGTGTGAGTGCCGAGTACCTTCCAAGTGACCATGAATATTCAGGTAAATGTGTCTGGGTGGAAGATTACTGAAACAGCCGGCACCCAGTGGACAAAATGTACTCAAGTCAATCTCTAATTAACAGACAACATGGTAGTGACTGACGTCCTGCTAGGTTCTAAGCCTGGGTGTACAGATGGCAGCCAACATGCAGGCAAAAGATGAAATATTCAATAGCCATCTGGATAAGCCTTGCCATCACACCAGACATTTGGATCATTGGAAACATCTGGAATATTGACCTGACCTGCTTTTTCTATGAAAATCCACAGTGCTGCAAATCAAACCATAGGGACTTGGCGGAATTACAATCATCCACCAGCTATGGAAGGAGCTTAAGGTCGTTTAAGTAGTTTGGGTATTTTCCATGCCTAGGCTTGATGCTTCCATGCCTAAAATTCTAGTTTATTTGTTTATTTATTTTTGTGGTGCTATGGATGGAACCCAGGGCCTTGTATATGCGAGTCAAGCACCCTACCAACTGAACTATATCCCCAGCCCTGATCAGAAATTCTTTATAGCTGAATTATTGACATCAGTTATCTGTCTGTCTGCCCTTCCTTCCTTCTCTCTTATTTTGTGTGTGGAGCTGTATGTGTGCTGGGTACCAAACTCAGGGCCTTTTGCATGCTAGACAAGTGCTTTACCACTGAGCTACACACCCTAGCCCCATAAAATGCATTTAAATTCTCTTCCTTCACCACAGTCAGCAAACCCACCAGCTCACAATGTGAAATGTCAGCAATCCCTGAAATTACCCCTGTTCAGACTAAGAGGGAAACACCTGTCTCAGCTGAAATCAGTGGCAACTCACTGCCCTGCAGGGTTGGCTTTGCTTGGTTACTTCTTCTTAGAGTTCATAAACTAGTGCTTCCTACCTGGGCTCCTCCAGTTTGAAAACAGGATCAGAACTAGATTCTAAGGGCAGTCACTAAGGCATGATCCAGAATCTTCCTAGGAGTGCTGCAAGCCAAGTTGGACGAGAGCTGTGAAGATGGTAGAAAGCCCAGAAACTTAGATACCCCTATGTGCAGTACATCTGCAGAGCAGTGTAACTCCATTTTTGTTTGTTTGCTTGTTTTTCCTCCTTTCTTCACTTGGTGAAACTCTCTTTAATCTGCAAAACCAGGTTCAAATACATCCCTGGGGCCCCTTCCATGACATCTTGCAGAGTGAATGACTCATTTGTTCATTGAATCATTCATTGGTTTGACGGATATGCTAAGAACTTATTGTGGGTGAGACACCTGGGATAGCTTCAGAAAAAAAGACCCAGTGTTTGCCATCAAGCTCAAGTTGCTGTTTGTCATATCTTTTTGTTCCTAACTATTAATGGGTATTAAACATACCAAGTACTTATTTTGACCCAGGCTCTGTGCCTGAGCACTCTATGTGCATTGAAACCTATGCTATATTTCTTTCATCAGTTCCACTTTATAAATGAGTAAACTGAGGCACAGAGAGGCTAAACAATTGCCCAAGACTTCATTACCAATTTTTGCAAGTGGCAGACCTAGAATTTGAGTGGCATTAGACTGAGTCTATAAGCTTTTCATTAATTCCTCCAAAAGACTCCCTGCCCTCTCTTGACCACACTTTCATTGTACAGTATTATAATTGTAATTAGCTATCTGCCTATATGTTACTTTCATCACACTGTGAACAACTCCAGAAAAAGCACACAGAGAAAATCAATTTTATATCACATGGCACCTGGCATATAAAATGTACATTTAAAAACTAATCATCAAGTCATAGAAATTGAGATGTTCGTTGCCAATAGCAAGTGTGCTGTGATAAGTGAAGCATGACCAGGCTAAATTGTTGCGTATTTTTGGAACTGAAGGTATAATTTAGAAATTGGATGGTTTTCAGTTTTAATATTGTACTATTTGGCCAGGATCATGTAGCCATGTTAAAATAGATTCTTTTATTTTAGGTTATTTTACAAAAGAAATACATTTTAGTAAAATATTTATTTTTTACAATATGTGTTATTAAAAGTAAAATTTTCAATCTCCTCTGATATGATAACAACAGCTAAAATTTACTAAACATACTGTACTAGACAGTGTGCCAAGAACTTTACATGTTCTGTCTCATTGATTAGTCCCCAAAGAACCCTGACACACAAACTTCTTTTATTCCCAATTTGGACTTCTGGTTTCCACTCCAACATATATAGAGCTTATAAGTCATCACTCTTGTCTTTACAACAACACAAGTACTGGACAAGACTAAAAAAAAATCCATCGTTTTCTTGGAATCATGAGAGAACTGAGGTTGAAGGAGAAACAGTCACCCTGAAATGCAGAGAGAGACAGGCACATGAAGTCACTAAAATTATAAACAAGTAGGAACACTTTCTGGTAATTTTGATGAATTAAAGAAGACTGAGTAGATACTGAATATGAGAGTGAGGAACTCCCTAGAGTCTGCAGTAGTCTTAGAGCACCCCAAAATTTCTACAAGCTTTACTTCCAAGAACCTCACCAGGTTCTTACAGTGAAGATCCAGGAAAAATTTTCTTCTGGCTTTGGCAGGGAAGGGGAAGAGCAGTTATGCTGATACACTCTCAGATTCTGCTCCATAAAAAAAGCCCTACTTTCCAAGGAAATGACCTTGTCAGCCTTATCACAGCCCAGCCTCCTCTAGCCTTTCTGTCTTACAGGGGAATGGCCAGGAAGGAGGAACCAGTGTCAACAGAGGTCAGGGCTCCATGGCAGTAGGTTGGAGATGTTGTAGACAAGGAATTGTAAGGGACAAAGGGTAAAAAGCTACTACTTTGGAGAAACACTTGTGAAGGGCATAGCTTAGGGGACCATAAGCCTACTGAAAGACTAATTTAATTAAAAGACTATAGAATGTTCTTCCTTCTTTATACTTTATCACT
This sequence comes from Marmota marmota marmota, assembly GCF_001458135.2. NCBI lineage: Eukaryota > Metazoa > Chordata > Mammalia > Rodentia > Sciuridae > Marmota > Marmota marmota. The sequence continues at coordinate 75,059,919 of NW_026000026.1, forward strand.
ATGAAAATAAGGCTCTGAAAAAGTCTACCAATGAGCCCATCAAAAGCACTTCTCATTTCCTTAACAACAGATTACTCTGAAAGAGCTCAAGGCACAGATTCTGTTTGAGGAAGAAGTCTTAGGATGTCCAAATCAAGAGGAGAGAGAGAGAAACAAGGACACCAGAGGAACTTGAAGCCTCTTGATGTCTTGCTTCAAGAACCTCAGTTCTTACGACTTCCCACCATTCTACTGTGAACATCCTACCTCAAGAGGCAGACAGAATTTATGAAATAGAAAAATGGTTTTATCTTTATTTAGTATGGAATAATAAGCTACCAGAGTTCTGTTTCCTACTCCAAAAGAGATTTTTCAGGAAGATTCCCTTAGAAGCAACTTAGCAAACTTTTAGAAGAATAACTTTCCTTTGAGACACTGAAAACAAAACTCCTTGAAAGAATAGGTTTGTTAGGAAGATAAGCAAGCACCTCTGCTGCCAAAGAGAGGGAGCTGTATCAGATCCTGTGTGTTTGGGGTCAAGAGAAGAGATTCACTCAGTTTCCTGAGAAAGGACATGGAGGAAAACTCATCAGGTTTATTGCTTCCTAAGAGGTAGCAACCCTGACCTAATCTACCTAATCTCATCTCCTGGGAGGTGTCTAGTAGCACTTTTGAGAAGCTACTCTAAATACCAGGAATGAACCTTCTCTGGTATCTCTGGTGGAAGCCAGGGTAGAGGACATACACAGTCACCTCGCTCCTTTAGACCCAGTCACTCAGCCACCATCCGCTGCCGACACTTCTCATGGTCACAGCTGAAGATGGCATGTCCTTGTCCCTTTCCTGCTACTTGAGCTGAAGAGACTCAGACTGAAGCAGTGAATATAATACCTCTGGTGCAATCATATTAAAATGGCTTGCTTCATAGTCAGCTTTTTGTCTGTATCTATGTAATGTTTGTTCTTTTATCTGATCTGATTTTGTTTGACAACAACAGAGATACATAATCTGGGGGCATAATTTAGGCATACTTGAAGTCACCTATGTGGAACTACTAGAGCAATCTGGTAACTGTTGTTGTATTCCATCCATAGGCAGTGCACTCTTTTTAAGGCAATAGGAGATTTGTGGCTGGGGGAAAACACAGCTTAAAATATAATGAGGCAACACACACATATATGCACATGTGTGCACACACACGCATATAATGGTAAAGGAAAAGCAGAAAAGTTGTGATGAATAGAGCCAACCAGTCTTGAGGCTCTTTCGAGGGCTTCTTAAACCACATCTCACCATTGGCTGGTGGTTTATTGTTGACCAGATTGGATTTAAGGGCTTACTTAATGACCGGTCTTGAACCATTACTTCTGCTGTTCTGTTAGATAATTTGCATTTTATGTACATGGCCTTTGTGTACAGTCAGAAGCTCATCAGAATCAAAATGCTGTTAAAGAGAATCTATATTTCCAAGTCAGATTATGGAGGAACCAAGGTTGCAAATTGCATGTATCTACTTCTTACTGACCAAGACATTTTCCTGAAATGCAAATGCTTATCTTACAAATGCATTTTGGTAGTTTTCATTACTTTCAATATCATTGAGCAGGCTTAAAAGCTTCTAGTATATATCCAAATTCCAGATCTGAACTGTTAATTCTAAATCACAATACAGAAAGAATGCAATTGTAAAAATGATTGTTACTTTGAAGTTCTACCTGTCTGAATACCTGTGAGTGCTCCTAAGTTGGTTTGTACCTTAGTGCCATATAGAAAGGAGGGAAAATGGACAACAGCTGGACTCCTTTTATCTTACTTCTTTTGGGGGAATTAGCTTCACACAGAATAGGCTAATGGGTTTTTCCTGAGGGAAGTCATAAGGGAGCTTGGGTTCTTCTAGAGTTATAAGCCGTATAGCTACAACAAATGTTCAGCTCCAGGTTTCTTACATAAGATATATTACTGGTAGATAATCCTGAGGGATACAAGATATGTGTGTGAGTCAGATTTTTGTTATTATGACACGTTTAAGATAAACAACTTAAAGGGTGAAAAGTTTATTTTGGCTCATGGTTTCAATCCATGGGCCTGTGGTGACAAAGTGCATCATGGTACAGAGTGCATGGTGGAACAAAGCTTCTCACCTCAGGGTGAGAAAAAGGGCAGTGAGAGGGGAGGAGCAGGTGTGCCAATATCCCCCGAAAAGTCACACTCCCAGTGACCTAACTTCCTTCCATTAGGCCCCCCCTTCTTAAAGTTCCACCACCTCCCAATAGATCTACAAACTTGTAACCAAGCCATTCGTTAGCAGATGGGCTTTTGGGGAATAGTTAAGATCCAAACCACAACAATAACAATATGCCTGGTTCATTTCCAGACTCCAAAGAGTCCACAACAGAAAGGCGGCTTTCAATTTGGTAGAGACTAGTATCCTAGCAACAAAGGCCACAAGAAGTTGAGACCCATTAAGATGGAGAAGGAAACAATGCTAGCATTGCTGTGAGACATTGAAATACATCTTTAGGCCACTGAACTTTCAATTAGTCTGTTTTACTAATTAATCATTGCTTTCACTGAAAATGTGTACAAAAGAATTAAGAAAAAAATCAGGGTGCTTTGTCATATAGTAGCAGCACGGCAGGCTGAATTACAATCTTCATCTAGATTAATGATTTTGAGAGATTTCTGTGTGTATTTAAATATCTTTTTGACAATGGTAGACCTTTTGTGTAGACAATTTAAAAGACACTTTGCTCAAAAAAATGAGAACATTTTAGCATGTCTAATTTTCTCATGAATGTCGAATTAGCAAATACGATATTTGGGTGTTTAATCTCCAATCTGCATAATAATAAATGCTCTCAAAACAAAATCATCTATTTTATATTCTTAGTGGAAAACCATTTTATACAAATTTTAGAGGAAAGTTAATACTTTGCATCTAGAAGGCCAATATTTACCTTTCAGTTTTTATAGAGCTGTGAATAATAATTCATCATTCTCCTCCATTTCTGAGCTTCTTGTCCAAGTAAATGTAGGCAGGGATTTGGAAACTCACATTTGTCATGCTCAACCTGAAAATATGTGAGTTCTGGGACTTTGCCATTAATTCAATTCAATTCAAATAAGAAGAAGAATCAAGAGGAAGAGAAGCAGAAGCAGGAACAAGGAGAAATAAAAAGAAGAGAAAATGGTTTCTGCCTGAGTTTAACTCAAAGTATTTGTAGCCTTGTATATGCAAGTAGCAGGTAATATTTATTAGAGTGGTTACTGCTTATTGAGGTGTTTATTATGTGAAGAACTTGGGCTGAGAGGATTAGATCCATCATCTCATTTAATTCTCACAACAATCCATGAGGTAGATTCTATTATGATCCCTGTTTTCCAGACAACAAAACTAATGCTCAGCATGGGAGGAATAGAGGAACTTTAGACAGGCAAAGGCGAGGGAGAGGAAGGGAGGAGGCATTTCCCTCCCAATTTCCATTGGGAGGAAAGAGGGTGGAGTGAAATGGACCGTAAGTACATGTATGAAGACACAAATGGTGTGACTCTACTTTGTATTCAGAGACATGAAAAATTGTGCTGTATATGTGTAACATGAATTGGATCACATTCTGCTGTCATATATAACAAATTATAATAATTAAAAAAGATTAATGAATTACTCTAAGTTACCCAGCTGCCAAGTGGAAGAACCCAATTTGAACACCTGACTGTAGGACTCCTGAGCCAGTGTTTGCCTTTCCTACTAGTTAGAAAAATTGTGGTTGCCATCTGTCAGCATTGTGCAAATCCTTTTTAAAGGGTTACCTAATAGAAAACAGGAAACAGAGTGGTCACCCACTGCTGGATTCATGGTTATTATCACTATCCTATTGTCCTTTCATTAAGGTCCTTCTTCCAAAAATGGTTGCATATTTGCTTAGGAGGATCTAAGAACCCCAAAGACAATGGTTCATGGATTTCACAAAAGTGAATTTTTAGCCTAACCGTAAAAACTTAAATTGGCAAAGGATTCCATTCATTTTTGTCCATTTTAATAGTGATATTCCATGTCATATTCCACTTGAGAAACAAAAAACAAACAAACACAAAGCAGGATATATATAACAATTTAAATTAGTGCACTGTATCATTTTATATTGGCTATGTCTATAAAGGCTTTTTTGGGGGCGGGGTACCGGGGATTGAACTCAGGGGCACTCAACCACTGAGCCACATCCCCAGCCCTATTTTGATTTTACTTAGAGACAGGGTCTCAGTGAGTTGCTTAGGGCTTCACTAACTTGCTGAGGCGGCTTTCAACTCACAACCCTCCTGCCTCAGCCTCCTGAGCTACTGGGATTATAGGTGTGTGCCACCACACCTGACCTATAAGACTCTAAGACTCTTAATCCTCTAAGGCTCATAATCTAGGTGTGGCTGAATGATTCCTTTTGATTTTTTTCCAGATATTATGGGCATAATTGAGAATATTTTCTCAAATTCAGGCTTCCTTTCCTGAATAACTCAACACTTTTTTATAAAAAAGCAATGAGAAAACATACCTTTAAGGAATGACTAGATAAGAAAGGCATTTGAATTGAGGAGATAAATAACTATGCCAGAGAATGAAGTTTTCTTGTTACTCCTTTCATCTTTCATATTTCATATGCATTGACAAGCTCACTCCAAAGAGCTGGGTGAATCTCTTCTCTTTCTGACCCTCCAAGGCCTCTATTATGGTTGAGACATTAGGTATCCTCCAAAAGCTTATGTGTGAGACAATGCAAGAAAGTTTAGAGATGAAATGATTGGGTTATAAAAGGTTTAACATAATCAGTGCATTAATTCCCTGATAGAGATTAACTGAGTTGTGACTATAGGTAGGTTATGGCTGGAGGAGGTGGGGCATTGGGGGCATGCCTTTGGGGCATATAATGAGCAGACAGAGCTTAGTCTTTCTCTGCTTCTTGGTACCAAATTCACAGATGTTTTCCTTTGCCACATACTTCCATCATGATTTTCTGCCTCATCTCAGGCCCTGAAAAATGGAGTCAACCATCTATGGACTGAGACCTCTGAAACATGAGCCCCCAAATGAACATTTCCTCTTCTAATTACTCTTATTTGGTCTTTGGTCACAGCAGCAAAAAAGCTGACTAAAACAGCCTCAATGGCAAACAGGTAAAATACCAATCTTTCAGATTATGTGAAGGTTTATGGGACAAAATATCATGGGGTAAAGTATTATAATATAAATTTGCAACCCCAAATTCTGTGCAAAATCTATCTATTCTTAAATTAGCTTAAAATTGTCTGCACATTTCCACTTACCTGGGGGCTATGAAGTTCAAGGGCTGCCATTCCTGAGGATCTCTTTCCTCTCTTCAAAAGATTCTACAAAACACTCAGAGTCCTACACATGTCAAAGTATTGGAGACCCCTCCAGATATCTGTCCCCCCTGGGTACCAAGGAGACATTCGCTGTTGCTGCAGATCTTGTGGGCCTGCTCCTTTTAGCATTCTTGGGTCACAGGTCATTACAGAGAATATGAGTCCACTTGTGGTCCACTTCTTATATGCAACTGGACTCTGTCCATTATAGTCTGATTTAAAATTTACCCCAAAAATTGGGTTTTGAATCTTGGTCCCTAAAGTGGAAGTTATCTGGGATGAGGCATTTGGGAGGTGAATGGATCACAAGGGTTCTAACCTTGTTAGTGCATTAATCAATTAGTAGATTCATAATATAATGGGCTATTTGGAGGTAATGAAATCTAGGAGGTAGAGCCTATTTGAAGAAAGTAGGTCACTGGGGGTATATCCTTGAAGGTTATAGCTTGTCCCTGGCCCCTTCTCCCCCCCCCCAACCCTCTCTCTGCTTCCTGGTCATCATGAAGTAAGAACCTCTGCTCCTCCAAGCAACTCTTGCCATGATGTTATGCTTTGCCAAGGTCACCATGGCGTGAAACCTCTGAATCCTTGAGCTAAAATAAATCTTTCCTCCTTTAAGTTGATTTTCCTAGGTATTTTATCACAGCAACGAAAAGCTGATTAACACAGAAAATTGGTACCAAGAGGTAGGACCATTGATGTGATTGTTACAGACAATGTGATTCAGAAGGCTTTGAAACTGGTTTATAGGAAGTTTGGAAATTTTTGGAAAAGAATGCTAGAGAAAACTTAGAACATTATAAACAGAGCTTAATGTGTGAATCTGGTGTGAGCTTAAAAAGACCAGAAAATGCTGATAGGAATGTGAACAGTAAAGTGTGTGTTGATGAGGTTTGAGATGGAAATGATTCTATTGGGAATTGAACCAGAGGCCATTCATGTTACATTCTGGCAAAGAATTTGTACATATTTCCATGCTCTGAGACTTTATATAAGAATGAGTTTAAAGGTGATGGACTAATTAATTTGGTGGGGAAAATTGTAAGGCAGCACAATATTCAGGGTGGCATTTGTCTAGCTGGCTGCTATTAGCGGGATTTACAATGAGAATAGTGACCAAAAGCACAGTGGAATAATTTGGAAATTTTGAAGTTTGGTCAGAAAAGAAGTACATGCAATCTCAATTCTTCTTAAACAGATTCGTGTGTCCATCGCTGCTGCCATCATCTGTGGACATCAGCCAGAGCTTCTTCAGCCTCTTCATGTGGAATCTCCAGGGAGATTCTAGGTCTCCAGTCTTGGACTGGGGCTGCATCATTGGTCCCTTTTGTTCTGAAGTTTCCAGCTTCTCAGAGCACCTACTAATTTCTCTGGCTCTGCAGCATACAAATGCCATCGTGAGACTATCCAGATTGTGATCATGTAAGAATATATATATATATATATATATATATATATATATATATATATATATATATATATTCTATTGATCCTGTTCCTCTAGAGAATTTGACTAATGCACCATACCCAGAAGCCACCTACACAGAAGGGACCAAATTGCTAGATCTGGACCCAGACATCTTTTTTAACCTGCAGGGTGGTGGTAGAGGGCAAAGTTGGGGCTTAGAAAATCATATCCCAGAATATGCTGCTTTAGACTTCTGACTGAGCACCTGGGGGACAGTGAATGTAAGTGAGACCTTTATCTAAGTTCCTTGATCTACCTAAAGACCAAATCTACAATTAGAGGAACACAATTACTTTCAACTTTTCTTACTGAAATGTTATTCAAGGAAAACTAAACTTGTATCAGTGAGAAAGAGACTGAAGATTAAACAACATACAGAGAGGCCAGAGGAACTTTGCCATGAGCAATTATCTGTTCTCTGTGTTCATTTTCCCCCTAAAATTTATTTGCTTCCTCTAAAAGTATCTACATTCCCACTTCTCTCTCCTCTGTGAAGAGGGTATTTAAGCTTAAACCATACAGTCCTGCTATAAGTGTCACTTCTTGTATGGCTTCCTAGATCACATAAGACATCTATAAGCATTTCCCCCACTAATCTGCTTATTGTCAGTTGTTTCAGCAGGCTCAATTATTGACCCTTCCAAGGAAAATTTTTAGCTTCCCTATGACAGCCAGTATCATCTTGTAGAACCTGGTAGATCAGTTCTTATGGCTATACTACAAACCTCCCATGAACAAGAAGACCCCTACCTCCTAAGAGTGGGAAAGGATGGTAAAATTGTAGGCAATAGTAGTTTAGTAAAATGCTCAAGGGGTGGGGGGCACTAGTTTTACTCAGCTGTGCACAGTCAATCTTGATGTTGCTGATTTTAAAAATTATTTTATTTGGTTTAGCATCATAGTCTCTTTTCTAAGAAAAGCTTTTGTAGAGGGCTCATTTGTTTAAAAAGAAAGAAAGAACAAAGAACAGAGATGTTGCCCTGTTGATCTACCAGTTTGCTTCCCCACAAGAAGCCCTGGAGCTCCGTGGGTCACACTGAACGTTGATATCCTCAGTCAAGGGCTGCCTGTCAAAGTTCACCTACAATATCATAACAGTCTCTATTACAGAACAAAACATCCATAAAATGATGCTTCATAAAAACACATTGCCATATTTCATTGGATTTGAGATGTATCTTTTGTAGCAAACACCATTTGTTTTTGAGTGTCACCAGGGAATAAAAGTACAATCTGTATATATGTTATACATTTCAGATATCTTAAAATGTGAAAAAGGTGTGCTTTAGAATGGAAAATATTCAGTAGTAAGCTGACTTTTTAAACAGTGAAGGAAAATGCAATCCAAACAACCAAAGTATTTAAGGGACATTGATTTTCCTATTTTAATTGATAATTCTATCCTTACTTTGACCGTAAGGACGACACCTGTTTAGAAAAAGGATAAAGGTTGGTTCAATATATGAAAATCAATAAACATAATTCATGATGTCAATAGATTTAAAGACAAGAATCATATGATCATCTCAATGGATAAAGAAAATGCATTTGACAAAATAGAGTATGCTTTTATGTTCAAAACACTAGAAAAACTAGGGATAGTAGGACTATACCTCAATATTGCAAAAGCTGTCCATGCTAAACCCAAGGCCAACATTTTTCTAGATGGAGAAAAATTGAAAGCATTCCATCTAAAAACTGGAACAAAACAAGGATGCCCTCTATCACCACTTCTATTCAATATAATCCTTGAAACTCTAGCCAGAGCAACTAGACATATGAAAGAAATTAAAGGGATACAAATAAGAAAAGAAGAACTCAAACTATCACTGTTTGCCGATAATATAATTCTGTATTTATAAGATCCAAAAAATTCCACCAGAAAATAATGGAATGAATAAATGAATTCATCAAAATAGTAGGATATAAAATCAATACCCATAAATCAAATTTGTTTCTATACATCAGTGATGGATTTACTGAAAGAGAAATTAGGAAAACCCCATTCACAATAGCCTCAAAAAAAAAAGAAATATTTGGAAATTAATCTAACAGTTGAAAGAGCTCTACAGTGAAAACTACAAAACACTAACAAAAGAAATTGAAGAAGATCTTAGAAGATGGAAAGATCTTCCATGCTCTTGAATAGGCAGAATTAATATTGTCAAAATTTATTTGGGAAATTAAGAGACCTAGAATAGCTAAAGCAATTCTTATCAAGAAAAGGAAGCAGGAGGCATCACAATACCAGAAATTAAACTATACTAAAGAGCCATAGTAACAAAAACGGCATGATATTGGCACCAAGACAGACATGTAGACCAATGATACAGAACAGAAGACACAGAGACAAATGCACATTAGTACAGTTATCTCATACTAGACAAAGGCATCAAAAACATTCATTGGAGAAAGGATAGTCTCTTCAAAAAACAGTGCTGGGAAAACTGGAAATCCATATGTAACAAAATGAAATTAAACCTCTATCTCTCACCATGCACAAAACTCAACTCAAAGAAAGAAATGATGAGAATAGAAGTGAAGAAAATTTGAAAAAAATAATTTAGTTTAGGTAGATGGTCCATTTAAAAGCACCATTTCTAGCAATTCAGCAATGGAATGGTTTCCATTTACCATGTCTTCATAATATTCCAATAAGATCCAAATATCCAGTGAGCAATTTGAGTGCAACTTTAGAAAATCAACTATGACTTGTTTGTTTAATACCTTATGGGAGCCTATGTACATTTAAAGAGCAAAATAATTTTGAGGAAAATATGTCATAAAATCCTGTTTTTTAAATGATTGTTTTTGAAAGTTGAGACATTGCCACACTCATTACAAAGTTCCATTAAACAGAGCCTTAAAATAATAGGGTTAGTCATGACTTTGTCTTTATATCTTGCTGCTTTATATTATGCTTTCTCTCTGTGGCCTTAAAACATAATATTGTTTCTCTTCAGAATCCAGATTTAGGGACTGTGAAATTAGGACAGGAAAAGGAACACATGCAATGTCCTGTTGTTTCTCCCTGAATATCTACCATATCAATCATTTAACAATGACACATTAAGGGTACGGGGGACCCTGTTGAGGACCCTGTTGAGATCTGGGGCTTATCCAGGGAGTGGGGGAACAGAGGTAGAGGCATTTTAGGATGCAGGAGCTTCCAATTCTCATCAATCTACTATTTATAGCAACAAACCCTGGTTAAAGAAAGGCCTTGGCAAAGTGGGAATAAACAAAGACCACCTTAATTAAAACAGGCAAATCTTGTTCATTAGGAAGGGGAACAGCCACCATTACTTATGTTTAGCAGAGACCCAAAGGCAGGCAGGGAAGTGAGAGAGCTTTACTGTGGGGAAAATGGAAGACTTTCAGGAGTACTGTGATTGGAGGCTATCTGCACGGGTGGCTGTTGCAGGCTAACTAGAAGGATCTCATGGGATCATTTAGGGGAATGTACTTGACTTCTTCCTATTGGTTGTCTGTTGGAGATGGGGGCAACCTATTTCTGCTCTTTATAAACCACTGCGTTTCAGGTATTTTGTTATAGCACAAACAGACTAATACATCAAACCATGCAGGAGAACTGGTTTGACAAAAAAAACCCTGCTACTATAACTCTTGAGCCCCAGATACTTCGTAGCTTCTGTCCCCTGCCATGTACTTAGAAGACCTGCTTCTCCCTGCATCATCAATGCTACCTCTGGCCCAGCCACCTATGCTACCTCTGGCTCAGCCATAACCTTTTCCAGCAATAAAATAGATTTTGTGTGGTATCTGCTTCAACACCATTGCTGCTTCTGATTCAAAGTATCTCATGGGTCTTTTTGACTGTGGATCTGGGTAATGAGCCATAAAGGAGGCAGAAAAGGAAAACTTTCTGTTTTGGATGGCCAGGGTTCATAAGATAGAAATTTTAAAATGCACTGAATTTTCAAAAAGCACTGAGAAGTTACAAAAATAAAGTAAATTCTCACTACTGAACAGGACTCAACATTCTGGTCTTCCAGTGCAATGGAGTCCTACAGGCTGACAAAGGACCCCAGGTTCTACTGAAGCTGTTACATGTTAGAAAGTATCATTTGGCTATCTTTTAAAAAATACAGTTATTTCTCTGTAGAAGGCTTTAATTTATACCATGGACAGTCTCATGTAAGTTGGAGAATTGACTCAAAAGATTTATTGCCTGACTCTCTCTGTTCCAGATTGAGATGTACACTCTGGCATCTGTGTTCAAGCACAGATGAAATGCATCATTTGTCAGGTGTTTAGAAGTCCACTCCAAATTTTGCTCTGTGTCATATATTATGTGCTTTGATTTTCCTATCTTTATTTTCCTCTTTAAATTTATTTTTCACATCTAATTTTATGTGCTGCTGTATTATACATATCTCTGTCATGGTTCTTTCAAGTGCTTTTTGGAAAAGGGAGTTTCTCAGAACAAACAAATATGGGATTCGATTCAGTTCTAAATTCCTTTTTTAAGCATGGCTTGAAAACTTGAGCATGCTAACAATGTGCAGAATTTTTCTTATATCTCAGTTGCATCAATATACTTATGGATAATCTGGGAATGCTTATTATGCCTAGGGTGTGATGTGTTTATCAAATTGTTATTTTTATCTTCCCCAGTTGTGAAGGCATTGGCAATAAATGCCAATTATAAAAAACATTACATGCAAGTACTGTGCTAAGTGCTTTATGGAGATGATCATGTTTGATTTTTGTAGCAATCCTAGGAGATAGGTACTACTATTATCCCCAGTTTATGGATGAGGAAGCTAAGGCTCAAAGAGGTGAAGTAACATTCGTGATTTCAGAGACATTAAGGTACAGAATATTGCTTAACCAATTTCAATAACTGACAAGCATCGCAAAGCCACCTTGGTGAGATGGCCAAGGTGAAGAGGAGCAAGAGTCAGGCCCTAGGGCCTCTGCGTCTGAACAACTCTCTCCAGCTGCAAGGGAACTTTGCACAGAGCTGTGGAGATAGAATCTGTCATGCACATATCTCTTGGTTATTTTATGTGGTCATAAAACTGCTTCAGGCAGTAAAGGAAAATGCTTTGATGCTTCAAAGGGAATTTGAAAGGAAATCTCCATCCTCATCCAGAAAACAGCATGACTAACACTGTCCCAGACAAGAGGAGAATGGCCAACACACTATGACTGCATCATGCAGACAAGGTGTCTGGAAAACCGTGCATGGGGGCTGGCTCCCCTGTGATGCTGCCTGATAGCCCTGAATCTTGGCCTTTCAGGGCTAAACACTTCTAACAACTCTTTTTTTATCCAAACCTTTTAGCATTTTAGGTGTCTGAGCTGTAAATTAAAAATATCTCAAGAATCATTAAGCTCAGCCTCTTTATTTTGAGGATTCACTTAAAATGACATTTGTACTCATTGCTCTATTTTGTTTTGACTAGGGCTGTGTAGCTTCCATCAGACTAAACTTCTTGAGGAAGAATAACTTTAAAGACTGCATAAAATGCAAAACAAATAAACAAACATTTTTCTGATTTCAGAGTGAGCATGTCAGAACTTGAGAGTAAAGATCCTGGAAAAACGGAATGCAGAAGAGAGAGCCCTTTATTTGTGTTGATTTTCCTCCTTGAGGTACATGTTGATAATTGGCAAGGAATACAGACTCCAATAGAAAGTGGCACCAAGAGCTTATGGCAGGTTCTTTGTAATAGAGAAAAATTAAGATTCATGGATATACGGCTGCAAGAAATTGAGAAATTAAGATTCCAGAGAAAGGAGAATGGCAGAGAAGATAACATACACCCAATTTCCTCTTAAAGGATGCCCTACCCTAAACTGGACACAAACAGGGAGAAGACATTCTAGGAAAAGTATAATATGCATCATTAAATTAGAATTTCAGATAAAACAGAGATAACTTTTTAGTATAAGTATGTTCCAGAGTAAATGAAAAGATGGAGAGTTTATTAGGAGTGCTGTTGCCTATGAAAAGGATCAAATGAAAGTTCTAGAAATGAAAAATAAAATGATTGAAATAAATAATTCAATAGCTAGATTAAAGAAATTTAGGAAAATTAGAGGGAGAATTAGAGAAGTGGAAGAGAGATCAGTAAAATATCCAGATTGATAACAGAGAAGAGAAGGAAATATGGGATCAATAAAGAAGCATAATATACTGAAATAGAGCTTAAGGAATAATAGAGAAAGAGGAATGAAATGGCAGAAAAGAGTGATATGAAGAGACACTGGTTGAAAAAATACCTTGGCTAATTTCAGGTGTAAATTTGGGCTACAGCTCATAGATATTTGCTCAAATATTATTCTGGGTGTTTTTTTAAAATATTTATTTTTTTAGTTGTAGTTGGACACAATACCTTTATTTTGTTTATTTATTTTTATGTGGTGCTGAGGATTGAACCCAAGGCCTCATGTGTGCTGAACAAGTACTCTACCACTGAGCCATAATCCCAGTCCCTATTCTGGGTGTTTTTTGAAGGTGTTTTCTGGATGAGATGAACTTCTAAATTGGTGGATTTTAAGTAAAATATTACCCTCCATAGGATGATAGACCTCATCCAATCAGTTGAAGGCCTCAATAAAACAAATTCTGACTTCTCCTAAGCAAGAAGAAATTCTGCCAACAGACTTTCTTGGGTTTGAATAATGATTCTAAGCTTGATCTATAATCCGCAAGTCCACTATTTAGAGGACCAAGGAAGCTTCTTAGCCCTCTTTCTCTTGCCCCGCCCCCTCTCTCTCTCTCCACACACACATACACTCACACACACACACACACACACACACACACACACACACCCTGTTGGTTTTGTTGAAAAAACAATAATTAGTACATAGATCCATACTATAGGAGGTTTGAACAGAAGGAAAAACCCCAGGACAAACACAGAAAGAAATGAAAAGTACTACAAGGATAAATATGTGGATAAATTTAAACTATTTTTAAAGTAGTAATTATAGTGATGCCACCAATAACAAAAGTTCTAAGAATTTAAAGTATTCTCAGAGTTAAAACACTTAACTGTACACAAGTACGGGAGCAAGTCATGAATACAGTTAGCAAATTTTAATGTCCTCAACATTATTCAGAATGTTTCAAGAGCATTAATTTAAGGCATTCTCTAAGAAGTCAAGAATGCATATTATAATTTCTAGGAAAACCATTAAAAGAATAGAAAAATTTTCACCATGAGATTAATAGAAGAAAAAACTGAATAATAAAATTATTGATTAATTCAAAAGATGGCAAGAAAAGAGAATAAAATGAACAAAGAACAAATAGAAAACAAATAAATGATAGGTATAAAGCATATCAACAATCTAATTTAATACAAAGGGACTCAAGAGTCCAATTAAAAGGAAAAGATTTTCAGACTGAATTTTTACCACTTAAAATAGGAACATCTTAAATATAAGGATGAGATGGTTTAAATTTATTTTTTTAATGGAAAACGTTGTACCATGACCTAAAAGAAATTTGGTATAGATTTATATCTTAGTCCATTTTCTGTCACTGTAATTAAGTACTGTAAACTGGGTAATTTATGAAGAAAATAAATTAATTTTTAGTTTTGGAGGCTGGTAAGTCTGAAGTCAAGGGACCAAATCTTATGAAAGCCTTCTAGATCATTGAACATCAGTGGTGGCCTCAGGAGTATCCAGGGCATCAGCTTGGTTTCTTGCCTGAAATTGTGATTTTCATCAATTTGGCCTTTCCTTAACTCTCTAGTAAGTCAATTATGCATTTTATAAGGGTTTGATGTTTCATTCAACATTTAATTTTTGACACCTGGATTTGTTCTGTTTGTTTTTGAAGGGCTATCCAGTCTTCCATTATTCATAGGGAAGGCTAAGCAACAGACTGTGCTCTAAGGTAAGTTTTGTTATTAGTTAGGCCTGGCACTCCAACAGTTCAAGAAACAACTGCTGTTGAAACAAGAGTACCTTGCACTCATAGATTCCCAGAGGAAGGGACATGCCGTACTATTGAGGATCACTTAAAGAAGCAACAGGGTCAGCCAAGAGCCAGCCTTATTATAGTTTCCAATGGAGGGAATGAAAGAGTAAGTAGGCTCAGAGTTGGTTAGCTTGTATAGCTGCAGTAGGCTCTAGGTTGTAGGGGTTGTTTCTAGATGTCTGGTATTTGACTCTGAAATTATTAAGGTGGAGGAATAGAAATATGGGGGAGGAGCTCAATGAAGGATGTGTTTGGGGGTGTGAGCTCTAGATTGGTTAGTTTGCATATAAAACATGCAGGACCAAGTTAGTTCCTGGCTGTCTGTAGGAATTAGCTAGGCCGGGAGGAAAAAAGGTCCCTGCAGGGTTAGTAAGGCCCCCAAATATATCAAAAAACATCAAAGTCATCAAAAGTACATAATAAAAAAAACTCATAAGAATACAGGCTTTTAAAAGGCATGATAAACAAGTTGCCATGTATTCCTCAACAATAGGTATCTATGTTTGTATGTATTTTATCTTAGAAAGTTACATGAGCGCAAGGATTATATATATCTCTTAGTTCCTGAGAAATTGAGATGGAACTCACCTATAGCCAATTTAACCAACACGATTTGAGTTAGATTCTACCTCCATTGGAATCATAGCTACAAATTTAAGAAACTATTAGTTCCAACTACAAAATATTTATGAATCAAATTTACTGTGTACTTTCAAATATCTAAGTATTCTTAGTTGTTTTCTTAAGTGTTCAATTTTTCCATTCATCTCTTTTGTTTCACCATTTTTAAAAGACTCTCTTAAATATAAAACAAAAAATTAGATCCCAATTGAAATGTCTCATAACATATGGTCTTTGTTGAAAATTAGTCTACAGGTATAGGTGATTGCCATTTCAAAGGATTCATGTAGTGGAACAAAGCAACTTCCTTCTTGGTCTTCTACTTCAATCAAATGACAACTGCTTTTGATTAGGACATTGAGTGAGTTACCTAATGTATTCCAGTCACATGTCTGATTTCCCCAACAATGTTTCAGAAAAGCATTCTTGGAAGGCATGTTCCTTCTCATGTCTAGATTCAATCCATGCTAAGGATAAAAGCTGCCTTTCCACAGTTCCACTGGCTCTGCAAGGCATTTGGCCAAGTTCTCTGTCAACACTCAAGCAATTATTGTCCAAATTTGCATGTGAGCTAAGTGTGAGCCCTATTTAAGGAAAGTCGCCACAGAGATGATGGAGACATTCTTTCTGAATTGACAGATAGAGGCATCTCTTCAGAACTGACAAATCAAGACCACCATCCCCATAGTTGCCCAAGTGCCCATGCTCAGCAGTTGGAACTGAACTCACCACTCAGGACTGTCAGTGCTGACAGAGCAACCTCTCCCCTGTCCCAGTGTCCCTTTGAAGTCACAAACAGTAATGAGAGAAAGGGTGGAACTTCATGTGGGTGGTAAATTCCTGGCATTCGAGGGTTTAAATTATTTGTACCTGATGCCAAGGATCATTCCATTTTCCCATCTGCAAATGGATATTTCCCAAAGCAGAGTACATCTTAATAATAATCCTCTATTCTTTAGGAATACAGGCTCTCCCTGTTCCTTTGTTTAAGGAGACACAGAGCAATGAGTGTTTGAAAGGGCTGTGTCTACTCTCTGATAGTTTTCTTGCATGCGCCCTGTAACAGAGGGAAGCCTTCAGCCAGATGACCTCACAGACCAGATATTCAGGGAAGCCATTCAGACACATGCACTGGAGACATCTTCTGAACAAAAGCCAAGGGATATCTTCTCAGTCTCCCCTTCCAACAATGACCTGTGAGAATGTGCTACAAGATGCCATGGGAAATGGAAGCATCGCCTGACTTTCCTTTAGTCTGGCAATTATAAGGGTGGGTGAGTTGAGGTGTCAGCTTAAACTGGAGAAAGCATGGCTTGAAATCTGAACAATCAGGGAACTCTAGTCTCCAAAAATATTTTTTGAGTGTCTTGGTAGCTTTAATGGTGCCCATTTATTGAATGCTTGCTGTGACAATACATGCTGTAGTTTTTTTTTTTTTTTTAATAGCAAACAACCTCTAACCTTTTTAATTTGTACTCCCTAGTAGTCAAAACTTGCTGAACACCCAGTATCGCCAGTATATGAACATTTATTTATAAATTATCTGACTACTGTTATATTTCTTTAAAAGGATGAGATACGTTAAAATACCCAGTATTCAAAATTCTTTCCAATTGCAGAGAGTTCACACTTTATTAGTCAACTCCTCAATTTATAAAAATAATCAGAATGACACTGAAGCATTTTGCTACTAATTTTGTATAATATAAAACATGCATTCAGGCATTTTATTAATGTTTAGAATGCATGACATAAAAAGCCAGTAAAGCTAAGCCTGTAATCCCAGCAGCTTGGGAGGCTGAGTCAGGAGGATTGCAAGTTCAAAGCCAGCCTAAGCATCTTAGCAAGGCCCTAAGCAACTCAGCAAGTTGGGGATGGGGTTGTGGCTCAATGGTTAAGTGCTCCTGGGTTCAATCCCCAGCATTGAAAAGAAAAGAAAACAAGAGAAAAAAAGCTAATGTTTACCATATTGTAAATATACAATATACAATCACATAAAAATATCACAAATCAATAAGTTAAATCTAATTTATAAAAAAATCAGAAAACATAGAATAAAAAATTAGAAAATAATTACTCAATCACAGATTCATAGGATAAAATAAAATAAGGCATTATTGAAAATAACCCAAATATTAAACATAAACTAATGTGGCTTCTTATGAACATTGAAATATTCATAAAATATTGAAATATATTCGATATTTTATAATACTATGCTAATAGGTTACAATTACTAGCATCAATTTATTCCAATCTCTGGAAAAAGTTTATGGTTATAGTTGAAAAGGGGCAAGGAGAAAGCTAAAAGCTAACACCAAATATTATCCTTTGTCTTCTTCTTCAAATAATCCCTCTGTTTTATTATCTTCAGGACATAGCAAGGCTTTTTTTTCCTCAAGAAATATAATTTTTCAAATGATGGTAAACTACTTTTTGTGTTTTAAAAAAGCATTTCTGTTTCATATAAAACTAGTTTCATCATAGATAGACTGAGATTACAATGGATAGGAAATTACTTCTTATAGTTTAAGTATTATTAATACATTTTCCACTTGTTCAGAAGTCTTTGAAATTAGAAATAGAATAATTATTTCAATGAAAGCTTATTTTATTACCATTTTCTTTTTCCTCTTGAAGGTTTTGAAAAATCTAAAGGACAATGAACACTGTACCTTTTTCTGCTTTGAAATTCTAATTTATTTATAATTCAAGAAAACGTCAAGACAGAAATAAATCAGATATTGGTTTTAAAAAAAATAGGTATACCCCCATTACTGATGTTTTAGTACTTGAAATAACAAACAAACAACAATTACAAGCCCCCCTGTATATCATACTAGAGCACCCAAACCCCATGTGGCGATACACTGAGGGAAAAATGTGACATTAATGTCAGTGAAATCTGTATTTGTAAAGTGATTTTATCAATAGAATTCATTCAACACTGGATGTGGAAAAAGAAAGATCAAGAGTAGTAATTCAGAAATCAGATTTCTTTTTTCATTTATATATGACAGCAGAATACATTACAATTCTTTTTACACATATAGAGCCCAATTTTTCATATCTCTGGTTGTATATACAGTATATTCACACCAATTTGTGTCTTCATACCTGTACTTTGGATAATAATGATTATCACATTCCACCATCATTAATAATTCCATGTCCCCTCCCTTCCCCTCCTACCCCTCTGCCCTATCTAGAGCTCATCTATTCCTCCCATGCTCCTTCTCCCTACCCCACTATGAATCAGCCTCCTTATATCAAAGAAAATATTTGGCATTTGGTTTTTTTGGGATTGGCTAACTTCACTTAGCATTATCTTCTCTAACTCCATCCATTTACCTGCAAATGCCATGATTTTATTCTCTTTTATTGCTGAGTAATATTCCATTGTGTATATGTGCCACATTTTTTTTATCCATTTATCTATTGAAGGGCATCTAGGTTTGTTCCTTAGTTTAGCTATTGTGAATTGTGCAAAGCTATAGATTTTTTTTTAGGCTTACATTTTTTATAATACCATTAATCCAGGGATTTCTTACAGCAGGAAATCGAAACTGGTGTTTCAGGTTGTGAGGGATGATTTAAGTAAATCCAGATAATATAATCTCAGATCTCTCAAATTAAGTTGTGAAAACCGAAAGCCAATGGACTGAGGGCCTTAGTCAACTTCTCCCTGGATCAGAATCACTCACTTCCCTTAGGATCCATTGAACACCACAGATGATGCGCCATCCTCTGATACGTAGTTAGTTAGATGATGTGTTGACGAATATAAAAATACTGGTAAAGTTTCATTTTTGCTTTGTTTTAGGTTGAAAAACATGTTAAATTTCTAACACTTCCTTCTCTTTTCCTAGGAGATGACTTTTTCACGTGTCATAATGCACAAGTTCCCTTCCACTATGGGAGATAGAAATGGAGCCAGGGGCCTGTCCTGCTGGAGCAGATAGGTAAGAAGCAAAGCACAGAGACACAGGTGTGGGGCAAAGTGGGGATCACATAGAAGGCAGTGGAGTGAGACAGGACCTGGGAGCACCAGGGGAGATTGAATGAGGTGGGCTGTCATTTGAATATTTTCCGGGCACTCCAGCTAGGGCCATTATGGCACCTTTGTGTATAGAAAGGGCCACAGCCCAGCATAGCACTTGGACATTCAATCAGACATTATTAAATTTAATTGAATTAAAAGAGTTGGAACCATTACATGACTAATTTAAGGCCCCAGGCTGGGTACATTCAACATTTGGCAACATTTGGCAAGGGCTAAAGCGGTGCCTGCAGAGGTGGTGGCATGGCCCCAGTTCAGGGGCGGCAGAGTGCCTCATTATTTGATGGGAAAGTGTAGGAGGAGACGCTTGAAACAGCTCCACTGAGGACTTTGGATCTAAGATGGAGCTTAGGAAGGCAGAGAGGGCTTTTGTTTCTTTTCTTTTAAATGTCCCTTTTCTAAAAATATAAAGACAAAACAAATTAATCACTGCAAATTTAGAAAAATCAGGCAAGACTTCCCAAAAATAAAGAAAAAAGAAAGGGAACAAAGAGAAAAGAAAAATCACTCATGATTTCAGAGAGGATTACAGTTAACTTTCATGTACGTCCATACAGTGTGTGTGTGTGTGTGTGTGTGTGTGTGTATGTGTATGTGTGTGTGAAGAAGGTAATGATTTATCTACATAAACAACTCCCATACCTATGTTTTGCCACTTCTTCCCCACAAATGAAGTAATATCCTTCTCAATGTCTTTTTGATGGCCAACATCATCATAGTCAGTATAATGGTTTAGTCACTGAAGATAACTTTTGGAGATGGGAGAGGGAAATCTAGATTGAAGGTGTCAAGGCAGACCTCAACTGTTTTGTACAGAGGAGCTCTGGAATTTGGAGAGATTGTTCCCTCTTGTGGACACCAGCGTTCTCTAGTGGGCACTCTCCCTGAGGGCCTCAGGGGACCACCTCTGCTCCACAGTGCTCCATGAGGAAGGTTCTCAGACACACTGAGCACCAACATCTAGGCAGCAGAGTACAGCTCTCAGCTCAGATTGGCTGTCAGTTGGATGCCTGCAACATCACTGGATTTTACTTACTGCTGCTGCTCTACTTTCCAACAGATTCATATATTCACACAGGGGTAGTGGAAGAGGACGATAAACCCAAGGGGCAAACCCCACTCTGCAGAAAGTCTGAACTGTACAGCTAGCCCTGTGTGACAGAAAGAAATGCTGTTTATAATGTCACCATGACATTTATACCCACTGGGGTTGTCATATATATGGTGGCAGGTGACTCAGCACAATCACATATTTCAAGACAGGATTCTATAGTAAATATGGGCCCACAGCCCCTGAGGCAGGACTGCCTAGATACTCCTCTTCCACCTGTGGTACACATCCAGCCAGAAGAAAGCCTGACTTGAATTTGTATTGCTCCCTCTCACTAAAGGTCCAATCACATATTTATGGGTGTCTATAAACAATGTAGTTTTGCTTGCTTCTGCTTTTCAAACCAAAAAGCCACTTTCTCCTTCTAACATTTACCCAGACAAATAGCAGGTTTTGCTTCACAATACACTTTATTTAGGAAAGCAACATACCATCATAGGTATTTTAAATAATGCAGCAAAGTGCAAAGACAAGTTATAAAAGTCAGCTGGAATACAACTGACTGGTTTTGGCCTTCAAGACATTGTGAACCTTATTGTGACTAAGTTAACTTTGGCAATGGGAAGTGCAGAACCAAGTCTGTGGCTGCCTCTGGCAACTCAGGCCACACCAACTAGTATTTTTGTGAACCTGCCATATGCTGAGTTTCACCTTCATTGTTTATTGAGCATGTGACAGGGACTGTGCCGGGAATACACAGGGAAAGACAGTCAGTCTCTGCACATAGGAGCTCATAATCTAATGGTGAGATAGAGAAGCACACGGTCAACACAATACAGAGTCATGTGCTAGCTCAGTGTCCTATGGGGTCCCCAGGATGGTCATCTAACCAAGCTTTGCACAGTCGAGAGGTTTCCAGGAGGAAGTGAGCCTAATGCAAGACCTGGAGGATGAGCATGCATATTAATCAGGCAAAGGGAGGCCTGATGTCCTTTTGCCATCTCTTATACACCCTCAGGGACCCAAGAAACTCTCTATCCCATTGTCTGTCCCATTCTTTGTCTTGGTGGTTAATTTTCATGAGCACACATCTTGTACTCCAAGACCAGGTTGCCATTTCCTCAGAAGACAGGGATTGTCTTTTTTCAGTGTTCCCAAGACTGAGTAGGACAGAGCAGCTGCCAACCAGAAACCCTGGACAGGGAATTGATTGATCTTCAATGAATCAGCACTTCTCCATCACTTGGCTGTAACAAGAAGGAAGAGCTAGGTGGTTGTACTAGGTGAGAAGGGGCCAATGATACAAAGAAAACACAAAAACCACCTGCTAGGTTGCTGCCTGGATCAGAGGACTTGGAATATTTTCTATTTGTTAATGGGAGAGGTCCAACCACACAACAAGTCTCTCAACAGCACAGGAATTTGAAAGAAAGAAAAGTTATCTCATTGAAACCCCAAATAAAATGACCCCTACCCCCTGCCCCAAATCCATGGCCCTGAAGGGGCCTGTATTTAGTAGAAGGTGATTCAGAAGCTGCACTCCTGCTTCTTGTGATGCCCTTTGTACACATTGGTCACCTCCTCCAGCTTCTTCTGCAGCAGAGCTGAATTCTGATCAATCCACTACAGAGTGTCCATGTGCATTAAGGTTCTTGCAGATCTGCTGTCAAGGGTCACTGGTGCTGGTGGGGCCTCCAGATGTATTCAGGTGCTCGATGATGTTCATGAGTTCCTGGGCCATGTGCTTCAGGTGTGCCTCAATGTTCTCAGCCAGCTTTCAGGTCTTCTCATGCTCCTTGTCAGCAAGCTACAGGTGGATGGTCCTGCTCTTCTCCTTAACTGACTCCTCCAGGGGGCTCAGCAGGTCTTCCAGCTCCTTCTGTTGGGATAAGAGGAAGTCAAGCTCTTGGTCCAACCACTACTGATCCAGCTTCACTTTCTGTACCTCACAGTGGAGACTGATGATCTTCTCCCCATTCTCAATCAGCGTGCAGTCCCAGGCGTTGACTTGGGTGGCCTGCTGTGGGAAGTGCCATCCCTGGACCTCCAGCTTCAGAATCCACATTGATCAGGCTCTCCAGCTATGCAGAGGTCATCACAGGACAGGTGGCTGCTCCAGCAGCTGCACTGGCGCCAGGTGGAGCTGTCACAGCAGCTACTACCTTGCTGGGGATCCCAGTTGGCACCAGTGGTTTTAAACTCAAGGCAAAACCAGTGGTGGTGGTGGTGATGGTGGTGGTGGAGTATGTTGCTGTGGACGCACCAGAAGCTGCTCCGGGGGCCTTTAAGCTAAAACTCAGCATGCCAGCTCAGGGGCTTCAGCAGTGGTTGTGGGGAGTGGGTGTATTATGAATTCACAGTTCCTTACTACTGCTCAATGTGTCCTTGGGCTGTGTGATGACAAATGTCAGTTTGTACATAGAGATTTCTGGGCATCTGACTCCAACCCTGACAACTTGGTGTGGCCAGCGCTGTGTCACACACTTCCTCACCTAGGCCCTCAGCTAACTTTACAGCTGTTCTGTGAGGTAGGTCAGGAGTTCGGCCCCAGTGCACAGGTGGGAGAAAAGGCTGAGGTGGAAATAGGCTGTCATTCAGTGGGCTATGTACCTCTCTCTCTATTCCTACTCCCATATGGCTCCATAGGCATACACCCCTCTTTCCATCTCACCCTCATATTATTGTTTTCTTTTCACTGAAAATAGCTGAGGTAAAGCAGCTCCAGGATACCTTCTGCTTTCAGGCACAAAGTCAACCTCCAGATGCAAGGAAAAGACGGAGGCTTGAATTCTGTGTATGCCACTTACTCGTTCTTCTAAGGCTTTCTCTGCCTTAGTGTATCCCCTATGTAACAAAAGCCATCGTCACTCTCATTGAAGAATGAACAAGGTCACAACTGAGAAAGGTCTGTTTCTTCTTCCCTCTCTAAGCCAGTTCTTATTTCTGGAAGTATTAACATGGAATCCCCTCCTAGCTGACGTCAGAAGAAACCTACTAGAGCTGTCCTCATCCCTTTCACTGTACCCTTTGCTTTCCTCATGTAGAAAACTAAGGCTTTGCTGTGGGCCTCCACAGGTGGCACCCACCAAGGGCCTTTCCCTGTTAGCAGGAAGGCTTTCCTGATTTCTTGCAAATATGCTGAGATAGATATTTTTCCAGTAGAATATGCAATTTCATTTTCCCTACTCCAGGAGGGACCTTAGCTCCCATGAAAATAGGCTTCTAATAGCTCCTCCCACACCTATGACCAAAACCCCCAGATATATCAGAATCCTCTTAGCACTATTTATTGAATTATTTATTTCCAAGGAAGACTCAGAAAAGTCTTTGGTCCCATATTGTAAACTGCAATGAAGGATTCACTCTCTAAATCCAAACTATATTGGATCATAGTTCACAGCATTTTAGAAAGAGTCACAAAAGCCATATTGCAGTGTCTCGACATAATTACCTGGGTAGTAAGAACCTTAGGCAGAGGTGTACATGTGTGAATGTGTGTACATTCCAGAATGTGTTTTAAACAAAATATAGTCAGTCAACTTTAGGAGCTTAGTTTTTTTTTCAGCCTGCTTTGTATATCAAGCCAATACATCAATATTCATGGTCAGATTTATTTGTAAGGCTAAAATAATCACTGGGAATTTTTTAGATGTAATAAATAAATGGAAAAAACCAGAACCTTCATACACTACAGTGGCAACATCCTTGCCTGTAGTGTGATTTTTTTTCGGGGAAAACCCTACCCCTTGCCTACCTTGAAAGGATTGGGAGTTTGTCTACTCCTCCTGCTCCTGACAGGTGTCTGTCTTGGCCACAGTCAGTCAGGGTCCTGCACTCTCCTTGAAGTTCATGATAGGGCATGCAATTCTGAACTTTAAAATTAAGATAAAATACTAAAGTCTAAAAGAATAATTTCTCTCTTGTTCTGAATTTAAAACTGCAAGACTGTTGTGAGCAGGAACTATTGATAATTTTTTTGCCTCTATAAAGGTTGAGCCTTCTGCGTGTAGTACCCTTGAAGGCTAAATGGAGCTAAGAGATTCAGAGACACAGAACCCTAATGATATTTTTCAGATGCCCTGAAGCAGCCACACTTGGCTTTCTAGTTGCATCAGGCTAAAAAACAAAACAAAACAAAAAAAATGCTTTTTTTTCCCTTTGGTACTTAATCCACTTAAGTTTGAACCTGACTAACATAGTTCTTAATCCAAAATAAAGTCAAGGAAGAAACAAAATTAATAAATGAAAAGTACTAAAGGAGAACTTACATCTAACTAAGTAGGAAGTATTATCATTTTGGCTTAAGATGAGTACTAAGACTCAATCAACAGGAACCAATATTTACATCCTTAATCCTTTGCAAATGATTAAATTGAAACTCAGAGAAACTTTCCATCTCAGCCAAGGGCACATAGCAAAGATGGGGATGGGGAGATGTGGTCTAGGTTTTCCTCCAAACCCATGCCTTCTTCATCAGAAAGGAATTGCTACTTACTCTGACAATAATCCATAATAAAAATAGTATAACATAAGCAGACAGGTTTAGAGTGCTAATAAATCATCATAAATTTTATGATCCACTTTTTGGGTCAGTATTGATAAATTAAGTCTTTGAACATCTCTAATTCCAATGTCTATCCAGGTTGGGATCTGGCCTCTTTACCACTGAGCCAGGGAAATGCCTGATCTATGACAGATATCACTGATGCCCACTGCCATCAGGCTGAGTGGTTGTCTCACTACAGAGAACAGAATTCCTCCAGTGGTTGTGAGGTTATCTTTAAATAGTCCTGTTCTTTGGCATCCTCTTCCATTCTTTTTTTCCTGCTCAACTCTGATCTACTTTGATTCATCCTAGTTGAGCACATATTTACTGTGCTCAACTAGGATGCTCAACTTAGATGCCAGATGCCACACTGAGCAGATAGCCTGTTGGAGAAATGAATTGTGGCTTCTCATCCCAAAAGACCAAGTGACATTGCCTCAGTCACTCTGTCTTTGATCCTCTCTCCATCCTCCCACCCCCAACAGCAGCTCCTTGGTACCTTGGAGACTGAATCTTCAGTTAATAAAGGGGATAAGTAAGCTGCCCCAAAGTCCAGGCTGGGACCACCGTTATGAGCTGCATTGTGTCCCTGACAAATTCCTGTGTTGATATCCTAACCCCCAATTCCTCAGAAAGTCACTTTGTATAGAAATTGAGTTATTGCAGATGAAATTAGTATAGCTAAAATGAGGTCACTAAGGTGGGCCCTAATCCAACATGACTAGTGTCATGTTGGACATGGACAAACTTGGACATGGACACGTGCAGAGGAAAGCTGATAGGAAGATACAGGAGAATGCCAATGAGTGTAAAGACAGCCATCAACAAGTCAAAGAAGCCCGTCCTTCCCTCCAGGCTGTAAAGGAACCACTGTTACCAGCACCTTTACTGCAGACCTCTGGCCTCCAGACTGGAAGACAAACACTCCTGATGTTTAAGCCACCCCAACCACCCCATGGTCCACTGTTACGGCAAAGCGATTCACCATGCAGGGGCTATCTATCTTCAGATGGGGTGGGCCTGGCCCCATGCAATGCACTTATTTTTTAACTACAGGGCATTCCTACTTTTCCTGGAGCTTTGGAAGACATCCATCCCTGGACTTATATTCCTAGGTGACATGAATCCCTCGGAGCTGAGCAGCAACTTCTTCCTTCAGGTGGACACATGCAGGTGAGCTCACCAGTCCTCACTACAGCTCCTCCTGCTTTCCGGAAGACTGGCTGAGTCACGCCTGTCATGCTCATGTCCATGCTGGTCCCTGGCCTCAGCTCAGGGAGCATGCAGCAAGACTGGCCCAGGTAAGAGGGTGGAGAAGTGAAAAGCGGTGCGAACAGAGGGGAAAGGTTGGGTTCCCCAAGACCTGATGGCTGAGCAGAGGAATTGCTTACTTTGGCATAGTCGGTATGGGCAATGAACACCTCTGGGCACCACAATGGATTAAAGAAAGGCTTTTCTCTGTGTTTTCCGGACTATTAGCAGTGAGGCTATTAAAGGCTGGCCATGCTTCCTTCTCACTCCAGTAACAACTGATATTGGGTTTCTTGTCAACTCTGACAAATGGTTTTCATTTAGAGTGAGAAAAATAATATTGGTAAATTTCCTTACACTCTAATAATTTGGAGTAAGTTTTTAAAGTTTTTTCACTTCACGCTTACTTTACACAGGAGGCTCAGAGAGGTCAAGTAACTTGCTCAAGGGCACAGCGCCAGTAGTTATTTTGGAAACAACGCAAGTTTCCTATATTTTCTCTGGGGTCTTCATTACTAAGCTACCAGCAGATAGGTCACAGGAAGCAGAATTGGCGTCACCTAATGACTACTTTTTTGCCCCTTTTCTTGCTCCACAGAGCAGAAGTGACTCATCTTCCCTGGGCAGAGATTATTTGCCCTTTCAAATAGGTCTCTGAGGAATTTTTCTAATAATCACGAATGCCAGCAATCATTCAGGATTGGGAAGCAGCACAAATGGTCCCAAATGCCACTGTCCTCATCCACCAAGCCCTGCCCCGATGGCAGAGTGGTGCACCATGCTTTAGCTGGACCAACACCTGGGGAAGCTTGCTGAGGACAGGTTATTACAAAGATGGATTTCATAAAGTATGGAGGAATAAACCAAAGAACAAGATTTGAATACTAATAAGATGTTTGCCTGAATTCTCTCCTAATTCTGAAAGTAATTTTTTATCATGTCTAGGTGAATGAGACACTAACCTAGTGGATGCTTCCACAAATTTGGGGAAAGCAGACCTTTGTGCCTGATGGATTCCTTTGCTATTCGGTCAGGCCCTCTTTAATTCGCATAACTCTTGAAAGTAGGAGCAAAGAGGAAGGAAACGCCGCAGATGGGAAAATGGTGCCCACCCCTGTGCCCTGGACCAGCTCCCTCTGCCAACTTTGGAATGCAGAGACAGAGCTGCTTCTCTATGCCAACAGGGTCCTTCTCCTGTCTTTCACTTAGAACTTTCCAGGCATGGAGAAAGGGGAGTCTCATGGAAACCATAGAGAGACTGTATTTGTTGTACAGATAAAAAAAATTGAGATTCAGAAAAGTGAAAGGGTATTTTTGAATGCCTAAGTGACTTACAGGATTGGGACTGAGAACCCACAGTTGCTGCCTTGCTCGAAATATGGATTTTTTCCTCCTTTTTACAGGCTGGCAGTACAAGGCTGTACGGTCTCTGTAGCAGATAAAACTCCCACAACAGGCACGCAGAAAAAGGCATTTTTGATCCATAGTTTTGGTCCCTATGACAGCATTAAAGCAGTTTAAATCTATTTGAATGATTTGCTATTCATGGATATGGAGATATATATATATATATATATATATATATATATATATATATATATATATATATACACACACACACACACACACACATATATATACCCTGCTTTTACTGAAATCTACTGAAGATACTGAAAAAAAGTTTAAAATGCTTATTGGGAGCTAATTTATTACCTGAGCACTTAGATATGTGCTAAGCCAAGTAAGTGTTTTACAATGTGTTATCCCAGTTAATCCTCTCAATAACTTTATGGGATAAGTGATTTTTTTTTATTTTATTGGTAAGGAAAATAGTACAAGGAGCTTTCCCCTAGAGAATACACATAGATCCTGGATGCAACCCATATTGTCTGATTCCACCAAGTCCAGGTATTCTTCTTCTATTTTGCATAACAAATTGTCACAAATGTTGTGGATTAAAAGAACTATGATTTCTTCTCTGATTATGCCAGCCTAGAATCCTGATGGGGATGGCTAGGCTCTGCCCAAAGCTTACTGCAAGGCTGATATCAAGGTATAGACCAACTAGGCTCTTATCTGAAGCCTTTGGGGAGTCGCATCCATCCCCAGATCATTCAGGCTGTAGGCTAGCAATTTCTTGCTCTTTTAGTTCTGAGGTCCCGGTTTTCATATTGGCTATCAGCCAGGGCCTGACCTCTTCTGCTAGAGGCCACCCTGTTCCTCTCCTCTCTTGTCCCCTTCTATCCTCAACTGCATACTAAGTCCTTCTCATGTTCATGCAATTAGGTCAGACCCAGCTGGGTAATCTACATCAATTCAGCTGACTTGGGACTTCACTTGCATCTTCATCTAGACTAGTGTTTTACTGAAATAACCAGAAACAAGAATTTTAAGAGGTGAGGGGGTGACAAAGGCTTAGGGTGATAACTAGGGGATGGTGGGACCAGGGAGTGGTGGGACCTAGAGAGAACTCACTTCTGTGGTGTTCCAACTGCAAAAGGCTGCCACTATACTGCTCCCCTAGACTGCTACCACATGGAAAAGCAAAATAAATAGTACTGACAGATCTTCTGATTTTTTAAGACCAGAATCTGCATTTTTGTGTGATATCATTAAATCAGTAAAAAACAAAAACAAACAAACAAACAAAAAAACTTACAACTAATTTGAAGATAGACCACATCTATCTTCAGACTGGGTAGGACCTAAAGAACACCAGTTGGGAACTATCTTTAAAACTTCCATGACCGTGATTTCTCCCTGCCTCCATCCAGTCCCTTGGAGTGTCCCCATGTCTACGCCCTGACTTTGCTTGTCACCCTGGGCTCTCCATCTTGAGCACCATATACCACAGTTGCTCACCAGCCTCAAAGGCTTTTCCACAGACAGCTAATCTTCAGAGATGAACAAAGTCTTTCTTCGGCACCTGCTGTCGGCTTTCTCCAGATAGTCCCAATGATGTTGCCTCTCTGTTCGCCTACAAAGAACCTGTACAAACTATCCCCGGAATAACCCTTTTCAGGCTGTTGCTTGTCACCCTACTCTACTAGATTGTAGCATAAAGAAAGCAGACACCAACCCTGCCTTATTTGAATTAATATCCTCTTATTTGCATTAATTGCCTGGATGTGCTTAGCAATTATTTCTTGATTGAACAAAAGGCCTTCTGCAACACTGAGTGCTCTCTTTGAGCTCCTCAAATGGCACTGGTCATCCTGGGCCCACTTTCAGAATGTCTGAGACCGCAGGGGAAGACTATTTACTTGAGAGTCTAAATATGGAAACTCATCAAACAATGGATCAATTCTTAAAAAAAGCTTTTTGAATAGACATTTCTTAAAAAGAATTATTTGTTTTTTAGTTACACGTAACAGTAGAGTGTATTTTGACATATTATACATATATGGAGTCTAACTTTCCATTCTTGAGTTGTACATGATGTGGAGTTATACTGGTCATGTATTATATTGAATGGACTTTTAAAAAGTCATTATTACAAGCATTGAAAGTCTCCACGGGGTAGGCTACCATGGGGGTGTGGTCTGTTGAGCTGCAAAGGAGCAACTGGTGTTGTGACCCACCCCTTTACATGGTACAAACAGGCTAGACAAAATAGGATGGACAGAGTAGGACAGATGGAGTAGGGTGGATGGATTGGGATGAATGGAGTAGGGTGGATTGTAAAAGAACATTGCTGGTAATATGGTAACTCTAATAGTTTCTGATTATTTTCTATTTCAACATATAAAAAAGAGTTTAAAGGCATGAATTACAATTATGTGTATAGAAATTTTACATCCTACTCCTTAATCCTCATAATAGAAGGAAACCCTAAGGGAATGTGTGTAGAACAAAGTGGGGGCCACAACATCTGTTTCCCATCACCTTGTGCCTTTGGAGTTAACTCGAGTAATATTGTTAATCCAAAACAGATCAGACCCTGGACACTGCAGGAAAACAAAAGTCTTAAGTTCCTCGTCCATGTTTCTGGGATGTTATCTTGGACCATGCACTAGCTCTCCTGTCATGATCACGACCATGGAAACCCTTCCTAGCACAACTGACCGCTTCCCCAGGCTTGGCCCTGCCAGAGCCTGCCCATGCTTCCTTGTTACCCTGAGTGCAGCTGATGCCTGGACCTTCCTGCAGCATCCACTGCACCACTGCAGCATCCTTCAGGAAGCACACTGGACCCTCTCCAAAGCCTGTGCCAGTAGCAAGTTCTATGATCCTTAAGAAATTACGTATACCTTATGGGCCTCATTTTCTTCATGTGCAAAATAGGGTTCCTTTCAGCTACATAAGTGTATCACTATGACATATTTTTGTAGTGATAAGGAATGGTCTTAGTTATGGTTTTTATCAGCATGGTATATTAGTATGATTTTTTTGCTGATAAGGAATGTTTTTTCTTAGACTATTGGCACAGGCTATGTCTATATGAAGTCATTTTCTTTGTTAAACAACAAGACTAATTTGAGAATCCCTGAATTACTGACGACCAAATAAACCACAGTCAACACATAAGACTGTACAGTGACTAATCTAAGCTGCAAAGAACAGTTTTTTTTTTTTTTTTTGGTATGATTTCTTTTTATGCCTCTCCTGATTCAAGAAAAAGAGCTACAGAATCATGTCATAAGGAAATCGACTTTGTGGTTGGGGAGAGTATTTGTTTTGTTTCACAAATATTTAAATCCAGAAAACAAGAAGACAGCATCTTTCTGGGAAAAAATATTAGAGACATGCCTCAAAGAACACTCTCCCACTATTCATTCCTGCCAATGTCATCAATCTCATTCATCCCCCTGATCCGTTCTGGTGTGTGATGAAACTCAGGTTTTTCTTTTGCTAAAATTTTCATGTGATATTGACAACAAGTAAAATAAATTAACATTAGAAATATGATATCATGAAACTAGAATTTTGATATGGAACCAGAAGTTTATGAAGAGCCAACAGGAATCTTTTTAATGTAAGATTAATATTAATGGCATAGCAAATTGGGATAGGGGCACCTGCATCAAAAAATGAAGTGCATTTTTTTAGTGCTTCTGGGATGGACCCCAGGGCTTTGTATGTGCTAGGCAAATGCTCTACCACTGAACCACAACCAAGCTTCCCTAGATGCACTCTTAATTTCTCAGTAGTGAGATCTCTAAATAGAGGAGTAAACAGCTGTATAAGATGTGCAGTATAATTCAAAAGGTGGGAGAAGACACTCCTAGAAAATATTAGAACATCCTTTGGGGTGTGGATGGTACTAGGGATTGAACTCAGGAGCACTCAACCACTGAGCCACATCCCCAGCCCCCCCACCTTTTTGTATTTTATTTAGTGACAGGGTTTCATTGAGCTACTTAGCACTTTACTTTTGCTGAGGTTGGCTTTGAACTTGCAATCATCCTGCCTCAGCCTCCTGAGCTGCTGGGATTATAGCGTGCACCACTGTGCCTGGCTAGAACATCCATTTCTTTTTATTTTAGCATAAAATTTTTAGTATAAAAAATAAAGAAATTAAGCCTTATTGATATTTGCCACATGGATTGACACTAGCATCTTCATTTGGTCAGCTCAGTGTCTCATATATAGTGTTTACATTGGTCTAGTTAGGTGGATTTCTGAACCATATTAAGTAGTTGAATTAAGCTAGCCCTCAGAAAATGGACAAATGGCTATTTTTAAAGCAACAGAATTTTAAAGATAACATCAATAATCCAAGTTTAGTAAATGGCAGAGCTGACATTTCTACTACTACTGGTGTGACTTTTTAGTCAGTCATCTACTTAACTCCCAGGAGTTCCCTAGGTGACTGCTAAGTACTTTCCATTTATTTTCTCATTTAACCTTATCTTAAAATGGGGAGTTTGAGCAATAGAGAGGCTAAGAAATCAGCTGAAGTTGCACATGCAGTGAGTGAAAGATCAGGATTCAAACCCAGACCTAACTTAAGGGCTGTCTGTCTTTTCCCAGAGTTTGCTTTTCTGATTCACTGATAATTGGTGTGGTGAGTGTTCTTTTAAGGCCAGCTTCTTTTCTTTCTTCTGGATTCTTTCTATTTTCAAAATGTCAATTTGAAAAATCACAGATCATATTGATGTTACCAACAAACTTTCCATAGGAAAAAACAAAGGAAAATCCACTAAAATCAATTTCTACTTAGAGTACAAAAGATAACATGTTTCAAAAGAAAATATTAATTTGGAAAGGCTACATACTGTACATACTGCATGATTCCAACTAGGTGATCTTCTGGGAAAGGCAAAACTACGTAGACCATAAAAAACCCGACAAATAAGCAACAACAACAAACAGTGGTTGCAGAGTTTTATGGAAAGGGAAGAATAAAGGTGGACATTTATGACAATGAAGGTATTCTGGGTGATATATAATAGTGGATATACATCACTATACATTTGTCAAACCCCATAGAACATACAAAACAAAAGACTGAACTCTAGTGTAAACTTTAGAACTTTGGTTGATTAAAAAGGGGAAGTAGTTTGCTCCAAAAACCAAAAGAAAATACTTACAACAAATACATTTGACAAAGGAATTCTGTTCAGAACATATGAAGAACTTCTACAATTCAGTCATGAGATAAACTACAACAAAAATGAATAAAAGATTCAAACAGCTGGCTCATGAAAGAAAATATGCAAATGGACAATAAGCATGTTAAGGCATTCACATGATTAGTTATTCAGGAAAAGCAAATGAAAGCCACAATAAACTAAGACCACAAACCTTCTATAATGGAAAAAATGTAAAATACTGATATTATCAAATGTTGGAGCAACTGGAACTCTTGTAAATTGCTGGCGGGAATATAAAATGAAATCACCATTTCAGGAAACTGGCATTTTCTTGAAAAGTGGAACATATGTTTACTCTGTGACCTAGCAATTCTACCTCTAGAACTTCTCTAAGTGAAACAAAAACACATGTGTGTACTCACATCCATATAAAACTATTCATAGCAACTTTTTCATCATACCTCCAAATTGGCAGAATCCCAGATATCCATTTATAGGAGAATGAATCAACAAACTGTGCATATCCCTATGATGAAATATATTCAGCAATAATAACAGATGAACAATTGATATCTATAATAATATGGATCACTCTTACAGCATGTATTTTTAGCAAAAGATGCTAAGGATGACATACTGTACGATTTTGTTATATGAAATTTAGAAGGTGGGAAACTATCACATAATGGTAATTGATAGGATTAGTGGTTATTTCTAGGAGGGGCTTTCCTGGACAAGGACATAGGTGTCTTTCTATGTTGATGGACAAGTTCTATGTCTTGGCAGGGCTGTGGTTTCTATAAGTGTACACATTTATCAAAATGATTGAACAGCACACTTATAAGTTAAATATTTCACTGTTTATATTACATATCAATAAATAAAATTGGGAGGATTTATTCTTTAATCTGTGACCAGATTATATATATATATATATCTCTGTGGGAATAATTATGATTTGGGGGTGGATGTCAGACCAGCGGAGACATAAGAGAGTCCTCTTTAGTTTGTCCTATTTTATTTTCATTGAACTACCTTACTGAGGTATGATTAACATGTAAAATTCTGTGCATATTTAAGTATATAACTCAACAAATTGGGGGATAAGTATATATCTGTGAAATAATCACCACCATCAAAGCTGTAGACATATCCTTCACCCCTTAGAATTTTTTACCACTGACTTTATCATTATTTGTGTGTGTAGGTGTTAAGAACACTTAACATGGTACCTATCCTTTTAGTGAATTTGGATTATAAGTACAGCATTGTTAGCTGTAGGTACTATGCTGTATGGTAGATCTCAGTAGTTGCCTCCTGACAGAGAACAGAAAGAGAGAGGCGTACCCTTGCCAACAGGACACCAGGAGTTTACTTATGTGGTTTGCAATTTCATTTCCTGTCCTGATTTAATGCTACACATTGCAATTTCATAGTTTAACAAGCACCAGCACAATAGGCTGGCATTATTGCCAAGGCACAGAACTCTAGATTAAAGTTGCCATAAAAAACAATTAAAAGTAAATTAATGCTTAAATGAAATCTTTAAGTACAAGGCCTTTGAAGTAGAACTAGTAGAAATCAGTAACATACAGACAAAATAAATAAGTAAATAAATACATTTATTTAATTAATTAATTAAAATGAAAATTCACCTCCATTTTTAGGCTCTTATTTAGATCTAGAATAAAATTTATAGAAGATAGATAACAGAAGAAAAGCATAATAATATGAATTTCGGTGGCTCAGGAACCCTCAAAAAGAAATGAAAGCCCAAAGAAGCGATTAGAATCAGTTACTTAATTGGATAAAGAAGAGTAAGTTGTGAGGAGGCAGCAAAATTATGTGGGGAGGCTTAAAAGGTGAGAGCTACATCAGCAAGGCTTGCAGGGTTCTCTCCGTGTCAGCTTCTTGTTCTTGAAGAGGAAGCTGCCTTGTCTCCTAGTGTAGGGAGAGCGTCTTTCTCAGGGCAATTTCAACTTCTTTTAAGAAGCAGTAGGATGATCAAAGTGATCTTTTTACACTTGCTGTTTTTCAAATGTCTTTTACTTGAATAGTCAGAATGCTGGGATAGCATATTTTAACTCCATCACAAGATAGATAGCTTAGGAAGTGGCATATCTGCAACCTCAGGTGAAGAAAACAAACTAACCTAGAATTGTATTTTATTTTTAAGACACAGATTTGAATTATAAATAAAGACCAAATCTCTTTACTATCCCATGATCAATTAAAAAATGAAATCAGATATATGGAATGCAAAATGAGAAGTTTTGTATTTAACAGTATGCAAATAAAAGGGTACAGAAAGTTCTTAGGTGAAAACTTTTTGGGTTCATACCTTAGAAGAAGGAAGAGAGTTTTCTGAGTTTGCTCAGATGCAGCCAGAGGAACAGAGAATTTATCCTCTAACCAGGAATGATCCAGTGATGACTACTATGAGGAAATTATTTGTACCCATATGAGGTAACATTAAATCTGTCTTTTTGGTTGGCTATATTTTCTATCATTTTGACCTTTTAATACCACAAGACTTTGCATGGACAGAAGTGAAACAAAAGATCGTCATAAAGATTTTAATTATATTAGCCAATTTATTGACTATTAATTACAAAATTTTCTTGATGCCAGATTGCCATCAATAAATTTACATCTTTGGGGTGGAAGGAGGAAAAGAAAAGAAATTCAACTAAGTGCATGAATTTTAAGACACATTCTAATTTCAGAATGTGAGAAGTTATCTTAAAATCCAAAAACTATGGTCGGTCCATGTGCTAAATTTTCATAAAAGTAATCACAACAAATCCTTATAATAATCTTATGAAATAGGGATTATCTTTCTTATTTTATAATTATCCTATAAGGATAACTGACTTGATTAAGATCCTATGGTTGGTAATTTCTAGGCATAGATTGCAGTATAAATACTCCTGGCTCTAAAGTCCTTGCATTATGGAAGCTGAGATCATTCATTATTTAATAATCATATCTTCCCAGATTTCTAGCCCATATGAAGGAAAGATCTTATTTTGCTTGTGTTCTTTCTTCAGATATTTCTGTGGCTCCCTCATGGCTTAGCTCTCATCTTTCCAAGTCTTTCTGACCTAGAACAAGATTTAAATAATAGAAAACAATGATACATGAATAAACATGTATAATGAGGAATGGAAAGACCAGCAGATTCTTACAGAATTCAGGTCCTCATAGGCCAATTTGAGCAGTGCATGGAACCTTGGTGCTTTGCAGACAACCAAACTGAAATAACAGTGCTCCTATTCATGGACTAGCTCCTGTTCTTCTGAGGAGAAGCAGAGGCTTCTCCTCCAATTAATATTAGCTGCTTTAGACCTTCAAGGGCTGACCTACTTCCTCATTATACAGAAGAGTCTCAGTGAGAAAAACTGAGTCACCCAAGGGCACAGAGAGACTCATTGGTAAATCTAGCAGCAGTATTCAGATATTCTAATCAGTGATCATAAACATGATCATAATCACTACTAGCTGCTGAATATTTATTTTGTGCTAGGCCTTGTAGTAATAGCTTCATATACAATTTTTAACAACAACCTATGAGGTTGATGGCATTCTTAGCCTTGTTTTATAGAAGAAGGAAACTGAGGCTACAAGAGGTTATTTATTCTCCCAAGGTCACTCAGATTGTAAGTGGAACAGCAGGATCAAATCTACGTTTGCCTGACTCTAGGTCCACTCTCTTCTACTCTTTCATTTTAAGATTTGATTAACTGCATCTGCTCTCTATTGGTTTTGTCTGTAAGGCATGCTTCCCCGTTTCACCAAGGTAGTTGACCACACACCAGGATGTGGTGATATTGACAGTTACTGTATCTTTCCATTTCATTAGGCATCTAAATTTTCCTACAGAAAATAAATTTAAAAATCAAGATACTAGCATTTATTCAAATAACATGTTCTTTAGCTAATGTGTCCTTTAAAAATTTGGGGGTATCTATCTATCAATCAATCATCAATTATGGAAATGTTTTCCCTTCTATTAAGTAGCAATAACCTAAGCTAAAGAGTAACCCCTCTTAGCCAGTGAGTACCCTGCCATGATGCCCTCTTCTGCTCATTCCCAACTGTGACAATTTTATTAATTTGAGAAGACCTATTTTGTAAGCAATTGATTCAAGCCAATCAATTTTCCACAGAACATTCAATAATTTTCATTGCAGGCCTGGAAGCCCACATTTTCTAGAAATAGCTAAAATTTGCAGGCAATACTGCCGCAGTCTGGCTGGGCACAAATGCCGCAGTCTGGCTGGGCACACAATCACGAGCCACCACACAACTTGTAGATTCAAACAGCAACTCTTTATTCCCGAACTCACACCAGCCGTCTACAATCACATTCTGGGGAAATCCACGTTCTCTGCCCAAATCCACATCCACTGGGCTTCTATCTCCCAAAAATATACTGTCTGAATCCCGTGAGAACTCAAGGGGAACTCAGGCAGCAGGATACGCCCTATTCCCAGCAGGAATAATCTTAAACCTTAAACCTGGAACGCCCTAAACTGGAACGCCCTAAACCCGATTATCTTAAACCGGGAACACCCTAATCCGCTCTGGTCCTTGAGCAAGGTCACCTACATTCAATGTCACTGCAAAATGTCAGCAACATGGGGTACGCTGGCAAGGAAATTGTCATACCTACTTGGCTAATAGCTCCCAGCACAATACTGCTATGATATTGTGATTTATGTTACAAAATATATTTTTAGACCTCTATCTTTTTCCTGGCACACATTTCCTAAAATCTTTTGGAATTTCTGGAATGATAAGGGTCTTTTGTATGCTAGTGAGACGATTGGTGGCTAGGGGGCACTAAATGGAGTCCAGATGTGAGAAAGATCAAGGTATAAATAGAGGGTTGGTACTTTCAGCCCACACCCCCACCTCTGGGGAGGGGAAAGACTTAAAGGTTGAGTTGACCATCAATGGTCAATGATATAATTCATACTTACATAATGAAGCCTCTCTGAAAACCTTAAAGGACCCGGTTTGTCAATCCACTTGCAGGAGGCTGGTGTCCTTCAACTCCACAGGGACTAAAACCCCCTGTGTTTGGTGTCTTTCCAGATTTTTCCCTATATAGGCTGTAATCTTATTATTCATTTGTATCCTTATTCTATCCTTTATAAATAAGCTGGTTAAAATTAAGTAAAGTGTCTCTCTTAGTTCTGTGATCCGCTCTCGCAAACTAATTGAGCCTGAGGAGCGAGAGGGAGAACCTTGATTTTTAGTCCATGTTGTGGTTTGGACTTGAGGTGTTCCCCCAAAGCTCCTGTGTTAATGCAGGAATACTCAGAGGCAAAACGATTGGATTGTGAGAACTGAGCCTAATCAGTGCATCCTAGTTTGAATGGACTGATGGGCAAGGGGGTCACCTTAGGTGGGGTGTGGCTGGAGGAGGTGGGCCATTGGGGACACCTTGGAAAGGTTCCTCTAAGTTGTTTGTGTTGGCTATTTTGGTCACAGTGATAAAAAGCAGACTAACATAGCCCATCAGGCAGAAGTATAGGTGACAGCTTGCTACTTTTGATTGGCATGTGAAGTGGGGTTTCAGGCTATATCTACCACAAAGGATATCATTTGGGAAGTAGTTTCTAAGAACTGCTTCCTACTGGGACTTCAAACTGAGTGGTGTACAGTTCCCAACAGATTGATTACCATGTAACTACAAATCCTGATGCTTGAATGCTTAGAAAGGTCTTCAGTCATAATGGATAACTTATAATGGCAGTAGGCTGTTAAAGAAAAAAAAATTATTCAAGGACACCTTTTAAAGCATAGTATGGAACATTTCATTCAAGACCATCACAGTAAATAGAGGAACCACTATATTGGGATTTGCAGTGAGGAACATATATTGTGCTCAATTCTAAAAATAGCATGAGTGAGTGAGAATTTATAACCTTAGTTACTTAAGAGGCCAAGGTAGGAGAACTTCAAGTTCAAGGCCAGCCTATGCAACTTAGCAAGACACTGTCTCAAAATAAAAATAAAATGAGTTGGGGTGGTAGCTCAGTGGTAGAGTGACACTGGGTTTAATCTCAGAAACACACACACACACACACACACACACACACAATACTTATTTGGGTTCATTTTTGTATGTGGTGCTGAGGATCGAACCCTGGGCCGCACGCATGCCAAGCGAGCGCGCTACTGCTTGAGCCACATCCCCAGCCCCATTTGGGTTCATTTTTGGTGGTTCCAGTCTATAATCAGTTGGCCACAGCAAGAGCACATGATAGAACAAAAGCCACTTATCTCATGGCCATTAAATGAAAGACAGAAAGAGATGCAGGTCCCACATTCCACTCTGAGGGAACAAACCCAGTGACCTAAATGCCTCCCACTAGGCCCCACATTTTAAAGGTTCTACCATCTTCCAATAACATTAAGTTGGGGACCAAGACTTAAATACATGGGCCTTTGGGGGACATTCCAGATCTGAACTATAGCACTATCATACTCTTTACTGACAGCTGGCCTAGTAGATCTGTGATCACTTTTAGGATTTCACATTGAAGTAAAAGCAGAATGGATAACCTTTCTGCCAACTCAAATATCCCCATTTGACTACCAGTAGCATGAATTATGAGTAGAATACAGAACCATGATATCCACACTATCCTCAAAACAATATTCAATAGTAGATGCTTTTTTAAGAGGGAAAAGAATATTTTATGTCTCCACCTTTTCCATCCATATTATTTTCTCTGTTAAAAGAATGCAGCTATTCAGGCTATTTTAATTCATGACATTTTTATAGCACTCTACAGTATACATAGAAGCCTGCACACAATTTTATTAAATCCAGGCCTCGGGATCATGTTTTCTTTCTGCACTTGGAGTGAGAAAAGGAGGTAGGGTGAGTCAAAAGCCAAAAATGAGAAAAAGTTTCCCTAAGCATGAAAGAAAGTAGAATAGTTACTTTACTGTGGTCCAACAAATGGATCAAAACATGGTATAATGTGGATTCACTAAAAACCCATTATCATGACCATGATTCATGGCTGTGTGAAAAATTTAAACAAAAATTCCTTTACCTGGTAGTCAAATTTCGCAAATATATGACTCACTCATTATTCCCTACTATCATCTGGAACTAAATTGAATATTCAGGTCCCATCATGTTTGGGATATCTGAGGTCTTAATTTATCATTTTCCCCTTTAAAAAGCCTTCAGGGAGAAGGTAGATTTTGATGGGTGGTAGACACTTGGATCTTTCCCAAGCAGTGTCGCATCCTCCAGCCTCCTCTTAGAAATGTGTTGCTTCCTCTCTACAAGTAAGCCTTTAAGTCTTAAGTCTTACTCATTAACATTTTAGACTATTTAATTGACTTATATGTGATGTAGTTTACAATGATAAAATCATCAAAAATTTATAGGGCTACCACATAAAACTAGAAGAAAAACAACCTGTCAAAGCGGTTTTTAAAAACTCTTCTGTTAACATTATGGTGCAATCTTTGAAGATGCAGAGTATGTTAGAGATAAATGGACATGATTTATTATGCTTTTTAGCCTGGCCACATTCTTATGTTACTGTGATTAATTTTCTCAAGAGAGAATAATTCTGACATCTAAAAATGTAACTTAACTTTTAAAATTCCAAACAGAATATGTTTTAAGCTGAAATGAAGATATTTAAATATTTAAATAAACTTTGCAAAGGTAGCATTGCTTTGATTATCATCTCAACTAAGTATTAAAAGCAATTTTTTGTTATAGATTTATCATAGAATAAACATATATATGTGCACATATATATGTGTATACACACATGTAAGTACATATATATAAAATTTGTACTTGTATCATATTTTATCTATATATTACATTTATAATTATATTATGTATTTATCTCTATATTATATTATATATATATTGATTTAATTTATTAGAATATTATTATAGATTAATTTTTAAGTAGTAGGGCAATATAACCTACATTTTTGTAGGCATAATTGCTCACTGACATAATTTATTTCTTCTCCTAAATAACTTCCTTCCTCCTAAAGCCAAATTTTTGTGTGTAGCTACAAAATTGGGAGCTGATTAGCTTAAGTTAATCAGGTGATTGGTTTAGATTGGCATGGGAGGCAGGACAATGAGCCATGAGCAAAAGATTTCTAGAAATATCTGAGACAGTTCTTTGTTATTTGAAAACTTTATATGGTAGAGTTCATTACTGGACATTTTCAGTGTTTACGTGGAGCAGGTGAAACTGTGACAATCATATTGAGACTCTAGGCAAGAAACTAGAGCAGGACATCAGTTTGAGGATAGCTCAAGAGGTTAGAATAGTAATGACATCATGTTCCACAGATTCGTCAGTTCTAGAGTTAAGCTGCTTAGATAACTCTTAGTAGAGGAAATGATTTATCTTCCTTTGTATTAAGCTAATTTGTATTGAGGGTTTTTTTTTTTTTTTTTTTTTTTTTTTTTTTNAATTT
Source organism: Marmota marmota marmota (assembly GCF_001458135.2). Lineage (NCBI taxonomy): Eukaryota > Metazoa > Chordata > Mammalia > Rodentia > Sciuridae > Marmota > Marmota marmota. The sequence goes on from NW_026000026.1 coordinate 75,101,260, forward strand.
TTCTTTTACTAACTCATCATATAGAAATAATCTTAAAGATTTGCAAAGGTATTTTCTATAGAATTATTTATAATAAAAATATGTAAAACATATTTATAATCATTAAATTCTTGTTACAAAATATTAAACCTTTAGAATTATTCAATATGCATAAATAGTCTAAGAGAATAATTCACAGTGCCATTTTAAATATACATATATATATACACACACACACACACACATTATTTACATACATTTATGAAAGACATCAGAAGACTTAATGTTCATAATTTTTCATTTAATTTTTCTTTTACTAACTCATCATATAGAAATAATCTTAAAGATTTGCAAAGGTATTTTCTATAGAATTATTTATAATAAAAATATGTAAAACATATTTATAATCATTAAATTCTTGTTACAAAATATTAAACCTTTAGAATTATTCAATATGCATAAATAGTCTAAGAGAATAATTCACAGTGCCATTTTAAATATACATATATATATACACACACACACATAAACAAACATTCATATGTATATATATAGCATTATCTCAATAATGTAAGAAAGCTAAATGATTTAAAAATATGTGCCAAAATGATGCTATCTCCAGGTGCTTATTGCTCTGGGTCGCTCTCTCTCTCTCTCTCTCTCCCCCAATTTTCTGCATTATTTCATGCAATCCAGGGAATTGAACCCAGGTCTTTATACACAGTAGGTAAGTGCTCTACCACTGAGCTACATTCTTAAAAATGTTTATTTTGAGACATGGTATATAACTAAGTTGCTGAGGCTGGTCTCAAATTTGGAATCCTTCTGTCTTGGCCTCCCAAATATTTTGGATTACAGGTGTATGCCACCATGCCTGATAATCTAACTTTTAAAGTAAAAACAAATGTATGATTGCACATACACAAAAACAATTTTGCCAATTTCATTTATAAATGTAGATTTTTAATAAATGAGATATTAGCAACTCAAGATAAAAAGTGCATTAAAAGAAAAAAAATTATTAACAACATAGTCTATTCCAAAAAGTATTATTCCAAGTATGGCTTAAGTTTAGGAAATACAGCTATCTTTTACTTACTGAAGGCTATCTTTTACTTACTGAAGAGTCCATACCAGGAACCTATAAGCATAAATATCTTATTAAATGGTCAGGTAGTAGAATTATTCCTTTAAAGTAAATAGAACATAGCATGTTTATTGTCATCACTGCTATTCAATATTGGACTAGAGATAGTAGCCAATGTAATCAGATAATTATTTGTAAAAGAATAGATAATTCTGTAATTATTCCCAAATATTTCTATCATTGACCTAGAAATGATAAATTGATATATAATCCACTTTATAGATTCAAACAGGAACTTTTCCATTTTATAAAACAAATTTATATACCTATCTATAAAGGTACTTTCTATTTCTTCTCCTCTTTCCATAAAAGATATTTCTGACCCAAGCAAAGCTCAATCTCTCCATTCAAGCTCTGTAGTTTCTTCCCTTCTCTTCTTTCATAAACTTCACTCATATATTTTTCTCCTCTCTCTCTTGAATCCTTGACTTGTCTGTTTTAGCTGGGTTAATGACTCATTTCAGCAAAGAAGCTCTGATATCTAAAATCTTTTGAATAACAGCAAATCATTCCTGACAATCCCCCCAACCCATTTCATTTCTTTTTTCCAGTTGCAGCAAAACCACTTGAAGTGTTAATTGGCTACTCTAGCTATCTACTTCCTTATCTTCCATTTTTTTTTCTCAACTCATTCTAACCTGGCCTCACCCCAGTATTCCAATGAAACATTTTGTTAAGCTCATCAGTTCCACCTCCGCTTTCTCAATCCTGCAGAAAATTTGTTGTTTTTATTTTTAAAATGGGCTCTACTATGTTTCCCAGGCTGGTCCCAAACTGGTGGGCTCAAGAGATCCTCCTGCCTTAGTCCCCCAAGTGGCTGGGATATCAGTCATAAATCTCCATCTTCTCTTATCTTCTGTGACATCATCTATCCTGCTATTCCTCCTTCATTTTCTCTGGCTTCTTTGTTTGAACTCCCCATACCCCCACTCCCCTACCCACCTTCTATATCTGACAACCAAATGCCACACTGAGTCAGAGTTTGGTTGTAAACTCTTTCTTTTCTAATTCAACTATTTTCCCACATTATCTCATCTAGTATAGTACTGTGCTGCTACATTCTATCCACATGCTTCTGAATTCCAACTTTTTAATTCCAAGACCAACTGTTTCCTTGAGCTCCAGACACATCTATGCACCTATGAATTTGACATATGCACTTGGATGTCAACTGGGTCTTTCAAAGTAAACATTCCCCAGAATTCTTGATCCTTCCTCTCCCTTGACAAATCAGCATTCTGCAGTGTTTGCTATCTCAATAAATGAAACCACATTCCACCCAGTTGTTAATCTAAAAACCTTAGTCCTCTCCTTGAATGCATTAGTGAATCTGAGTTGCTCTACCTTATAGAGTATCTTAAATGCATCCATTTCTCTTCATCTTCTTCCTATCTAGTGAAATCACTCTTAATTCCCATAATACAACCTCGCCTATTTCCCTCTTGCTCCCTTAAAACTTTTTCTCCACAAAGCCACAGCAATTGCTTTAAAACACAAATCAGATTATTTCATTACTCTGACCTTTCAAAAGTTTCCAAATGTACTTAGAATCATATTTGTCCTCCTCATTCATTTGTAAAAGAATAGATAATTCTGTAATTATTCCCAAATATTTCTATCATTGACCTAGAAATGATAAATTGATATATAATCCACTTTGTAGATTCAGACAGGAACTTATCCATTTTATAATATAAATTTATATACCTATCTATAGAGGTACCTGTATTGTATTTCTTCTCCAGTTCCAACAGAAGATCTTTCTGACCCTAGCAAAGCTCAATCTCTGGCCTGACTAGCCTTATATATTTACATTCCTATCTACCTCTCTGAACTCTCACCCTTTCCCCTTGGATTCAGTTTCTGCTCTTTGGACTGCCGGGTTCTTTCCAGCTTCAAATCTTTGGTTTGCTGCTGACCCTGCCTTGACATGCAGGGCCACCTTATCCCAAGTCACAGGCTCCTTCTTGGTGGGTCTTCCTGGATCATAATGCCTATGTGTTAACTCACTCTCTGCTACATCTCTGCTGTTGGAGTTCCTTCCTGACACTAAAACTGCTTTATGTTTCCTTGTTTATGACTCACCATCCTCCACAGGAATGCAAGGTCTCTGTGGGCACAGACTTGGCACTGTCTTCAACATCTAACACAAATAGGTATTCAACAAGTGTTTAATGCGAATCAAGATATCAAGTGGCCAAAAATCAAAACTAATGAGTGAGTTTTGAAAGGTGACCAGGTATGAACCAAGAGTTAACTTCTGCAGTGCTCCTTTTCACCAACAATAGCAATTAGAAAATATAATATTTTTAAAATCTCATACATAATAGAATAAAACCTTATTAAAGACCTGTCAGTAATCCTCACAAGAAATACTCAGGAAACTATTTGAAGAAAACTATGAAACCTAATTGAAATATGTAAGATATGAATAAATAGACCAATATGTCATATTCCTGGATGTAATTAAAGAAATTTCCTCAGAATAATTTAACAACGTCAACTATATTTCAATAACAGTATTAACATTGAACCAATTCTAAAATTTATGACCAATTCTAAAATTCATAATGAACCAATGAACCAATTCTAAGATTTATTTAGAGAAGAAAATTTACATAAAATGGTATATCAGAGTATATTCTTTCTGTCAATTTTGGTAACACCAAAAAAGAAAGAAAAAAGAAAAAGAAACCACTCAAATATTTATCAATTAGGAAAAGGCTAAAATACAGCACATCTGTACTACAGAATGTATGTAGCATTTAAAAATAATTAAGTAGCAAGGTGTGGTGCACACCCCTGTAATCCCAGATACTTTAGAGGCTGAGGCAGGAGAATTGCAAGTTTGAGACCAGGCTTAACAATTTAATGAGACCCTGTCTCAAAGTAATAATAAAAAATATTAAAAAGGCTGAGCATGTGGCTCAGTGGTAGAACACCCCTGTGTTCAATCCCCAGTACTGCAAATGATGATAATGATGATAAAATAGTTATGCAGGTAAGCTCCGGTAAAAATACTAAGTTAAAAAAAAAAGAACTAAACTTCAGGGAATGCTACATAATATAGTGTCATGTATCTCAGGCACAGACCAGTCTCTGACCCCTATGGGTACCATGGTTCAAGTACCTCTGAATGAACACAAGCATGACAGCTCTTCTAATTCCTACCTGGGTGACATGGAGCAGGCGATTTATGTAGAAAAGGAAGAAAAATAATCTGTCACTCATATTTATGAGAATCAAACCAAATGAAATAAGTGGTATTGCAAGCTCACTACCTGGCACATATCATGTATTTAATAAAGGGACACATTATTACCTAGGGTGACAGTGATCCTGGTGGTGGTGGTGGTGGTAGTAACAGTAATAGTAACAGCTCACATTTGTTTGGCTAAGTTATCTGCTAAATCCCTCTGGACATGAACTATTTTTATCATTGCATCTACCAGGAGGCATGTATTGCACTGTATAAAACATCCTGAATTCAAGGATGAGGAGACTGAGTTCTGATGAACTTAAGTAACTACCAGAGATCAGAATCTAGCAAGAAATTGATGCCGGGAGGAACACTGGAATTTAGATGACTCCCAAGCCATATGGTCTTACTGAACATATGGTCTTACTGACCATATTGCTGCCTGTTTCTTTGAGTGTGGAGCTAGAAAACTGCCTCACTTGGTCACACATTCTTAGCATTCATCCATTAGTCTTTCTTTCTTTTTTTTTTTTTTTGAATGGTATATCATTTGGTTTTTAAAATATTTTAAATTTGTATTAGTTTTTGAGGGTGCAGTGTGGTATTACAATACAATGTAGACAATGTATGCTGATCAAATCAGGGTTATCATTACTTTGTATTTGGGGACTTCAAGCTCCTCTCTTCTAGAAAATAGTAACAGATTACTGTGACAGCCCTGCACTGTGCTATATAGCACACTAGTGCTTCTTATTTATACCTATCTAATATTTTCTGAAAGCAGGCTTGCAGTAGATTTACCTTCAGAACCAGAGCCTGAGGGTAGAGCCCTGAATCTTTATCTTTTTCTTGGCTTGTTTTCCTTTTTATAAAAAGCAGCATGCAATCACAGGCTAACCATTCAGACTATATGGTAGGAATCTAGATAGGTAAAATACACCTTAGCCAAATCTCACCTTCTCATGCTTGTTCTTCCTACCAGAACTGCTACTGTGTGTTTTCAGGATGATGTTTTTTCTTTCCCTTCCACTGCCAAACATAAGCCATAACTTCATGTCATCCTTGCCACCTCCCCAGGACACATTTCTATGATGACTTGGAGTTACTCTTGTTCCTGACCTTAATATTCTGCTGGAAATACAGTCAAGTCAATTTAGTTTCTCTCCAGTCTAGGTGATTAAAGAAACCACAGAGAGCTGGGTCCTGTGGATGAGGCAGATAGACTCTGAAGGCATATAAATTCTGAGGCTTTTGGAAAATGCTCAGGACCCTAGCACGTATGAGGCACTGGGTTAGATCCTCAGCACCACATAAAAATAAATAAAATAAAAGTAAAAAAATTCCACTTAACATTAAAAAAAATAATGTTCAGGACCAAGCACTTGAGCTGTTTGTCTCTCTCTCTGCCTCTCAGGTTTTCTTACTTAGAAAACAAGGAGGCAGGTCCTATATGTTCTCAGTATTGAGATCAATCAGGGAAAAGAGACGGACAGTAAATTTCTTCCCTGACTCTCCTTCTCTAGCTATATTCTTTCTCATTCCTAGCACCTCATGTCTTTAAGACACTACATATTTATAAAAAATTTCTCAACCACCTAGCACCAGGGAAGGGAGAACACGGAAATTATCCTTGTAGCCTATACATGCAAAGGTTGAGTGCTTTTCCTGTGAGGAAGCTTGTCATTTTTATTCTGCTTGTTTCACTTTGGTTGTAGCAATCCATGATGATATGTGTGTTTGGAAACTCCATTAAAACAGATATCTATAACCCACAATAGTATCCTGGTATTATCCCTCTCCTGTAGCTTCACTTTCATATAAGGTACAGCCAGATGTTTCTTTGGGCTTTCTTTTCTTTTTTTCTTTTGTTTTTTTATATTTTTGGCAACTACCCCTTTCTCTGGAGAATTGTAGGTAGCAGGGGAAACTAAGCTTGTCTTCAGTGCTCGCTGTTTAGTTAACAAAGAAGACAGGGCAAAAGCCTGCTCAATGCCACTCAGTCTTTGTCATGCTCTGGACCTGGCTCATACTTGTACTTGTGGGTATGATGGAACTTACATTCTTCCTTCTCAAACATGCATAAAGCAGGGTCAGCAGGCAATTTGGTTCCCCCCCACCCCCAGCCTCTTTCCTACCAAGTTTCCTGTTTGTGGACTTTCCACAGATGTTTTCTGTTTGCAGCAGCAGTGCACCAACAACTTACTTCTAACAACAAAATCAAACAGCTTGCCTAATGGCAATGCGGGGCTGATGGAAGCCCTCCAGCTAGTCAAGGAGGGAATGTGGTTATTGTAAACATTTATTCATCAGGCGGTAGGTCTCTTTAATCCTCTACCCTGCTGAACTTCAATGAAAACCCCCACTCTGGCCTCTAACCAACCTGCTAGGACTTCAAAAGGAGCACGCTGGGGAAGAATGGGGCTCCGGAGGGTGCAGCCCCTTTCCTGTGGTGGGAGGGGCTCTCTGCCATGGTGGTATGGAGAAGCTTGAGCTTGTATTCACAGGGTTTGGAGGGATCCCCTAGACCAGAGAACTGGGTTGAAGTTCCCTTCAAGGGCAGGTGAAAAGGAAGCACATTTGAATGGGGAAGGATGCTTTGGGGTAGGGCTGTTAGAATTGGCAAATAAAAATATAGAACATCCAGTTGAATTTGAACCTCAAATAAACAATGGTTCTTGTATAAGTTTACTCCATGCAGCATTTGAGATGCACTTTACTAAAAAGTTATTTGCTGATTATCAGAAATTCAAGTTTAACAAAGTGCCCTGATATATCCTCTTGGGGGTTGTCTCTTTGACAAGTCCTGGGACTCTTCAGGTTTATTTCTTTCAAGGATGATTGTTTCTCCTGACCTGTCAAGATGTGCTTTTGGAAACTCTGAAAATGAGATATTCTTTCCCTTCTCCTTTCTCCTGAGGGTATCCAGGTGGATAGTTCTAGTGGAGTCTTTCATTTCACTTTCTGGCAGTGAATCTTTAGTATAGAGCCAGATTCTCCCAGTGGGCAAGTTCCTCTGTGGGAGAGGGCGAGGCAGCCCTGAAGTTGTTTTAACTCTTGCAGTTCCTCAGGATTCCGTTAAGCAGGACTTGGTCTCAGGACAGCCAAGTTCCAAGAGGCAAGTGGCTTCATCTAAGTGCCTCACTTAGGCAATGCCCACATAGACCTGCAGGTCAGTTACTCACTGGTCAACTGTAAATATTTGTCTTGTTTCTGGTACAGACCAGACCAGCACTGATGGTAAAACTCATTTATAGTGTCATCTTATTGCCAGGAATAACACCAATGTATCTGCTAAAAATCTAACATATTAGCCAGGGAATGGGCTAGGAAATAACTTCTTTTCTAGGCTCAGACTTATCACACTTAGGGTGAATTTAAGTTGTGTTACAAGGAACCCTGGGCTGTGGCTGAGCATCCTGGATCTTGGGCCCCTCCAGCCTCATGCCACATAAAGTAACATAGTGGCTCTATTTTTTTTTCTTTTTTTGTACCAGGGATTGAATCCAGGGGCACTCAACCACTGAGCCACATCCCCAGCCCTTTTTTGTATTTTACTTTGAGACAAGGTCTTGCTCAGTTGCTTAAGGCTTCACTAAGTTGCTGTGGCTGGCTTTGAACTTATGATCTTCCTGCATCAGTTTCTCGAGCTGCTGGGATTACAGGTGTGCACCACCGTGTACAGCTCCATTCTTGATTATTATATACTTAGGCTTTTATTTAAGATAAAGGCTGTGTTTGAAAGAAGGGTCCTACAGCTAAAGGCAAGTCTGAAAACAGCTGAACTAGAATGACCTCTAATTTTTCTATCAATGGCATCACAGTTTCAACAATGAGTTTCCAAAACCCTTCACTTGGTCTTTCAAGCCTTTCAAGCATTTGGTGCCAACTTCCTCTGTTCCTATCCCTGACCTCCATGTGTATTGGTTCCATTCACAACTGGCTAAACAGCCATGCTCCTTATTTCTTTTACTTCTTAGTTTTGCAAAACTCATCGTTCCAATTGGTTCTCTGTGGAGAAGTCCCAAGCTTTCCTCTCCCTGGGCAGAAAGCTGTCCTTTGCCTACACACCCAGAGAGTTTTGCTTGTGCCCATGATCTGAGCACAATTTTCATTGACAGTTTATAGAGACAATTGTCTCTCTCAATTTTGAGCTCTTGGGGAGTAGGATAGTGGTTCTGTGTCCCTCACAGAAACCAATTGGGACATTGCATCCTGCAGCATTGACAGCACTCTATTCTGCCTGTGTTCCTCCTTTTGCTCATCTCCTCCCCTTCAGAACCTGGATGGAAAATGGCTTCTTCCAGGATGCCTTCTGTCCTCACCAAACACATCTCAGGCACTTTTATGATCATATTCCATTCATCTTCTCATTGTCATTTACTTAGATGTCTCCTTCCCCAGAGTAAGTATCTTTGAGGGCAGAAACTGTCCTATCCTATATCTGAGCCCAATGTCTTACATGGACCAGGTATTTAAACAATGTTCATTCAATGAATAAATAAAGCACTGAAAAAGGAATAAATTCATAAGTTTCAACTCACCACAATATTTTGCACATTTAACAGTAAAATAAGAGAAACTCTATTTTATAGTACCCTACCAACATGGGCTCTGGATTCCAGTTGTTTGAACTTGAATCACACCTTCTTACTAGGTGTGCAACTTTGGGCAAATTAACCATTTATTCCTTCCTTTCATCCTCTGCCAAATGGGTATCATCATTCCATTCTCCTCACAGGATGGTTATGAGGAGAGTCAAAGTAAAACACTTCTTATAAAAAAGGATTAAATACACGTTAACTGTCATTATTATTCTTACCATAATTAATTAATACAGGGAAGGCTATTATCAGTTTTTAAAACAATAATAAGTATGATATCTATAGTAAATGAACTCATTTTCAGCATTTCTACAACATAATCAAAAACAAATGCCCTTACACAGGCAGTGGACCAAGCCCCAAATCATTAGCAAGTTCCAGGTGTATATTTTCCCCTGACTCCATCACATCCCAGACCTAGGGGACATGCACTGAGACCAGAGGGGCAGGCCTGTAGGGGCCACTCCTGGCCCTAAGCAGCCCAGCCCTAGGATGGCTACTTCACATCTGTTCAGAGCAATTCTTGGAGTCACATGAGGCACATAGAGGCAGAATCATAAAGTGACTGTCTCAATAAAGAGATCTCAGAGTTAGGGCTTTCTGGGCTGTTGAACCTTTCTCCACTCATCTTTCTCCACAGAAGTGCCATTTTTTTTGTCTTTATTGCAGTCCTTGCCTGGTGGCTGAAGTGCCTTCGCCTTGTTAATTCTTACTGCCCCCAAGCTTTGGTAGACTGTGACTCCTTCAGGCACAAGTTTCTATACCTTAATATGCAGCTTTGTTCAGGTAAGCGTCTGTCTTTGTGAGGCATGGAAATAGGCCTATGGAAGGAAATACATCAGCCTGACTGGCAATCATTTCCACTTCAAGGCACATCAGTGGGCTTGGGAGGGCATGGTTTTGTCTGGGGAGGATTGAGTGAGTGAACAAAGGTTAAAAAGAAAAGAAAAGAAAAAGGCAGGAGAAACTACAAGCTACCTGGGAAGTCCTTCCAAACTCAAAATATGTGTAAGTTTCACAAAGATGTGGCCATGTGCTTCAAATCACTCTCAACCAACAGCTGCCTCTTCTGTTACAACAACCAGTTCAGACGTCTCCTTCCAGGTTCCTGGAAGAGGTGAATATCTAGAGCACACAGGGGTCTCTTGTCTGAGAAGTAACATGTGTAGCTTAAATTTCATATGTGTTTCATCAAGGAAAAAATATTTGGCACATGCTAGGGAAACAGCAATGAGTTACTTTTATCCTTTACAATTGCTGATTATCTATTTCAAGATCCAAATAGTGTAAGGGGATTTGAGGGAGGAGGGAGAACTTGATTTTTTTTTCTTACTTTTTCATTGCACTGCCACATTCTTCAGTATTAGGGAAAAGAGTTAGGCTGGGGATAGATACTGTGGCTCCCGTTCAGCTTTCACCAGTAACTTGCTGTATTCTTAGAGCTTACTGCACTTAGATGTTCTAATTCATAAAGTGAAGTTTCTCTAACATTTTAGAACTGAAGGACTCATTGGGGGCATATTAAAATGCAGTTTCCTAGGATGAGGTGCATCTTTAACAAGCCTTCCAAGCGACTGTGATGTAGGCAATCTTTAGATCAGTCTTTAATCTCCATGTTGAGCTCCAAGATCCTTCCAACAAAGTTCCATGATCCAGTGATCCCTGATGATAGAGTAGTAATATATTGTTTCAAGGTTAGGTACACATTTGGTCACAAGGACATCAACATTCATTTATTCTGAAGTTGGTGGTCTCCCTGAGGATGATTTAAGTTTTAAAACCATCACCCTTCAAATTCTTTTCTTGCAGGTGGGTTCATGGTTGTCAATGAAACATGGGCGTTAGATGGGCAAAGACAGTTTGGGATATGAGCATCTGATAATGTAAACAAACAAAAACTTCTCAAGTCACCAAATGTAAAACTGAGATGGAAGGGTAATCTGAGGGAGACCTGGATTGGAGGTGAACCAAACTAAAAGACACGCACAGAAAATAGTTGTAAGCCTGCTTACTTTAAGTACTTGATGAGGGTTACCCCAAAAGACTCAGCATGTACACTAGTGAAAGGTATAATTTCACATGACCAGAGGACTCTTCATCATTTTTTAATATTATTAAGAAATGCAAGAAAGGCTTATAACATTCTATAACTAACATCCACTAGGTTGTCAGTTCTATGAGAACAAGGACTATATCTTTTACATCTCATATTCTCAACAGTTAGTACAATGCATGCTACAAAATAGATGCTCACTAAAAATTTATAGAATGGGAGAATGGTAGTGTTCTTTAAATTAATGGTCATGAAGGAATCATAAAAAATAAAATATAAATTTCTATTTTCCATTGTCCCTTAGACAATAATTTCCGAAATTGTCCTTTTTCTTTCACTTGTCAAATATGCTCTTAGTCTTTGCAATATCCTAAAGTAAATTGTTCATTTCTTTATATATTCAATAAATTGCATCCAGCTCTCAAAGGGGCCACAAAGATGAAACAGACACTGCACTCAGGGAGCTCAGATATTGTACAAGATTGCAACATGTATAACATCTGAGAGATTTCCTTTTGGTAAAGGTAAGATTTTGTTTTATTAGAAATGATAGGGGAATGATAGAAGTGGTGGGAACATGAGGTTAAGAGAATAATTCTCTAAAATGGGCCCACTGTTCTGACCCCCATATGCTTTCTTTCCAAGAAGCTATTTACCTGCAGCCCTGCCTGGCTTAAGTAGGTAGACAGGATATGTCACATTCCTCCGCAAATTACCTGTTATCCGAAGAATCAATGAATGCCCAAAATAATGTCAATGAGAGAAACAAGTTACCCTGAAGTTAGATGGCAGGGGAGGAGGCATGGTGACCAGATCCTAGAACTCAGTGAGATGAGGATAATTCCTCCTAACCATGAAATCTGTAAGAAATTATGGTTAAAAATCCAATTAGAATTCAGTCAGCATGGGCCAAAGTAACCTAGGGTATTGGGGACTTGAAAGTCATCATCCTGCCATCAGTCAAAAGTCATAAGGTGGACCTGGACAGGACTTTCTGAAAACTTTTCTGGGATCCCAAATAAAACTGGAGTGCAGGAAAAGCAATCTGTCCCTTCCTGGCTGACAGAACCCACTCTCTCCCTTGAAAGTGTCCCATTTCCCTTTTCTATTCCTTCCATGAACTCATTGCCTGTTACTCTGAGCAACATGACTGAAATATTTCTGAATTGATCCCAAGAATTGGGGCTTGAAGGAGGGTCTTTGTGCTGCCTCTGTTTTTCAGAAGTTCCTAGTCCTGTATCAGAAATAGCTAACAGAACTTCTCAGACCTGACTTTTATTCCCAGGTCAAAATTTCTTCCAAGTTCTTAGGATCTAACAAAGCAAACTTCTATGTCAAAAGTAAAGCAGAAAAAATGGTTCAGTTTTCCTTCCCTTCTCCATTTCTTCTGCCACCCTGCCCCCTCCCCCTAGTCTCCTGCATCAAATATTGAAACTCCTAGGGCTCACTCTCCTTGAAATCAAGCAAACTTTTAATAACTATTTATTACAATCCAAGGGCAAAGTACAACAGCTCAAAGTATATGAGAAACAAATTTAAAAAGTTTCCAGAAAACGAAACTTGATAAACTAAATGGATAAACTTGGTAATATTTTTTTCAAATATTTTTTAAAATTTATTTATTCCAATTTGTTATACATGACAGCAGAATGCATTTCAATTCATAGTACACATTTAGAACACAATTTTTCATGTCTATAATTGTATACAAAGTAGAGTCACACCATTCATGTCTCCATACATGTACTTAAGGTAATGATGTTATTTCATTTCATCATCTTTCATACCCCCATATCGCCTTTGCTCTATCTAAAGTTCCTTCATTCCTCCCATGCTCCACCCCCACCCTCATTATGGATCATCATCTGCATATCAGAGAAAACATTCTGACTTTGTTTTTTGGGGATTGGCTTACTTAGCATGATATTCTCTAGCTCCATCCATTTACCTGCAAATACCATGATTTTATTCTCTTTTAATACTAATATTCCATTGTGTATATATGCCACAGTTTCTTTATCCATTCTTCTATTGAAGGGCATCTAGGTTGGTTCCACAATTTAGCTATTGTGAATTGTGGTGCTATAAACATTGATGTGGCTGTGTCACTGTAATATGCTGTTTTAAGTCCTTTGGATATAAACCAAGTAGTGGGATAGCTGAGTCAAATGGTGGTTCCATTCCAAGTTTTCCAAAGAATCTCCATACTGCTTTCCAGACTGGCTGCACCAATTTGCAGTCTTACCAGCAATGTGTGAGTGTACCTCCCCCCCCCATCCTCGCCAACACTTATTTTGCTTGTATTCTTAATAGCTGTCATTCTCACTGAAGTAAGATGAAATATTATAGTATTTTTGATTTGCATTTCTATAGTTGCTAAAGATATTGAACATTTTTTCATATATTTGTTGATTAATTGTATATCCTGTTCTGAGAAGAGTCTGTTCAGGTCCTTGGCCCATTTATTGACTGGGTTATTTGGTTTATTGGTGTTAAATTTTCCTATGATTACCTGAATAGGTGCAGAAAAAGCATTTGACAAAATATAGCACCCTTTCATGTTCAAAACACTAGAAAAACTAGGGATAATGGGAACATATGTCAACATTGTAAAAGCTATCTCTATTAGCCCAAGGCCAACATCATTCCAAATGGAGAAAAATTGAAAGTATTCCCTCTAAAAACTGGAACAAGATAGTGATGCCCTCTTTACCACTTCTATTTAACATACTTCTTGAAACTCTAGCCAGAGCAATTAGATGAAAGAAATTAAAGGGATATGGATAGGAAAAGAAGAACTCTAACTACCACTATTTGCCAACAACATGATTCTATTCCTAGAGTATCCAAAAAATTCCACCAGAAAGCTTTTAGAACTAATAAATGAATTCAGCAATGTAGCAGGATATAAAATCAACACCCATAATTTTTACGTTTTACAGATATTTCTATACATCAGTGACAAATCCTCTGAAAGAGAAACTAGGAAAACTACCTCATTAACAATAGCCTCAAAATAAAACACTTGGGAATCAACTTAAAGAAAGAGGTGAAAGACCTCTAAAATGAAAACTATAGAACACTAAAGAAAGAAAATAAAGAAGACCTTAGAAGATTAAAATGGCTCCCTTGTTCTTGGATAGGCAGAATTAATATTGTCAAAATGACCATATTAATAAATTTATGCAGATTTAATACAATTCCATCAAAATCCCAATGGCATTCCTCATAGAAGTAGAAAAAGCAATCATGAAATTCATCTGAAAAAAATGAGAGACCCAGAATATCCTTAGCAAGAAAAGTGAAGCAGGAGGCATCACTTATATTACAGAGTTATAGTAAAAAAACAAAACAAAACAAAACAAAACAAAAAACAGCACCATATTGGCACCAAAACAGACAAGTAGACCAATGGTACAGAATAGAAGACACTGAAACAACCCACATAAATATGGTTGTCTCATACTAGACAAAGGTGCCAAGAATATGCATTGGAGAAAAGATAGCCTCTTCAACAAATGGTGCTGGGAGAACTGGAAATCCATATGCAGCAAAATGAAACTAAACCCCTGTCACCAAGCACAAAACTCAACTCAGAGTGGATCAAGGACCTAGGAATTAAACCAGAGACACTGAGCCTAATAAAAGTAAAGTAGGTCCAAATCTCCATCATGTTGGATGAGGCCCCAGCTTCCTTCACAAGACTCCTATCACACGAGAAATAAAATCAAGAATCAATAAATGGGGTTATGAGAGTGTTTTCTTTCTGTCATGAATTGCATGCCCACAGACGTGTAGATCACTCTCTATACTCTGTTGGTCAATTAGTATATTCTGGTGCAGATAAAACCCTATAATAACTAAATAACAATGTCTTGGTTTCTGATAAGTCAAGTTTTCCCATCTATCTTCTTTAAAAGTGTCTTTGCTATTCTTGGTCTCTTAAATTTCCAATTGAATTTCAAAATCAGCTTGTCAAGTGTTAACAAAAACCTGCTGGCATATTTTTTAATATTTCTAAGTGTTGATTAACCTTTTTTTTATTCATTTATTTATATGCAGTGCTGAGAATCGAACCCAGTGTCTCACACATGGTAGGCAAGCACTCCACCACTGAGCCACAACACCAGCCCAATCTGATGGCATTTTGATTTGTTATTATATTGAATGCAAAGAAGAATTTGGGAGAAATTCTAGTCTTTATAGCATTCATTTAAACAATCCATGATCGCTGTGTATAAATTTGTTAATTTAGTATTCTTTTAAAAATCATTTTATTGTTTAATGTATATATTGTAGTTATTTTAAAGCTCTACTTTGATCATTTCAACGATCAATTATCTCTACATCTGATTCTATTATCTATTTTCTGTTGTAACCATGAGTCTTTTTCCATTTTTTTGTTTCTTATGTGTCTCAACAATTTATACATTAAAAGACAGTAGTAATGGAAGTAAATAACATTAATCCTTAGGAAAGGCCATGTCACTTCGTCTGACAGGTTGAGGAATCTAATCTGTAGTTTAATTGGGTCCTGGTTTGTTGCTGCTTTAATTAGATTTAGCCTCTGATTCAAATGCTCTAAGATAGGAATTAAGACTTTTCACTCAGCAAGGTTTAGACTCTGGCCCTCAGCAGCTTCAAAAGCTTGCCACAGGCAGTTCAGCTGAGTCACCTCATTTTTTTGAACCAATGGAGACCACACTGGGCTTTTCCACCTAGCTGCCACCTTTGTAGGGCCTGGAGAGTTCTCTTCATTCACATCTTCAGCCTTCTACACACCCAGGATACCTCCTTATACCTTCTGTGCTGCTCATAGTTTTTGGATAATAACCGCAGTGAAGTCAGGGAAGGCCACGTACCAGGATGGTTCTTCACTCCCTGCTCCTCTCCCAGGTGTCAAAATGCAACTTTAGGTGTCAGAGTTCTGACTTTACGTCAGCATTTAAAAAGAAAGACTTTTATATTTGTTGCTGCCATATAAAAATACAATTATGGATTGATTATTATTAACCAAAATGCTTGAAACCAGAAGTTTTTCAGAGAGTTTCAGATTTTTAAATATTTGCATATACATAATGAAATATCCTCAGGATATATTTATGTTTCATATATACCTCATATACATGGACTGAAGGCAATTTTTTTTTTTGTACCAGTTGAACTAGACCACTGAGTCACATCCCCAGCTCAGTTTTGCATTTTATTTAAAGACAGGTTCTCACTGAGTCGCTTAGTGCTTCACTTTTGCTGAGGCTGGATTTGAACTCGCGATCTTCCTGCCTCAGCTTCCTGAGCCGCTGAT
This sequence comes from Marmota marmota marmota, assembly GCF_001458135.2. Taxonomy (NCBI): domain Eukaryota; kingdom Metazoa; phylum Chordata; class Mammalia; order Rodentia; family Sciuridae; genus Marmota; species Marmota marmota. Next base: position 75,117,544 of record NW_026000026.1, read on the forward strand.
ATCCTAGGCATGTGCCATCGCGCCCAGCCCTAAAGATAATTTTCTAAAATATTTTTAATATGCTTGCATTTTGACTGTGGCCTGTGACATATGGTCAGGTGTGGAATTTTCCACCTGAGGCATCATGTTGGAATGCAAAAGTTTCAGATTTTGGACTATTTTAGATCTGGAATTTTAGATTAGGGATGCTCAACCCATACCATGTATATTGTACTTGTATTCAGTAACATCACTAAATTTACTTACTAACTCTAATAGATTTTTTAAAATGGATTTTTTTTAGAATAACACAAGAAAGTACTCAAGACCTCAATTATTAAACCTCAGCATGTCCCACTGGTTAAGAAAGTAAATTGCTGAGCTACATAGCCTGGGTCCAGATCCAAATTCTTCCATTTGCTGGCTTGTGACATTGGGCAAGTTTTACTTTATAATTTTTTGTCTCCAGTTTCTCACCAATAAAATATGGATGATAGTAGGACATACTTCTTAGTTTTTTTATGTGGATTAAATAAGTTAATACATACACAATATTGACAGCCTTCTCTGCCTACCTCTGCCTCCCCCACTTTCGGGGCCACTGTCACAATGGTCCTTGTGCTCCAGCATTGACAAAGAGCTTCCCCACTGCCTGGATCACATTTTTGTCTTTCTTCACATGGATAACTCCCTTATATTTTTTTTGTCTTCAGAGAGAGGTCTCCTTTAGGATCCCGCTAGTCCATATGATATTTTTTTTTCTTTTTTTGCAATTTAGAAAATGTCCCTTTTCCTTGAGACACTTTAACTGCAGGAAAATGAACCTTCATGTTCAGTGTCTACTTCATGAAGGGTAGGTGTCCCTAGAGTTCTGCAGCTGCTACACTGGCAGCCTTGTTTCTGATGCCAATCCCCAGACCAGGTCAGTTCCCCCAACATCTATACTCATGCAGGACCCTACTTACTTCTTCATGATACTTGTCACATGGTAACTGTTTAAATACAATTACCTGAAGTGCCAAGAGAGAAGGGAAGACAGTGTCAGTTTTGCACTGTTGACCCATTGTAGGTGCTCAATAAATATTTCTGAATGAATGCACAAGTGAATTTTAAATTTCACAGGGAAAAATCAAGATGGAGTAAAGTGCACTTTCTTAATGATAAAGGGCAATTGTAAGGCTTTATCCAGAGGGATCCACTGTTCCTGAGAAATAGCAGAGAAGGTTAAAAGTGAGTAGGAGGGTTTAAGGACAGGTCAGAAATCCAGAATGGTTCTATCCTTTCTATGAGCATTTCCCCTATTTCTCTGCTTCTTGAGCAGAGCCCATAATGGAGAATATGCTTCAGAATATCTTTTCTTTTACAGATTTCTTATACCTGCAGCTGATATGGCTGTTGAATTTCCCATATACTACAAATAATGTGAGTGGCAAAGTTCTGGAAACAAAAGAAATAATTTCTTTAGATGAATTACCTAACTTTAAAACAATTAATGTCGGCAACTCTAATTTCGAAGTGAATCAAAGTGAATAATGCAGAGAGCCAGAGTTGATGGAATGCATCCCACTTTTGCTAAAATAGAAGAGAAGTGCTTTACTTTTTAGATGAATCAAGAATGTTATTAATCATTCCATCCATCCCTGCTGGTATAGAAGGGCAAGAGAAAATGTGAATTGATTTGACACTAAAGCAACGAGCTAAGAAGTGAAAATTTAGTGTTAAAAAATAAGAATATCATCACTACGATTTTTACTAATTAACAATAACACCATTTGATTCAAATGTATGATATGTCAAGATCATTGTATTGTCATGTGCAACTAATAAAAAAAAACAATAACAGAAGCTCACTCTGCAGTAAGTCTTTACTGTGTACAGCTCTGGATAAGTATTTACGAGCATTAACTTATATACTTTATTGTCACAACAACGAGGTGAATAAAATCCCTCCTCTCTTTGTAGAGGGAGATGACAAGGCAGAGAGGTGTTAGAGTTGTTTTTTCTCAGGTGACACAGCTCTCAAGGATGGTGCCGAGGATGAATCTGATGTCCCAGATCTGCCTTTTCTCAAAGGCAGAGGAAATAACCCCACTGAAGCCTTCTGAATGCCTTTCAGTGTTCTGCATGCAGGGGCAAGGGCTCCAGTTGCCTCACCCATTAAGTCACCTGTTGTCTGGTCAATTTAGTGAGTTTAAAGGATAACAATTGACTGTATCCTTCCTACAGCTAGCCTCATACAACTATGATTCAAACGACAGCACAAAGGATGGGCTCAAGCAAGGCCCTTCCAACAGTGGTGTTTATTGCTCAGGGAGAAAGAGGGAAAAGAAAGTGCTGTTTCTGCAGGTGGATAATAGCTGCTGAGGTCCTAAAGGCTCCCAGCCTTTCCCTGAGTAGGGAGTCATGAAGCCTGCCATGCCTGGTAGTGGACACCCGTGACTCAGCCTTTCTCACCCCTATCAATGGAACAGCATTGACCCCATCACTTATAGAAACCTTGCCATCGGCTGGGCCCCGTGCCAGGCACTTCACAGACCTTCACTGAATGAATCCTCTGGCAGCTGATTGTAGGTTTGTCTTTGGCCAGCGATCCTTTGGCCCATCAAGCTACCTTTTTCCTCCTGGGTACCTTCTGCACACCTCCTTCCCCTTCAAGGTCACTAACTTTGTTGCAAGTTAGATAGGGCCACAGAATTACGCTCTGATGGACAGAATTCAGGCAGTGGTGATGTGTGCACTGCTTTGTGGATGACTCTTTCCTACAGCCAGCAGCACCCCTGAATTGTGAGGTTATCATTACCCTCATTGATATGCTAATCCTACGCTGTTTTACAGATGAAGATGAAGTTGAATGATTAGCCAAGTTCACACAGCTAGTGAGTTGTAGGGCTGGGACTCAGAACCATTAACCGCCTGACTCAAGGCTTACCCTCCCACCTTTTCAGCCACCATAGTTTGTTGTCTGGAAAAGCAGAATTAGGGACGCCACTACCTCAGGCTTAACAAAAATGCTGCTGTCCTCCCACCTCAAGCAGCAAGCAGCAGAAAATATTGCCTTCTGTCACACGCACACACACACACACACACACACACAGAGTTCTTTATCTAGAAGAATGTTTCAATCTGCTTCAACATTTGTACTAAATTAAGCTATTATCCTTTATTAGACAGTATCTTTGGTTAATTCCAAATATTGTAAGACACGAATTTTTTTCCATAAAAAAGGGATTTAAATTTTTTTATAAAAATTGTATGTGCTGTCATATAATGCAGCTGGAGTTTATTTGCATAATATCAGGTTTCTCAAAGTTTAGCGTAATAATTAGATACTGCTGTCATGATGCATGTTTGGAGCTCGGCTGGGCATGTTTCTAAAATGCTGTTGCCACCTCAGACTGGACCCTCTCTTTTGGAATTTCCACATATGTTCCCTTGGCGTCAGTGTAAAAATCCTATGGAAAAATATAGTCATCATTCAGACTCAGATAAAAGTGATCTGCATTGAGAGATGTTCAAACAGTTCTGAAATATTTCTGTTTGGGAGAGTTGAGAAGAAGTTTTGCCTGGACAAGGGGGGTGACTGATGGTACCCTCATCTTCCCAGTCTTAGGATGTTATGCTTCAGTGACATGAGATCCATTTCCCTTTTCCTGTCATCACCAACTTATTTAGTTATGCCAAGAAATGCTTTAATTTGCTAAGCTTTAAGTGAATGCCTTTCAGGGTTGATCTTATAGACAAGGGGTCAGCAAATTCTTACTATAAAGGGCCAGATAGTAAATATGTTTACCTTCATAACGCATAGGTCTCTGTTGCAGTTACTCAACTCTACTATTATAGCATAATAGCCATCATAGCGATCCATCAATGACTGAGCGGAGCTATGTCCCAATAAAATTTTACATTCAAAAGTAGGTGGTAGGCTGCATTTAACCTGTGGGCCACAGTTTTTGATCTCTGCTACAGATGCTCACCAAAGAAAATCTATTGCTTTGTTTATTCATTTACTCTTGTGAAGAATGTTTATTAAGGTTTACCTTGTGTGTCAGGCACTGTTCAAAGTAGTAAGGACTTGCTCTCTGAGGCTTTCTTGTTAAAAAAAATAATAAGTAAGCAAATGAATAATCTTGGATGGTAACAAGTACTCTGACTATATTAAAGCCGAATGTGTAGTGTGTAATTTCTGGGGTCTGCAGTGAAATATGTGCAGGATTTGAGCTGTGGGTTCAAGGAGGTGACTTAGCACAGAGGCTGTGCCTTTGCGGGCTGGTACCTTATATAGCATTGTAAGTTGTATTATTATGCCCTTTTTTTCCACAGGAAAATAAACCAAACTGAGACTCCAAGAACAAAGATAACTTGCCTATAATTCATAGCTGCTAATGAAAAAAAAAACTGGACTTCAAATCTGAGCTGGAATCCAAATCTGCTTGTCTCTATGAGCCAAGGGTATGTGGTTTCTCTCAGGAACTGTGGTTTTTACTAAGAGATTCCCCGGCAATGCCCCTTATAGCTATCAATGAGTCCTAGGAAGTCATGATAAGAAAGAAACAGAAACTTTCACTCCTGCTTTCATGCAAGCCTCATCCCTACTTCTAACAAATATTTTCTGAGCATCTACTATGAACTGGGCATAACTGAGTATCTAAGGTGAACCAGACAAATACAGTGCCGGAAACATGGTATGCTGGTAAAGACTGCAACCTGGCTCTTCAGAGGCAGAGGGAGCCCTGATTTGCAGCTTTCACAGTATAAACCCTCGTGCCAGGGTTGATCTCATACTGTCAACTTGTCATGAGCTGGCTTACAACATTCCTGAAAATCTAACAATACATTCTTGTGAGCAGCCACAATCTAGCTCCAGCATACCACTGTGCCCACTGACTCCAAGTGCTTATAGTCTGGTGTGATACAGGCAAATAAACAGAACATTCTAATACAGAATAAGAAGTATTATCACAGGGAGTGGAGGAAGGATACTTTTGGTGTGGGGTTGACGCAAAAATATGTGCACTTCACCCCAACGTGGAAAAAGGAAGAAAGAATAAAAGCAATCATTGTAGTATATACTTGACACCAAAGGTGGAGACATTTGGAAACTTTTGTGTTTTAATAGAAACCTTCACTTTTTATAAGAATATTTGTCATCTTTACCGAACATCATAGTGAGGAGAAAGCCCACTTCAAATAATTGTTCCCAACAGAGATGATGGATTTGTATAGACCCATTCATGTTCTCTTAGGCTCACTTATGACCAGCTAGTGGAGAAAAGCCATAAGCTATGGCCAAAAATTAGGGCAGATCAGTTGATCTATAAGGAGATCAAACCATCAGCATGCACTGTAATTACCTCTTCTGTATAAGTACCGCGCGCTAACCGATTGCGCCACTGGAACTCCAAACCTCTTCTATGAGACCTCAGGGAGATGAGGAGAGTAATATGATAGTAATAAGAATCAGTGTTAGAAACTTTGGATTATACAGGGGGAGTGAGGGGAGGAGAGAGGGTTTAGGGATGGGAAGGATAATGAAATGAGATGGACATTATTACCCTATATACATGTATTTTATTCCACAACTGGTGTGACACTGCACTATGTTCAGCCAGAGGAAGAAGTTGTGCTCCATTTTTTGTACACTGTGTCAAAATGCATTCTACTATCATGTATACCTATTAGAAAAAAATCAAAAAATGAAATTAAAAAAAGTGATTGAAAAAGACATGGAGTTGGGCAGATGGGCACAAATATGAATTTAATATTAAGAGTAATAAACTATGTTTGGGGGGAATAACATGAATATTATAAAATAGATCATAAAATATTTTAAAACTTATAATTGTTCTGTTAATGGTATAGTCTTTGTTTTTCAAAAGAAGGAAAATATTAAAGTAATTGTATAAAAATTTCAAGCAAACCACACAAACTCCCAAAATGTGTTTACCTCGACTAATATCAGATAAGAAACTTTGCTAAGTACTTGATTGATAACCAATATTCAAATTTACCTTAAAAAAATCATCATCTTGTTGACATACTGCAGATGGTCCTTAGCTCAAATTATTTAGTTTGTTGTTTGATTCTTTGTACAAGAGAGCCTGAGTTAATGGAAGTTTGAAGTTTCTAGTCTCACCCCTGATGTTAACTGTTGTGACTATAAAAAAGTGCATTAATTCTCAATTCTTCTTTTTATCCAAGGAATATCAAGTGTCAGCACTTTATCATTTAGTCTCTCCAGTTAGAAAAGTTTTATTTATATGAAGCCTCTTTCCTTTCCCCCTCAGTGATGACTCCCAGAGAATACACACAAATGACAAGATGGAATTCTGTCAGGCTTATGGGAAGTCACTCATTTTTAAACTCTAGCACCATTTGGAAAAGGCTTAATTTAGACTTAAAATGTAGCTGGACCAAAATAAGTAAAAAAAAAAAAAAGAAATGTATTAAAATCCATAGCATTTTAAAACCAAGATGGAACAGGAACTTTAATGCCATGTGGACAGCCTTTTGCAAATATCATCAGCTTTTAAGTATTTAGCAAACAAAGACATATATGACATGAGGACTTTTCTGGTCACATCCACAGGCATCTGCCCTATCCTACCACCCACCCTCTTTATAAGTGAGATGGTACTGGGACCTGTTCAAACATCAGCTAGAAAAGTTGCTTGGGAAACACTGTTGCCAGAACATTGAAGATCAATATGTTCATTGTCATGCACACCCCCAGAGCTGGAACTGCCTTTCTGCTATTGCCATCAACCAGGACCCATAGTCATTTTCTAGTTGTGTCCCCGTATTCATTCACCCCTGATGGCAGGGGTCTGCAGGCTCATTTCCCTCTTCCTGTTTCTCCATCATCATCCCAGTTCATCTTGCCTCTTCCAAAGTATGTTGTGTGGGCTCAAGAGCATACCAGCAAAAAGCTCAGTGATTCCAAGTCTTGCTGTGTTTCTTTTATAAGTGAGGTTTCCATCTAGAGACTGGAGATGACTTGATCCATTCATATTCTCTTAGGCTCACTTATGACCAGGTTGACTAGTGAAAGAACTATATTTCTAGCACTGCACAGTAAATAAATAGATAAATAAAAACTATAGCTACAACCTGAAAATGGACACGTAAGCTCTACTTTTTGTGGTTATTCCAAACATAGATGTTGGGTTCATTTTTAATTCATTCCCCTTAATGTTAGCTCAAAGACAGCACCTGGTGGTCTTCAAGTAGTGAGCTATGATGAAAGCCTTACCTATACCTACCAAGTGCACATGGAACAGCTCTAGAGACTCAAATCCTGCAATCACACTGTCTGTTTTGTAGTACCTCACCAGATAATAGCCAAATTTATACTTCACTATGTTCTTTGCAAACCCCAACCTCACACACATCTACAAATCAACCCAGTACGCAGGTCTATGTGATCCCTTGTAATTTTCTATCAGAATATAAGTAAATGCCCCAATAGGGTTATAGGAAATGGAAGGCACAGATTTCATCAGAGAGATAACAAAGAATGCTGGAGACTGTGGTGAAGTAGAGAACCTGTACCTGGGTGAAGAACATAGACTCTGCTTTGCCCTTGCAGATTGCTGCCATGTGAGCCCAGTTCTGCAAGATCTTCCAGTTTTTTAAAAGAAGACTGAAATCTGTGCGTGGATGTACATTTCCCCAATTTTCAAAGCCTTGCAACAAATTTAATTTTTGTTTAAACCTGTGGACCAAATACATCTGTAGGTTTACACCTGGCATAAAGACCATACTTTTGTAACCTGTAGTATTAACAACCATAAATTTCAGAAATCTTGCAGAACCATAGAATGTTCTGAAACTGAATCTTCCATCATTGCCATGCACCTCTATTTTTAAATATATATTTTATTTAATAGTTGCATTCAGAAAAGTACATCTATTAGAAGTGCATAGCTTCAGAAACTGTTCATATATGTGTAACTAGAAATCAGTTCCAGAATTAGAACATTTTTCCAGAAGCCCCCTTCCATCACTACCTACCCCCCACAAGAGCAACCACAATCATATATATTTGCTAAATCAGACCAAATCAATTACTCAAAGGATGCTAACTATATCCATAACCATATCCATACATTAATTAATTACAATAATATAAACCACAGATTTCTTTAAAAATCAATGTATGCATAAAATACGAGCATACTAGAAACCTTGGTCTGATTTCTCAGACAATTTATCAGCTGAGTTTGATAGAGCAGCCTTGGCCAAGTTTTCCATTCATTTTGTCCATACAAAGAAAAGGAAGGGCTTTGGATTCACAGATTTCATGTTACCTGATCCAGGTCACTGGAGCCAAGTACTTCTCTAATGACACATGTACGTAAAATTCAAACTTTCCTGTCTTTCTGAAATGGGCGCCAAGATATCACCATTTGTTTTTTCATAAAATTAACCATATAGATGATACATAGGACTTTGCTTCGATTATGTACTTGTTTCAACAAGTTTCTAACAGTCCATCCACAGGCCCTTCTGTGCTTTGGCTTCTCAATATGTTTTTCTTTTCATCCTTCAGCAGTCATCCTGCAGTTTAAAGCTTTTGGTTCTCACATCCTTTGTTTTGAAAGCAACCTGAAACTGGCATCATCGTGTGTGTGTGTGTGTGTGTGTGTGTGTGTGTGTGTGTGATAGAGAGAGAGAGNTAATAATAATGGGACTAGCAGTGTGTGTGTGTGTGTGTGTGTGTGTGTGTGTGTGATAGAGAGAGAGAGAGAGAGAGAGAGAGAGAGAGAGAGAGAAAATAATCTGTGAAGGACATTATGGCATATTTGGCACAGGATGCTGAAAACAAAGACAAGGCTTTGTGGGGTTTGTGTCAAAACACATGCCAGCATATTGATGAAATAGTCCTGGAGACCTCCTCCTCACTATTGAATGTGATCACTTCCTGACTGATTCAGCTGCTGGACATCTGCTTTGGCTGCCCACCAAAATTCAGAGCCGCCCCTCCTACAAACCATGCTGTGCAGCAGAGAAACCACCACATTGGACTCCGTCACCCGGACTGCTAGGTGGATGAAATGGAAGAAACCTAATATGCATAATAATATCCATAGCATGTATACATAATATAATAATAAAATAAGATGGGACTTTGCTTTGATGCATCCATTTATCTTACCTGTAAACTGTGCATTGATTGATTATTTTACAAAGTGCTCTTTAAAATCTACCTTCATTAACAACCTAAGGAGCATCAATCAGTGGAGATGCCTTCCTTCCTATCAGATGTGAAGTCTATCATTGTCATTTTCATTGCTTTAATAACAAGACCTATGTTTAAGGAGAGTATCAGGAAATGCTACAGGCAATATAAACCATTAAGAACAATCTGGAAGGTAATATATTCCATGTCTATCATCAGCAGGATTTTGGCCTCTATAGCTTTTGTTTCTCACAGGATAAAGGGATTTTTGCAAATGGCCATCTGTGAATCAGATGGCCTTCTAAGAGGAAGGTTATCTGGTGGGCCCATAGTAATCTCTTGAGTCCTTAGAGCAGAAAAGGAAGTCAGAGGGATGAAGCAGTGCAAGAAAGATTGGACCCATCTCTGATTCCTGGTTGGAGGAGCTAAGGGAGGCCCTTCCTGACAGCTAGCCAGGAAATGGGCTTGAGTCCTGCAGCTGTGTGGAGATGAATTCTGTCAGCAACATGAAGAGCCTGGAAACACACTCTCCCCGAGTCTCCAGAGGGGAATGAGCCCTGCCCACACCTTAATTTTAGTCTTGGTAGACTCAAAGCAGAGAAACCAGCCAAGCCCACTGAACTTGTACCCTACAAAACTGCAAAACAATAAACAAACGTTGTTTTAAGCCACTGCATCGGTCGTAAGTTGTTATTACAGCAATAGACAACTAACACAAGTCCAAACTCTAAGATCCAATAATTCCCATTCTAAGATTTTTGAAATCAATCAAGATTATATATAAAAATGCTTTGTTACCCAGTAACTAAATATTGAAAATAATCTGATTGCTGAATATTAGAGAATTGGTTAAGTAATTTATAATAGAGCCATACAATGAAATACTATTCAGTCACTAAGATTCATTTTTTTTTGCTATGAATATTCAATATTCTAAAAAATGCTCACAGTATAACACTAAGTGAAAAAGAAAGAATACTAGGCTATAAATAAAATATGGCCTGGTCACGTATCTATGCTCTTTCCTGCATGTGTGTATGTACCTAGGATTATGTAATAAGATGTTAACAAGATGCTTACTTTAGTCCTGGCTGGTGCCAAGAAGCCAAGAATACAATCCTAGGCTCCAGAGTCTCCACATTCCAAAGCCAGGTGCTACACAGAATTAGCCCATTGGCTCCACCAGGGTAAAAAAGAAGGAACTTTGGAACAATCAGGGAGTGGAGGTGCTCTGGGCCTCTTCTCTTCATCACTTCTGGGAATGGGGTGCTTGGCTCTTATTTTATAACAAATGAAAGGGGGGACATCAAGGGGACCATATAAGCCCTGGTTACCTGCCCCAAAGTTTGCAGGAGACCCGGGCTGGGCTGTGACACATAGCATACTGATTTGTGAGGATATAACTGATTCATTCATCACTGCTTGAGCCTGGAAGCCATAATGGAAGACAGTCCTGTCCTTGGGTTACTCACATCCATGGATCCTTTTACTTATGTCACTTTGAGTTTTGGGGCATCATTAGCTACAGAAAAGGCCTCCTACTCACAACACCCTCCTTATTTTACACTCTAAAATGTTGTTGAAAGCTTAAACTTAAGTTCTCAAAATTGAATTTGAAGGGAATATGACAATCTAATAAATTAAAAATATGCATACATTTATAATATAATAAAATATCTTTAAAAATACACCTAAACTAAATTTTAAATCAAAATACCCTGAGACAGAGAAAGAGTACTAATCCAACTAAGAATGATGAGAAAAAGCTTTCCTTTCTTTTTAAAGATTCTTTGCTCAGTATTTCTGTTACTTTCAGGTTATAGGCCCAGTCTGAGAACAGAGAAAAAATGCTTGAAGGGTAAGGGAAGAGAAAAAAATTCAGAAATTATTCTAAAACTCAGACATCAGTCAGATGCCTCTGATCCCATGTAAGAACTTTGATTTTTGTTACTAATTTTGCGTTTTTTGAATTCTTTGTAGAGTCTATGTTTTAAACAACACACTAGAACATATCTTTTCATATACTTAACATTTGGCATTGGGGAAGATCTCTCAAAGGAATCTTGGCTGCCTTGTACTCCCCTGGAGAAAATTCCCCCAGAGTCGGGATGACAGTGTGTTAAACAGCCATCACTCATCTACGACAGTTCAGCATCTCACCACATCAGAAAATAAAAGAATAAGGGCCCCCAATTTTTCGCAGTCTAACCTTGGGGTTACATTACTCAATGCCAAAACATCCAGATTAAGATGAAAAAATATTCAATCATTCACCCAGATACTCTAAAGTATCCAGATGTTTGACATCTTGTATGCATAGCATACAATGGTACTAACTGGATAATATAAAATTACTGTACTCCTTGGTCATTAAGCATTTCAAAATTATCATCTACTTATGTGCCAGCCATGCAGGATGAATTGATTCATAAGCCATTGTTACTGCTCCTCTGGAGTTCCCTATCCAGTGACATATACGCCAAACAGAAAACTACAAGAAAATGTGGTAAATGATGTATCACATTAGGAAGCTTTCATTGCAAGGAAGAGCACATTCAACTAACAGCATGGCTTCCAAGAGCCGACTCTGTGCTTTTGTGCAAATTGGAAAAAGGTGTCTCATTCGCTAGGCAAACAGTACTACATCAGAACACGTGGTGGGGTGAAGAGAGCGCAGCAGGACAGCCTTGCACAGGGCCAAATCTGCACAGCTGTACTCAAGCTCATGGGACACACACACACACACATAATATTTCATAGAATGAGAAGTCTAAGTTTAGGCAATTCTAGGGTTGGTCAGTTCTGTGGAATGAAAGCGAAGTGTTTTGGTAAATCTTTGTGTGCTGGCAGCCTTAGCACGTTGGCTCTCATCTTCCAGGTCAACCCCTCAAGGTTACAGATGAGCTGCTGCAGCTCTAAGACTCACCTCTTCACACGACTACATCCAAACAGAAGAAGAGCAACTGTGTTGATCTAGGTGGGAAAAAGCTTTCCCAAATGCCCTCCAGAAAACTTTGATTTTCATTGGCTGTTACTGGGTCACCTGTTTATTCTGAGGTCTGTCTTTAATAACAGAGAATAAATCATCAAGTTTAATCAGAACCAAAACAGATTCTACCACCTAGGAATAGGGAGGGTATCCAACTCTTCTTATTTATAGGGCCACCTAAAACTTTAGCAAAAGCTGGGTTTGGTTTGAAGAAAAAAGAATAGAATGACTTGTGGGTTGACAATGGCTATTGCCTGCTACAAGTCAGTGAGAGATACAATCCAAATGTTGCACAAGCAGAATGAGAAACAAGTGATACTTTCCACAGCAAACTTGATTTTGGAATTGGCACTTGACGTATAAGACATATTTCTCAGGAGAAGAAATGATGAGAAAATATGGAAAATTATTAATTTGACAGTTATGATGTTTTTTTTCTTTTAATGAGACAAATGTTCTGTACAATTACATAGGCACCCAAGAGAAACATAGTGGGAAAAGAACTAAAAGAGAATTTTCTTCTCATTAAGAAAAAATAATATGTACTTTTAGTTGCAATACACAACCCAACAAACGCTCATTTATTAAAGAAAGGAATTATGGTGATCCCACTGGAAGAACAGAACTTGAGGGTTAAACCATGATGAACCGCTCACTGGTGCTCTTTTTCTCTCCTATGTTGGCAGCATTCTTTACATAGTAGGATCAGGGGTTTTCAACAACGCAAAGTCTATGGCTCACAGGCTTCACAACCAAGGGAAAGTGAATGCTTCTCTCCCTTTGTGTGCATCCTTACACTAGAAAAGGACATTGATGGTCCTTCTGGGTTAGCTTCTCACCCTTCTACCTATCATAATTGCCAAGAGATGGTGACAGTCATCTGGGCCACTTGTCTTCTTCTGCGGCTAATGTGGTGGACGTCTCCGTTTCCTCCTCACAAACCCCAAGGAAACAAAAAGATGAACAAGAACAATTACTAACACCTTATATTAGTTAGAAGAATTTGAAAAATAAGAAAATAACACCATCTTTAATACTTTAATAGTATCACAAAGAAATAATGACTATGTTCTTTTTCTAATGTTTTGTGTCGCTTTTCTGATATTATATTAACACTTTAATATTATAATGTGTGATCTCTAACATATATGACACATACATGTGAAATGTGTAGATACACACACGTACACATATACATACACATTTTGGGTACATGCCCCAAGATAAAACATATATTCTACACAAAAATTTGTACATGATTATTCATGGCAACATAATTCATAATAGCCAAAAGGCAGAATAACTTGAAAGTCCATCAATGGATGAATAGACAAATAAAATACATATTCACATAATGAAATACTATTTAGGAATAAAAATGAATGAAATATTGACACATGCTACAACCTAGATGAATCTTGAAAACATGTTAAGTCAAAGAAGCCAGTCAAAGGCTCCATATTGTATCATTTCATTTGTGTGAAATGTTCAGAATAGGTAAATTCACATAGACAAAAAAGTAAATTAGTAGTTTCTAGAGACTAGGCTGAGTGTGACAAGCCAGCAAATGAGCCCAGTCACTGAGAAGCACAGTATGCCACTTTGTGATGATGAAATTTCTACAATTAGCCTGGGATAATGGCTGCACAACTCAGCTGCACACTTCACAAAGGTGAATTTGATGGTGTATGAAGCAGACTTCAAAAGAACTTGAAGGTCTAGCTGTATGTGTATATGTGTGTGTGTGTGTGTGTGTGTATTATGTCATGAATAACACTATTACCTAGAGATAATCATATTAATATTTTTATTTGTCTCCATAGAGACTTTTTAGGCATGAATGCAAAACATGCATTTTATTGTTGCTATATATTTTGTGATATATGTGCACATATATAATAGATCAATATATAGATAGATATAGATATACAACATAATTGGTCTAACTATTCTCCCCATTAAGGAGAGAACATTTCAAAGTATGTTCACTATTTCTGTTTCGTTTACTATTTGTGAGCCAGTTTGAAAGTCTGACTCCTGCTTAAGACTTTGTAGAACTCATTATAGGAAGAAAGAAGAAAAACACGAGCATTAATCTACTTATTTTTAAAACTACTGTTGTCATAACAATTTCATATTGCCTTGTAAGTGGTATTCTTTTTTGCCTTCATGCTATATTTAGTGCATTAGTTACCATAACAACAAGATGTAATTCATCATATTTAAACCCAACCTGAGGGGCATTCTCTAGCAGGAATCTTTAGATTATGTTATAAACATACAGATGAAAGACAGTTCCATAGATCATTAGCTCCAGTCTTTTGCCTCAGGAATAGCTTTCCCTAAAACTTCCAAATACATGGACTGTAAGCTTATTTTAAAACAAATATAAAACAAGGCTTGGAAAATCAAAATCCTCCTGTCTCATTTCAAATTTTGTTTAGGATTCTGAAGCCAAGGCAGCAATGGTGCACCTTATAGGCATTAACCCTGCAATAAAGTCCTCAGGAACTTTCTCACTGATTTTTCCCTGGGTATGCAGGAAAAAAAAAAATGACCCTAGTAGACTATAGAAACCCTGGGCCCCTGGACCTTGTCAAACATGGCTGAGCTTGGTTCCTATCTATGTCTGTTTCCTGCTGCTATAACACAACACCACAGACCAGGTGATTTGTAAAGTATTGAAGTCTGCTTGGCTTATGATTCTGGAGGCTGAAGACAGGAAGTCCGATATTCAAGGTGTTGGCTTCTGGTGAGGGCCTTCTTACTATGTCGTAACATGGTGGAGCTATCCTATGGAAAGAAAGCAGAAGGAAGGGAGGACAGAAGCAAGGAATGGAGAAAAAAGGGCAGAGAAGGAGAGAGTGATGCAGAGGGGAAACAGGAGAGAGTTCCAAACTCCCCCTTTTATGATTAACCCATCCAGTCACAAGGCTTAAACTCATTCATGAGGGGGATGCACTGGTGACCTAATCTCCTCTTAAAGGCCCCCTGTCAAGACCCTCACAATGACAATTACATTTTGATAAGAGTACATCCAATTTGATAAGGGACATTCAAACAATAGCAGTTTCTCAATCCAAAAACACACTAACAATGTGCTTCTGTGGTAGTAAAAAGAAACCTTTTCTTCCTCGACATGTGCTTCTTCTCTATAAGTAACATCTTTTTAAAATTTTGGCTCAGCCATTCTTTTGAGATGGACAAAACCCAGGACCCTGTTTCCAAAAACATGCACATAATACTCAAAATTTTTATTCGAATTTCTAGGGCTTCTTAGGTCCCGTAAAACCCATCAATCTCTTTAAGATTTCTGGATCTGAGAGCCTACAGAGTAGGAGAAAATCTGTACATACATCGGATAGAGCACTAATTTCCAGATATATAAACAACTCAAAAAACTTAACACCAAAACAAACAAACAAACAACTCAATCAGTAAATGGGCTCAGGAACTAAACAGACACTTCTCAGAAGATGATATATAATCAATCAACAAATACATGAAAAAATGTTCCACATCTCTAAATGAAGATTAAAACTACTCTAAGATTTCATCTCACTCTTGTCAGAATGGCCTTTAGCAAGAATACAAGCAACAATAAGTGTTGGTGAGGATGTGGGGGGAAAGGCACACTCATACATTGCTTGTGGGACTGCAAATTGTGCAACCATTATAGAAAGCAACATGGAGATTCCTAGAAAACTTGGAATGGAACCACCATTTGACCCAGCTATCCCACTCCTTGGTCTCTACCCAAAGGACTTAAAATCAACATGCTATAGTGATTCAGCCACATCAATGTTTATAGCACCTCAATCCACAATAGCTAAACTCTGGAAACCTAGATGCCCTTCAACAGATGAATGGATAAAGAACCTGTGGTATATATACACAATGGAGTATTACTCAGCTTTAAAGAAGAATAAAATTATGGCATTTGCTGGTATATGGATGGAACTGGAGAATATTATGCTAAGTGAAGTAAGCCAAACCCTAAAAACAAAGCCCAAATGTTTTCTCTGATAAGTGAATGCTGATCCATAATGAGGAGGGAATGGGAAGAATGGAGGAACTATGGATTTGGCAAAGGGAAGGGAGGTGAGGGGGAATGGAGGTAGAAAATATGGTGGAATGAAGCGGAATCATCACCCTAGGTACATGTATGTTTTCAAGGATGGTGTGATTCCACATCATATACAACCAGAAAAATTAAAAGTTGTGTTCCATTTGTGTACAATGAATCAAAATGCATTCTGCTGTCATGAATAACTAATCAGAACCAAAAAGAAAAAAGAAAAAAAGAAAGATCTTGGATCCAATCTAATCTAAAGCTAATGCATTTTCTCTCTCCATTTCATTCATTTATTTACCCATCCAGTCATGGAGTAAACATTTATTGAGGCTTACAATATGCCAAGCACTCTCCTAAGTACTTTGTAGTCTTATGAACTCTGTCATTCCCAGGACACTTTTGGGAGACCAGTAGGCTCTGGAAGAGTGAGTGTTGTTCTCTGTACTTGGACACAGAGCAATTCTATGTCCTGGGGAGAGATTCTCCTTGCTGCAGAAAGTGAGCTGCCTAGTTTGATGCATTTCTATAACATCCTTTTCTTCTAGATGCACAGTCCTGTGTAGCTCTGTGAAAGCCTTTTGCCTAGCAACACAGGGCTTTGGAGAGGACACAGGATTCCAGGTCAGTACCATTTCCCAGCCACATAAACTGGATAAAAAATTTCACCTAACATTTAATTTCTTCCTCTGTAGGGTAGAGCTAATAACCATGACCACCTCACATTAACTCTATCTGGAAATATGAAGTAAAAAGTAGTAAAATGAGAAAATAGAGATAAGAGCATTTTGTAAAAGATGATGATGGTGATGATTATCATTATTATTGTTATGCCATTGTTGTGGAAAATCAGATCCATATGTTCACTTTTGCTCTATAGAATAACAGAAAGGTGAGAGCCCACTCATAATCTGGGTTCCAGCTTTCTCCTTTATTTTGAATTGAACTAAAAGTTGCCGGAATAAATCAGATAGCACTGTTTCAAAACCATGAGACCTCTCACATCAGCAATCCCCTGGGTGGGAGACAATCTCTCAGCCTCTAATTTGCAGCTATAAATCACCAAATGTGATGAATTATATGTACACACATTCACATTATAAACTATAACTTCCAGATGTTTTTAAAAATGAAAGTATAGTTTAATTACTTTTCTTGGGAGTGTCTTATAAAGATCTTTGCCTGTAGTATTAGGATTCTTTTGGTAGAAAGACAACTGTACTTGTCTAAGCTTCCATATGAGGAACATATGTTCAAGATACCATAGGGTCCTATGGATCCCATGAAGTGGGCCAAGTTACCTGGCCATCAGGAAGGGCACTGTTGGGAGTCAGAACCTCAGATCACCTTCTCTACTTCTGCTTCTGCTTCTCTGCTTGGGATCCTCATATCTCTGCTGGCTCTTTTTCATTAGATCAGCCCTCTCTGAACCTCTGATCCACATCAGATGCTGAGGTAGCTGTGCCTAACTCCCAACTGGACACGTTTGCACTCAATGTCTCAGATAGACCTAATCTGTCTCTCTGTTCTGATTCCACATCCCAAGAGAAGAGACACTGGTCATGATAAGGAAAAAATTCTGAGATGTCCTAAATTTAATCATGAAGGTCAGAGGATGGAATGGAGGAGAGATGAAGAAGGTTAATCAATTAACATAACTGATTACTGTTATTGTTGTTGCAAAAGAAAATATCAGGAGTTTTTTTTTAATTTTTATTTTTCAGTGCGGGGTATCAAACTCTGGCCCATGCGAGGCAAGAGCTCTACCACTGAATTATATTTTATATCCCCAGCCCCTGTTCCCTGTATGTGAATGTATGTTAAAACCTGGACTCAAACTCCTCCAGGCTCCCCAGGCACCACTGCATCCTGATGTAATCAACCCAGAAGCAATCATTACTTTTCCCTTTGGACTGCCCTCTTATCCCAAAGCTTTCTCAAGCTCTTATCTATGGCCAAGTTAAACACAAACAACTTACACCCACCTTTCCCTAATTGTTTTATGCAAAAATGCTCTTAGCTCTGATTGGGGGACATTTTCCAACTGCGCTCTAGCTCTGTTGCTAGAAGTTGTGAGAACTCATCCCAGGACCTGGTTTCTTTGTTGTTGTTGTTGTTGTTGTTGTTGTTTCTGGCTAGCATCTGTAATGGCTCCATAAACTCTTGTATTTCATAGATCCCTCAGTCTCAAGAATTTAGGTTTAATAGACTGAGTTGGATTTGATAGGCCCCAACAACCCCAAACACCCACTTTCCAACTCAAATTTTCAAACACTGGAGAAAAACAGTAGAGAGATAGAGGAGTAACCTGTTAATTTTATTATTAATAGAGGTGGTTTAAATGTGCTGTAAAGTGGGCTTCCCCATGAGGGCAGGAGCCTTTATCTAAAGAGCAAGGAGAAGGGCAAGGCAAATTCAGAAAGCACACAGGAGGGAGAGGCTGAGCCAAGCATCCCAGGTCCTCACCTGGAACTCATTAATCCATCAGCTGCCCTGTGCCTCCTTCCTGGGAGGAAGGGGTGGAGGAGGCTCAAGTATCACAGAGACAGGATCTCCACCACCTGGTTGAAACTTTCAGACCTGGGAAAGGAGGGTCTCCCCTCTTACAGAATTTACTGTTGTCTAATCAACTGCATTTGTGGGCAGTAGGGAAGACTGGAGACAGGCCTGAACCCTTTGGATAGGGGACAAGGAAGGGAATACATATGAGCTGGCTGTGTACTTTATAAGGTGTGCACTACAGCCCTTTCTTCTTGGAGGGAAACGAGAACCCCTGGAAGGTTGTGTTCTGGCCTTGAGTTTGCAGCTGCCAGAATCCAGGCTGGAGGGAAGTGGAGACCATTGTACTAGTCTTCAAAGGAGGGGAAGTCTTCTGTCTCTGTTCTTTTTAGTGTATTGGGGAGGATTTCTGTTCCTTTCAGCCCTTCTGGGCTTTCCACTCTTTCACCCTATGAGGAGTTTCTAGTTGTGTTTTGGTTTAGTCTAGCATGAGTTACATGAGCCATCCCGGGCTATCAGTTGGATGGAGTAGACACATCTTTGCTCCATTATGAACAACTGCAATGCACAAGCTGACTGAATGGAGGGTTTTGTCCTACTGGGACAGGACAGGAATATAGATGTCTGTGACTCTGACCTCATCACGCACAGCCACTAGGGGTCTAGACCCTGGGGCTGGGCTGGAAAGCAAGAAACACAGACAGTGGCTATTACATAGAAACTTCACATGAGTTTAGGGGAAAAGAAAAGACATGTGAGATTGTGGCCTTCCGTGTGGTCATGACCAGCAAATAAGACTATGTCTTCATGTTCTTGTGGATGTCGCAAGGTACAAAATGAGGATGAACCTGTAGCCCTTGTCCTGGTTTCTTTTTCTCTTGGGCCACCCCCTGTGGGCATGATGCTGCATCTATGACCAACCTAGCTCCACAATGGAGTCACCATGGCTCATTGTTCTTAGCACTTTGCTCAAGTTATTGTGGAAATCAGACCCTTTGGCACATGATTTTATTCCTTGAGTTGGGAACAAACTCTTCCTAAGGCCTACAGGCCCTGTGGGATCTAGCTCTTCCTTCCCCTCACACCCAGCCTAGGCATGCTTCTGCCTGCTCAGCCATCTCTGCTGCAGCCACACTGCCTGCCCTGTGAACCAGGAAGCCCCCTCCCTCTCACCTCACAGCCTGTATGAGCTCTCCCCACACTTCTCCCCCTCCTCTTTCTTCATTGATCTGACTCCTAATTCTCATAGAACTCTCAACACAAATGTCACTTCACCAGGAAAGTCCTTCTCAATCCCCAGGACAGGCACCAGAGCTCTCATTGCTTCTTGCAGTTATAACTGTACATCTCTGTGATTAGTTGATGAATGTCCATCTCCCCACCAGAGAATAACCTACATGAGAGCACCCTGTGTGCAGCTTTGCTTTCCACACCATCCTCAGTATCAGGCATACAGATAACAGACTGTCAATTTACATAGCACAGAGGTTAAAAGTTGTTATGTACATGTAAAAATGCCACAGCAAGTTACATTTTTTATGTGTATATATAATGCACTGATGAGAAAAATCAGCACATAAAAGGAAGACAGTAAAGTACAGGAAGGAGAAGAGTGGGAGGGAGGAGGAGAGGAAAAGAGGAAGCTCTGGAGACTGAAATGGAGCAAATTATATTCTGTGCATGTGTTATGTCAAAAGGAACCCCACTATTATGTGTAATGATAATGCACTAATAAAACATTTTTTCAAAAGTTCTGGATTTGAAGTGTCATTTTCTGGGTTCAACTCCCACATTTATTACTTAATAGGTGAGTCTCAGCATGCTCATCTGATACAAGCATATAACAAATTATTTATCTCATAGAATATTGCAAGAAATAAATTGTTGCATACATGTGAATTGCTTAAAACAGCACCTGGCAAGCAATATGCATTCAATAAATGTTAATAATAAATGGAGGGTAAAATGTTCCCAAAGGGAGGAGAGACAATGACTCCTTTTACAACCGAAGACAAGAAAGATCATTTTTTTCCATCTTGCTTCTACATTATTTTCTTAAATTTGAATTCTGCAAATTCTGGGTGTTGAATTAGGGTGCTTAGTCTCCTAGCAAAGCCCCCACAGAGTACACAAACAATATACTCACAGAAAAGATTACAGTGATGAAAGAAATGAGCCCATCCATATTCATGCAGATGATAAATTCTGAAGTCAGACTGTAATACAGTTTTGTGTAGCAAGTAACAGCTATGATTCAGGTGCTTCTAAACAGGAACTAGATGAATGTGGGCTTGCAAGCCTGTAGTCATCTTTCCCCAATTGAAGGGCAATATGAAAATGAGCTTCACTCAGTGTTCATCTCCTTACACACATATTCCTCCAATTTGTTTCTTCAGGGAGCGAGGTAGATTCATTGAGAAATATAATAGGTATATTATCAACCTGGGCTCTAGCTCATTAGATTGGTTTATTTGCTTCATTTTGATCCTTCTGGCCCATGGGAGGAACTGAGAATGCTGTCTTCTTGTTATTTAATGGAATCTCCGAACTTCTTTTTCTAGTACATTCTATTATGGAGAGACAAGTATGGTATTAGTTCTGACATGCTTCCTGTACTAAAGGAATTTACCTTTGACTTAGCCTCGGGCTGGAACAATTTGTGGCACTTGTGTGACATTGCTAGTCTACTGTGGAACTTAAGAAGTTGAGGTAGGTGTGGTGGTGCATGCCTATAATCCCAGCAGCTTGGAGGCTGAGGCAGAAGAATCACGAGTTCAAAGCCAGCCTCAGCAATTTAGTGAGGCCCTAAGCAACTTATTGAGACCCTGTATTCAATAAAATATTAAACGGGCTGGAGATCTTTCTCAGAGGTTAAGAAGCCCTGGGTTCAATCCCCAGTACTCTCCAAAAAAGAAGTTGATGAATCCTGGTCTCCATTGAACTGCATCACAGTCAAATGCTTTCTAATTCCCATGTCTACTCCCTTCTTCCATTTTTTGATAGCTTTTCTTGCTGCCTACATGGCAGAAACATGACTGTTGACTTTGATTTATGGTTTGCAGTTTCACCAAACTCCAGGATAGAATGACATACTCTCTAGAGCCCAAGTACAAAATTCCCACAGAAATGCTCTAATTGACCAACTTAAGTCATGTGGCTCACTTGGACAAATAGGTAGGACAGGGTGAAATACATTGAAGAACATGTAGGAATGTGGAGTTGAAATGACAGGCAGGCAGAGCAATGTGCCCATACAATGTATACACATACCTGCCTTCCTACATGTTTCTGCCATGACCCTTATCACCCTTCCTGCCCACATACCCAAGTTCAAACACTGACGGAGCAAAGTGACCAAAACAGACCCTGCACGCTTGCTCTGATATGCAAAGACATCTGTGTGAAGCAAATTTTGAGCCTTTTCCCCTCCATGTGAGTAAAACTACTTCATGATATTAGATTCATAACATCTGGAAAGCTCCAGCTGGTTTTCTCCTCTGTCTGCCCTTCCATAAATCTCTAGAGGAAAGAGATTTATATTTCCTTACAGTTGTAAGGAAATGAGAAGAGGCCCCTCCCCAAGGGAATCACTGATTCAGTGGGCCCTTAGAGAATAAGTACTTTTTAACATTCTTTGTGGTTCTAATGCATGACTAAGTTTGACTTGCTACCTTGATTATATTAATAATCATATTAGTGCTAGCAAATATTGAATTATATTAACATTAATATAATTAACTATTGATCACTTTCTAATTACCAGGTCCTGGGCTATGTACTTTATATACATTGTGTCATTTATTTTTATCTAATCCATATCCAAACCCTAGAGATAAAGAGGCCCCTGGAAAGCTACATTCGTTTTTTAAGGGCACTGGTTTAGATATTGGAAGACAAAAAAAAAATATGCTTTTCACAGTAAAAGTAACAATAGCTGACATTAATCAAGCTCTTGTTCTGCCAAGGTCACTGCTTAGGAGTTTACACTTGGCGGCTCCTCCCTGTGCTGCAGACCAGACTTCAGTGTTTTTACATGATGCATCAGTTTATGAGTTTATTCAAACAGCTTTTGTCAACCGTCTACCATTCTGCAGCTACTGCCCAAGGACACCATACAACACAGAACCTTGCCTTTCAGAAGCTTATCCAGCATCCAAGGCCGAGGAAGTATCCTGGCCAACTTGGGTACTTTTCATATGTAGTCTTGCCCAGGTTTATCATCTCCCAAATTCAAGGCCTTGGCTGAGAATTGCTGCAGAGAGATCTGTCCCTGTTCAGACCTGACTACCCCTGGATCTCCTAGACCTTTGGTTCAGAGGGAATTACTTAAGGTGCTATCCATCTTCACAGCCCCAGACTTTTCTTATTC
The DNA here is from genome assembly GCF_001458135.2 of Marmota marmota marmota. Taxonomy (NCBI): domain Eukaryota; kingdom Metazoa; phylum Chordata; class Mammalia; order Rodentia; family Sciuridae; genus Marmota; species Marmota marmota. Next base: position 75,140,630 of record NW_026000026.1, read on the forward strand.
TCTCAAGTAGAGTCTCATGGGGCTTTGAAAAACCCAGGTTAAACCTTTTGGTCAATCAAGTAGTAGCTGTTTGATACAGTATCTATACATTTTAAAGGTTTATGGGTGGAATGCAGGAGATCTCTGAACTTGGATGGGAAAATTTGAATTTTTAATTACATTAGCCTCTAACTAAAGTGACTCATTTCTTCAATTACATATATAGGCAATAAATCACAATAGTACTAACAGAATCTGTGACTTTGTCACAAATACAAATTAAACATATTACTTGTAGATATAAGTAGTATTCTTTATATTCATCATTACTTCAATATAATGTTAGACTTGCTGCTGGAACTTGTTACTTAACACATGAAGAACATATTTGTTCTTATAACACACATTTGTTCAAATAACACATAAAGAAGCATATTTGTTATTATAATACAACTATATTTTAAAAAGTACTCCCATAATCTATATTCCTAGTTGGTTTCCTTTGTAATTCTGTATTTTTTTAAAATGCACTTAGAAACATTATTCCCAGAGAGTTCGTAGGTTCCACAACACACAAAGTATCCCACATATCGCTTTGTGCTAGTGCATGCTATGCAACTTAGAGAAATATCAGATGTTTGATATTCATAGAAGAGATATTACAATACTGTGAAAATTATCTAAATTCCAAACATCGCCAAAGTGCATCAGGTATGAATCTCAATACACAAACTGAAGTATGCAAGAAATTCAGTTGTTTTCATAACTTAATTCCTATTATAAGCCTCTTTCTATAATAAGGCAGAAACCTAGTATCAATTAATTAAGGATGACCTACCTTTGGGTGGTAGAACTGTAGGACCCAGGCACTGTGGGACAGGCCTTATCTGTGCCCTCTCCTCTGCTTTAGTAGTCAGTCTCTGGCACCACAGGTAGCCACTGGTTACCTCCTGGAGTTGTCTCTGACTCCTGGACCCTGCCAGGTGTGTGGATGTGCTCATCAGCATTCTGCTACTGTTACAAACACTCGAGAGAAATCTACTTATAATGAGGAAAGATTTATTTTGGCCACAGTTTTGGTTTCAGAAGTTGCAGTCAGTAGTAACTTGGCTCCATTGGCTTTGGCCCTGTAGTGAGCAGCAGAAGGAGGTGAGAGTGCACAGTGGAGGAAGCCTCTCACCTCATGACAGCCAGAAGGCAAAGGAAGGGAGAGGAGAGCTGGGGACCCCAGTATCCCCTGCAAGGGCTTTCCCTGCCAAGGACTTCACTTGGGTCCTCAGACCCCACTTCCTGAAGGTTCCACCACCTCCCCAAAGCTCCATAGACTGGTGACTAAGCCTTTTACACCTGGGCCTTTCAGGTTCCCTTATCCAAATTATAGCAGTGGGGAACATCCTGCTCTTCTTGAGCCATCTCTATGTCTCTTTCCTTTTCTGTCTTAGTCCATTTTTTTTGGAAGCCCCACATAGCTTTCCTACTCTGGGCTCTCACCTTTTTCCAAGTCATAATCAGAAGCTGGGCACAGCTGCGCTTTCCTCTCACATCCCCCAAACCACTCCTAGAATTTCACCCACCTGAGCCTGGGCTGGTTGGGGAGAGCCACCTTCCCAGACATTCACTGGTGCCTAAGTGTACTTACTTCCCCCTTTCTCCCCCCATCCTCCTAATTTCAGCAAACATTCTAATCTGGGAGGCTGAGAAGCTTTACTTCTACCTTTTTTAGGCTTGGCTCCCCCTCAAATCCTACCATTTGAAATGCAAAAACAATCATTTTAGAAATTCAAATGCAATGTTTTTAACATTTAAAAGTTTTGGGGAAGTGTTCCTCCTTAAAGTCAATGTCTCTCAGCTTGGGTGGGCCAGTTTAGGGAAGAGTCAAGGTGTTAACAGGAAACACCAGGGAAAACATATCTGTTAATTCCAAATATTTTTCCACCACAAAAATATAACAAATTTACATATCAAGTACACAAACTACAGCTGAAAATATTTATGTATTCTCACTCTCAATGAGAAATGCCAGAAATAAGTAGAAACTAACAAAATTGTGATGAGTAGAGGCTTGGAGAAGCTCATTTGTAAGCTAACTGACTTCCTTCTGCTCTTGCATGATGGGAGCCAAAATAGGGACCTATAAAATACAAATGTCTCCCTGTCATCTTGTAATAGGTGCTCTCTCAGCCCTCAGCTAGTAAGAGCCCTCTGTCCCTGTGCTTCTACAATACGCAGAGTTAGCATCTGTCTTAACTCAGAGAAAATCATATAATGACAGTAATGATGCAGCAATGATTAGGAAAATTTTACTGCCGAGCAGAGTCTATGCTCTGGATTGCGTAGTGAATATTTCTAAATTTTCTGCATATTATGATGTTTTGACATCTTAGAAAACTTTTCAGGCTGAGGAGTTGGCAAACCAACTCTCAGAGATAGCAAAGGGCCCAATCTTTGCTGGGCCTTTGCTATGGAAACTAATTCAGAGATTCAGAGGCATCCTCCCTTATTCAGCCTGTACACCTCAGAGAAAATATTCCTTTGCCTTCAGGTGCCAAGGCATCAAGGGACCCCTGTAGCCCAGAGACCCTGAAATTACGCAAACTAGCTAATTCTAAACTATCTATTGTCTTTTTCTGTGAAGTCCCAATAAAGACAGTGGCTTAACCTACCCCTCACCCTTGGTCTGCCTCCTGATGGCCTGGTGACTTTCCACATGACTCTGCATGGCCTGCTGTGCCTCCTGACTCTAGGACCAGCAAGTACAATGGATGTTATTTTCCCCTGAGCCTCTCCTGTGTCTCCTCTTGTGGCCATATCCAACTATCACATAGAGGAATGTAAAACAGGGGGAATGAGGGCTGAGGAAGGGGATATGAGATGTGTCTTCCACAGCAAAATGTGACCAACTGCATCTGAGGGGTGACAGGAAAGCAAAGCCTCTGTGTTGCTGGCAAGCTGCCTCCATGTGGGCTGATGGAGGAGGTCAGCACTGTTCTGGCTTCAGAGAGGCAATGTATGTCTCAGGACCAGAGCACCTCACTGACCCTGCTGCAGACATGAGGGATCAATGTGGGATTAAGGCTCCCAGTCAGGTCTGCCTCTTCTGCAGGTGAGGCCAGGGGATATCACAGATTTTCCCATTATTGCCTGGTTATCTTTCAGCCTCATGTGGCTGTGCTCAGAGGGCAGAAACCATGCTTTACTCATCTCTCTATCACTCATCACCCTGCATGGGAACTAGCACACAGGAAGTACCCAGGAAGACCGCCTCCCCCACCATTTACTGAGCACTTCATGTGTGAGGTTCTGGGTCTACACACTGGAAAAGCACTATTCTATTTCACCCTCACAAAGAGCTCCCAAGACACAGCCCCACAGTGAGAACAAGCGCAGTGCCTAAGGTTACACACCTGGTGAGCGGCAGAGCCAAGATTTGAATCAGGAGTGGTGACTCCTGAGACTGGCTTCTGAACACCTGCGCTGCTAAGAGCAACCCCTGAGAAGCTCCCTACAGCCTCACTGTGCCTCAGGAGACTGCTCTCTGCATGTCCAGGGCAGCTGTGGCTGGAGTTGATGTGGACTGTAGGATGTGTTTCCATGGTTGCAGCCCTGCCAAGATTTCTGGGTAAGATAAAGAGAAGAGAGCCTAAGCTTTCTTGTCAGATGGTAAATCCTGAGATATTATATTTATATGCACTGGCTCCTTTTTCAAAGGGGCCAAAGAGTGATCGATGTCCAGCAGTAAGAAAACACACAGAGACATCAGCAAGAGCCTAACGGCACAGGATTCCAAGTTCATTACATTTTCTTGAGCATGGTCCCTCAGGATCAGGTTTTCTCATGTGTGAAACGAGGGGATTGTGGTTCTCAGGGTGATTCTCCATCAGTGAACTAGCAATAGTAAGATTTTAAAACACAATTTCCTTGTTTCTTTTCTGCCAAGTTTTAATTTCAGCAGGTTTGTGGCAAAGCCTGGGAATCTATTTTTTAAGTTCACTTAGTGATTCAAATACTTGGCCTTGTTTGGGAACCATTGGTCCAGATGATCTTGGTCCCTTCCTAACTGAATTGCTGATTGGAGGAATTAAGTCCTCAAGTGTCACCAGACAAGGGCAGGGTGCTGGGAAATGTTTAAGAAATGTTTAAGTCTGGGGCTGGGGCCCAGAAAAGATGTATGGAGAATGTGACAATACTAATTTATCTGATGAACAGTAAGAAACACAGTGACATTTTATAATGGACATCTAGTACCGCTCATCACTCATTTGCCTCATTTTCAAAGTGATATCTTGATATTCCTCCAAGAAACCACTCCATTTCAACTATTTTGCCATAGTTTTAGAGTAGGGTTGAATCCATTTTGCTCCTGACCTAGGAGGTAAGCAGTGTTTATCTTTGCTTGGCTGCCCATTTTATCTTTGCTTGGGGACCCACACCAAGTAAATGGGAATCAATCCCAGGATTTTTTTTTTTTTTAATTTTTAATTTTAATTTTTTTTTTGGTCCTGGGATTGACCTTATGGGCACTTAACCTCTAAGCCACATCTCCAACCCTTTTTATTTTTTTTATTTTGAGACAGGGTCTCTCTAAGTTGCTTAGGGACTTGCTAAATTGCTGAAGCTTGCCTTGAATTTTCCATTCTCCTGCCTCAGCCTCCAAAGTCTCTGAGACTATAGTCTGCACAATCATGCCGGGCAATCCCAGGACTTTTGATAGCTTGACTGCAAAGCTGGGACATCGTCATCTTGGAGTTGTTGGCAGTCCTCTTCTCTCATTTCAAGGGAAAAGCCTGTACACAGTGGAGAAAAATGGGCTGACCCAGAGAAAAGACATCATAAGTACACCTTTCAAACCACAAACTGTAAGGTCTCAACAGTAATGAATTATATTACATCAAGATGGATTTTCTGTTAATGAATGCACCACGGATGTATTTAATAGAAAACTGACAGAATGTGAAAAGATATTTGTCATGTCAAGAAGAAATTTATATCTTCTAGAATACGTAAGAAACTTATAACTCAAGGATAAAACATTGCAAGTTGGTACCTGATATGAATAGGAACTGTACAGAAGAGAAAATTCCAATAACAAACCTACATTGAGCTGCTCGGAGTCAGGATCATGAAGAGATACTCAAATTACAAGAATTAAATGTTACTTTATGCCCTTAAACTGGCAGCCATTAGGAAGCTGGAAATCACCAAGGGTTGAAGGAACCATGAGGGATACAGGACCCTCCAAGTATTGCTGATGAGGGTGTCAACCCCTGCAGCTTTGGGGAGTACTTGAACTAAACATGGTCAAATGATCTCAACATGAGCCACCAACCTGGGGACCCAGTAGATAAATTTTCCTGTGCCATGAAAGGACATGTGTAGGATTTTCAAAGAAATATTGTCTCTGATGACATGGCAGGAAGCTAGAGTTACCTACCACTGGGAGAAGGAGGAAGAGCAATGTAGTAGATCTATACCATATATTATTATGTAGTAATCATAAAAATGATGTGTGTGTATAATAAAGTGAGAAAAGGAGAGAACAGAGTAAGATCTATAACCAAGTACAAATAAAAAAATACATATACCCAAACTGTATATATATCATATTCAATAAAAGTATGTATACTAAACATATTAAAAAGATTTCCCAAGGGGAATCCCTGCTCCTACCTGGGTTAAACAAAACAAAAACAGAAAGCAAACAAACGAATATTGGATAATTTCAACAAGAGAAATAAGGGTAAAACAAAACCCCAAATGCTAAGAGCAAGAAAAATAAGAGAAATTATCTTTGCATAATTTGGCTAGGGAAGTCTTCTCTGAGGTATTCCCCACTGTGTGAGCTGAGACGTGACTGCGGGCTTCTGGGAGAGTAGCTGCACAGAGGGAAGCTATGAGCAAAGCTCTGAGGCAGGGCAGAGCTGGATGTTTTAAGGAACTAAAAGAAGCCGGGGTGGTGGTGGCCGAGGCAGACAAAGTGCCTTTTCTTGAGGTTTTCTTTCCCGGGAGGACTGTGTTAATAACGCAATTAGCCTGAGCTGTAAAATCCATTCTCTTCAGTTTGCACAGTCATTATAAGAAGGAAGCAAAACAGTTTCCCGGTAAAACTTCTTTCAGTTTTACAGCAACCAGAGTGCATTTGGAGGAAATAGGTTTGTGATTTTTTATGTGAGACCCTTGTGTGGAATTTCTACATAAAACTGCCTCTGAGATACTACTTTAAACCCTCCACAATCAATAGTCTGAAGAAATGGAGGCTGTGTGGGTGAGCAGGGCGAGAGTTCCAACTTTAGGATCTGGCAGCCCTTGTAGTCTTGATGGTGGCAACTCAGTGTGAGGCCTGATGCTCAGTAGGTGTTAATTATACCTGTGAGATGCATACACAAAATAATAAATTTCCTTAAAAATAGTATGGGGAGGGGCTGGGGAAGGTAGAGCCTACCTTGCATGAAATCCTGGGTTCAATCCCCACTACTTCTGAGAAAAAAGTATGTGAATGGAAGGGGCATGATCATCTATGACTGGTTATACCCCTGCTATCTCTAACATACACACGCACGCTCACACACACACACACACACACACACGCATGCCAAAGTTGTAGACAAAGATAGAGAATGTGAGTAAATAGAGGAAAATCAAAATGTTGACAGTGATTGTATATGTACAGATTGTGTGGTGGATCTATGGTAAATTTTTCTTTCTAATTTTTGGTATTATCTAATATAGTATATAAATTCTAAGCATATTTCTATAATTTCCAATTTTATGTTTTTTTTCATGTAATTGTCTTTAATAGTAATTCTTTTAAAAAATGAGAAAGGTACATATAAAGTGAAGGGAAAATCCTGTTAAAAATATATATTGCCACTTCCTTTTAGGAGATGAAAAGCATTTATGGTTTTGGTGGCCAGTGGATGTGCAAAGATAGATCTAGAACACCTTGCAAGGTATGGAGTTGAGAGCTGTAATTTCTGTGCATGGTTAAACTATAAGAAATGGGAGTCTGCACTTACATTTGAAGAGATTGGGGTCTCGGGAAAGAAATAGACCAGAGCAAAGAGGTAAGAAAGAGAACCCAAGAAGAAAAATGGCGATTGTGAAATTTCCTAGTATGAGAATGTTGTAAATAATTGAGAATAGCAGTGTCTGGGTTTCCACATGAAACATCTCTGGGCCTGGCCACTGCTGGGGCCTATGACATGAAAAAGAAAGGCAGACCTCTGCATTTGTGGACTTTATGTTCTAGGGAGGCAGATAATGATAATATCTAGTATTTATATAGCAGTAAATGGGTGCCACGTACTGTTCTCAGTGCTTTGCGTAGTTTAACTCTTTTAATCCTCATAAGGACCTTAGGAGTTTCTTTTTTTCCCAGTGGGACTGAGGACAGAACCCAGGGCCTCGCACATGCTAGGAAAGCACTCTACCACTAAGATCCCCAGCCTTGAGTTTCTTGCTTTTTTACATAGGCCAAACTGAAGCACAAACATGTTGTCTTGCCTGAGCCCTTGTAGTGATTGGTAAGAATGGGACTAGAACCTGTGTAGCCTGCCTCTAGAGCTAGTAAACAGATATAATTACAAGTTGCCCTGACTGTTAGGGAAGAAATGTGCTCAGTATTTTCATGGAGAATAATGAGGCACTAACAACAGCCAGGACTACACATGGGCCATGTTGACTTTCCTTCAGAACATAGCAGAGGAAGGTGATGCTCAGTTCAAGAGACCAGGAATGGTATTTACATGGACAAAACAGACAAGAGCAAACCAGGCCGTGGATGCTAGGGTTGCACATTAGAGACAGGAGCTGAAAGAAAAGAGGAAATTGTAAACTCCCTCTACAGAGTACCTTTTGTGTAATAGTCTCAGGGAAGTTTCCTAAGAGGCAGTACTACAAATTGGCACACTAAAAAGTGCTACAGAATTAACCAGCCTTCACAGTGTTCCAAGTCCACATCCACAATATACAACGGTGCTTTTTAAAAGCAAGAAAATGAGCCTATTTTTAACAGAGGGGCACAAATAGTAACATTGCCCATTCATGAATGGTTGTTGCTAAGTGGAAAATTATTCTAACAACTTTTTTTATTCAAAAGTCATTAGGACTAGATAGCTGGTAAGATGACGATGTGGCTGTCCAAATGAGACTCATTCCAAACCATTGCCTTCAACTTTCTGATTGAGTAAAAGGCTCTTGGCTGATTTAATGTGTTTGCAAATGCATCTCCCTTGCTGCTACTCCTGCTGCCTCCGAGTGATTTCTGGTGAACTCAGCTGATCCACCCTGCCACACAGAAGATATTCCCAGAAGTCCCAAGAACTTTCCCTCCTGTGCCACAGAGAACTCAACTTCTTCATGTCTCTCCTCCCTTCTTCCTTCTGCCCTCCTTCTCAATATTCACAGTTCTTCAGTAGCCTGAATTAGATTCTACCAATGTGTCTGTATTTTCAATTAAAATTGTTTCTTAAATCTTTTCAGTAATTTATGTGTGCTTACTATTATTGCTGCATTGCAAATTACCCTCAAACCAAGTGGCTTGAAAAAAATAAACATTTATTATCTCAGCGTTTCTACAGGCCAGGAATTTGAGAGTGACTGAGCTGGGCAGCTCAGGCTCAGGGCCTTCTGGGAGATTGTGTTCAGGATGCTGGGCTGCACACACCTGAAGGCCTGGCTGGAGGGTCCTCCTGGCTGGAGGATCACATGCAAGGTGGTGACAAGGGCCTCAGTTCCTCTGGCTATTTGTTGAGGGCCACAGCTGAGTCGGGATGAGGCATGGCTGATGGTGTCATCGGTGGTACAATTTTTCCAAAAGGAACCATCACTTGGCTTGGTGTCGTGGCATTTTGCATCCTCCTCCCTTCTGCTTGTGATAGTCTAAAATTTTGGGGCCAACAGAGGAGAGGCAAAGAACCTCACCCCCCCATTGGCACCAAGGCCAAATTTGGGAGCCAACAGAGGTGAGGCAAAGAACCTCACCCCCCCACACACACACTGGTGCAAAGGCCTATCCACAAGTATGGCTGTATGCTGGACCGGTAGTCAATGATGGGTAAGATCCAATGGCAATGGTACCAACCTAAGACAGGAGGCTGACGCCTTGAGGTCAGCTCATCCGATGACGACGGGTAAGGACCATATGTTGAATTGGACAACCTAAGACAGGCACGGTCCCTAAGCCACATGCTGTTGTTTAATTAAACAGAAGGGGGGAGATATTGAGGGCCACAGCCCAGTCTGCATGAGGCATGGCATCTTGCCAGAAAGGAGTGGTTGAGAGGTGAAGCCAGGGAGCCATTGAGATGTTGATGGTTATGTTAAGCTCTGTATTCAATTGTATATAGACCCCTGCTGTCCACCTGGCCTAGGGCGCCTGCTACTTTGGAGTTCTCCAGTGGGATTCCTGGGGAGTTCGCCTGGGGAGTTCCTGTTGGTTGGTGAAGTTCCGGTGGAGGGAGTTCTGGTTGGTGTTTGGTGTTCCTGGAAGGGCCGCGTGGGTGGCGTTCACGGGAGTTCGGAAATGAAGTTTGTTCCTGCTTGAGTGGCTCGGTTATTTGTGCCCAGCCATACTGCAGCCGCTATTGACAGAAGGCTTGGGTTCCTTGTCACAGGAGTCTCTCTGTGGGGCTGCTTGAGTGTCCTCATGAACAATCCAAGAGACAGTAAGGCAGAAGCCACTGTCTTTTAGGACCTACTCCTAGTAAGCACACATGGAGATCATTTTCATAAGATCTCCATGGTTACACAAGTCTGTCCTGTCAATGTAGGAGACCAAAGGTCTTCAGAATCATGAGGACTGTCTTGGAAGGCTGACTATCACATCAGGGAAGGGTGCATACTTAACCTCTAATCCAAAGACATGGAAGAATAAAGAAATCACTGACCTGTCTAAATTGATAGTCTCTCCTATACAGTAGTCGAATGTATTCACTTTTACTTATTTGTGAAGGAAAGAATTCATTTTGAAGTTTGTCAAAGTTAATATCAAGATTGATCCTATCTTTATTTATAATTCTATTTATTGTACTCCTACAGGTATCAATCCTTGGGCTAGGAACTTTAGTTACACTTAATTCTTATCACAGTTATATGAGGTTGTTATTACTAGTCCCTCTTTGCAGACCAGGTAACAAATCAGAGTCTCCAATTTACAGATAATCTTAAAGAGCAATGAGTGTAAATACTTCACCAAGGGATCCTGCAGCCTGGAGAGTCTGAGACTCTTCCAAAATCTACATTGAAGCAGGGCCGACTTGAGCCTCCTTGAGGACGGGCAGAGCTCTCTTTCAATTGCACAGGGGCAGTGGTCTTATGATCTGGTGTTCTGTTCTGCTTCACAAAAGGCCAGAGCTCTGACAAGACACCTAACCTCTGTGAGTCTGTCACAATGCATGTAATAGTGTGTGACCATTATATGAGTAAATAAATAAAGCACCAATAGCCATGTCTGGCATACCCCAAGAGCTCATAAGATAGTAGCTGCTATTACCATGATGTCTTCATTGGTTATGAACAGGAAAGCTAATGAAAACCACCAGTGAGCATGTGATAGTTGAATCATGACTTAACCCAGCCTGTGCTGACCCCTTTTCACCCTCCCTCCTCAGGTCAACCTCATGAGTTGGCACAACATATGATGGGCTAATCAGCCTCTGTTTTTGCTCTAGCTCCAATCTTTTAACCAAAGTGAAGTTTGCATGCCCCTTACCTTCAAAGACAAGAACATAACGTGGATCCTTCTGGATTAACTTTTGACAAAGTAATATTGCTATCTGAGGCTCTTTAGGGTTTTGAGAGATGCCACATGACTAATGGACCCCTCTACATGCAAAAGTTCATTGCATATGCTTTTTGGAACATTACTGCAATTCTTCACAAAAGAATACATGGTTACAACCTTACAAAAATGCTCAGTAGTGGGTTACTGCCCAATGCTGGGAGCAGGCAAAATCCCCTTTTCTAAGAATAGCCATACACAAGGTTTTGCAGGCAGTCAGAGCCCACCTTCATTTGGACACCATAAAGCTCTTTCCCCTATTTCTCTTCTCATTGTGAAAGATTCTAATGTCTTCCATTTAGAAGTTGAGGTCAAAATCATGTTCTCTCTTTTTCAGGGACACGAGCATTATAGATCTAACTCCTATTGCAAATTGAAAGGCTTTGTACTCTATTTTAAGACTCTCAGAAAACAGCCAGCTGGTGAGGAAGAAATTGTGTATGTCTGGGCAGTGTGTAAAGTTGGACTGAGAATCTTTTTAGGGGTACCTGTATATACTACAGTGAGGAAGACTATAGAAGCCGCCTTTCCCAATTATTTTAATAACCAACTTGGAGAGGTGAGGTTTATCTATTATTTGTTCTCCTTAAACAAAAATATCATAAAATTTTCTGAATGAAAAACTATAGTCCCTTCAATGTTTCACCTTGCTGGTGTTCTTGGTAACTGACCACAAACAAATCAATTCAATTTTTATCTATTGAAGACTGTTGTAGAATTCACAGTCAGTATAACAATGTGCCATATTTTCCATTTACTCTATGTTACTTAAACCACTTAATTTATAATGAACCAAGAAACCAAGAAGAAGAAGAGGAGGAGGAAGAGGAGGAGGAGGAGGAGGAGGAGGA
>NW_026000026.1:75152259-75256280 GCF_001458135.2 Marmota marmota marmota
GAGGAGGAGGAGAAGGAGGAGGAGGAGGAGGGAGGGGGAGGAGGAGGAGGATAGAAATAGATTATAACATCTGGGTCCTGTATCTCATAGAAGAGCTTTGGGGCTATGGAATCAGGTTACTAACTGAGACCCGAGTGAAAAGCCCATGTCTGTGATGTGCTTTGCCATGAAGGTCAATCAGTTAGCAATCAGTCAGGAAGATCGGTTGGAGGTTGTGGGAGTTAAGAAACTACATGTTCAGATAATGAAGTGACAGCAGGGGTCCCAGAATCACCAAATTCTGGTGTCTGGGGCCAAACCACAGTAGTCTTCTTGAGTTATCAGTATAAGGGGAAAAATGTTATAATGTAGTGTTTAGGAATATAGTTTTAAAAATATATTTTTAATTACAGATGGACAAGAGCATAGATTTTTGGATTCTAGCTTGGCCACTTTGCAGTTGTGCAAACTTAGACAGTGTTACTTAGCTATATTTACTTGACTGTCCTTAATTATAAAATAAGGATAATAAGACCAAGGGCTGTTATAAGTGGTACATCTACTTTCCCTGGGCAAAAAATAAAAATTAAGGGATGCTACAAAAGTCAGTAATTGAGACAAATTATCTTTTAATGTCATTTTTGTAAAAAAATCAAATTGAAAAAAAAATCATGGTCAATAAAATATCAAAGGGAACTTTTCTGAGATGAAATACATTGACTTTTAAATATTTCTGGGTTTTTAACAGAAGGTTGTACAGTTGCACACTCAACCTTTTTTCTGTGCCACTAGTTCGTAGCCATTTTGGACTTTTAGCATCTTTTATCATATGGAGAGTCAGAGGCTTCAAAATTATGTAGTCCTGATGATGCCATATAATTTACTTATTTTGTTTAGTTTACTTGCCCCACTAGAACTTAAACTCTGTTTAAGTTTTGATTTTAGATTCATAGCAAATCTGTGGAGATAGTGTCTGCCAGTGAGGCCATGAAGGGACTGTGGGGATCAATGACCACCATTTCTTGCCCTCTTACCTGAAGAATTTCAAGCTAGTCATATAGGATCAGACAGGAGTTTATTAGAAGGGAAAGGACTAGGGAAAAGGGACGCCCTCAAGGGAGAAAGAGAGAGCTTCTCCTAATATTGACGTCTTATATGAACATGGTAACATTTTAAAAAATCACCAAATTTACTGAGAGTACTGTCACAGCACTATCAACTAAACTTTGGACTGTTTAGATTTCCCCATTTTTTCCCATCAATGCCATTTTTCTGTTCCAGGATGCAATTCAGGATATCATGCTGTGTTTAGTCCTCAGGGCTTCTTGATCTCCCCAACCTATGACAGTTTCCCTGTCTCCTTTGCTTATCATCATTTAAAACTTTTTTTAGTTAGGTATTTTGCCAAAAAGTCCCTCCATTTGCCACCCACAATGACCACATCTAATTTCCTTCCAAAGCCCCACTTCTAAATGCTGTTGACATATGTATTTGGGGATTCCATTTCTAACATGAGATTGTTTGGGAGGCACATTCAAATCATAGCAACAAGGTTTGAAAAATACTAGTTTCTCTGTCTTACACTTGACTAAGTATCAGAATTTGTAGAAGGAAAGCTATGGGGTCCTATTATGTTTCTTTTCAGAAGCATTCAATATCTTCTTTTTCTCAGTGAGTGCTTTTTAAACTTGCTTACCAAATCTATGCTATTGAACATGCTGGGTACAGAAGGACAAATTGGCCTCTGGGCAGCCACTCCTTCAAGTGGTATGGCAGTCATTTTACAGGCTAGTTTTGATGTTTTTTTTGTGTGTGTGTGTGTGTGTGTGTGTGTGTGTGTGTGTTTTCCAGTGCTGGGGATTGAACCCAGGACTCATGCATGCCAGACAATGTTCTACTGATGAACTGTACATCCCCAGCCCTATTCCACAGGCTGGGGATGAGTTTTGACTCAGAGAAATAAACAGTGAATTCTAACTCTTGCTAGGGTGAGTTTCTTGAGTTCTCTGAGTTCCATTTTCTTTATGTATAAAAATGGAAAGCCTTCACTTTTGTGGCCAGGGATGAATCAGAGTATCCTTTCTTTCTTTCTTTTTTTTTTCAAAGTGCCTAACTGAAGACCTAGCACATAGAGGATGGCCAATAAAGATTCTTTCTAATCTATTCCTCTGTGTCTAGTGTCTCTCCTGGTACTGTTCAGAGGAGGCTTCTGGTACAGCAGATCTCTGCCCCCAAGAAGCAGAACACTGATAGACAAAAGCAGTCAAGCATGTTTGCTAATTTCTCACTTTAAGTTACATGACCTTGATAAGTTATTCACTAACCTACTTTTTATCTGGATGATAGAGTTTACCTCAAAGGGATGCTGCGAAGATTTTGTAATAACATGTACATACAGTTTCTAGGACTTTGTATGAAACATTTAACTCTTGACAAATACTAATTATTGTTATATTGCTACTTTTGATACATAGATCAGGTGACAAAAATACCTGGGAGGGAAGAAAGAAAAATAAAAACAGATTTACTATGAAGGAAATTTTAAAAATGCTAAATTTGTAGCTCACTAGCTTTTGAAAAGCTAACTCTAAACTTCCATGATTTTAACTTAACAATTAAGGAATGGGAATAGAGAGAGAGGATGTGGTTCATTACTGTAGTATTTCTGAAGATTTAGAACATGGGTGGCAAACCTTCCCTATGAAAGGCCAGGTAGTGAATATTTTAGACTTCACCGACCACATTCAAGTTCTATCCATGTTCTTTTCTTTTCTTATAATATTTTAAAACTATCAAAAAACAAACAAACAAGCAAACAAACAAACATTCTTTGCTCCACTGACAAGGGCTGCTGATCCCTGGTAGTTAATTACTATTATTATATTATAGAGAAATTTGAAGAAAGATAATGAGTAGGCAAGTTTAAAGTGTAGAGCATGACATATTTGCTGATAAGAGGGAAGGAATGAATTGTAGAATGGCAATTAGATTCCTTGCCAAAACCATGGAAGAATGAAAACAAGGAAAATCCAGAGTCTAAATCTAAGACTTAATGAAACATTTCTTCCATGTATAGATAGCTTGGGACTTATTTGTCACAAAAACGAGCAGGAAATTTGTTTGGCCAAGGCTGCTTATAACTGTGGGAAGATAATTCTCCATGGGCCACTTGGGTTTCTGGGTATCTTGTGAGCAAGGCACTCATTTTGTTTCAGATTATCTTTTGAAGGACTTTTGTATGGTAAACAGACTTGTAAGATAGAGGTAGTGTCTCTCTCAGAATAAAGACCAGGTATGCCATCTGCCTATAATAAAAAAAATCTAGGCTCTCCAACATGAGTCTTTTCTTCTGTAGTATACCATTGCATGTGAAAATATTATCTGGCCTTCTTCATGATGCAAAAAAAGTCTGGGAGTAATAAACTGTTCTTTTTCTCTTATCCACGAGTCTCACATCATCTGTCAATACCCATGGAGCTCTGGCAGATTTACTTCTAACCTTCAAAGCAGAAAAAAAAAAATCTTAAATTCACAGAGACAAGTGAAATGAAGACGAGAAAAACAAGTTAAAGCAAGAGAACCAGAAAACATTATTTGTAAAGTCATCTTTTAAAAAAGAATTCAACAAAAAGGTGTTTTAATCATAAAGAAATGATATATTGATATATTTACTATGATTAGAACATTACATAATGTATACATGTATCAAAGCATCTCACGGAATCCATAAATATGTACATTTTTATTTATCAGTTGAAACAAATAAATAAGTAATATATAAATTAATATTTAATGAAGTCTTTAAATACTATGAGACATTGAAATAGGCAAGAAAAGTGACTTATTTAGGGTATGCAGGTGATTTGAGTAAAAGCATCACATTGTCATCACACCCATCTATTTTGCTATTTGTTGACTAAAATTCTACCCAGTATTCAAAGGGCTTCTCAAATACCACCTTGCCTAAAAGTGACTTCTTTTCCAAAGCTTGTTAATTTATGCTGCCTTCAACACTTATTATTATTATTTAAAATGTAGAGCATTACATATTTGCTGATACTTATTATTATTATTATTATTTTTTTTTTTGGGGGGGATACCAGGGATTGAACTCAGGGACACTTAACCACTGAGCCACATCCCCAACCCTTTTTTGTATTTTTTATTTAGAGACAGGGTCTCACTGAGTTGTTTAGCACCTCACTTTTGCTGAGGCTGGCTTTGAACTCATGATCCTCCTGCCTCAGCATCCCAAGCTGCTGGGATTACAGGTGTGTGCCACTGCACCCAGCACAATACATATTATTTTAATAAGAAAAGAAAATTTATACACAGATAGGTACAAAAGGGAGACTCTGTGAAGACACAGAAGATGGCACTGAGAGTGGTCTCAGAAACAATAGACTCTGCCAACCCCCAAGACTGAGACTTCTAGCCTCCAGAACTGTGAGAAAATAAACAACAAAAAACCTGTTGTATATGCTAAAGTCTGTGACGTGCTGCTATTGCACCTTACTAGTAAGTTAACAATGTACTCAATATTTAGTTATTAAATAAATGTATTTAAGGAAGCCACCCCTTCCCTGAGTTAAATGTATCTTATTTATAGCAATAACAATTTGTACCAAATTTTATCATACTTCTTGTCCATAGAGTTGTATTGTAATAGTATCTTTATTTATCATATTATATAATATTTGTTCTATTTGGTACACTACAGAAAACGTGATAAGATCAAACAAAATTGAAATCTATTGACAAGCATGTTTTGATTCAAAGATTCAAGTTCCATCTTTAGGGCCAGACAAACACAAACTCTCTCTCTCTCTCTCCATTCTCCTTCCCTCACATCAGATTCAGCTTCATATTTAATGTGATGACAAGGTGATTTCCAATATATTCAGACTGGCAGAAATGATCAAAAAGCTTATTGTTCCCAACAAAATTCCCCAAGTTGCTTTTCACTGGATCAGGCCACAGCTCGTTCCTGAACCAGTTAGTGTGAGCAGTGGTTGTGATGGTTAGGCCTAGATGGAGTCCCATGTACCCTACTCCCAGGAAATCAGTGGTGGACTCAGACACTCTACCCTTCACCCAACAGTTGAGGGACAAGGAGAGGTGCCCACCTCCAGAGGTAAATCAAGATGCAGGAGAAGTGGAATGGGTGTTGGGAAGAACACATCAAGAATCCCTAATGCTTGACTGTAAGACTGCTAAGCTCTCAAGGATTTGGTAACCCAATGTCTCCTTATCATCTGGACCAAGCATCGATTAAGCATGAGGAGATTTAGGTTTATGTTGCAACCCAGACAGAGTTCTTGTGACTCCCACTTGTCTCCATCCTTGGAAAACAGACTATAACCTTACCACCTGAGCCCCATGTGGTGAAGGGAAATGGCCCTCTTCTCTTCCCTAGCAGGAAGGGAACACACAGGCAGCCGTGATGAGGTTGGACATATTGGCTTTGTGATCAAATTCTATCTGGTTGGTCATGGAGAAGTAGGTGAGAATAAAGATAAGCAAATGGGAAATGTATGAGGACAGGAATACTACCTTCACATTTTCTGTTCTCCACTTTAGCCAGCAAGTGGGAATTACATCAGATAGGTTACAGAACCACCTAGTGGTCAAACAGCATCCATGCTAGTAGGATGTTCAAAGAACATCCAAGTACATGTTACACCACAAAGTTCACTAAGACTTTCAGCCTCTTTGTCATGACCGTGTCTCTCCTTTTCCCAATACCTATTGTAAGAAAGCAAAAAATAATATGCCAACACAGCTGACTCATTTTATCCTATTTTTTTTGCTCTCAGTAGCACTTCTGTAAGCAGAATAGGTGAAAGCCCACAAGGGAACCTGGGCCCTTCAATGACTGTGGTGTATATCATTTTCCCAGACCCTGAAACATGGCCATGCTCTCCTCACATCTGCTAATTCCCACTGTTCTTAAATTTTTCAGTGGTGAGGATCAATTTCTGCTTCATGTACTTGGATGTTCTTTGAATCCATTCATAATATGTTTGCATTGCTTCTGTAATAACAACAACAACAACAACAACAAAAAAAAACACTTCAAACATGAAAGTACAGAGTGTCACTTCTACAGGGATTTCCCAATGTCCTAAGACCAGAGAAGAATAGTCCATCTGTGTTGAATTATCTACAAATCTCCTGTACATATTTTTTAGATGCAAAGCTAGAATTATGAGTAAAGAAAGTGGTTTGGACACTAATTGGTGTTCACTTGTTCACATGAGAAGTTAATCCATGGATCTCATGAGCTGAGACACTCTGACCCTCTCCAGAGAGTCTTACTTTTGGCAGTGTGAGACTCCAGGCTCCTGTGCATTGCTTAATTTGTAGCCATGTTTGGAGGAAATAAGGCTGGAAGAGGAAGCTGAGAGGGTACTCTACTTGGCATGTAGACATACAATCATGATTCAAACTGCAGCAGGGTGGCTTAGAAGGACAGCCTTTTATAATATTCTACATAAAAATATAAGGGTTTTAGATTATCATGTATGTATTAGCGTTACTGAGAGTTGAATATACGGTATTTAGAAAAATATGATGAAAGTTGTATTTGGGCAATTTGTGGTCTGATGGTTTGGAGGAGGGATACCATCTTCTGAGATAACAGTTAGGAGAATGTTGTAACTCAGAGACAATTGCTATGACAACTGCTAATGCAGGCGTAAGAGTGCCTTTTTGCCAAATCCCCAGCGTGCCCATTACAGTGCCTCGTATAGTACAGTTGACTAATAAGCAGTGTTTGGATGAATATTTGCATAATCTGAATGCAAATAGTGTTGTAGAGGAAGGAATCATGGGCGAGAAGGAGGGAAATCAAATATGACTCTGCAGTCTCATTGACTAGTGGAGTGTGTGTGTGTGTGTGTGTGTGTGAGTGAGAGAGAGAGAGAGAGAGAGAGAGAGAGAGAGAAATACATGAAGGTGGAGAGGTAAAGGAGAGAGGAAGACATTGTACAAGACTAATGTGGAGGAGCTGCTTGTCAGGGTGGGAGAGGGAGAAGATGAGATCTGTCATACATGGGCTGAAGTTGAGCTTATGTTGGGACATCTGAAGGGAATTTCCAGCAGACAATTGATGATAGAGCTTTGGGTATGATTGAGAGGTCAGTGTTTGGGACATACATTTAGATGCCTCCATGTTATGCATTAAGAGTTGAATCTGAAAGAGCACATAAATGGTCTTGGAAGCAGGATGTAAAGACAGAAATCAGATACCAGAAATGGATTCTGGGGAATATTCACTTTAAAAAAATGTTTTTTGCAATGCTGGGGAATATAGAACCAAGGTCCTTATGCACAGATAGGCAAGTGCCCAACCACTGAGCTACATTCCCATCACCCATTTAGTATGTCAAAAAGTGTTGGGAACGCTAGATAAATTCACAGGTGATAAGCTTCTCTGACTGACAGTTAAACTCTTCTTTACTGAAGGCTAGGTGAAATTTTACATGAAGACTATGTAGAGAGAGTTCCTCAAAGACAGGTATGAAGTGAAAAAATCCTTCTGAGATACATAAAAGGAATAAAATATCCTCATTTTTCCATTGTGCTCTGTCCCAATATTCTCAATAGCAACAAAAATCCAAATACTTCAATTAAAAAGTTTGCAGCAGAGGTTTTCTGTCATTCTAGTTTATTGGAGTGTACCTTTTCCCTCTACTTTTGCTTTTGTTTTCACTTTTTAAAGAGGTTGTTTAAGCCTATGCATCAAATTCTTACAAAGCAACCCTACCACTAAGAGAAAATCAAAAAGGAAGTACAGAGCATTTATAACAACTTTGCAGAGTCAGTGGGAGGGGGAACCAAAGGAGCGCTATCCAGGACATTGACCCCAGAGCACTTGGAAAACTTAATTGGCAAACCATGAAAAAATACAATGGGAGAATCAAGGGTAGCTTAATGCAACCTTTTTTTTTTAGCATTAAAGGACTACTTTTGGTGGTAACCATTTTTCTCTTCCCTGCCTCATAGCTGTCTTCCTCTTGTACATTAACAAAAACCAATTTCTTTCTTTTTTTTTTTAATTTTTTATTGTTGGTTGTTCAAAACATTACAAATTTCTTGACATATCATATTCCACACTTTGATTCAAGTGGGTTATGAACTCCCACCTTCACCCCATACACAGATTGCAGAATCACATCAGTTACACATCCATTGATTTACATATTGCCATACTAGTGTCTGTTGTGCTACGCTGCCTTTCCCATCCTCCACCCTCCCCCCTCCCCACCTCTCCAATTTCTTTCTTGATGCAATCAGACAGCTAGAAAGAGGAGACTGATTGGATGAGGTTTCACTGAGCACATTTGTGGTCTTTGGTGATGATGATTCACCAGTTTGCTGGAGGACGTGTTGAAGTAAACATATGTGACTTTCATTGATGGGAGAGAACAGAATTTCTCCAACAAGGATATATGTGTGTGCATGTGTCACCAGCATCAATTTGGATAGGTAAATGGAAACATGATTGTTCTCTATTGATGCAAGTATGATGGAAACAATACACTTTTTACTAAGTAGATATCACATGGAAGCAGGACCCAGGTGTTTCCTTTCTGAAGGAAACTCCCAACAACATGGAAAAATACGGAAATCCAATGTAAACAATGACAACACATTAACAGAAAACACAGTGATTCTCAAATCAAATTCTTAAAGGCTCATAACTCTGTAAATTCAGCTCATTAAACTACTGAAAGGGGGAAATTAAAAAGCAATCATTTTAATTATTGTGTTTGTGTCAAGTTTAGCCAACTGCTACAATATCATTTGGCTTGTTCTACTGTAATTAATCCAGTAAGTGTACAAAGTAAACAAATTAGAACTATTTATAGCTCTGAAGTGCAAGTGGAAACGAGATATTGCCCAAGTACAATTACAGTAAATGTAGGCTTGTTGATATTCTTTCAAATGATGCATTAGGACTTTAAATCCCTCTTGTTGTTCTTCAACTGTATTAATCTTCATGAAACAAAGAAAATTCCAACTTTGGATCTCATCAATCTTTTTCTCAGATGGGCACATCAAGTTGATTAGCCAGGCAGTTGGTTTTATTTGAGCTAAATTGGATTAATCTCATTAAAGAAACATTAATGTGCAAATCTAAAGTGAATTTTCTTTAAGAGTCTTTGCAATGAGGTGCAAACATTATGTGACTTTTTGAGTCAGTTCCACAGAATGAAAGCCATGACTAAGATTTATATAATTTTACTTGGACAGATGCTCCCAGGTTCAGATAATAATGACTTATATGCAAATAAAAAAAAATACTTGGCATAAAAGGAGAAAAAATCTTTACTGAAATAAAAGTTTTTAAGTAATATCCTTTACTTAGCAAAAACAAATGAAAATTATATGCAATATCACTGTCAACTCTTTAGTTACAACACATGCAAATCAGGTCCAAAGTTACTGTATTCACAATTGTAAGGGAAAAAGATTTCCAAGGCCCCTCATGATATTTCTGCTACCACTGTTGCTGAGACGACTACAACTGTAATAAAAAATATTATCTACTACCTACTTATGCTTTTAGTTTACAAGATATGAAGTCCTTGGCATTCTTTAGCTCAATTCATTCAGAAGGCCTCAGGAAGCAGGTGATATAGTTACCCTGCCTTATAGGTAATGAAACAGAAAACAAGAGAGGCCACTTCCTCAAGATAGTGGGGTGAAAGCTGATGTTTAAGGTCCGATTGGTCAGATTACAAAGTTTAGACTCCTAACCACTATATTTTCTTCTGTCAAATAAGAATTTCAAATATAAAGAGTTTGTGTGGAATTTTGAATATAACTGAAATAGCCTGCTATTTGCTTTTGTATCAACAAGGCCAAGAAAATTCACCTACTGCTGCATAGAGAAAAGGCCAGATCTCTGTTTCTGCATATCTGGTTTGGCCTCTGGTTTTACCCCAACCACAGTTGACCATTGTCTGCTTATAGGCATACAGCGGGTTCATTACCTACAAAGCAGTACTGTGCAGGAGTGGTGTCCTTTGGATGATGCTAAACCGGTTCACATAAATGATCTCTTTTAATATTCTGCTCAGTGAATGAAGGGGACAAGGAAACCATTTTAATCACCATTTTCCAGAAAATATAAAAATAAACTTTATTTGAAGCCATATGAGGGATTAGGAGGCACAGCCAAAGTAGAATCTGGGTTTTGCTCTTCTCCGGAGCACTTTTCACACCTGCTTATTTCTCCCCTGTGAGCGAAAGCAACAGCCCACCACAGTGCCTAGAGGGATTTTCCAAGAGCCCTCTAAACAAAGTGAGTAACACCTGGTAAGAATGAGGCTTCATGTTCTATGTTATCTGGAATGTAGAACTATAGAAATAAATCTCTAGTTAATTTCAGAACTGAATTAAAGTTCATAATACAAGCCTCAGCGAGATAACTCTACTTTTGACTTGTTGCCAAAAAAGCCCCTTGGGGAAGAGCCAAAAACTTAATTCATTCATCGGTTCTGTGCTATGTATGTAATTTAGTTCTTTCAAATTTGCTCTTAGGATTGAAAATAAATTATAAAACAGCATGAATTCTTTTGAAATGTTGCTACATTTTCAGGATTGCCTAACTACTGTCTGGGTCAAACCAAGGCTGTACTCATTGCTAGCCACTTCACCATAGGGCAAATACTTTGCATATTTAAAATAATCTCAAATGATGTTAACTCCTACCTCATTGGTTTGTAATTTCAATATGAGATATGAATGTGGCAGATCTGGTTGAGAACACAAGGCAGGTACATTTTGATTATTACTGATTTTACTCTGAGTGTACATTAAAATGCATATTTGAAGACTTATACATAAATGGTGATTACTCTTTTGTCAATGTTTTTAGCTTAAAGCTGAAATTAACCCAAGTTGTCCACTAATCAAATACATGCTTCAATTATGAATTGATATGATTGATTGATTTGCATCGCTCTTTATAAAGGATCCAAGGTGCCACCTATGACACAGTCCCCTGTCCTGGATGGGGTTACCTGGGCTTTCTCTGTACTCTTTCAACTTTGCTTTGATTGTAAGAATTTCATGAGGTTGTGACCTCCTGAAAGGCAGAGATATGTTTTCATCTGTATTGTCACATAGAATCCTCTGTATAGCAGCCACGCAGCAACACTGGTTAAACATAGATTTGAAGACAGGATGTTTGAGGCCAGCCTCAGCAACTCAGCAAGGCTCTAAGCAACTTAAGGAGACCCTATGACAACAAAAAATAAAAGAGCCAGGGACATAGCTCAGTATAAAGGGCCCCTGGGTTCATTCTTTACTGAAAACAAAACAAAATATGCTAATATTACCTAGTTTTAGGGTAGACATAAATGCAGTAAAAATAAAGGAATGCTAAGAACAAGATAAGCTACTTATCCACTAAATAAGATAAGCTACTTATCCACTAAAATAACTGATATTGGCTTTGAGATCGCTGCTGTATTGGCCAATAAGAGCAATCCTAATTCTCCAAGATCATAATTCTACCCCTAGGCTTCCACTGCTTTATTCCATTATAAAAGATATTATAAAATCTTATAAAAAAAAATTAACACATATGAGAGGGAGATAAGAGGAGAGGAAAATAAGGAAAAGGAGAAATAAGGAAAGGGAAAACAGGACAAGAGGAGAGGAAAATGAATTCATGAATTTCCATTTTATTTTTCACCAATTATCCTTCAATGTTGTATGATTATACTATATGTAATATATACTATGTATATTACATACATACATATTATACATAGTATCCTAATTTTTCTTTTTGTCTTACAAACCGTTACTTAAATATTCATTATTTGGTGTTTACAGAAAATGTTTGCTGACCTCTAGTGTAGGAGACAGGAAGCCATGCTGTCCCAAGGCACTGTTTCCTTCAAGCCCTGTTACACCTTTTCTATGAATGAAGCAGATTCTATGAAGGTGAGAGCAGAGAGGTAGAGAGACTGAGGCTAGAGGAGGGAGGAAAATATAGACACATTTTTAAGGAAGATTCTTTTCCTTTAAGAGGGAAAAAAAGTTTTCTTTGTCCCTTCCATTCTGCCTAGGGCTAACCTAAAAAATGCTTATGGCTACCTCACAGTGCCTACCTGCATAGACCATCGCATCAACAGTCATGGTATAATTAATCCTGCATATGGTCAAAAAGAAGAAAACAAGGATCTCTGAGCCATATACCAATATTAAAAACATTGAAACGTTAAAAGTAAAGCTTTAAAATCCTTGGAAGGAAATATTGAGGCTTTTTAAAAATGTTTTTTCACAAACCCATAAATGAAATGATGTAGCAGTTCAACCCTATGAAAGTTCCCTGAGAATTTCTTGCACAGAAACACAGGGGAAGATACATTATTCACAGACCATTGTTTGTAAAAATAAGAAATTGGAGAAAGAAAATAGATCAATGCCTGTGACATTCACGGAATGCTCTATACCAGTAAACAGCTTCACCAAGTGTCCACATACTTGAATCTCACAAACTTATTGGCAAAAATACCAAAGTTGCAGAAGAATAACACAGTATGATATAATTTACAAAAATCCAGCTGTGGTGGTGCATGTCTGTAATTTCAGCAACTTGGGAGGCTGAGACAGGAAGATCACAAGTTTGAGGCCAGCCTCAGCAACTCAGCAAGGCTCTAAGCAACTTAAGGAGACCCTATGACAACAAAAAATAAAAGAGCCAGGGACATAGCTCAGTATAAAGGGCCCCTGGGTTCATTCTTTACTGAAAACAAAACAAAATATGCTAATATTACCTAGTTTTAGGGTAGACATAAATGCAGTAAAAATAAAGGAATGCTAAGAACAATAAACTCCAAATTTAGATTATTAGTGAATTTTGCTGGAAAGACATTGATCACAATTAGAATATATGGAGGATATGTGCAGGATGTTTCAACCACATTTAATAATGTTTTCACATTTCAATTAAAATGCAGTATACATGCATTCTACTTTTTATTTATTGTATGGTAATATAAAACACAACATTTAAATATAAAACATGAACTTTAAATATAAAAATCAACTTTACAACCTAAAAGAATCTCTCTTTCCTTTATAAGCTTTGCCTTTTGAGAGCCATACTGCTTTCCTGTACTTGCTGAAATGAACATCCTTTCCTCCCTCAAGAGTAGCACAGCTTTTACTTTGTGAAAGACATTTTAGTTATTGAACTAAGGAAATTGCCACTGAATTTTTGAGAAGAGTCTAGTTACTCCCCAGGAGGCCAGTCCTAATATAGATAAAAGTCCTTGGTACCTTAAAGTGATTTAGGTTGTAAGATTGAGAGGGACACTAATGAACCGAAAAGAAAAGAAGTCTGCTAATGGTAGAATATCCAGCCATGGCCTCTGGCTGATGTGCCTGCTGAATAGTAATACTTTTTAATGCCATTAGTCTAAAAGGAAACCACTTAAAAGGAAACTTTTCATTAAGATTTGCTGGAACAAAATCATGTTTTTTTCCATACATTGTATTATATATTTTTCCCCAAAAGAAATCTTGAAAAAAATTTTAGTCACAAATTTTCTCACTTCATAAAATGTTCCAGGTGACAACTCTGTGGAGATGTAGATGTAGACACATCTATATTCACTATATAGACTTCTGTGTAAACTGATAAGATTCAAATAAATAGGGGGCTGGGTTTGTGGCTCAGTGTTAGAGTGTTTGCCTAGCACATGTGAGGGTCTGGGTTCAATTCTCAGCACCATATAAAAATAAATGAATAAAATAATTTTTAAAAAATCCAAATAAATAATAAATACAGGGAACACTTTATTATATCAATATATATTCTTTCATAATATGATTGAAATTTTATTACCATCTCACAAGTTATAGAATTTCAGAATTGAAATTCTTTAAAGAATCTAATACAACCTCTTCATTTTATAGAGAAAACTAAACCACAGAATGACTTAATCAAGGTCTTACCAAATTATTAGCAGGATTAATGCTAAGATATGTATTTTCCCCTCTCAGTTCAAAAGGATGAAAGAGAGAGAGGGAAAATGGAAGATTAGAGCAAGATTTCCAGCAACGTTGTGGCTTGGGATTCAAGAAGCAGGAGTACAGCTTCTCAGTGAGGTGGTGATAAAGGGAATTCACTGAAATTTGGTATTGGACAGTTAGAGAATTATAGAGAAGCAGAAACTCGGGTGCTTTGAACAGAGGACAAAAATGAGTCATTGAAAGATTCTGGGATGTATTTATTTTACTTCTTTGCTATTTATGATGGTTTTGTCTCTGTAGGGTTAGGATTGTTGATTTTGTTGATTTGATTTTTTTGTTTATCTGTTAATTTGTTTTTGCTTTTATTTTTATTTTTAACTCTTTCTCTCCTTTCTTTCCTTATAGCCAAATTCTCTTCTTTCTCTATTGAGTTTGTAAGTTTTAGTTATTTCTTACTCCTCCATCTTTATACCCATCTTCTTTATTACTATTATGCCCATCTCTTCCACTTTCCGTCTGGTAGACTTTTTGGACGGTGGCACCACAAGTTTGCCTCAGCCGCGAGGGGTGACACAGGCAGGGAGAGAAACACAGTGAACAAATTTGGCATGGTCGAAACTGTGGAGCAGAGAGGCAGTCTGATCTTAACTGAACCAGAGACAGCAGGGCCAGCTGGTATTTGGAAAGTGCTCTGTGTTTCTTGGCTGTCAAGGAGAGCTTAGGCGGGGGGCCATCTTGAAGTGGCTGCTGTGGGGTCTCCCGAATGGGAGTTCATAGTGAGCACCAGACTATCCTAGCAAGCAGCTGCTGTGGGGTCTAGTGTTCCCGCTGGGATGTGATTGAAGCAGGCACAGAATTGTATTCAGGGTGGGGATATGTAGGAAAGTGACTTGCTTTCCTTTTAGGTCTAGCAGCTTATGGGACCAGCTGGGGATAGTCCAGAAGATGGAGGGGTGGACACGATTGGACCGCATTTGTATGCAATAGAGTGTTCCAGACCTATGGAGGGTTAGTTACCTCACCCTATGAGTGGGGCTCTTGGGAGACCCCTGAAATCCAGATGTCCTCCAGATATTGGCATTTCCCTAGCAATAGGGATTGTGGATCTAATATCTCTGGAGCAGATACCATCCCACATAGTTCAGAAGTTCTTATCACCAGCTGCCAGCCACTGAAATTTCCTATTTAGAACTCTGTGCCAGCCCCACTCTGGGAGTGCTTCAATATAGTCTGTCCAGACAAAACTCCAATCATTAGTACTTCCCATTCTGTCCTTTGGTTCCAGGCTTCTCCAGCTTGCAGATTTCTGAGCAACACAAAGATGATGGATTGAATATCCCCCAAATCTTACTCTCTCTAAGGGGTGTACAACCCATGAAGAAACAGAAAGAAGCACAGTATGACATAAGCAGTGAACATCCGGTCTTGTCAATAGCTTTGACAACCTCAAAAGAAATAATTCCTTTATTTTTCATTATGGTTTTTTTTCCCTTTTGTGTGTGTGTGTGTGTGTGTGTGCACGCATGTACACGCACATGTATTAGTACTGATTGCTCTTTTTCATTTTTTACCTCTTTGTTATTTATGACTATTTTGTCTCTGTAGGATTAGGATTGTAGATTTTGTTGATTTAGCTTTTGTTTGTCTGTTTATTTGCTTTTGCTTTTATTTTTTTTAACTCTTCCTCTCCTTTCTTCCCTTATAGCAAATTCCCTTTTCTTTCTCTGTTTAGTTTGTAATTTTTAGTTCTTTCTTGCTCTTCCTTCTTTAAATCCATCTCTTCTGCTTTCCCTCTGTAGACTTTTTGAATATTTTAAACTTTTGTTCTTTCCTGCCACAATTGTTTTTCTCTTAGTGAACGAACAGTCATTTTACTATTTTTTAGCACTATTTCATTTATATAATTCTTGTCCCCACCATTTGTATTGTTGCAGTTAGTAGTGTGGGTGGCATAGCTGACACCTGTGTTTAATGCTATATCAAGTTCATGGCTATTTTTTGTCATTGCTATTGCTAACACTGACCTTGCCATTCTTTTTTTTTTTTTTTTTTTTTTTTTGTGGACATTAGTGTTGTAGATATCATAGTAGGCACTGGGCAGTTGTTTTATTTTAAAGCTACACATTGTTCACCACTCTTCTTGTTTGTTTCCCATTTTTCTGAGAGGGGCTGGGAAGCAACTGGGACTCTGCAAGTTCACAGGGTAGAGACTATTGCTGAGCTACATCCAGAACTCACACATGTTCTACTCAAATTTCAAAAATATTTTAATATACAGAATAGGGGAGTGAAAACCCCCAAATCAACAACCAGGCACCAGACAGGAATGGCTAGAGGGGAGCCTCAGTTCCCACTCTTGGGCATCTGTTCCTACAGCAAAAACAGAGAGAAGATCCATAATGGTTGCTCAGAGTGATGTAGCAGCTCTCCAAGAGAGGTGCTGCACTTCAGCATCATCCTCCATTCTCTTAATTCATTTCTTAGATCTACTTTTAACTCATTAATCACTTTACTACTCTTTCTGTAGAACTTCATTCCCTTCTATATTTGTGGGTTCCTTTGTTGACGGTTGTAAATTTGGGGAAAAGATTTATTAGCCTGTTTCCTCATGTTTTCAGAAGTCTTGAACTTTTGGAACTTTTTTTTTGATGAATTCCTCTTTCTTTTTTGTGTGAGGGTGTATTTTGGTGTTTAGCTATCTCTTTTTTAAAGTGCTATGTAGTTAGTATATCTCAACCTCCACACCTAGGCTCAGCATAAAACAAGTGTTAATCTCAACTGCCAATGACTCTTAGTTTGTTGCTGCTGAACAAAAATTTTAATAAATAACACTGCTCTGTATAAGTAAAATGTAACAATAAAAACATTAATTCTTTCAATTAATGAATATGTATATCTTTCTATGATTGATTACTTCTATAAATTTTTCAACAATATTTGTAGTTTTCAGTATCCATGAGTTAGCCTCCTTAGTTAATTTTTTTCATAGCCTATTAGGCTAATTACTAGTACAGTTGATCATAGTCTAATTTTTTGGATACTATTGTAAATGGAATTACTTATTTTTTTCTTGGATTATTTATCAGCAGTGTATAGAAAAATAACTGAATTTTGTTAAGTCCTATCTTTTAATTCATATCTTTTTATATCCTGTAAAACTAGTGGTATGAAGAATGCAGTTTGGAAAATACTTCCCAAAAGGATATATTATTTTTGCCATGAAATCTTTCTTTGAATTTATTTGCTTTTCCACATCATTTGAGGGGGGTTTTATGTCATTTTTAACATTTATAGTGGATTATGTTTTCTTATCTACTTACATATATTATTACTAGGGGGGAAAGACTAGAAAATTTGAATAACATCATAGTTAAATAAAAATTGATTTATCCACTTTAAAAAACAAAAAAACAAAAATCACTTAACCAAAAAAATAGGCAAGAAATGTGTCTGTCTTGGCCATGCAAAAAGAAATAATGTGAAGTCACCTTTATCTACTCATTACCAAATATACAAAACATGAACGTTCTCAATTTCAGAAGTAAAAAAAAAGGATCTGAAGAATTTGGGAGGTATTTTAGAGAAGATTCCAAAGACAATAAGAAAAAGAAAATAAATTGTGGGAAAAAGTTAAAATAGATAATATTCAGCTTGTTAAGGACGAATCCAAAACCAGAACTTTGTTCAGAGTGGGTACTCAATGTCCTGGAATTTCGTTCAAGGATACCAAAAGCTCACTGAGCAAGGATGGGAAACATTTCTCTATTTGCTGAACCAGGAAAACCCAAGCAAAAACTTCATTCCTTCCCTTGCCCCTGGAAAAAAAATATATTTGTATTATTTCCCCCATCACTTAGAGATGAAATTTTTGGTTTGTTTATTATTTTGTTAAAGAACTAAAAATAGGCAACATTAAACTCTATTGGCAATCACAATAAATGCTATAAATTTACTTAATTTCTATATTAGAGTCAAAGTTGGAAGGGACACAGACAGGAGTCAAGGGTGAAACACTAAAAGGATGCCATCAGCTTCCCTAGTTCTGTGGACTGCGGACTTGGATTGACATGCTGCTGGCACTCCAGAGTCTCAGAATAAACATAGTGCACATTGTAAAATCCTTGAAACTTCCTCACTAAATTAAGAGCCGTTCTTTTAGTACATCTGCATTTGTGACAGATTAAATTTCTTAAGATCCTGGCTCTTGGGGTCCACTGCATATTCAGTATGACTCATTGTGGTTTTTGATTCCTCACCTCAAAAGGCGTAGGCTGTCCATCATGGTATTTCAGATGAATGTGGTCATAAAGCTGAGAGCACACAATTACCAATCATAGTGATATGTATTACACATTTTATTTTTTTACCTACTTATAAATATGGTTCCTTTGTCATAAGTTATACTCAAGTGAATGTCATTGTATATCTGTGTATGCTTGCAAAAATATGTATGCCGTTATGGCCTAAGTTTTTGTGTGAAGTGAGCTATGAAATGCTGTCATGTTTTTATGTTTCTCAAGTAAACTTCATTAGAAAGGTAGATAAATGTCCTTTAATATGTTTATTTTTTTTCCAGAATTACATTTTTTGGATTTTAGATTTTAAGGATTTTAAATTTTAGGGGGTGTGATCTCTCAGGATTTCAATATTCTGGATTGTGGTGTTTGGGATTGTTTTATGGGAGTTTAGTCCAAAAACATTCTGACCAGAATATCATCATTAGCAATGTGGAGGAAATTATTTGGGGAGCAGTACCAGGAGCTAAAGCATGCTTGGCTGCAAGGTGAGGGGGTGGGAAGGAAGACGGATGAAAAAAAGTCAGCTAGGATGGTAGTGAATGAATACTTTCTTCCAGATTTTGGCCAGGATCTATAGGTTCGCCACTTCAGATTTTAAAAAATGGTGACCTGATACTATTTCAAATAGATAAAACAAGAAGATTTAAAGTCTAATTACAATATGAAAAATTGTAGTGGTTAAGAAAAAAGTTTCCAGCATGAGGGCTGGAATGTATTTCTGAGAGGTTTTATAAGCAGGTTAATATCAGAGACAATTGGCTTGTGTTATGCAGCTATTTAAAAACTGCTTTAGAATCATAACATGCTTTTCTGCTGTTTTGACTTTTAGTACTTACTGCTTTTATACCAGATACATAAGTTTTATTTTGATACATCAATTTTTTTTTTAAATTAAATATTAAATAAAATTCCTTAGCATGTCGTAGCACAATCTTTCTCAACTGTCCTTCTGCTGATTCTCACAAGACCCTAGGTTCCCCTTGAAGTATGAAAGTCATACTCTTAACTCAGCTCTTGTTCTGCCTCTGGTAAAGACAGTTTCCATGGTTTATTCATAAATGATTCTGTTATTTTTTTGTGACATGAATAAAAACAGAAAATCAATGTAACTCTTATGTCAAATATTAAATTCTAACTTTAGTTCAGAGTAGATGTCCAAATACGACTATGTATAAACACCCTCCATCTCTTTTGCAGTTCAGTTTAATCTTTTATTCAAACCACAGAAATGTTTGATTCTTTCGCAGGAAAAGCCAAAACTAAGCTATCCCATCAGGAAGACTGTGAGCTACACCAGAGTCAAAACAGAATATGACTCAAAGAGAAGGTAAAAACTGAAATTGGGTAGCTGGGCATGGTAGCATACAGCTGTAATCCTCTTGAGTCAGCCTCCCAAGTCACTGGGATTGAATCTTTCACAGGAAAAGTCAAAACTCAGGAGGATGATAAGTCAAAGTCAGCCTCAGCAACTTAGTGAGAACCTGTCCCAGAATAATAATAATAATAATAATAATAATAATAATAATAATAGTAATAATGGCGGCTGGGGAATGTGGCTCAGTGGCTAAGTGTCTCCGGATTCAATCTCTGGTGCCAAATTTTTTTGTTTTTTTTAAATTAGCCTGGGTTTAGAATGATCTGTGCTGACCCATACATAGGAGGATTGCCTGAATGGACATTTAAACTAGCAGATCTTGTTCAATGTGACTCTTCAGAGTGACTTAAAATTGACATTTAAATATTAGAAATATAGTCTCTTAAACTACTCTAAGATTTCATCTCACTCTTGTCAGAATGGCAATCATCAAGAATACAGGCAACAATAAATGCCGGAGAGGATGTGGTGAAAAATGTATGCTCATACACTGCTGGTGGGACTGCAAATTGGTGCAACCACTATGGAAAGCAGTATGGAGATTCCTTAGAAAATTGGGAATGAAATCACCATTTGACCCAGCTATCCTACTCCTTGGTTTACACCCAAAGAACTTAAAATCAGCATACTATAGTGACACAGCCACATCAATGTTTATAGCAGCTCAATTCATAATAGCTAGACTATGGAATCAACTTAGGCATCCCTCAATAGATGAGTGGATAAAGAAAATGTGGTATATATATTCAACGGAATATTACTCAGATTTAAAGAACAGTAAAATTATGGCATTGCCAGTAAACGGTTGGAGTTGGAGAATATCATGCTAAGTGAAATAAGTCAATCCCATAAAACCAAAGGCCAAATGTTTTCTCTAAAATGCAGATGCTAATTCACAATAAGGTGGGGGTCACTAGGGAATAGCATTTCCTTAGATTAGGTAAAGGGAAGTGATGGGAGGGGAGGAGAGGGTATGTGGGGATAGGAAAGATAATAGAATAAAACAGACATTATTACTGTATGTATATATGTGACTACATGACCAATATGCTTTTGCAACATGTAACTGAGAAAAATGATTATATCCTACCTATATATGATATATAAAAGTGCATAAATGCATCCTACTGTCATGTATAACTAATTAAAACAAATTTTAAAAAAGCAAATGTCACACTCCAGGAATGAACCATTCCAATACCGAGACAGCACTACATACATTGGTGGGGGGAAGTGCAAAGATCCCCAATGTCTGAAAACAGGGGCTGGTGACCTAAACTCTACTCGTATAATAAAATGATATCCAGCCAATAAAAAGGATTAAGTAAATATCAATATTCAGCATATATAATGAGGCTCATAAGAGCTAAATTTAAAAAGGGAAACTTTGAAAGCATTATCCTAAGTGAACTAAGCCAGAAACAAAAGGCCACATACTGTATGCTTCCACACACAGGAGATGTCCTAAATAGGCAAATCTGGAGACAAAATTTTTATTGTGGTTGGAAGGGCAGGGGTGAGAGGTATAGTGTTTCCTTTTGGGGGTATGGAAGTATTCTTAAGATAGTGGTAATTGTTGTACAACCCTGTAAGTATAATAAAACCCACTTAGTCATACTCTAAAATGGTGAATTTTTTATACAAATTTTATCTCAATAATGAAAACTTTAAAAATAAGATGTGTACTGTGTGTATTCAAATGTATATATAAGTCACTTGGAGGAGAAAAAGAATACCTGTATTTTCATATGGCAACCTGTTTCCATGTGGATGGCCTTCAAAAACATTACGCTAAGTCAAAAAAAAAAGCCAAATATAAAGGCCTATATATCATATTCCATTTAAATTAACTTCTAGAACGTGCAAATAAATCTATAGACAGTTAGTGGTTGTCAGGAGGTCATGGTGGGAATTGACTGTAGTGAGTAAATGCATATAAATTTTAGGGAAGTTAGGGAAGTGAAATTTGGGGGGCAACTTCCCTTTCTTCCATTTTCTGGTATTGCTTTTTTCTTTTTTTTCTGGGCAAAATTATTATTTCTGCCTTTAATAAAATCCATCATAAACCCTCCTCTCTAACTCTACAAAGATATTTTAGATGTTTTAGCAGTTGCTCTATCTCCTATTTTCCCTCTCCATATTTCAAAGTTTACTTACACAATTTATTTTAAGTATGTGCTTCACAGGTTTTAGTAAACATACTGTTGTGTAACTATGGCCACTCAAAAAGCTCCCTCTTGCTCAATGCAGTCAATTCCCACCATGACCTCCTGACAAATATTAACTGGCTATCTATAGATTTATTTGCACATTCTAGAAGTTAATTTAAATGGAATATGATATATAGTCCTTTATATTTGGCTTTTTTTGAATTAGCGTAATGTTTTTGAAGGTCATTCACATTGAAACAGGTTGCCATATAGAAATATTCATTTTTATCATGGTGATGGTGTAATTGGAAAAGGAAATAAAGTTGTTTCCACTTTAAAAAGGAAAACAGGAAATAAAAGGGATTTTGAGACCATTCTTTAAAGGTAAGACTCTACCAAATTCTCTGATACTATAGAAGACCATGAAACTGAAATCCACAAGCAAATGTCATTAAATATAATAAAGACATTTTCAGAACTACATTTTATCTAGGAAAAAAATAACCGTATTGTTTTCCTTACTTTTGGGAAAATCAAAGTAAGCCAACTAAGTGAAAAAATAAAATTTACAAGCATTTTACATGTTACCACTCAGTACTTGGTTAAAATTGTGTATATCACAAATGTTGAAAAGCTACTAAAAACACCTTAGTACATAATTATTCACCCTGCAAATTATCCGCAGATTTAGTGCTAGTTTCAGAAATAAACCAAATTTATATATGCAAGGTAAGCCTAATTAGTTAAGCTCACAAAAAAATGTATTAGCCGATTTTTAGAACCTAATGTGCTCAAGAAAGTATTTTGCTTTTAAATTAGAACAGCTCTGTATTTAATTAGTCCTCATTTGAGTATGTAATCACCTTAATTTATTTGCACAAACATAGGACATTGTGCTCCATCAGCAATGTTCTTCATTAACAAAGTAGGAACTTTGTGCACAAGAGCAGAAGAAATATTTCCATCTGTGATGCAACATCAGAACTGAATACTATCAAATTTTATAGTCACCATTTGTTGATTTTAGGGTCATCATCCTGAGATGCATATTAATGATAATATATTTTTGATTAAGTACCCTGCCATTCCCTAGAAACCAACAATTTAAATATTTAATGTTTCATTTTACCTATCATCCAGTTATAAAATGGATATTTACTTGGCAATGAACAAAGTAACTTACTAAAATTCAAGTAACAGTATTACAATTCAAGCATCAGTAATTTGTATGGTGCAGAAGCAGAGTTAATTTAAAAAAATTCTTCATTATGGTATAAAATAATAGCAGTTTCAACTGTAGAAGAGGCAAGGATAGGTTTTATTTAGACTGCTGGAAACAAACAGTATATACTGGAAAAGTCAATGACATAGCATTCTTTCATTAAAATGTAACCAACCTATCCTTCCTTAAGGCATTTTCAATAAATGTTGATATTTGTGTTAATTACCTATTATCACACATTCTCCAAAATCCTAAATACACTCTCAAAAGAAAAGATTCTTGTTAACTTTTATATATCTACTTTTGAAAAGGTACTTATGTTTTTGCTTGATTCTAAATGTTTCATTTCTAAAGTTCATATTCTGACACACACATCACTCAATACAGATAACTTCATAATTTAAGCTTTTATTTTCAAATAAACTGGAATTTATAAATATTGAAATCACTTAGTAACTAGCAGTTGAAATCTGACATGACAACACAAAATGTGTCAGTGGATACTTTGTGAGGACTAACTTGGGGCATTATTTGGATAGAAGGCTTGCTCTAGGTAGCATTTTAAAGAATGGCTTAGTGCTATTTTTTTGGCAAGCATGCTTCCTGTTAAGACTTTTGCCATGGGAAATGCTACATTTTGAAAAATTCAGACACTATTTTATGAAAGACTAAACACTGTTATATAAATATGTTTTGTGTGTATATATGTGTGTGTGTATATATATATATATATATATATACATACACACACACACACACACACACACGTGCACGCGTGTGTATGTATATATAATCTCCCCTCCCACAGGGCAAGATAAACAGGTTGACTTGAGTCATTACCTCAGATCTGCTCTATATGACAAGAGATCTTGAAACATGGTTTTTATGTCCTACTTGTCCATGACTGAATGAAAGTGCCCTACAGAATAAGATTCTAACTTCTACATTTCCTGTTATTCAAACTCTAAAGTCCCCATTCATATGGTGGGGGGAGTATATAATTTCAAACCAAATTAACTTTTTTTTTGGTAGGTAAAAACTGAAACTGGGTAGCTCTAATTCTGTGGGCTCTCTATTTGCCTCACTGATTCTTTCTTTTTGCTGAGAAGCTTATTAGTTTGAATCCATCCCATTTATAGATTCTTGATTTTATTTCTTGCACTATAGGAGTCTTATTAAGGAAGTTGGGGCCTAATCCAACAAAGATAATTTTAACATTGAAAAAATTTATCTTTCTTAGCTTTGGAGAAGTTAAATAACGCCTATTAGGGTAAAAAATACATACTTTCAAACTGTCAATTATACAGTACTACTTAAGTTCTAGCCAAAGTCCTGTAATTAGACACATTTTTAAAAAAATTCTGGATGCCAGTATCCAAGGATAGCATTTCAAGATTTATAGCACTTTGCATATGCTATATCTGAAGAAAGAATGCCTTTTCCAACAAAACTAAGTAGTTCTCAAAAAGTGTGAATACAGTATGGTAGTAAAGTCATAAAACATGCATATACACCATGTGTTAAATTAACTACATGTCCTTGGCATGTGTGCATTCGCAAGTAAATAACACAGTAATGTGCTTTAACTTGCCACTCCACTTACTGAGAACATGACCTGGAATGAGATACAGTATGTGTCAATCTGTCATCCCCACAGTGAGCTTTAGTTAATTTATGTTAATCACTGGGTAAACTGAGCTAAGCTGAGGGTTTCTAGTATTTAAAGGTACTTGTATGTTTTGGGCATAAAAAGGGCATTAAAGATATGAAACCTGGTATATAAGAAACAGAAATCCATTCCAATGCCAGACAAAAAGAAAAAATCCACAATTTTTGAGACACAGATTACCATCTTTAATGTATGCATAAATATGGCTATATATATTTTTGACTTGGAATTTTATAAGGGAAATATTGGCTATACATGACTCTTCATATAACCAAGCAAACTCTTGCATTAAATGCAATTTCACTGTATGGCTATATTGATAGAGCTACACATTAACTGGTTTTACATACTATTATTTTGGAGCTAAATAAAAAACAACAACAAAAATCTGTACAACAGTTTAAAAATTATTTTGTTGTGGGGATAGGCAACAAATAATAAAGCAGTATTATCCATTTGGGGAATGTGGCTGATAATGACCAGTGTTAACTAAGAGTGAATTTAATTTCTAAAGCATAATCTACCTTATTCCTGAGAGCTTAATATTAACAGAAGGCATTTATACATTGCCTTAAAAGAACTGTATTTAAAAAACTGAAAAAGGTAAAGATACTATTTAAATATTACAATAAAATATATTATTCTAACCAAAACTATTAGCAAGTGTGTTTCTCCTGAAGATTAAGTATGAAGAAAAACATATTTATGTGATGACAGAAATTAGAACTTATGATCTTATAGGAAATGTGTTTTAATTTACCTCAACTTCTTTTTATACTTAAAAAACAACCATTAATTCATCAGTTTGGCTTTTTTTTTTTTTTAAATAACATTTTTCTTCCATACCATGACTTTCTCATAAGTGTAACAGAACTTTATTTAGAATTAGAGGCAGTTTCTGTAGAAAAAGCCAGTGGTCAATATACAGGGCATAGTATTTTCATACAGATTATCTGGTAAGAAAGCTTAAATATAAATCAAATAAATTCAATGTAAGAAAATAAATTTCTTCTCATTTAATCTTCTTTTTTCTGATTCTATACTAACTGAATTCTATTTTTAAATCTAAGGTGGAGAGTCAAGATCAAACCCTAATTACAGAAAATGAGACACAAAGAACAGTTGTTTAGTAAAAGTAAACTCAACAACACAGTTAAAATTAATTGGGAAAACTTTAATTATTAAGCATCAAATGTACTTTACATTGATAAATGCAATACTCAAATTGTGAAATTTTAAATATTTTTCTCAAAAAAAGTTAGTGATTTTCTTTCTCCTGGGAAATGTGGAGACCCAACTAAGCAATAATGTGGTCAGTTCAGGTTTAGATAATATTAACATCTACACAGCTGTTCACGTTTCATGTCTATTGTGAACTTCCCATATCTTTGAATTTTAGCAAAAAATTTTCATGAGATAATTTACAGGACTGTCAATTCTTCTGAAGTGCAAACTCACAACACTCCGCTTGGATCCTGTTTTTGTTGTTTCACTGTACTTAATTTGAGAATACAGGTAATTTTTCTTTCCTAATTCCTTGGAAAAATATTTCTGCAATAAGTTTTGTATCTTGTTTACTATATATAACTGGGTTGTTTTTAAGAAAGATTATCAGCTTTGTGGTTAGTTTCCCACAGTTGATAAAAATCTATCAAAAACATCGTAATATAATTTGTAAGGAAGAAAAGTTGTTTTTCAAAGAATGCTGATCAGGAAAGAAATAGTACTTCTTATTTATATAACCACAAACACTTAAAGCTAGTCACACTGCAGGTAAATCCAATACAGTATTCAAAAGTTCTATAAAAATGAACAAAAGATACATGTTTACTTCCACTGCTCCAATAGTCTATTGTAAATCTGCACGAGAATTGTGTTGCAGCAATGTGCTGGTCCAATTTAACAGTTCAAGGTTCTTTTTGTGTATTTGGCCCACTGACGTCCACATCCCAGTAAGTTCAGTTCAAAAGATGGAAATTAGGGCAAAGACTCCATATAATAAAGCACATGGATATGCTACTAAAAGTTGCTGTCCTTCCATAGCTAATGCAGAAATAAAAATCTTGGAAGCGGAAAAACTACACCATCCAATAATTCCAGCAGTGAGAATGATTCCTACCATTCCTCTGTAACAAAAAAAAAAAAGGGGGGGAGGTGTGTGACAGATGAGATTAGTTGTATAAGAACACTACAATAACCTGTTCTAAAGAAAAGCATTTTAATCCACATGTAGACATATACAGAAATAATCAAGAATTTTTTTCAAATGTTAAAATGTACCTCACAGTAAATTCAATAATGCTGAATCACTTCATGTGATAAAAAGCTAACTTATAACCACATTTTGCTCTTTTAAAATATGAGATTTCCTAATCGTGGCACTTCTGAAATTCAGGCTGAAAATTTCTCTGTTGTAGAAGCTACTCTGTGCATTATTAGAACATTCAGCAGGTATCCCTGGCTTCTAGCTTTAAGATACTACCAATCCTGCTTGCCCACAGCTATGACTTCAATATGTCTCTAAACATTGTCAAATGCCCCCTGGAAGCAAAACTCTACTGGATGAAAATTAGCATTTTAGTATAAAAGCAACTTCTATAAAATTCAAATATAAATATATTAATTCTTAACAAATCACAAGCACAAAGCAGCTTCTTCTGAAGCATTTGTTCAAAGGCAGAATGCTGCAAAGCCATTATCTTGCCAAATTTTTCCTACTGCTCTTCTCCTAAACATTCATTTTGACCATCTATCTGAAATAAAGCCTAATCATTGGTAATGTCCAGTACAAGCCACAAGGAGGTGCTTGAATTACTGAAAAAGAATTTGCACACTGGCCACAAGGAGGAACTTCATGAACAGTAATTGACCTTTCTATTTAATCTAACCTAAAAGATCATTTAAAAAGTACACATATTTAAAGCTATATACAAGTACATCTGAGAACATGGGGATTCATAATAGCCTCTTATCATAAAAAGAGTATGTTTCATTTTCAATTATAAAGCTGTCAAATCAAGACTATGTATTTATTATTCATTCATTTCACATATGCTCAAAGGTGTCAAACAATTTGATATGATCTAAAGCATATTAAGAAGGGTAAGCATAATTTTAAGATGAATAACTTAAACTTTTCTGCGTGTGATATAATGATCACAATTATTCATTACTGCTATGACCCTGCTAAGTAAATAAACACAAAACAAGTAAAATTCTTGTTCATAGGTAAAACGAGCTTTCATAAAAGATTTTAAAATTTATTCCCATTTTCATTGCTCATCACCCAAAAGCATGTAGCAAAGTTCTTACCTACAAGAGCAACTATTTGATATGTTTGTTGAATCAGTGATTTCAAACTGAAAATAAGATGAATCCTACTACATGGAATTGGTCAATTAAACCCCAAGATAAAGATCAGTACTTACTGCAAAGAAAATATCACTGCAAAGCTGGAAAGTAGGATCATGGGAAGAAGACAATATCCCAGGACACTTGCCACACAACCAAATGAAACACCTGTCATACTCATTAAGTTCAATAAACAAAACATCCCTAGACATCCAATTGCACTGATCCCATATACGTAGCCAAACTGGATTTTGCCAGCCTACAGGTAAAGAAAAGATAACAGGTTAAAAGGCAAAAAAATAAGTTCGTTTTGACATAATTTCCCCTAAAAGAGTACATTTAGAAGATATAGAATTCAAGATCAACAAAATCTGAAGATGTATATATTCTTCACTTAGGGAAGTATAAGAACAGACTAGTTTTTATATACTTCTTAAGCTTAAAGTGATATCACCTCCCAATACAGATATTTAATTTTCCATTTTCCAGGTAACATCTGAACTTGGCATAGAATTGAACAAATAAAAGGACAAAATCATGGTATAATTACCTAAGCTAGCTGGATTTCTAAAAAAGAACTTTGATTGAATTTAAGCAAATAAACCACAAAGACATGAAGGAAAGACATTCAGAATGCTTGAATTGCTAATAATCATTTGAAGGCACCTGATTTCATCCCAAATGCTCCAAAGCAACTTATTCTCACTGGCAGATGTAGCCATAATCTTTCTAATAGCAGAAATAATTTTATCAATTACTTTAAATATATATTAGCAGAGCTAGGAGGAAAAAAGTCAGGATAAGCACTAAGCTCAGGCTCTGTGGATAAAGGAGGAAAAAAAACAAGAATATAATGGAACATTTTTTTCTTTCATTATTTTCCAAAATAGTCACTTTTTACAGTTCTCTGACCAAATAACAACAAAACCTTAATTCTGCTCTGGTAAAAGACATCACTAGACAATTTTAGAATAGCAAAGTAGGTAAATTAGAACTACCTCACTAGTCAAGGTATGTAAAAAAAAAAAAAAAAAAAAAAATCACTGTATTCATGTCACACCATCACTAGAACCTGGCTATAGAGGAACCTTCAAAAAGACCCTGGTTTGTCAAATTTTCTTCTCATTTAAGATTTAATCTTAAAAATTCTTCTACATTTCATATAGCAAAATGAAAAATCCTTAGAATTTTTATAACAAAATATATTTGTAAATACTTCATTAAGAGTGTGGAAATTTGAAAAAGCCAGCTGAATTCATTGATGAATTCATTCATGTAGCAATAATAAAATCCCACACTTGCATAGTGCTTTTAACTTTTCAAAGTGTTCTGCCATAACCAGTCTTATTTTATCTTCAAAACAATCCTGTTAGGTAGGCAGCACAGGGTTATCTATCAGAGGGAGCTGAAGTTAGATTAAATAACTTTGTCAAGGACAAAGTAGATGTTCAAGCCAAGCTCTTCTGTAAAAATTCCATTTTTATTCACTACATTATTTATCTCTTGCAATTTAGAGATATAATATAAAACAGTAACAATTATCTTTAAAGTGTTTCTTTTCATTCTCAATATACTTTAACATTCTTGGGAGTTGGAAGATAGGGTGGAAAAATCCCATAGTTCTTCAATGTTTTGATTCATTACAAGGTAAAATATATTCAGGAAAGTAATCATGAGTCCAACAACAAAACACTGACCACAAGGTCTAGCATTTAAAAATCAATAAGCAAAAAATACTATCATTTAAAAACAGCCAAAGCAGGCTAGGTGCTGTGGCATACACCTATAATCCCAGTGACTCAGAAGGTTAAAAGCAGGGGGATCACGAGTTTGAGGCTAGTCTCAGCAACTTAAGAGAGACCCTGTCTTAAAACAAAAAATAGTAAGAGATGGTGATATAGCTCAGTGGTAAAGCATCTCTGGGTTCAATCTCCAATACAAAAAAGACAAAGCAACAGGTAGAGAATATTGTTAATACCTGCAAAGTAGGAAGTAAAGAGACTGATTGAGGGACTGAAGCCACATATTATGTAATTTTTCCTTATTGTTTTGTTTTTTCCCTAATTGGACCACTTCTTGAAATAAGAAATTACTTCTTAAATACACTACATGGTTCTACTGATGTAGAAATGATGAATAGGTATATATTCGAACAACTCAATGCTATGTAAAACACATCAAAGACTTGAGGTATAAGCAAAATTTCAAAATAGCTTTTAATAGAATATTTAAAGATTGTTAAAAATCTGAGAGATGAAATTAAAAATCTTACCAGTAACAACGTGGCTCCAAAGGCAAGGCAAAAAACCATTGGTCCTGCCAAATCAGTTTCATTCATAATGCTGCCATCTGCTACTTTTAATGGATGTAGCACTGTTAGTGTTTTTTGCCAGATGTGGTCAAAATTGATACCTAATTCTAAGGGAAAAGAAAAAAAGGACATGAACTAGAAAGGGTACCAGATGTGAGGAAACAGATAATCATTACATCTCTCAGCTATGACTGCACAGCAAAAAATACATGGACAGTGGTAATAGTAAGGGGCTCTTTATCTAAGGTTTCAGGAACACCTGGTGGCCCCATGAAATTGTATACAAAACTATGTCTCTATGCATATGTGCTCATTTTTCTGAGGAGAGTATTCACAGCTTTCTTTAGACTTTTAAGGGTATCTAGTCCACACACACACAAAGAAGGTCAGAACTGCTACTCTGTAGGTTTTGAAAACTACAATATTTTTTAAGTAACATTATCAGTCTATTAGTTCATTTCCATGTTCAATAATCTCTACTGTTATTTCCTTCATTTCTTTCACTGATAAAATTTAATAATCTGAAGTAAAAGTCAGTGTTTACAAACTGATATACTTTAGTATTAGTTAACAAAAAAAAAAAAATCCTGTTGCCTCTGGCCCAATGTGGTTTCATATACACTTTGTTCAAAATGAGCTTCTAGCCAGGCGTGATAGTGCACACCTGTAATCCCAGCAGCTTGGAGGCTGAGGCAGGAGAACTGCGAATTCAAAGGCAGCCTCAGCAACTTAGCAAGACCCTGTGTCTAAATTAAATATAAAAAATAGCTAAATATGTGGCTCAAGAGTTAAGCATGCTGGGTTCAATTTCCAGTACCCCCCACCCCACAAAAAGCTTCTAAGTTGAAAAATTTTTTTTCATATATGATTGTTTTCTTAATGAAACGACATCTCCTCAAAATTAAGTTTTATTTTCACTGACCAGCTAGATACTAAAGTACAGGTTGAGTATCTCTCTAACCTGAAAATTCAAAATCTGAAATGCTCCAAAACTGAAATTCTTTGAATGCTTGGCACAATTCTCAAAAAATTTCAGATTCTGGAAGATCTAAGATTTCAGAGTTTTGGATTAGGGATGAGGAAATCTAATCTACAAAAATATTCTATCATCTACAAAAATACTCTAACATCTGAAAAACTTCAAAATCTAGAACACTTCTGGTCCCATGTTTTTCAGATAGAAGACATTTAACTTGTACTATCAAATGTTACACAACCAATCTTACCTTCTAATAAAGGTGGTTCATCCTCAAAGTTGTTTCCGTAGAATGGTTGAGGTGTAGCTGGAGTATATGCCTGAGTTGGCTGGAAAATCTGACCAGTGTATGGCTGTTGTGGCTGCATCATGTCTGCAGGGACAAATTGGCCTTGCTGCACATAGTCATAGCCAGCATACTGTCTACAAATCAAACACAGTTCAATTGTTCAAAAGTATTTCAATTCACTGACAGTTGATATCCTTGAAATTCCTAAACTTTCATTTGACAGGTCTTGGTCATGCTATTTCTAGGATATTAACTTTGCCAGTGCTTATAAATACTAGTTGAAATGATTGAAAGATCAAGCTGATCATCTACACTGAAAAGTCACCTGCTTTTATATAGAATCTTCCTGATGTCAGTATTCATTTGTGCAGTGTATTTTAAGTAGTTTACAAACTATTACATTTTCAAACATTAGAATGTCAACAAATAAAAACACAAATCTATTTTTCTATTTTCTTAGTGAGGGTACATAATATTACAATACTCCATGAAATAAATTTATGCATAAGAGAATGAACTGAAGCTTACGATGACAGACTTTACATGTTACATAATTTCCCACATAATTTGTGTACCTATTGAATCATCCTTTTACTTCTCATGATGTTATTTTTTGCAAGTGAGTAAATCTCTTTAACAGTCTATTTTAAACCACAGCATGGAAAAATCAAGTTTGTTTTTGTTAAATCTTTGTGAATATAATAAAACATTATTA
This sequence comes from Marmota marmota marmota, assembly GCF_001458135.2. Classification (NCBI taxonomy): domain Eukaryota; kingdom Metazoa; phylum Chordata; class Mammalia; order Rodentia; family Sciuridae; genus Marmota; species Marmota marmota. The sequence goes on from NW_026000026.1 coordinate 75,184,596, forward strand.
GTACACCTTGCATTCAAATAGTACTTTTAAATTTTCAAAGTGGTTGTATACCTATTGTCTCATTTGATTTGTACTAGAGAAAATCCTGGATTTAGAAGCAGACAGATACCTTACCACTGATGTTTTAGCAACAATGACAAGAAGGAACCAAAAGATACTGAAGCCACACCTTCAAATACCTGTTTGATCACATTCTGGAAAATGTACCTAATCTAGCTATGTATTAAGAAACACAGACACAAAATAATTATTTTAAAAGTAATTTTTAAAAAAAATACCTTTATTTTGTTTGTTTATTTTTATGTGGTGCTGAGGATCGAACCCAGTGCCTCACAAGTGAGGGGCAAGCACTCAACCGCTGAACCACAACCCCAGCCCCCAAAGTAAAATATTTTTTAAAAAATTACTTAGTCTATTAAATTTTTCTGGTCTCTTTTCAAAAAATACAAAAATCTAATGAGGGTTTTTTTTTTTTTTTTTGTTACTAGGGATTGAATCCAGGGGTGTTCAACCACTGAGCCAGATCCCCGGCCTTTTTAAAAATATTTTATCTAGAGACAGGGTCTCTCTGAGTTGCTTAGGGCCTCACCAAGTTGCCTCCCAAACCACTGGGATTACAGGAGTGCACCACTATGCCAGCAATATTGAGATTTTTAAAATAAAAATTCTTAATTAAACATCTCAACTAAAAGAAAATCAAAATAACATTAAATGTTTAGCTACATACAGTCCTTTTGGAGACTCCAATGTGATTCTCAAATCATAATCCTTTAAAATGTTACTATGTGCAAAGCACTGTTTTAAGTGTTTAATGTGAATTCTCTCAAATTATGCTCACTATAACCCCATGAAGTCACACCATATTAGATATTGTATTTCTCATTATAAAGATATGGAGACTGAAATTTAGATTAAAATAATTTGCCCACGGTGGTGCCTAGATTCAAAACTAGGCTTTCTGACTCCAGTGGCCAACTTAACAATTGTAATAAAAATAACTTCAAAATCCTATATCGGAGATAACTTAAGATAACTTAACAGCCTTTTCACTATGTAAATATGTTGATTTCTACTTACATACATACCCGTCCATACATGTACACCATCCAACAGGGCTAGCTAGGTGAACTACAAAAAGAATTCACATTTCCTGATTTAGCACAATATACTACTGTGATGATCTTTGCAAAGATTTATTGGAGTCTATGAAAACACAACTAAATCTCCATATGGAGGTTTCTACAATCTGCTTAACAAAGACTATTTTATATCTGAGAGAGAGAGAAAGAAGGAAAGAAATGTGACTCAATAGAAAATCAAAATGAACAATACAGACTAGCAGTTCTCAAACTTTTTGGTATTAGAACCCCTTTGTATTCTTAATATGTATTGAAAACCCCAAATAAGCAATTATCTATCAAAATTTATAATAAGATAAATATTTAATAAACATTTAAAATATTTATAAATTCATTTAAAGTGACAATTCCAATACATTATATTTTAACCTTTTTATGAAAAACTTTCTAACCAAAAAAGTATTGAAAAAGTCACACTCTATTTTTAAAAATTTCATTACTGGCTGGTTTAATAAAAGCTAGATTCTTAGAACTGCCTCTGAATTTAATCTGTTATGATATGTGGTTTTAGGTGAAGTACCTGAAGAAAGTACCATTCTGCAGACATGTAGCTAGGAAAAAAAAAAAAGAGTACTATAATAATCTTTTTGAATTATCATGAATGTTCTTTTTGATGCTACATCGAAAATTCAAGTTGCAACATGGAACTTGAAATACCATCATTGAACTATTTGTACCATTACATTGAAGTAACACTCTGAACGGTTCCTTTATTCTTACATGATTCTGTAAACATCATGCATTGGCCATTTAGGAAAAAAGTCAGTATTAATTTTATTAATTTTGCTTATCTTCCAACTACTGGCATTTTATTCTACAATATTAAAAGATCATTTAATATCATCATTGTTCTCATCAGAAAAATAATTATTAGGAAGCTGACAATTTCAGGGTAAAAAAAAAATCTCTTTCACTTGAAAACTCAAAACTGATCATTGAAGACATATACTGTCAGTTGCTTTCTTTGAAATGACAGGCTCAGTTACTCATTTTTCAGAATATATCTGTTAAACACTCAAGTTAAATAACTGCAATTTGTCAGCTATTATTTCAAATAAAAATGGTCTCCATGAAAAAGCTGGTTGCAAACTGGTTCAGCTTGCAACTCAAATTGTACATGAGCGCTTCTTAGAGATACCATAATTTCAGTATGTAATAGATGTGCTTTACAACTGTTTCCCATTTTGTCAACAAAATATTAAAGAAATGGGTGTACTAATGGGTAAGGATTTAACAAAACAACAAATGTTATTGCTTCATTAAGGGAATACTTAAATGAAACTGACTCCCTCTGCTCTTCTACAGGTGTGTGGCCTTGAAAAATACAACTACTAGAACAATTTGATGCTCCTGTGATGATTTATACTTAGATAACAGCAGTTTTACCAAACACATTTTTACTACATCAGTGCAAATGTTAATACATCTAAAAAGCATACAGAATGTCTTAGTATTACCATGAAAGTAACTTTTGGCTTTAAAGGCCCCCTGAAAAGTCTCAAAGATCCTCTAGGGTCTGTCGTCCACACTGAGAAATATTAATTTAGATTCACAAATTAAAAGTAAGTAAGAGAAACACTGAGAGCAATTGACCATTTCTAAGCTGGCATCATCATTCCATCTTCAGAATGCCACATGAGAAAGACAACACTGTGGCATTTTACTACCTCCCTTTTCTGACAGGACCTGTGGAAGAAAACTGACTCACTCCTTTTAAAGGAAAACATGGTATGGCAGACATAATGTTTACAGATTAGCAACAGTTTCACAGCAGGAAAAGTAGCATATGCTAAATCAATCTCTGAAAAAGTACTTTATGTCTTTGTTGTTGAACAAAGACAAAACCTCTTATTCCACAAAGGTATTATCAGTTAAGTCAAAGATGAAAACAAAAGCTCTCAGTGTTTTTTTTTTTTTTTTTTTAAGTGACTGGAGAAAAACATAAATGATTGCTGTTGCTACATATTTTAGAAGTATATCTAGAATACAATGTGGGATCTATTCAATATCACACATGTCAAAACAAAACAAAATAAAATAACAAAAAATAAGTTATGATAAAAGAATATTTACTTTTGGTTTTTGTTTGTTTCATTTGGTATATGAGTGTTATCAGTGATATCTGTGAAGCACCCATAGAAGACACCAGAAAATGTTAAAGCTGACATCATATGGAAAATGCCAATGATAGACTAATAAGCCAAACTTGAAGACAATCCAAATATTATGCCTTTTGAATTTAGATTTTCAACAACAAAGAGTTATCAGCTGATATTTGTTAACAAGTTAGCAAACCACACAGATAACACTTGGTAAGCTAAGATAAAGTTTTAAAATATAAGGTTGCAGATCTATTTTCAGATACATACAGAGTGGAAAAGCACAACTTATAAAGCTAACGAACTTATAAAGCTAAGAAACACATATTTATTACTGCTAATATATAACACCTTTTGTTTTCCTAAGTATTATCTATAAACCCTTACTTGTTAACTGGCAGCAATGGCTATATAATTACATAAGGAGGAAAAAAAAAAAAACCTTCTTCACAAATACTGAAGCAAAGCTTAGTAACCCATGATTTGGTTGGAATGGAATTATGAAAATAGTTAGCAACAGAATATTTATACAACTTCCAAATGGAGAACTGCAATTAGATGATTCTAAGAGGAGTAAGAAGATAAGCCACCTTTTTATTTATTGTTTTTTATTTTGGGGGGAGGCATACCGGGGATTGAACTCAGGGGCATGTGGTTACTGAGCCACATCCCCAGCCCTATTTTAGAGACGGGGTCTCACTGAGTTGCTTAGTGCCTCACTTTTGCTGAGGCTGGCTTTGAACTCATGATCTTCCTGCCTCAGCCTCCTAAGCAGCTGGGATTACAGGCATGTGCCACTGTGCCCAGCACACATTATTAAGTGATACAAATATGGACAGGTTATAAAATAAATGCTGAGGTAGATAAACTTAGGAGGCTGCAATCTAAATGGAATACTTCTATAAGTCTAAAGATGGTTAAAAAGAAGAAATGCTGAGGTAGACAGACCTAGGAGGTTGCATCTAAATGGAATATGTCTACAAGTCTAAACATTAAGATCTTTTGGTTAAAAACATGCTGGCATATAGAGATAGGCTCTCCAACGCTTGACTGCTACTAGCTAAGTCTCTGGTCAATCTTTGGCCCTCCGATACACAAAGCAATTATCAAAAATACATATTTAGGTAAATTAATGATTGGAAACCTCTAAACATGATTTTCCCATTCTACTCAATTGTTAGATCAAAAGGGATAAATACTCATAGGTATGTAACTGAGCACTACACAAAAGGAAAAAGATAATTCATAGATAGAGGGTATTTTTACATGTTCGCCCCTACTGTTCAACAGGTTATGTATTTACATCTCAAATTTATCAGACTTGAATAGTCTATAGGTTACAAAAAGGTCCATAGTGGGGCTGAATTTTTCTTTTTTAAAAATCATTGGCACTTTCACTCAGATACATTAATGCAATGCATTCTAGTACTACACACTTCTCACAGACTGACTAGATACACAATCTTTTCCCTCATCATGGAAAAGTCTTCATGGGATTTTAAATCCAGGATCCATAGATGAACAACAGATGACACATGGATTGTCTACAGTTATACACACATTTATTTGGGGAGTTTATGCATGTACTTCTGAAAAATGGGTCCACAGTTTTCATAAGATTCTCAAAGTGGTCCAGGACTACCTAAAATTGTTTAGGAACCCTAATGCAGAAAACTCCTTCATTTGCCAGAAGAACAATGAGATTTATCTCTAAGGTTCTAAGAGACTAAAGATAGGATAGTTCTAGAAGAAATTGGGAAAAAACTTCAGTTAACATATTTTTGCCCCAAACTCCAGATACTATAATAAGATTTCATTCTATTTTTAACAGTTCAGACTGAAAGAACTTCAATTTTCCTATTGAATCTGCAACTGATAATGTCTGCTTCAGTGTGAGCAATAATAAAAATCATTATCAATTGCTATATGAAAATCACCTGATGACTCATAACAGGGAGCTTCCATTGTTAAACAGTCTTAAACAGTGTCACCAAGCACTTTCAATTAGAGTTGATAGCTTCTTTTTTTTGGGGGGGGGGGTAATGGGAATTGAACCCAGAGGCACTCAACCACTGAGCCTCATCCCCCACCTCCCCATCCTCGCTTTAAAAAAAAAAAAAAATTAAGACAGGGTCTCACTAAGTTGCTGAGGCTGGTTTTGAACTCGTGATCCTCCTGTCTCAGCCTCCTCAGCTGCTGGGATTACGAGCCAACATCAATTAATTACCTGATAAAATCAGAAAGTTGGACTGTTTTACCACACAAGCCATCAAAAGGTTTTGACAGTCCAGTGGGACTATGTAGTAGCCTATTTCTAGGTACTTGAAGCTTGCATCCTTATTTTAAAGGATACAGAAATACTGTAACTACCTCAATAAGCTACTTTTGTACCCTGGCATACCTGAAGATTTTGCAGAAGATACCAAATTCTAAATAGGATAATCTCTTCAAACTCAAATTAATGTCACAGCTCTCTCCAGAAAAGAAATTTATTAATAATCACATTCCTGAAAAGGGACACGTTCACACATTCAGTTTTAGACAGAACCAAATATTCTGAATACATGCTTTCAATGCAATGTAAACTAAATAAATCGCCAAAGTTGAAAGGTTACTTGCTATAGGGTCCTCCACTTCCTCCATAATCATAGGACGGCTGAGATTGGTCATCGATGCTGTAACTTGTCTGGTAGAAATCCGTGTTTAAGTTCTCAAAGCCTGACATTGCAAATGATCTGAAATAGAAGAGAAAAAGCATGCCCAAGGCTCAATTGGAATCATTCGTTGCACTTTGCTTAAGCAAATAGTCAGAAGACAGTAAACATTTATTCCCCAGTAATTGTGGAAGGCAGCATTTGGAAGGTGGAAAGGGAGTATGAAAATATCTAGTTTCTAAGTCGAGGCTGTGGAAGACACTTCTATCTTAAGGAGCTGATAAGCTTCTGGTAGGGGCGAGGTCGTGGGAGGGGTGACCCCACAAGGATCTACAAGATCAGTTAAAAAAGATGATTCCTCAGAGGCGTACAGCTGACAACAGGGCAGTCTCCTTGCAAACCAAGGCTCATGGCCTGTCAGCAAAGTGCAGAAAACTAGAAGGTCGCGCCTAAGGTGCTGAGACCGCGGCAGAAGGAGTTGAAAAGGGAGTAAGGGTCTAGAGAAAAGCGCCCAAAGAGGGCAACAAGCCGAGCCGCACTACTATAGGGAGAAGCCAAAGAGTGTGCCACAGACCAGAAACACTCACCAATCGCGGGGGCGGCAGCGGCGGAAGCAGTTGTACCTCCAGCGGCCCCAAATAACCCCCAACTCAGTTCCAGACCCTGTAGTAGCCCCGTTGCTACGTGTCACAGGGCCAAAAAACTGCTTCCGGGGCACGCCCGCTCGCGCAGGCGTGTTGGCAGGATTATAGTCGGTTGGAGTCCGGGTCGCGGTGGAGGGGGGCGGTGCTAGATATAGAGCATGCGCAAGGTCTTGACGGGCCAATGGAAAGAGGGAAAGTACTTCTGGCACCGGGTGAACGGCGGAGGAAGAAGGCGCAGGCGCAGCAATTGCTGATTACTTGGTGGGAGGAGGGAGATTCCTCCCTCGTCCCGGAGTTGGAGAATGGACGGGAAGCCGCGAGATTAAATTTAGGGATTCCTTTTCCTGTGCTAGCTACAGAGCCGCGGTCTCTCTGGAAGTGCAGTGATTCAGGCGCGGTACTAACAGTTTAAAGTATTTAATCTTTGCAACCTAATGAGATGGTTACCCTCTTACTTTACGTTTGTGAGTGTTCATTTTGTGCTACCTACTGGGAATACAATAGTGACTATTAAATTTATGGTAACCGTCCTTCTGGGCGAGAGGGCTAATTAAGCACATACAAATAAGTTGTTATTGATATTTTTAATGTCTTATAATTTTTCGAAAGGTGTAATATTCATTTGGGGGAAAAAAAAGAGCCTTAACAGCCGCTTAGAAAGGGTGATGATCAAAAGGTTGTTAACTTGAGGGAAAAAGGAAGAGGGAAGGATAATGGCAGAGGATGGAAGGAGAGCTTGAGTGTTTCAGGCAGAGAGAATAGCATGTGCAAAGCCCGGAATGAGGAAAAGCATGGTGTGAGCAAAGGTGTAAATCGGGTTTTCTGAGCCTTTGCACTACTGTCATTTTGGTTTAGACGGTTCTTTCTAGGGGCAGGTAGTGCCTTGTGCGTTGTAAGATGTTTGGGAGCATTCTGACCTCTATCCACTAGATTTCCAGTAGTACCCCTTCCCCTGAGTTGTGACTAAAATGGCTTCAGACATTTCCTAGAATCACAATTTCCAGTCACTTTTACCAAGGTGATGGAATCTTGAATACTGTCACTTCAATACCATGCTATTAACCAATAAGCAGAACAGAACCGTCTTTGAGGGTACAGTACTTAAATTTATATAGTGAGCCTTTTCATTATATACTGGGATCAAAATACTGTGGTCCTCACAAAAGAAGCCAGACAATTGCTCGGGAATAATTTCCAAAGGAATAATAAAATTTCACTGGTTGAAACTTTTCTCTGGGCACACATAAACACTTCAAAATAAAACAAGTGCAAAACAAACATTCTGCTTCAAACTAAAGTAGTAACAGGAAAAGAACATAGCGTCTAAACCAAATAACACGTATAACATAGAGTACAATAAACAGCTAGCCACCTTTACAAGTTCCAGCTCCATCAGTGTGAATTTCTGAAATTGCTCATCAAACTGTTTAATTTACCACTGTTTGCCAATCACTTTAGCATTTATTGATGTAGGTATCTTCTGCATAACTTTAGATAGAAAGAGCATATATTATGATTTGCTGGAGATAGTCTCATTGTCTCATTTTATGCCTGTCCCCCCCCCCCCAACATTATTAATAGTGTCCCCTTTTCATTCTCAAGAATATCTACTCTTGGTTCACAAATTATATGGTTATGCTCTTTAAGCTACTTTATCCATGAAGCTAAGTTTCTGTTTATTAACAATATGCAATAATCCATCACTTAGTGATCTTATGGTTGAAAAAATTCTAATCTCTCTTCTTTCATCTGATATTTCTATTTCTTCCAGTTCAAAAGAGGTGTACCACTCCCAAATTTTAATGAAATAGAAGAATATGAACAATAAATGTCTGCTTAGGAATGAATTATTGAGCATAAATTTTATTCAAATTCTGCTTTTGTATGTGAAAGCAATTACCATATTTGTTTAAATGTCTTCTCCTCCAACTTCTGCCCCAACTGAGAAACCAAGTAAGAAAACTGAGTTGCCTGATTAAATCTTCCATATTATTTGACTTTGAAACATAAGCCAAGATATCTTGCAGAAGTTCCTTGGAGATTTTGAGAGGATCGATTAATTTCATGGCTAGACATATGGGTCTTTCTTTTTGGGAAAAAAAAAAATTGAAGTTGCTTTTCCTGTCTGGGATAGGCTCCAGAGAGTTACAGGAAACTGGTAAATGTGCTGTCCTCTGTTAAAGTCATCAAGCTGACTTATTTACCAGTAGAAAGCCTTAGCCAGGTCACAAGATGGAACATGAAATGGGCTCTGGGACTGCTGCTTTCTCCTGCTGTGGGATACAAGGTACCAATCACCAAACTTGTAACAAAAATGGAAAAGACATTCTAATCATGAATAACATTTTAATTTGGTTGACAGTCATACTAGTGTAACACTAATATAAGTACTTCACAAGCACACATAAAATAACTTTGTTTTCTTAGAATAGCAGCAAAATTGTTTGTCAGTATTTTAGAACTACCTTCTTTACCTCTGTTTTATAGTAATAATGTCATGTGCTAGAAAAGATAGTTTGAACATGAGAAGTTTTCTCCTATTATTCAATGATATCCCCAAACACCACTTGAGATGGAGATTTGGCATTTGTACTTGTATCATATCAAGTTCCATAATGAAACTTGATAACAGTAAAAGCAGTATAATTGCCCAATGTCTTTTTTCACTATTTCCACATATCCCAAATATGACTACTGTTTTCCCCAAATTATTATCTCTTAAAAAGAGTTCCCTCATTCAATCCCCTGTATTAGAGCTATTATTCAAATTCTGCTTCTGTTATTTTAATTATTTTACAGTAAATTGTTGTTTTGGCAAGATAGATTTTCCTGTAATGATACATAATACTTTTGGATAGAACTATTTTTCAGATGTCAAAAGAAATTTAAAGCTGATTTAATAATTATTTTTGGAACTTTGATATTGCAAGTCTGTTGTTTAACAAAAGCCTTTAAAGATAATTTTAAAAACAATTCTGTAAATATTTTCATTGTATAGATCATAAATACTCTCTTAATAACGAAAACATTTCTAATCTTAGATAAACATATATTGTGGTTTGGGATAAGAATTTCAGTGACAGTATTGGAAGTCCTAGGAGTCTCCAGTTATTTAGACAGAAAGAGAGGTAATGTAAAAGAACTAGCATCAGACAACCTGTACTGGTCCCTAGTGATGGCAAAGCCACTGATGCACAGTGAAGGTAAAAATGAAGCATTTGTACATTGTGAAGTTAATAACTACACATACTGTGTGCCAGGCTCTACTCCAAGCAGTTTGCAACATTTAACTCAAATAGTCCTTCTGCAACCCAGTGAGGTAGGTACTGTGTAACTCCAGTTTGACACAGGAAACTGTGAAGATGGTAGGTAATTTGTCAAGCAGCATTAGGCTAGGAAATACTAAACCAGACATTTTTACTCGTACAATCTGGGCCTTGAGTCCTTGTGCTAAACCACTGGGCAGCCTTGTTATTGTTTTATAATGTGAAGGTAGGAAAGGCATTAATTCTAATTAATATGCTACTTAATCTGATGTGTGGTTATGTGTATTTTTATATGTATATAAGTTAAAATTGCTATTAGATATTTGACATTTGCATCTAAATTCCCATGTGTATATGTTCAAGTTTATAAAAATATATTTTATAATCTTTTTGCTGAGGAAATGGTGGATCAATTTATGTTTAAGTTCACCTTTTATTAGTCCTGATTTTAATTAATATTGCATAGTGTTTAAGTATGCAAGCACTGGAGCTGTGTGGATTCATATCCTCTAGCACTTACTAGCCATGGATCTTTGGTAATTTACTTAAACTCCTTGTGCTTCAATTTTATTATCCATAAAAACAAGATAGTAGCAGTATTCTTCTTGTAAAGTTGGTAGGAGAATTATATGAGATAATGCATGTAAATGTTATTGTCTAAGTACTAAGTACTAAATAAATGTTTGCAGTTGTTATTATTGCTGTAGTAACATATAGCTATAGAAGCAATATGATTTCATCAGGAATAAAAATGGAATTTTGAAAATTTATAAGGATTAGGTTTGAACAAACTACTTAATATCAATTACACATATTTACTGTTTCTTCTCCTGCGTATTCTGTATTGCTTTGTAATTTCTTTTTTAATACTGTAAATTTTACTAAAAATATACTTTTTTTACCCTCTGTGCAAAATTTGCCATAGTTGACTTGTTTGCATTGTCAGTTTTGCTGTCATAATTTTTGATATCAAACACTATTGTTTTAAGAACTACCCATATATTAGAATAATTGTATTTGAAAACTGTGAACAGTGCTATTTATATTTGATGTTCTTGATGTGTTTTGTGGTATTTCAAACACTAAAGAAAATATTTTCTTGTTTCTTCTTATTCTCTCTCTCCTCTTCCTCTAACACAAGGAATTTATCAGGAGACAGTAAATAAGATGAATTATGTTATGAAAGATGTTTTATTTTTAAGAAAATGAAATTTCCCAGTCAAATGGAACAGTTTTCACAAAAATTTTAATACGTAATGTTTATTACAATCAAGAGGGCTCAGGGTTTACTACACTCAATGAAAGGAAAGCCTGAAAGTTACTGCAAGTGTAATGTATCATGGCCAGCCTTCCTTTTAGCAGTGTACCTTTTATATTTTTCTGTTAGAATTCTTTATGACCTTCTCAATTATATATACTATAAGCTACCTCTGCTTATCATTACATTTTAAGTATTTGCTGATATGAGGAATGTCATATTAAACTCTATTTTATTATAAGACATCATTTCTAGGGATAGACTTTGTTGCACCAGGAGCTTTAAGCCAGATCAGTTTTCATTGTTATTTATCTTTACATATTTTGAAGTATACATGTTAAAGCCATAGTGTTCTAATTTTTCATTTTGATCTGATTTTCACATTAATATGTTGATAATAACAGTATCTCACCAGAATATGAGTCAGGTCACTAGATATGAGGCAAGTAGAATTTGTGGGAGAGCATCCTAGCTTATTGCCCATATATAGCAGCACATACATTTTTTACTTATTTCTGTTCTAAATGTTAACAAATGCATGTTACCAAAGCAGAGAATGTAAAAGCTTGCTTAGATCATTACTGTGCTCTGCTGATTAGAAGGGCAGGGGGCATATGTCTGTGCATTATGAAGAAAAGCATTTAGCATTTCTTGTTACTGATAAATATTAAATAGCATTTATTAGCAACTCTTTTGTTACTGTGAGCTTATTAATGAGACAAACTAGTGTAAGAGAATTACCATATACTGAGCTTTTATAGTGTGCCAAGTTTTCTAGGCTTATTCCCTATATCACCATTTTCACAGTGGTTGGACTTTATGAAATTGCTGATATTTTATCTACAAAAGGGGAAATTTTATTTGCTTCAGCCTAAGAGGTTATATTTATTTTCATTTGACCAATGAGTAGAGTGTGGCTTACCATGTTAAGTAACTCAGCTAAGGTCACACAGAATGCATTATGTAAAAATACAAATGCATGTATGTTTTATAACTAAGGTTTAAACCAAAGTTCATCTCAAATGTCCTATGTATTTCCCAAATCTTCACAAAAATGTTTTAAAAAATAAAAGGACACCTGAAGAAAGAATTACTTTAAAAAATACCATGGTCCGAGGATGTGGAGAAAAAGGTACACTCATACATTGCTGGTGGGATTGGTGCAGCCAATTTGGAAAGCAGTATGGAGATTCCTTGGAAAACTGGGAATGGAACCACCATTTGACCCAGCTATTCCTCTTCTCGGACTATACTCAAAGGACCTAAAAACGGCATACTACAGGGACACAGCCACATCAATGTTTATAGCAGCACAATTGACAATAGCTAGACTGTGGAACCAGCCTAGATGCCCTTCAATGGATGAATGGATAAAAAAAATGAGGCATTTATACACAATGGAATATTACTCAGCACTAAAAAATAACAAGATCATGGCATTTGCAGGGAAATGGATGGCATTAGAGCAGATTATGCTAAGTGAAGTTAGCCAATCCCAAAAAAGCAAATGCCGAATGTCTTCTCTGATATAAGGGAAATGACTCAAAATGGGGTAGGGAGGAAGAGCATGAGAAGAAAATTACCTCTAGATAGGGAAGAGAGGTGGGAGGGAGAAGGGGAATTGCATGGAAGAGGGAAGGAGACCCCCTTCGTTATATAGAATCCAGGTTTGACGATGTGAGGAAAAAAAAAAAAAGGAGTGAGTCACATTAGAGTGGGTAGAGAGAAGTGATGGGAGGGGAGGGGTGGGGAGAGGAAGGGGGAATGGAAGGACAGCAGAATAAAATAGACATTATTATTTCTGTGTGTATATACGTGACTGCATGTCCAATGTGATTCTGCAACCTGTACACTCAGAAAAAAGAAATTATATCCCATCCAATTCAAATGTATGATATGTCAAGATCATTGTAGTGTTATGTGTAACTAATTAAAACAAATTTTAAAAAGGAAAAAAAAATGCCATGGTCAGTAACTGTGTTGCACAATAATTATGATGCAGGCATGTGCTTTCATTGTAACTTGTGCGGAAATAATTGGTGAGGAGGAAACTTTCACTGCTGTTGAGGAATGGAAAGAAGACAACTGAACTGACTGTTGGGGAAAAAAATTATTCAGCCTGTATTAGTTTCTTAAGGCTGCTATAACAAAGTACCACAACCAGGGTGGTGTAGTAAACAAATGTTTTGTCCTACACTTCTAGAGACTATATAAGTCTAAAATAAGGAGTTGGTAGAGTTTCTTTCTTCTGGGAGCTGTAAAGAAGAATCCCTTCCTGCTTCTCTCCTAGCTTCAGGTGGTTTCTGGGAATCTTCAGCGTTATTGACTTGAAGATGTCGCCCTCCAACCTCTGCCTCCATCATCCCATAACACTCTCTGTGTTTCTGCACAAAGTCTTCCCTTTGTACATATCTGTGTCCAGAATTCCTTTTTATAAGGACACCAATTATATTGAATGAAGGCCCACCTTAATGTTATCATTTAAGCTTGATTAACTCTGTAAAGATTCCATTTACAAATAAGATCACATTCTCAAGAGGAGCAGAAACAACAGAATATGTATACATTACCTATGTGTGATTATTCAAAGGAGATTTATTGATTGGTTTACATGACCAGAACCTGGATAATCTCACAATGGCCATCTACAGGCTAGAGAACTAAAGGAACCAGTAGCTGCTCAAATGAAGATGCTGGAGCCTCACAATGAGAGGGATCGATGATGTAGCCTTAGTCTAGGATTGAAGGCCTGGAAACTCCCAGGAGTGTCACTAGTCAGAGTTTGTTTTGAAGGATGGAATGTTCTCAGGTGATCACGGCAGTAAAGAACCTGTTTAAGAAGAATTAACCTTGCATCTGCTGCTGCTTCCTTGGTCTTGCAACTTTTGTTCCAACCAAGCTCCCAACCTATTGGACTGTGCTATCCACACTTAGGGTGGGTCTCTGCCTCAGTTTGCTATTCCACCGGCCAGTCATTCCTAGAAATACCCTCAAGGACACACCCTGAAGCCTCTTAACCTTAGGTATCTCTGAATCCAATCAAGTGGACAATTCAGACCAACTGTCACATGATGTAATGGGGATAAGAAGTTTTAACATATCACTTTTGGAAAACATAATCAAACCCATAACACACACAGTCTTATGTTCTTACTGAATTCCTTTGTCCAAACATAAACAAATCTTTTGCTATTACAGGTTCAAATGAACAATAATCTGATTTTTTTCCCTTTTGATTACCTGTTCATGTCAATGTCAATTTTTTGTCACTACTATAATGAGTGATAAGCCTTTTGAATAAAATCCATGGCAATGGAATTTCTAAATCCATTCTTTTGGCTCAAAGTATATTCTCTGCATTTGGCTTAAAGTAATTCATATGCATATATAAGGATGAGTACTGGAAAAATATTTTCATCAGTTTCCTTAACAAATTAAGAGGCCACTAATTATAAACGATAAAGTCTTGCCCAAAGGAAATGTTAATTTTTTAAATTAATGATGATTTCTAATAATTTAAATTAGAACTTTTTTCATTTTTAAATTTTCTCCCTTGGAGAAAAAAGTTATTTTGGCCTAACCATAATATGTTTCACGTACATAGATTAGATATTTGGTTACATTTTTTTTTTGTTAAGAATTACCAGCTTAACTTTACTCAGGTTTACTTAAAGATTATTTTGTTTTAAAACAATTAAAGACATGTGAAATCAAACTTATGATCTTTGTTAAATTTTGCATACTTAGTTATGGAAGTCAAAACATATTTTTGCTTTGGGTTTTACATTAAGCTGTCAAGATATTCTTTACTCTTTCCCTGTACTTATAATTTTGCACAATTTAATGAAATTAAAAATTTCAAAATTTCCCTGCTGTCTGAGATCATGGAAGGGAGTATAAACATTCTTGACCCTTGCTAAAATTTTATTTTGGATAGATTAACTTCATTTAAAATTTATTGGTTTTAGGTTTGTAAATATCACTTTCTCTAACACACTCTCCTTCCTACTCCCTGGAAATTAAGTATCTCAACTTTGCATTAAATTCTTGGGAGGGCCCTAGGAGATTAGCCTGAATTCACTGAGACAGCTCTGATCTTCATAGAAAACAAAAATAGACTGATCTTCACATAAAAATCAGGACAGTAAGTACCTCAGAAAATGGCCAAAATGCTCTTCATTTAACTGGCTTCACATAATGGGAATTAAAGAGAATTAAATCTGACAGGATATAATTTATGCCCCACCCTCTGATTTTACAAATGAGGATCTGAGGCCAAGAGAAATGAAGGAACATGTAGGACCTAAAATTGCAACTCCTCCCTTGATATTTTGATCCTTGTAGAGTCCCCAGAGGTCACTCATCATTTCACCTGCTCCTGCCAGATTGCCCACTATAAAATAGGCAAGGTTCCCCACCTGGCTGGTTCCTGTCAATCATAGCAGCTGCACCCTACCAGAGGCTTCAGTCTAAGCACTTTTACCACCCTATAAACTAGTGAATGTATTTACAAAAGTCAATTCTATTCACCTGTGGAAACCTAGTGTTACTCAGTCCTTCAAATATTATAAGCCACAGCCTGTTCTTCATGCTATTTCTGAATGCAAACCCCATGTGGCCCTGCCTGGCATAGTCTCTTTCTCATCTAGATGGGAGTACACGTGATTAATAAACTGCTGACAGTCTCATCTTTCCAGAGTCAAGTATACCATGTTTTCAGTCCTCTGGTCCTATTTAGGGGAGAGGATGGTCCCATTTAGTGAGGAGGACCCTTCTTCCACCAGCAGGGTAAATATGTGATCAGAAAGAAGACTCTGATAGATTTTTATTAATAATGGTTAGTATCAGCGCCAACAGATATCTTTTCTATGACTTTCAGCTGGTACATGACAAAGATTAGGTGGTGAGTAGACAATGGTAACCATCTAATTACATTAGAAGCTCTATTAGCACTAAGGACATGTTATAGTTTCGTATCCTAACTATGGCATAGAACAATGCTGTATTTGTGGTATTTATTCATTTATTTAATAAATATATATTGAGATTCGGTCATGTGCCAGGCTCTACATGCAATATAGACTCTTGTCAGCTCATTGGTAGTCTAAGTTCAAAGAAGTCTTCTTCTGTTTCTCCTACAAGTTGGATGCAAGCTTCCTGGATAAATATGTTCCTCAGTGTTTCCAACTTGATAAGGCCACTGCGGAGTTTCTATCCAATACACCCATCATTTGTTTTAAGTGTGGATATGAGATGTCCCCCAAAGACTTGTGTTGAAGTTTTGATCCTCAGTGCAGCAATGTTCAGAGGAGCTCTTGGGAGGTGATTGGACAGAGCCCTCATGATCCTTGATTAAGCCATTGCTGGGCTCATAGTTGAAGACATTATGAGGAGATAGTGAAACTTGGGGAGGTGGGGTCTAATTGAAAGGATGGGTCAGTGGAGTTGTGCCTTTGAAGGGGATATCTTATCCCATGCCCCTTCCTTCCTCCCTCTGCTTCCTGTTTGCTATGAGGTAAGCAGCTTTTCCCTACTACACCCTTCCTCCATAAGTCCTGCCTCACTCCAAGTCCACAGCAATGGGACCAAGTGATTACAAACTGAAACCTGTGAAACTGTGAACCCAAATCATTCTTTCCTCTTCTAAATTGTTTTTCTCAGCTATTTTCTCACAATGATGCGAAGTTGACTGAAGTACTATTCTTTGTGATCTGGGAGATCTGGACCAGCAATAGGATCTCATTTGCAGACCTGCTCCCCGGGAGAATGGTTACAATATCTGTCAGTGGTGGCCTTCCTGTCATTGATAATAATCTCACCAAATGAGAAGTCATCATCTGTTTCCAGGACACATAGTTCTGAGTACTGGTATACAAAGCACGTGGGATGAACAATGAGGGACAGCATATCTTGAGAACTTTTAAATCTTTTTAAGAGCAGGCATCATGGATCCATGCCAATGGGAATCCACAAAAGTGTTAATTCCTTGGCAGTTTATTTTCTTAAATTCTTCTTTCATAATCCTATGTTCCTGTTACCTATCATTTTGTAAAAAACAAAACAAAAGCAGAAAAACAACTAAAAGAAAAGAAAAATACCAAGAAATGCTCAAAACTTTTTGGTTTAAACAACTATACATCATTCTATTTCTTCACAAATCTAATCAGGGCAAGGGCTTGCCAGGATCATCTTATCCCTGCTCCACACAACTTTGCTGGTGTTGGAATCATCTGAAAACTCACTGAGTCACATATATTTTTATTTATTCATTTTTTGATGCCAGGAATTGAACCCAGGGGAGTTTAAATCCCCAGCCCTTTTTAAAATATTATGTTTAGAGACAGGGTCTCACTGAGTTGTTTAGGGCCTCATTAAATTGTTCAGGCTGTTTTTGAACTTGGGATCCTCCTGCCTCAGGCTCCCGAGTCTCTCACTCACATATCTGACCACTGCTGCTGCTGATGATGACTGCTGGAATCTTCACTAGAGCTCTCACCCAGAGCACCTGTACCCTGCTTCTCCATATGTCATAGGCTTTCTCAAAGTGCAGTGGCTAGATCCTAAGGAAGAGCATCTATCCTGAGAGCATCTTGAGAATCAAATGAAAGTTTCTACACTATCCTGGGAAGTCACACATCACTTCATATGCATTGTATAGGCTAGAAAGGAGTGGTGTGTCCTGGGGGGAGGGTTTATGAGTATGAATCCAAGGTCTTCCACATGCTAAGAAGTGCTTTAGCACTGACCTACATCTCCAGCTCATTTTATGTTATTTTGAGCAAGAGTCTCCCTAAGTTGCCCAGGTCCTGGAACTTGCAATTCTCCTGCCTCTGACTCCCAAGTAGCTCGTATAACAAGTGTGAGTGAAAGGGAAGGGTGGGTGGTGGTGGTGGTAGTCGGGTATAGCTTACTGACAGAGCATTTGCCTAGCATATACAAAGCTGTGTTTGATCCTCAGCACTGTATTAAAAAAAAAGGAATTAGAGAACTCCAACTTTTGATGGGAAGACTGGTCAAAGATTTTTGACAAGTTTTAAAACTACCACTTTCCAATGGGATGAAAGTGGGAAAAATGTTTTTTTGTGATCAGAGATGTTGGTACTAGTTAGCAGCAATCTCTGTTCAGCAATCCCTCTTGTGAATACCTACCCGAGGAAATGAAATCAGCATCTTGTAGAAACATCTGCACTCCATGTTCATTGCAGAATTATTCAGAATAGCCAAAAAAAGGGAAAAACCTAAATGACTATCAATGAAAAAAGAAATTGTAGCACACACACAAACACATTGCTCAGTTAAAAAAAAAGGACAGATTCTGCCATTTATGACAACATGGTGAAATTGAAGTATATTATATTATATTAAGAAAAATAAGCCAGACACAAAAGAAAAATATCGCATGATTTCTATTATAAAAACATACAATCTAAAAAACTCTAATAACTTGAACATGTGAAGGTGTAAGTAGATGAGTGGTTATCAGAGACAGGAGGGGGGAATACTGAGGAGATGTAGGTCAAGGGGTAGAGAGTAGAAGTTATATAGGACAAATAAATCTGGAAGTCTAAAATATAGCATGAGGGCTGTAGTCAATAATATTGCATTATGTACTAGAAATTCTCCTGGAGTAGATTTTAGGTGCTCTTATCACACAAAAGGTAACTCTGACATATTGGATGTGTTAAATTGCTTATCTCTACTAATAATCATTTTGTTACATATATGTATATTAGAACATTGTGTCATGTACCTTAAATTTATACTATAAAAAATGCAAAAGTTAAAAATGTAAGAGTGGGTACACCACTTATCCCCCTACCAAAAAAAAAAAGTAAAAGAAAGAATTCCACATGTGTATTATTTAGATCCTAACTCATGAGTAAAGAGCTACTTAAAATTTGAATATATTGGTGGTTTTTATTGTGGTTCTGTAGACACAGTCTTACTATTATTATATGCATTTATAGATTCTAGTCAATTATGAAATTAAGCATTCTGCTTCTTGCACAGCTATTACTCATAAAAACAGTCTCTAATCAAATACTTTTGTTGGCAGAATCAAGCACATTTGGAAAACTATTCTGTAGCACTCGGCCTACATCCAGTGATATCCAGCCTTTGCTGTTTGCTTATTTTTTCATGATGCATAATGAAATGCTCCTGTTTGTTTCTAGAATTTCCTATCAGTAGAATGTTTACACCATGCTCATCTTGCCCCCTAGTGGTTTTTTATATCTTCATTCATATGGTATTTGCATATCATTTTTCCAGTCCTTTCAGATGCACAAAGGAAAAGTATCATTTTGTTCCTTACCACACATACTTCATTTTACTTATGAGAAAAATGAAACCCAGAGAACTTTTGGTAGTAAGACTGTCAGACTGTCACATATCCTGCTAGACCTAGAAATTATGTATTATATTAGAAATAAGCCTCAGAAGGACAGGCAGGATTGTTAATTGATGAACAAGAACAGTGCCTAACAAATGGGAGGTGTTCATAAAATATTTTCTAAATCATAAAAATAAAAGTTTATACTATATTTTATTTATATATATTTTATTTATCCCATCATCCATTGATGGACAGATGTTTAAGTTGCTTCCATCTTTTACCTGTAGTGAATAATTGCTGCTATGAACATGTGTATACAAATAGCTCTTTGAGACCCTGATTTCAGTTCTTTTGTACATATAAACAGATGTGCTAGATCACATGGTAATTTTATTTTTAATTTACTGAGAAACTGCCATACTCTTTTTCATAGCAGTTACACTATTTAACATTTTCAACAACAGTGTACAAATGTTCCAGTTTCTCTACTTTCTGGCCCACACGTGTTGTTTTGTTTGTTTGTTTTCATAGCAGCCATCCGATGGGGGTGAGGTGAGAGCTCATTTCATTTTCCTAAAGACTGGTGATGTTGAGCATTGATGCTTGTTAGCCACTTGTTTATCTTCCATGGAGAAATTCCTATTTAAGTCCTTTGCTACAAACAGTCACTTTCAGTTCATCAGTTACCTTCTCTGTATACAGAAAAATCTTAACAATATGATAAAAGCCATTTTCCTTCTCATTTAATGTGCCATATCATTATTTATTTAAGATATGAGCAATAATGATAATAATAACAAAAACTTGCACTTGTTATATGCCAGGCACTATCTTAAGTACCACACACATACGATGCTTAATCCTCAAAACTTTCCCTTAAGATGGATACTATCACTATCCTCAGTTTGCAGAGGAAGACAGAAGCACAGAGAAGTGGTTTATCCAAAGTCACATGATGCAGGGCAGTGGAGCCAGGACTAGTACCCAAGTAATTGGCTTTAGAATCTCCGTACTTAACCACATTGTTTTGCTTTTGTGACACTCAGTATTTTAAAAATATTATCCTCATCTTCTTTTGTGCTTTCTTCCTGGATGCCTCTTCTGTATAAAATTGGATTGTAGTTTATGGAAAATTAAATGCAAATTGTCTGTATTGCAAGAAGGAATCCATTGCTTGATTAATTTCCATCAATTATGTCAATGCCTGATGTTCACAATCAAAAAAGGCATCAGACACCCTCATTTGGTCAACCCAGAAAATAATTATGACTGATACTAGTATCTAAACTCTATAGATTTAAGGGGAAAATATAAGTATAAAATTTATTGTATCAAGTTTGTGCTAGATCCTAATTTTAAAAAGGAAAAGAAGAATCAATGACCTGTAGTCCCTGTTCAGAGCGTAATGAAATGTGGTTGAAAGTTTAAGTAATAAGTTATCCATGTTGCCAGTCAGAGCTCTTCATCATCATAAACATTGACTCTTTTCAGAATAAATCTTTTAATGATATTCTAGTTTTGTAGTTTTAAGAAATAGTTGCAAAGTCTCATTCATAATTCTTTCACTAGTTAAAAGAAAGCAGAAGGAGATTTTAACCAGTTTGTTTTGGCAAATATTCAACTCTTCTTCAGGTATTCTCATTTTTTCTTCAACACACTCCCAATACCAGACTGAGCTTCCAAGGCAATATACCACATGTTTGTTCGAGTTTTAGCATCTTGCAAACAATGTTCAAGGCAAGATTTTTGCATTTTCTTTTAGAGATGTCATACTATCAAGAGGTGATGAGAACTATAATTCTTACTAAAGAATGGGAAGGAGATAGGATCACCTAAAGTACAGGGTGGCTAGAAGAAGAAGAGCCCGAGTTGTAGATTCTCTTTAACAATTTGTTGTGATATCACCCATGAAACTTTTCATGGCATCACTTTCCTCACCTGAAAATTGACAGAGAGCGATAAAGAGAGGGGTTGGAGGAAGGATGGAGGGAAGGAAGGACTGGCAATGTGTTAATTCATCCATCAATTCAATGACCCTTTATTGAAGACCCATTATGTGTCAGACATTGTGCCAGATGCTAGGGACAGGTTACAGCGACAAACACAAATAGACATTATTCCTTCCTTTGCAGAGCTTACATTATTGTTGGTGGAGACAAACATTATTCAGATAATCACTCAGCAAGGTGTCAAGATACTCCTTAGGAATTCTGAGTTCTGAAATTACAGATACATAAATATAAAAAACTTAATTCATAGGGCACAAATCTTATGTATGTATTTGAGAGATCTGACAAATCTCATTTATTTCTTAGACTCGTTTTCACCAGACTATTAGCCATGGATATTGCAAACCACTTACGACAATTTTCTACCTGTCAATAACATAACACATTATCCTGGTTCATTATTGTAATCATAGTTACTATGTCTATTGAATGCATAATTTCAGGCATAATTTTCATCACATTCTTAGAACTGCCTTTATCTTTCTAAAGGTAGAAATGGAAAAATAACAGGGTCCCATCCTAAAGTCTAGAAAGGTCATTGTGATATTAAAGTTTTCTTCACATTAGAGTTTGAAATGCAAAAGTTGATGCTGATGACTGAGAAAGAGAAAAGAGAGATGCTGTTTATTTTTTAGCTATATCAGAATATCACTTGGGTTCTCCCTTCTCTTCAAATTTAAGTTTTTATTGATAGAACATATACAGACAAAGATGTGAAGATGATATGTATTCACTGAGTCATTAATGATCCAGGGGTAGCAGGAAGTAGAATTTTTAATTGCTTACTTGCTCATTGAATTTCTTCTTTGACAGGTGATTTCTGAATTTTATATCTCAGAGTTATGTCATTATTTAAATCTTATGTGCAATCTTTAGTTTCACCTGTAAAAACTATTCTACAAATTCGAGATGTCTTTAAGTTGTATTAAATGTTTAAGGAGGAGGCTATTTACTGAGAACCAGCCAGAAGGAAGATTAGAATATTGTTGCTAGCAGCTATTCTGCCTCAGGTTCCTTAGAAAGATATTTGCACATGTCAGTTCTTCAGTAACCACTGCTCCAGCCTACCCTGACCCCAGAAGTTGATGTGCTTGATTTAGTATGCAACACACTTACCATGGAGAATAGCTTATGCATACAGGAAGACTGGGAAATTATATATTTTGAGTTGTTCTTCACTAGGGGAGGTAAAAACTCTAGTAATCACCAGTCGTTATAGGTTTCTTGCTTCTTGTCACAACCAAAAGATTTCCTTGATGTAGAAAGAAGATGTTAGGCAAATTTTTGTCAATAATGAACTTTTGATTTTATCTGGTTTTCTATTAATGTGATACTTTTTCTGCAAATTTTCTTTTGCTAGTACTTCTGAAAAGCTAATAAATATTTTCCCTATATTTTCCCCATGATTTCTGTTATCTTGTAGCTAAGAAATCATTGAGGCTAAATTCTCAGATTATCTTTTCTTAGGTATTTCAATAGAATATAGTTTCAACGATTCATTTTTCTGGTGAGTATAGAGTTATATATAGCTGGAGGTGGATTTTATAACTCTAAACTCATTTCTTAAACCTCTAAGGATACTTAAAATTGGCGAGGTTGGTGCTTGGTAGGTAGAACATTTCAAGCTCTGGAAAGTTTGCCTTTGAGCAGCATCAGTTAAGAGGTGAAAGATTCTCCACTATTCTATACACCTCTTCAATGACTAGAGAACAAATTTAACAAAGAGATGACTAACTAAATTAAGTTATTATGCCTAGAGTGATCAAAATATACATAAGGAGAAAGTATCAATAGAAACTTGAATTAATGATAGTAAGGACTGGAATAGGAGTAGTGAGATGGAGAAGTCTTGGGTGGAAGGGTGTGAATAGCTTGAAAACACCAGATAGGTGAGGTGATTCTGTCCTTTCCAATCAAATATCCATCCCATCTGTCAACCCTCATTGCCAACATATATGGAGGCTGGGAACCACTACTGAACTGACTGACACCTTCTTTGATGAGCTAATCTTCCTACACAGAAGTTCCAAAAGGAAGATAGAAGGTCAATAATGCACAACATAATCAAAGGCAAGCTCTGGGATCATGTTAATGCCTCATACTCATGTGTGGGGATATAAGTGGCACATGAATTTGCAAACACTTTGATAAAAGTGATGAATAACAACGATATCAAAATGCTCACTTAGGATTTTTGAAATTTCTAAATTATTTAAATTTTGACCAACCATTGTGAAAATATTCAAAGCACAGCTCTTACTTAACCTATTTGGGGAACACATACTCTATTGAAATTTGGATAAGTTGTTTGGAATTTCTAGAAAGTGCACAACAGGTACATTGTTTTGCATACAGTTCCAGGGAATTCATGAACTTTGTGATATTCATACAAGGATCTGGTTTAAGGACTCAAGGTTTAAATCAAATTGTGCTGGGTCATGAGAATGTTCACAGAATACAAGTTTCCTCTCTGAGTGATTGTAGATAGCTGTGGCTTTGAGTTATTATGAATGGCTTGCCAGAATCTTTACCCTTTTCACTTCTATTATAACATAGTACAGCCATCTCATTTTAATCCACATGTTTCTCATATTCTTTATTCTTTTATTCGGGTACTTAAGGTAGTTGCTATCTTGTTATTTTTCTTCCTTCTTCAGAGTGGCTGTAAAGAGTTTGTGTAGCTCCTGTGTCAGAATGACTTCTTATGTGCAGGATGAGGCTGACTAACCACAACCTGAGAGGCCAGCCAGGGGAAATCCACCGGAAAGAAGCTTTAGAAGGAACTGCAGATTAGTTGTGGGTAACCAGGTCCAGAGAGAGCCATGAATTACATAAAACATAAATGCAGACATAGTGAGTATGTCTGCATTGGATGAGCCTCACCCATCCTTCGTCCGGCATAGAATCGCCATTTCCTCTGTGTCTCCTTAACTCTATGGAACCCCATCATGGCTCCTCTCACTGCACTGGCATTATGTCTCTAGAAGCTTGTCTCTCTTATAGTCTATGAGCAATTCCAAGGCAAAGTCCATGAATATTGTACCCCAACTTATCTGTACCCCAATCCAGTGTCTGGGTTAAGTACAGGCTTTGGAGTCAGGCTGTCAACTCCCCTAAATTCATACTCTGTACATCAGCATAGGATACCTGGGGCAAGAGACTTCCCTGAGCCTTGGTTTTCTCTCTCTTCTTCTTCTTCCTTTTCTTTCTTGCTTTTTTTATATGCTCCCTCCCATCTTCCTTCTTTCTCTCTTTTGATGTTTTAATTTCCTTGCACCAAAATGTTATACTAATAAGGTTTATTGTAATGAATAAATTGAATAATGGTTAGCAAAGTGATAGTCACTAAATATCATTTTAATAGTTGGTATCTATTATTATGTCTATTATTACTGTTGATTGTTATATGAAAATGTCTCTCCTTTATGTCTCCTTGTTCACCTGCCCACACAAAGCTTTTTTTTTTTAGCTTACACCACTAAAGAACACACTTCCCCTTACCTCTTTCCTTGTCCCCTCTGACCTCTTTCTGTTAATGCCCCTTTTATGCAATGTAGTAATTAATATCTTTCTTTCCTGATTTTATTTTTCTCTACAGTACTTATCATGATTTCACATTTGTTGTGCTTATTAATTGTCTAGGATGTAAACTCCATGAAGGAGAGGCTTTGACTTATGTCCACTGCTATATTCTTAATGCCTTGATCAATGCCTGGTGCATGGAACACACTCAACAAATATTTATCATTTGAGTGAATGGATACACACATGCACCACACTACACACAATAATCCCCATTCTCTGCCACAGTTGAACTCCCCTAATTGTCAACAATGTTATGCATTAAATGCATATATTCCTTCACTTGCCAAATGGTTATAAGAACATATTTTCCATTAATTTCCCTTTCTTTTGTAATAGGGGTAGGGAGTGGAAATATTTCTGAAACTGTTATCAAAATGTAAATTGATTAGAACTTTCCCATGAAAGCCATACCCTTCAGTGGGGCTTCTGACTTGAAGTCATTGGTGGAAGTCCCTTCTCAGAGAAATGAGAGTGTGGCAGTAGGCAGGGGTGATGAGCTCTGCATGAAGCTACATTCCTCCCTAAGTAACTTTTACCACTCTTGTGGGAGACTTGGCAGCCTCTCTCCATTGATTAACCCTTGTCCAAGCTTGTCTATTAAGTCATCTTGAGGACCAGGACCCTTTATGTCTTGGTATTTTATGTAAAGAAGCAGTCATCAAACATTTTTTGAGGAAGTGCTTGGGTATAAAGCTGCATATATTCATTTTTCTCTCCGTAGAAAGAAACTTTAGGGCCTGTTGAATGATTCCATGTTAAATATGGAGAATTTTTCTTATATGATCAGGTCAGGTAAATTTCTTTCACCACATGTTTTGTAAAAAAACAAACAATTGATTACTAACGTAAGTATAGAGATGAGCTTATATTTTTTAAGGCCACACTGAGATGGCAAGGTATATCTGGGTGGCAGACACAGGGGATCTCATTGCTCTCTTTGGGGGCTTGAGACTCAGCTAGTTGGAAGAAATAAGCAATTGAAACTGAGACTCACTTCAGACCCTGGGTTAAAAAAAAAATGAGCCATGTTACTCAGGGGAGCTTTCAGTTTCCCTTTGTTAAGGCCTCAAGTCCATGCAAGGACTGTGACAGCACTGCCCTCTTCTGTCACTTTGTTACTTCCAGTGACTTCTCAAGTTGGCTTAATGATCCTGACATGAATTTTCAATTTCTAAAAAATGCTTGTTTCAGGCAGAGGGGAAAGCAGATCATAGTTTCAATGTGATGAATGAACTTATTCTATCAATTTTTCTCTCTCCATATGATTAACTAACTAGATCATTACATTTTGTAGTAAGGTATTCCTTTGACCTGTGTTTTCTCTGGAGATTATAAATACGGGAATGGATGAAATTGAGGGTCATCAAAAAATTAATTCATAAATTCATTTGTGTCCAAAAAGTTATTCGATTTCTTTCAGTTCCCAAAGCTTTCTTATTTCTTTCCTCGGGAGTTAAAGTTTACTACTTGACATATTGTGGCTCTTTCATTGACAGAACTTTCAGGTTTTAAGAGCAGGTAAAGAGCTCACATATCAAAAGCTAGTACCATTTTCTATGAATTTCATGTTTGTGCAAAGATTTCTTTCAGAATTCAGGACTGCTTTGTTATTCTTTTTTTTTCTTTATATTTGTATGTATCTTTAAAGTAGCCAGACAGCATGGGGCTTTGAACCTTTATCAAGGACTTTGGTCTTTATTCTATAAGCAATGAGGAGCCAACTAATATATATGGGCAAAGAATGCATCCTTAGAAAGACCACACTGTTGGCTTTGTGTTTAATGAACTGGATGAAAAGCTTGGAAGGAGGGAGAAAGTTAGCAGGTCATGTGCTAATACCACTCACTCCCACTTCCCCCCTACCTCCACAAGTCATCCACAATCATGGACAGCTTTTCCTCACTAATTTTTCCTCAACTCTAGTGTAAATCTTCATCATTTATCACTGGATCCTGAATATTCTTCTCACTAATTTCCCTACTATGAATTTTGCTTCCCTAAGAACCAATTATTCCCATAGCAAGCATCATTAAAAACAAACAAACAAACAAGTAAACCAGAACATACATCACTTGCAACTAAACTCACCAATGACTTCCATCACACTTAGAATGAAATCTACACTCCTACACTCCTAGTGTGGTATGCAAGGCTCCAGCATTCAGTCCAGTGGTTTTTCTCAGTTCCTTGAACATCAAGTTCAGTCTCACATCAGCTGTCTGAGCCTTATTCCTGCACTTCTTCAGCCAAGGATACACGGGTCTCAGGATTTCCGAGCTGACTTCTTGTCTCAGCTCACATTCTTAGAGAGTCCCAGCCGGCAGTATCCATCCTTTTCTCCTTGGCCCTTTATCCAAGACATACCTTTCCTACCACTTACCTTCTGTTTTATTCATAATGCACACAGCTATTTGAAATTACATTCCTCTTTTATTTGTTCACTTGTTTAGAATCTGTGTTTTTGGCTGAGAATGGAAGTCTTCTGAAGGAAAAGACCTGACTATGTTGTTCATCTCTGGGTCCCCAATAGGTTGATCATACAGTTTACTGCTTTACCAGGATCATGGAGAATGCTCAATTATTATTTGTTGAATAAACAAATTTAGGAAAAAGGCAAAGTACTGGGTAGGACAAATAGAAGAAGAAATACCTAAAAGAATTATGCTAGAGATAAAGTGGACAGATTTCATTATTGGGAGCCAAAGAAGAGGGCCTGCTATAGTTGGGATGCTAAATGTCCTCCAAAGGCCCATCCATGTCTTAAAAGTTTAGTCCCCAGGGTGTGTTATCGGGAGGTGGCAGAACCTTTGACAGGCAGGGCCTAGAGGGAGGTTCTTAGTTAATTGGGAACTGTCCCCAAAGGGGATTATGGGACCCTGACCTCTTATTCTTTTTCTCATTGTTCCCAGGCTCATATCACAAGAGATTTTGCTCTGTCATATGCTTCTGCCATGATGTGCTGCCTTGCCCCAGGCTAAAAACAATGGAGTTAACCAATCATGAACTACAACCTCAAAAACTTTGAGCCAAAATAAATATTTTCTCTGTATAAGTTGATTATCTCAGGTACTTTGTTATAGTAGCCAAACTCTCTAACAAAGAGAAATCAGTTAATGAGTTTTCACTTTCGAGAGAGAGAGAGAGAGAGAGAGAGAGAGAGAGAGAGAAAGAGAAAGCCAGTGATGCCATTAACAGAGATGGAGAAGTTGGTAGAATAAAATGGATGCAGTTTCAAAGAGATATTTGGCTCTGAAAATGAGTATAAAGTGCTGGTAGTTCCCTGTGAAGATGTCTAATAGGCATATAAATGTTGGGAAAAGATCAGACAAAAATTTAGATTTTGGGGTCATTTGCATAGTGATGATGAATTAGTTCAGAAAAGGGGAGAGAGAACTTAAAAAATGTGCACATTTTAGCCCAACCATCCTTGTGGACAAGGGACCATGCTGGGACAAGTGACATCTAACAATTGAAGAGCAAGCCTGGAGCTTATGGGGTGAGAGGTGGTTAACACCGACAATTGGAAGTATGTTATCCAGATGAGAATAATTACAACACTGACATAGGGTGCCCTTTGACATGCCCCAAACATCTTTCAATAGGAGGTCTATGTCCAAAGGAGATGTAAGCAATTGCTTTGTTTCCTTCCCTTTGGATCTATAAGGGGTTCAGAGTAAGGATTGGCCAACATTAGTGATAGGTTTTCATGGAGCTAATAATGTAAATAAGTTTGGAAGGAAAATGCATTTTAAAAATACACTAAGCATTAGGTACATAATATAATACCAAAAGCTATATTTATTGATCTCTTTCTATGGAGTAGGTAGGTAACTAATCACTTAATATACATTGTCATATTAGTTCTCACAAACCTTGTATAAAGGAAGTACAGTTGTTATCCCTACTGCATAGATGAAAAATTGTGACTCAGAGAGGTGAGATGACTTTCCCAGTTTGTAAATTATGAAGCTGGGGTTCAGCCCTAGAGTTTCCTAGTTCCAAAGTCCAACATGATTGTCCCATGGCTTTGCTGTTTAAAGTAATCATTAATTTTCAGTATTTCTTGATAAATTTCTTTCCTTTTCTATCCCAAACTTGTGAACATTAAGTCAACAAGTCAGACAAACTTTATTTGCAGTCATGAAAGTTGACCACAATTGCTCCAACATTGTCTGTGAATGTGTGTTTATGTGCGTATGAGATTATATTCCTCTATTAGACTTCTGGTATTACACGTTGCCTGAGGAACTACTATGGCCAACAGCAAGTCAGCTTCCCCGATCCTCAAGATATCTTTAACCATAGGGTTTCCTAAGTAGTTAAAATAGAAATAGTATTTGGAATTCTTTCCCCCTACCTCCATCCTTAATCTATAGGCAGATCCTCTTTAGTGTAGAAATCTGTTCCTGTTGAAGGGCATCTAGGTTGGTTCCACAGTCTTGCTATTGTGAATTGTGCTGCTATGAATTGTGCTGCTATGAAATAGATGAATGGATAAAAAAAATGTGGCATTTATACACAATGGAGTATTACTCTGCATTAAAAAATGACAAAATCATAGAATTTACAGGGAAATGGATGGCATTAGAGCAGATTATGCTAAGTGAAGCTAGCCAATCCCTAAAAAACAAATGCCAAATGTCTTCTTTGATATAAGGAGAGTAACTAAGAACAGAGTAGGGTCGAAGAGCATGAGAAGAAGATTAACATTAAACAGGGATGAGAGGTGGGAGGGAAAGGGAGAGAGAAGGGAAATTGCATGGAAATGGAAGGAGACCCTCAGAGTTATACAAAAGTACATACAAGAGGAAGTGAGGGGAAAGGGAAAAATAATACAAGGGGGACAAATGAATGTCAGTAGAGGGGGCAGAGAGAGAAGAGGGGAGGGGAGGGGAGGGGAGGGGGGATAGTAGAGGATAGGAAAGGCAGCAGAACACAACAGACACTAGTATGGCAATATGTAAATCAATGGATGTGTAACTGATGTGATTCTGCAATCTGTATATGGGGTAAAAATGGGAGCTCATAACCCACTTGAATCAAAGTGTGAAATATGATATATCAAGAACTATGTAATGTTTTGAACAGCCAACAATAAAAAATTAAAAAAAAAATAAATAAATACAAAAAAAAAAAAGAAATCTGTTCCTGGAAATGATCACATTAACTAGATTGGTGCTATGCATAAGTATTGCAATACAGTAGGCTGGGTATGTGCTGCTGAAATCAATCTTAGGAAATGGTCCCTCTTTCTCTTCATGCCTCCTGATGTTGTGATGTGATATGCCTCTGGCTATAGATTTATTCACATCTTTCTGAGCTATAGGGAGGCTTATGTTGTCCTTCAACATGTCAAAAGATTTCTACCAGGCATCAACTGACTGGAACTAAATGGGTGTCTTAGACAATCTCCTCAGAAGCATTTGGAGTTGTTGCAGTGAAACCTGCTTGTTCCATCCAGCATCTTCCACCATCTTTTGTAGCATCCCCAACACTGTAGCTCACACACCTTTTGTCAGCCATCTTGAACCAAAGAGATTGCAGATGTACAAGTAATGGCAGAAAGCGGGCCCTGGAGAAGTATGTAAACAGCCTGGGAAGGGCCACTCAATGGCTCTTAGCTTAATTGGCTGAGAACCAAATATAAATTTGCTGTTGGGTCCACTGCTGCAATGGACTTATATTTATATACACATATAAAATATTTCTGAGATCACCAGTCCCTTAATGAACCAGCCCCATCTGGAGTGGTTCTAAATGAATTCTAGATGAGTGCCTCTTTGACTTCATACCCAGGAAATGTATAGTGATGCAAGGTGGCACTTTCTTTAGCCCATCAATAATTTATTAATGGGTACTTTGGGCTAAGCATGATGTTCCTTAGTATTTCGAAAAATAACTTTGTCTTTGGTTGGATCTAAACTTCTCATTGAACTTTCCCAAGTTCTCTTTGGAGCAATCATCTCCTTTTCTGTGTTTCAGTTGTCTCCAAAATGCTTTTGTTTGTTTCCTACTGGATAACAAGCTTATGGAAGGTAAAATTTATGTCTGAATCATCATTATCTCTTTTAGAGTGCCTGATGGTTTCTTGTAAAGACAATACATGATTCATAAATATTGAAGTAAGTGAGTGACAATAAGAGACAAAGAAGAGAAGGAGTTGAAAGGAGCCCAAAGCTGCTTTTGTTGGACTTAAACAACCTTTGTCAACAACAACAACAAAAACCCAAAATTTGTCATTACTAAGTGGAACTGGACCTGTGGGAAAGGACTCTGATAAGCCAGGGGCTCTTTCTAACTCTTTTTCTTTTGTGGTGCTTGGGATTGAATTCAGGGGCTTACACATAGCATTCAATCTGCCAACCGAGATATACCAAGCCTTAGCCAGTGGCTCTGTAAGTGAATTTGTTTTTAAAGGGAAGTGACTTTGTTGTTATTATTATGAAACACTGATGTTCTCATCTTGGACTCCATCTGTTACTTCCTTTAGGTAATTACTTTCTCTGATTTTACACTTAACAGATATAATTGTCTTTGGATAGAATGGCAGTAAAAGGGATGTATTTGCTTACTCTTTGGTGCAAATAAGACATTTAGTATTTCTCTGTAGCTAGCCCATTTATCCAAGTTTTCATCTTAATTTATGATTTTATTAAATGTCTCACCCGGGGTAAGTGTAGCTTCTGTGTCCAGTATGATGGCTCTTCAACAGCATAGTTGTATATAACTACTCTTGAAACATAATTTAAATATATGAAAAAATTCAAGAGTCAGGTCAGGAGGAATCAGGTAGAATCCAGTTTCTATCAGATACATAAATATTTTTTTGCATGTCACTCCATTTGTTCACAAGCATTCTTTTTCCTGATGAATGGCAACCAGATTTTTCAGGAAGTTATACAACACTGGCTCCCTCTCAAATGATTGCATGATGTCCTCAGGTAGTGATTGGAACTGCACATTGCACACCAGCCTGTCATTTTGAGAGACCCTAGGGTAATTGTGAGATGTGCTTGAAGTTCAGATCATTGTCTACAATGGTAACATGCAATTTCTTTGGCAGAAGTTCTGCAAATCTGCATTGTACAACAAAGGATGATGTTTTCCCTCTCATATTTGAATGGTGTGCTTTGCCCCTAAAATCTTATGCCCAATACATGTTTCTGTGTAGGTCAATCAGTACCTGGCCTTCTACCCTCTTTTGCTGTATGTTTTTGGAAAAGATGCATAGTGAATAATATATGAAACCATCTCAAAATATTTTAAAGTAAATACTTTTCCCAGCATCTTAACAGTTAAAAAAAAAGTAGGATTTTATTGCTCTGTGGGAGATTCTTATTCCAAAAAACAATCTCTTATTTCTATAGACTTCTAAATTCTGAAGAAAAAAGATACCTCTATATTGTTCACCCTTTTGTATGCATGAAGGGCCAGTCCTCTGATGCTATGTTAAGAAACCGTTTATATTTTGTAACCCTTGAATTATTCTCCCATTTGGAACTAACATTTTGGAAGTGAAGAAAATTAAATGTGCCACATGAGATTGCACTCTTGCTGTATCCAGCTGAAATTTTTAGATATCAATGTTCCCATTGCTAGCTTATCCTTTCATTTATTTATTTATTCACTCATTCATTAGCTAATTCATTCTAATGATCTTTTTTTTTTTTGACAAAGACTTATAGAGTGCTTTCTCTCTGCCTGGCACTGAACTAGAACTGAAGATACAGTGGTGATTTAGCTAGAAATGTGTTATTGCTACGTGATGCCAAACCCAAGTATTGGGTACACATTGAGGATATTTAATAAAGAAAATAACATGCCTGAATAGGTTCAGTATAGTCAAGAGAGCCTTTGGGGTAAGATGGGCTTTATGTGATCCGCTGCTGGCAACCTAACCTCTTGGAAACTCTTTTATTCTCCCCACAATACCAACAGTTTAGGATTGTTACAGGAATTAAGAAGAGATGGTATGTGTGAAATTGTCTGGCAGTTAGGGTCAGTTTTACTTATTAATCTTGTTAATTTGTTTAGCCACAGGCATGGTTTTATTTTAAGAAACTTGTGTCAGTACAGTTTTGTAAAATGTTACTCTTTCAGAATGTTTCTATTAATTGTCTGTCTTTCTTCCATTACAGTTTCATTTCATGTGGAGCACTTGAATAACCTCTTTGCAGTACTGGGCTCAAAGAGGCTAGTTTTTGCATCCAGTTTATTTCTCTGGGGCCCAATCAAACAAAAAGGTCCTTGCTAGTATGCAGAATTCAAGTGCCTTGAGAAATAAACTGGAATGAATTACCTTATGTTCCCAACCCATTGCTTGTTCAGACATAACCCTGTCAGCTTTTTAACATATCAATTTCTTGGGCCATTCTGAAGATATCATTCTTGCTCCTGCAACTAAATTCAACAAACATTAATTAATTGAGCATCTTTCAGATGTCACACCTTGTGCTACCTTCTAGGGGATACCAAGATGAATGAAAAATGATCTAGCCCCATTTTTAAGTTATCTCAGAAATAACACAAAAGATAAGAAAAAAAGATGGTGTTCAGAGCATACCTGCAATCCCCAGTTTTGACATCTCAAGTTCTCTGTTAAAACAATTCAATTGTTCTCCTCGAACTGAATCTTTCCACTCATTACGTGGTCTTTGTCCTTTTTTCTTCCTACTGCTTTCCATCTGTGGATGACACCAGTACAATTCATTTCAACCAACTTATATGACATGTCTTGATTTAGTTGGAAAAAATGCCTTCTATGAACAATTGCTACCCCAAAGTGACAGTGCTGAATCACTATAAAATGATGTGAGATATTTTGAATGAGCCAGCCTGTTCATTTACTTTCCTCTATTCATCATTCTTTGAAAGATGTAGTTACCTTCCAATTTAGGGTGTGAGTTTTAAAATTAACTAATTATCCAAACTCTAAGGACAAACATGATTAGAGTTCCCAGTATCACTTCTGCTTTTTTCTACTCCCATCTTAGCAGGGAGAACAGGCTCTCAGAAAAGGGACCAGTAACATCACCAGCATGAATGAGTAACTCAGTTCCCTTCCATCTACCTCTCACACACACCTGTGGGGTATGTACTGAAATCGGAGGAAGTTAGGAAGTGGTGATCGAGTTAAGCATAAATATAATGTTGCCCATTACTTATTGAACACTTGCTATCTGCCAAGCAGTTTCAGAACATTATCTCTAATCCTTACATCTATTCTGCAGAGTGGATATTTTTATTCCTAATATATACATGAGAATATTCTCAGAGAGGCAAAGCTATTTACTCCCGACCTTGCCGATGTCTTTTGAAAAATGGGTGTCCTATGCAGGAGATAAAAATTTGATAAGTATTGGCCCAGAAATACACTCTTCCTTGACTAAGAGATAAGATGCACTACACAATGTATAGCAAACATCATGAGAAAGAGTGCAACACATATAACTTAACATATATAACAGGCATTATACAGTGAATAACAGACATGGTTAAACAGTAGGGAAAGAATTGTAGGAGTATTGGGCAGACCTCTTTTGTTTGTTTGTTTTATAGCTACTACTAAAATAGTACATGTGTATTTAATGGAACCAAGTGTTTGATGAGGAACTATATTTTATTTTTCCTCATTTGCCAATCTATTTTAAGAAATAGAATCAAGTTGGGTGCAGTGGCATGCACTTGTAATCTCAGTTACTAAAGAGGCAGAGGCAGGAGAAGCACAAGTTTAAATCAGCCTCAGCAACTTAGTGAGACCTGTCTAAAAAAGAAAGAAAGGAAGGGTGGGTGGGTCAATATTTCTCTTGGCTCTGCTTCCTGCTAATGAGATCACAGTTTTCAAACACATTCATAGAAGTTGGATTTAATCAATATTTTAGTCTGCTTTTGTGTCACTGTGACCAACATACTCCATAAGAACAATTTAGAAGTGGAAAAGTATACTGGGGGCTCATGGTTTCAGAGGTCTCAGTCCATAGGTGGCTGACTTTATTGCTCTGGGTCCCAGGAGAGCCAGACATCATAGAGGAAGGGCCCAATGCAAGACAACTGCTTAGTTCAAGACGGGGAAAGGGGCTGTAGAGAATATGCACCCTTCTAGGACACAACCCCAATGACCCACCTCCTTCAGCCATGCCCACCTGCCTACAAATGCCACCAGTCAGTTCATTCAAACTAGAAAGGACTAATTAGGTTAAAGTTCTTATAATCTAATCTATTCCTGAATTAGCACAGGAGCTTTTGGGGGACACCCCATACCCAAACCATAGTAATCAACTTCATGGTTAAACTGTACAGTCGTAACCTGGACCATTTGTTTCAGAAACGCTTCCTTCTACAGAAATGAGTACAGACATATACACATTCCAAAACTACGAATACAGTCAGGAATATTGCCTTTACATCTGAAGAGCAGTACTTTTTTCATAGCAGCATTTTTTTTTTTACTTGTAAAAATGAGATCTCAAAATGATAGCTCACTTGAAAGAACTTTGTATCCTGTAGGCGTCCATTCAGAGGCACCATGGTGATCCAAACAGCTTTTGCTTTCATTTGTATTTTGTGAGAGTCGATTTCAAGAGTATCTTCAGGGAGAGACTGAGAGAAATGACTAGACTACACGTTTTCGATTACTTCAGATCTTTAACTGGATCAGAGGCTAGGGAGGGTGACCTGGAAGTGCCTCCTCCTTCAACTCTAAGATTATTCTAGTCTCATCTAAATTCTTTCTCGTAAGGCTTTACATTAACAAGAAGGATTGCTGTTTGCTGCCTTCGTCTTTTGTTTCTTACGTAGCAAATTACTTCCTGGGATGTCTTTGAAGACTTGGCAGCTGTATTTTATCTTTATTTTGTCATCAGTCATAGGATCTCTTTAAAGAGAGACAGTTTCATTTTATAGATAGGGTAGCAGAGGCCACCTGAGGTTAAACGGTCTGTCCAAATCATAAGTGAACTACCTAGGACCAAAGGATGCGTATAGCATCAGGCATATTTTGGGACATAAAATTCAGTGCTCAAGAATCTATGACTTTTAAGTTATTTTTTCAATGGTATGATTTTGAATTTGAGTGTGTGCTTGCATGTGATTGCTTGAATTCAAAGATTATATCAAATCCAGCTCTGTATCTCAACTTTCTAGCATCATGCTAGATGCCACACAGGCACTTCATGTATCCACATGGAATGAATAGAATAGTGCCAGGTAAGTAGCATCCCTTGCAAAAGATGGTGGTGTTTCCATTTTTGACCATTGGAATACTAATTAGTTTCAGTTCCCCAATGCTGTTGCCCTGTCTCATTCACCAAAGCCTGAAAATCCTCCAATGTTTTTGGAAGTAGAATTGAATTTCAATCTTTGAACATGTTTCATAATTTTCTTATGCCTCTACTGGGGTCTAACAACAATGACTACAACGACTTTTACCACTGTTATGAATACTAATGGCATGTATTAAGTATTCACTAAAAGCTATATAATGTGCCAGAGTATTTAAATGCTTCATAATGTTTAATCTGCACAATACACATGGGATGCAGATCTTATTGCCATCTTGCTCTGGCTAAGAGACATTGAATCCCTTGGTAAAAGTCACATAGCTGGCCAGGAAGGGCTCAAAAAGGGCTGATGACTGAAACGAGTATTTGATGCTTCCCCTCCATAAACAAAAGCTATTAGATGATGGCCATAATGCAGGATTGCTTGGGGGTACGTAACACCCTGAGTGCACAGCATCTTTGTATGAATAAGTTTATGGGATCAATTCCCTCTCTGAGAGCAAGGATAGTCAGCAAAAAACCTATCTTCGCTTGATGGCACGGAGATACAAGGGTGTGTTAGGTGCGAGGATGTGGGAAATGATCACATGATTTCAAATTATTTTGTCCTTTTGAGAATAAACCCTACAACATTCAGCTATGGGAGTGTATGAAAAGTAGGGGTGAGGAAGCAGAAGCTAAGATTCATCGTATCAATTTTACAATTTACCTGGGTTACGTCTTGAAGTTCTAGGGGCCCGAATATCGTGAAAGAAGGATGGAGCGTTCTTTCTTGCTCTTCCCCTAAGAGAAATCTGTTGCTGTCTGTTATTCAGCCTTCGGCCAAATGTGCCATCCCAGTGTTTCAGCAGAGGGAGCTGCCAGGAGAGAATAATAACACTAGTGGTGCTATCTGCTGACAGGAAGGACAGGAATACGCTTGCAGCCTGGGCTTGGCTCCCTGCCTCCTCTGAAGGTTCACTGACAGCCTCCCAGAGACACACTGGCCTGCTTACCCCAGCACTATTTAAGTCTCTCTGAATGGTGTATGGCTTTCTTTCCTTCAAGCCTTTTATCTTCTAAATCTCACCCCTCCTTTGTTTGAGTCCCTGAGACAAAAAGAACAAGGACTAACTCACATCAAGATGGTTAACCTGAGGTCTGTGGACCCAACAGGAGCAGGCTGCAGGCCAATCTCTAAACAACCCCCTGATTCCTCAGGAGGGGAAAGGCTCAGGTATCTTGAATTCTTGAGGCTCTGTGTGATTTAAAAAGTAGACATTCCCAAAGAGAGCTGCCAAAGCAGTTCTTCGTTATTAATAGGGAGCATGTTGGCACAAAACAATATAGTGCAATATAACTGGAAAACAGAATATTTGTGAATATTTATTATTATTGTTGTTGTTGTTTATTAAAAATTTAGACTGCGTTTTAGATACCTCAGCACATCACAGGCTACAAGCTTATGGTAGTCTGGTGAAGGTTTTATGTTTCTCTGTCTTCAGAGTGTGTCTCTGTGAGTGTATGTGTAAGCATATTTCAAAAGAGGTTTTATAGTAAAAATTTGAGGTTTCTTGAGGTGTGAATCACTGGCTCACCTGGCTCCTCTTTTACTCAGCTCTTTCTGTGAGCCTCTGTCCTGACATTAACATAGGCTTTGTGTTAATTTCTTAGATCTCATCAGACCATTTAAAAAATTAAAAATTACTTATCTCAAAAATAACTTAATCTCCAATAAATAGAACTCTTCATTTATGAAATTCAGAATATTATTCTTTTAAATTGTAAAATCTTTTAGGCTTGCAATTTAAATTGATTGATTAAAATTACTTGCTTTTAAAAACATATAGTAATTTTGATATTCTTTTCATTTTCTTTACTTATGTCTTCTTATCCCTAGTCTGAAATATATAAGGTTGAAAATAAGACATTGATCATACCAAATGTGCAGTGGACTGAAGCCTATTCTGCTACTCTGCAGCAGACTCTGTGGAAATTATGTCCCTCTTTGATTCTTAGTTTCTGTCTTTAATGGCTTGCAATTTAAATTGGAATGGTTAATGTCCATTTCTCAAGTCTTTTTTAGATTTAAAAGACTGATTTTTCTTACTCTCTTCTCTACCTCTTGCCATACTAGTTCCATAATATTTTAATACCTGACCTTCAAAGCTATTGTCATGGTGTACTGATCCACTCTTTTTAAGAATGAAAGAAAACAAAAGCATTTGCCTACTTTAACCAAAACCAGCACTTAATAGGCCTAGATTTAGATTTATTTTTCCTTAACACGTTGGTAATTAAATGTTTATTTCATTGTCATTGTGAATAGTGCATGTCAAGTAAACTCAAATCACTATTAAAAACTTAAAAATAAAAGCAAAGTTTGTTTAAAAAAAAATTATTTTTTGGCTCTGCTGAGTTCCCATGTATTGGATCTGCACTGATACTTTGGGGCACTAGATGGCGATATAAGTGCACCACATAACAAATATTTCCTTGATTGGTCCAGCAGTAAAATCCTGATGATTGAGGCCAGAACAGGTTAATGCATTAGTTAAGGAAACGAAGTCAAATATAATCAGGTGTTGGAATGTTAGCTAATATTCTGAATGTGTTAAGTAACCCAATGCTTATTGAAAGAAAAAAATTGTTAAAACAGAAATTAACTTATCCAACTTTTGAGTCCATCTTCAAGCTAATTCTGGGGACAAGGTTGGCCATAAACACAGGTATCCCATCAGATAAATGCATCCAAATCATACATTCCTCTCCATTTTTGGTTTTTATTTTTTTAAATAGCAATTGTTTGGGATGGAGTATGCCTCACATATATTATTCATTGATGAAGTGGTATATTCTCATCAGGAATGTGAGCCCTAAGATACTGGTGTTTTAAAGGGGAAATGGCCGACTTACTGTAAGCTGTTGGCTGGACCATTATTGACTGGCAGGCTCAACTGGAAGCACTTTGTTAGTGGATTAGGTTGCCCTGGAAATGCCTTCCTGACACTCTAATGATGCACTTAAGGGAGCCCTCTGGGACAAGAGTAAAATGTCTCTTAGCAGGCATGCCTTCCACCAGAGTCCTCTTGGGATAAGTTGGGAGGGGGCAGGGCTATGTCCAAAGATACTCAGTAAGGAAATAGCCCAGAAATGGTTGCAGGTAGCAATTTCTTACAGGTAAGCCAAGAGATAATGACTTACTGTTATAAATTGTGGGCATTCTTTTTCTATGGGTGTCAATGCTTTATTATTCATTTTGAAAGAGCATCATTAATTCCTATATGGTTTTTATTTTTTCTGGTTTTTCTTTGCTGGGAGTGGCAGTGGCAGATGGATGAAAAAAAATAAAGGAGGGTATTCGATTGGATGAGGAGGGTATTTGAGTGAATATGATTTTAATCAAAGGAATAAAAACACTATGGCTTGCATATTGGGTCATTCAGTGGGATTTTTTAAAAAAAGAGCTTTAGAGGGGAAATGTGCCCTTTAGCAGAAATTCAGTGTATGTGGAAATGATTTGTTTGAAGATTTTTCAAATGAAAATCACTTGTGTCAATCTCATTTCCGAGTGGAGGGTTATTGCTGTGTGTGTCTGTGTTGGGCTGTTGGGGGTGTTGGGGTGGAGGTAAGGACAAGAAAGAAATGGCAAAGAAAAGGCCCTTGGAAACTCCAGACTCCAGGACAGGACAGGGAGGGAAGTGGCTGAGCCTCTCAGCGTCCCCGCCCCAAGCCCGGAGCTAAGCGCCTGGAAGTCGCGTGCCCACCACCGGGTGCAGCGTCCCCGTCAGTCCTGGCATCCTGTCACCGAGGAGGACGTGACTCGGAGCTGCCTCCGCTTTCTCTAAGCATATTCCTTTAAGATGATGTAATAGTCATTTCCCTGGATGGTTTCTTGCCTGCACTGCTGAAACAACAGCATCCGAACTGCACTGGGAACTGTGGAACCACCCAGCTCCGTCGCTGGAGAAGCCAGAGCCGCGAGCCCCCCGCCGGCCTCTAGGCGCTGCTGCGGCCTCAGGCTGGGCTCCCACCGGTGCGAACATGGGAGTCCCTTTGCCCTTGCCGGCAGGTGGGCTGGCTACCTGGGACCCCAGCCCGGCACATCTGTCTGTCTTTCTGCTGCTGGGCTTTCTGAAAAGCTTCTAAGTCCCGGTACCTCTTGCAACTCTCCTGTTTTAAGGATCCTTTTTGAAGGTTTGTTTTTTTTCTGGAGAAGCTTTGGTTGAATATTTTTACTGTTTTACTTCTTCAACCCAACCTCTTCTCATCATCGTTTAACTTTTTTGTGACTTGTTTTAACTTGAGATCGAGAGTGAATACATACACATACCTGCATATATACAAATACACATATATACTTACATACATACATATATAAATACATATATAAATATATAATATACAATTATTCTTTCCCAAGAGCACATCTCTCTGGCACTTTTCATTGATACCTCTGTCCTTTACCTGTTCGGAATTTGACAAGATCCAGACTCAGTGTGGCTGTGGATTCTGATTGCTTTCAAATGATTATTTCTTCACAAGAACTGGGTCTCCAGCATTCACCAAGGTAAGCTCCAAGACTTACTGCCTTTCCTGTCCTGATGAAAAAAGATCCCCTTTTAGAAGTTGAAAATTGTATATTCCTTTTTAATGCAGAAATTCAAAGGGGTTGTTTTTATTACTAATTGCTTGAGACAGAAGCTTATGGGTAAACATATAGACACAAAATACCATAAGAGAAGCTACAATTTAGTTGAGAAATGGCTGAAATCAGTAGTACCAGGGCTGCTTATGTAAAATAATCTCTCTCCCTCCATCTCTTTCCCCCTCCCTCCCCCTCTCTTTCCTCTCTCCAGAGGTCTCTCTTTTTCTGACTCATTCTGGGTTTGAGGACATAATTTTGTCTTTTTTCCTTCAGATCTCTGAGTACCTGGATCTCTGAGTACCTGGGAACTTGGCCTGCCTTGGCTACTAAGCTTGATGGAAGATCTGATGTAGATGAGTTGATTGTATTCCATGAAGTGATAGCTCAACATCAGCCAGGGTTCAAAGTACTTTTTCAGCATCACTTCACCTGTGGACTCTTCTAAATTTTGCTTTACTGGGGGGAAAAAACCTGGGGTAAGAGGAGATCATTTTTAACAAATTAGCATCCTTTCCCCTTCCTTACAAGTGAATGCAAAGGATAAGGCTGTGACTCCATTGGACTGCACCTTTAAGTTAAAATTGCAGAAGAAGAAAGGGACAATGGCTCTGAGTGGAAACTGTAGTCGTTATTATCCTCGAGAACAAGGGGCTGCATTTCCCAACTCCTTCCCTGAAGTCATAGAGCTGAATGTCGGGGGTCAAGTTTACTTCACTCGCCATTCCACATTAATAAGCATCCCTCATTCCCTCCTGTGGAAAATGTTTTCCCCAAAGAGAGACACAGCTAACGATCTAGCCAAGGACTCCAAGGGAAGGTTTTTCATTGATAGAGATGGATTCTTGTTCCGTTATATTCTGGACTATCTCAGGGACAGGCAGGTGGTCCTGCCTGATCACTTTCCAGAACGGGGAAGACTGAAAAGGGAGGCTGAGTACTTCCAGCTTCCAGACTTGGTCAAACTCCTGACCCCAGAGGAAATCAAGCAAAGCCCGGATGAATTCTGCCACAGTGACTTTGAAGATGCCTCCCAGGGAAGTGACACAAGAATCTGCCCCCCTTCCTCCATGCTCCCTGCTGATCGCAAGTGGGGCTTCATTACTGTGGGTTACAGGGGATCCTGCACCTTGGGCAGAGAGGGGCAGGCAGATGCCAAGTTTCGGAGAGTTCCCCGGATTTTGGTGTGTGGAAGGATTTCCTTGGCAAAGGAAGTCTTTGGAGAAACTTTGAATGAAAGCAGAGACCCTGACCGAGCCCCAGAAAGATACACCTCCAGATTTTATCTCAAATTCAAGCATCTGGAAAGGGCTTTTGATATGTTGTCAGAGTGTGGATTCCACATGGTGGCCTGTAACTCATCGGTGACAGCATCTTTCGTCAACCAATATACAGATGACAAGATCTGGTCAAGCTACACTGAATACGTCTTCTACCGTAAGTACAAAGGCTTCTATTCATTTTTTGGGTGTATATCAGTTCTCTTCATAGATACATTTGGGCTACATGTTCTGTCAGTATCTAAGGACTACCATTTGGGATTGCTATACCTCTTGAACTATAGCTAGAGTACTAGAGATTACAATTAAGCTCTCATGGTTTACTTACAGCAACTTCTAAGCTCACAAAATAGTCAAAGGCCTCAGAAATCACAAGGTACAGATATTGGTGTAGGTAATATGTGGATGAAAACAAGCATTTTTGTCTTTTTTGCCAGATATCAAATTATGAAGGTAAGATTGGTGATTATAACTTGGCTGTTGGTCCACGGGGGTTTGGTAGTGTCAGAGTGGAGAAAGTACTGCTGTCTCCTCTTTGAGCTGAACTTTGGGGTCCATTAAGCCGATTGGTAAAGACTTTCTTTCATCAGGGACTCTGAGAACACAAATGCATGTTGCACTGAGTGATGTGGTCTTGGCTAGATGGCAGTACAGACTGCTGAAAATCCCCCTTCCTCCCCCCAAGTCTGAAATTGGCTTTTTATGGGTTTTACAAATCTGCTGTTTGATTCGTTCGCATTTTGTACTGAGACTTGAGTTGCACTGCAGACTTAATTAAGCTGAACTTCATTTAAGATCCATCTGAAAGGAACTACATCCTTGAGAA
Source organism: Marmota marmota marmota (assembly GCF_001458135.2). Taxonomy (NCBI): domain Eukaryota; kingdom Metazoa; phylum Chordata; class Mammalia; order Rodentia; family Sciuridae; genus Marmota; species Marmota marmota. The sequence continues at coordinate 75,227,594 of NW_026000026.1, forward strand.
TTGTCAATCACAGGCAAACACCTTCAGACAGCTGAGGTGATAGAGTTACTGACATAAAAAGAGACCAGAGTGGGAAAAAAAGGAAATGGATATACTGATGACTTTTAAGTAGGGATTCTTAGAGTTCGTTTTTTTGCTTAAATGAAGACTTATGGTGCAGATTGCATTGTGTTTTTGAAATGGCATTATTCAAAACTATAAACTGCAAGCCATTGATCTCTATAGGAAGGATAGTAAATCAGCCTATATACTGTTTTCTGCTTGGTTTAACTGCTGATTTTCAGTAGCCTAGGAATTAGGTGAAGTGAATTCCATAAAGAATATGTTTCTAGTGTTAATATTTAATTGTCTATATTATCATTTGAAAACAAATGTCTAAATTTCTTTGAACATAAAAGTGAAACTGAATTTCTTGAACTGTTTTTGCCTACAGTTGTTTTTATTCATTTGGAGATCATATTGGCCATCCTGATAGAGATGACAGGGTTATCACACATTTGGTTATTTTAGAAGTGAAGACATGTGAATTGCATAGACAAAACAGCCTGTGTGGAAAAATTAAATAAGTTCAGGAGACACTGATGTGTAATAACAAACATTATTTGGTCCAATAACCCTGTCTATGGCCTTTATCTATAATCTATATCTTCCTGTATGCCAGAGTGTAGTTACCAGATACTGCTTTCTTCCTTCTGGCATATTTCTCACTAGCATAGAGATAAGACCCTGGCTTTTTAGCCTTCTGTAAAGGAACTGGCGTTATCTGTGATTCTGTAGAACAAATATCTTTTCCAAACTTTTGGGGATAATGCATCTTAGAGAGTTCAAATACAGCTTTGCGATACCCACCATGTTCTCCAATTTCTAATATATGAAAGCTTATTCTTTCAAGAAGCTTCTATCAAATAAATGAAAACATATCACTCATACCCTCCAAAAGGACCACTGTGAGTTTTTTAATCACTTGCCTACATAAATGGGACACTCAATCATAAATGTATTTTCCTATTAGTTCAGTGTTCATCAAGAGCTCATCCGCTTAACATTATGTTCTCTTTAGATTGCTCTGGAAACACTCTGTTCTCCTGATCATATAATTGCTTCCTTCTTTGTTGGATTGCTGAGAGGTTATGGAGGTAATAGTTTACTCTTCATCTTTCCATGCATAGGCTAGTAAAAATGCACATACCAACAGTATATATCTTGCCAATCATACATTTCTCCTTTGTACCCAACACCGAGAGTTAAATGTTAACTCTTCCTCTGTCTTAGGACCAATAAACTGACAGCTGGCTTTCTAGGGTGCATAACAGCTTCCGTGCAGCTGCTTAGCCATAATTATTTAATTAGAAGCTGCCAACTGTGCCTATATAAGCATTAATTCATCAAGCTGTTGTATACGGGTTAATGGGCTGAAACCATGGGAGGTGCTCTAAAGCAGGGAGTTGACTACATGCAGAGATTCTTTTCACAGAGGAACTCAACTTCCTCCTGAGTTGAATGGGGAAGGGGAGGAACACACACACACACACACACACACACACACACACTTCTTAGATCCAGAAAATTAATTCCAAGCAATCAGACCCTTCCAATATCCCAGTAATAATGCAAAATCACTTTGCCTGGGTCCACATCTTAGTTTTTTTTTTTTTTTTTAAAGAAAGAAACAAGATCTTTGTGCTTTGCATATGGTGTTTGACAGCCATTGGGGAAGACCTCTTCTTTATCCATTTACCCGTTTTCCATCCAAATCTTCCATGAGGAATTTGGGAGAGAAAAATCTGCCTATCAGTTATTAAGAGGTTAGAGTCTTACCTCATTGAAATTTTCATGGGCAGTTAGAACTGGTGGTTAGCATTGGGTAAATTTCAGTATTTTGTTAATGTAGACCTAAGAACAATGTAAAAACAACTGGTACTTGTATGTTTGTTTACATCACTCACACACCAAAATATGATATGTGATATACTATGGACTATGATTCACCTCTCTGGAACATAGATAGATAAGCACCTGTCTTAGCATTGCTTCAAAATATGCCCTTTGTTTTTATTATGTTTTAATAATATTATATTTTATTATGTTTTAATAATATTAAGACACCTTTTATCCTTTCCCACACAATTGGTTAAATAATATCTCCTTTTTCTTCACATATTACATAGAAGGTGATATCATAAACATTAGACAATTCTTCTTGATTCACCTCTAAATAAAAAGGGAGTTAAGTAATTTAGAAAGAGAAATCTTGATTTTGAGATAGATGCTACAAAACCATCACATCACTTAGGAACAAAATCACAGATGCATGGAAACAAATGAACCCCGTCTTTCCAGTACCATCTTCCAATTCCAAAGGAGTAGAAAGATTGTTCTCGGTTTAAGAGAATGATGCACATTTCTTTAAGCCTGCTCATGAGTGAACTACTTCAGATGAATACCTGAAAGTACTTTGATTCAAAGGCATTTGCCTCTAATAAAACCTTGATAACATGACCACAAGTAAGGAACTTAATTCATGGGACACTTTACTACAAAAATACACACTCTAAATTCTGTGAGTTATAGAAACAGAACCCTATTTATCATCTTTTCCACAAATGAATGTTTGTAGGTTTCTTTTAACCTTTCTTCACTTTATTTCCTTAAATTTAAAGGGTTGTTTCCACAAAAGTCTCTAAATTACATACACAGTATATATCTTCAGGCCTGTTGATTAAGATAGGGTGTTGGCAAAAAGTAAATCAGGAAATTATTTCCCACTTAGAATTCAGCTGTGTTTTTGTACTGGGGAAAAATATATGGTTATGTCCACTATGAATAATTTACTTGATATTGATCATAAAACTTTCAATTAAAGGGTATACTTTCAAAGCAAAGCAGGGGGGAGTACATCTATCTTGAAATGATTCTACCTCTTTTTCTCCTGATTACTTGAAAGATACTGATGTCTTCAATTGTTATTGCCATAGAGATACAATGTTGGTACATTCAAAATGGAACAGCAGGGAGAAGGTAGCCAGAACTGTGAGGAATGTGAGCCTGGGTCTCTACCAACACCTCCATTTCCATCTCTGCTTTCTGTAGCTTTTTTATGTCCTCTCAACTTAAGTGCTCTTTTTACCTTCTGCTCAAGTCACTCCTGCTACCAAGTTCTTTCTCCCCATGCTATAATCACAACTTGTCAGGATGACTTCTGCTCTGTCATTACACTTAGAATGCTTTCAAGGCTCAGGGTAACTTTCCCTAGAGATACTTGTGCCAAAGAGCACTTTTAATAGCTGAGTAGCAGGCAGCCTTTTAGCTATAAAGAAATGTTCTTAAGAATTGAGGCTTCTTAATTTATAATTTAAGAAAACGCACAATTTGAGTACACAGTTACATCATGAAGTCTGTCTAGACCTGCTGCTCAGGCAGGTATTGGATGGTAACCGTGCAGGAGTAATGTTGTAATTTTTCTTATTTCTTTAAGATGCTGTGCCCTGAGAATCTTAATATGATAGTGACAAAACATGTTAGTAAAATATTTTATTATGCTGTTTTCACTTCCACACCAAATAAGATCCATTACCCAAGCTCAATCCCTTGTGCGAAGCGATTAAAACAGTTTCTTCCTGGGCCTGTGGCATCACTGAATGAATTTGGCAGCAAGAGACTGTCAGTATCTAATCAGAAAAGGGAGAAGGTCTCAGAGTCTGCCGTCGAGTGTCCTGATATGTTAAAAAAAAATTTATGATTGGAAAGAGAGGACCGCATATTCCTGACAGTCTAATTAGGTTTAGATTTTATCAAAGAAATCAGAAATGGAGCAGCTGAGACTGCCACAAAGCTCCAGACACAAAACACCTCCGAACACCTCCAAACACAGAACATGGAGAGAAACGACTGCTTATGAGAGTAACCAGGCCAACGCTCAGGAAGAAGCTGTGCTGAAATTGATAGACCAATGCTCAGCTTTTGCATCATGACTCACTGTTGCTCTTTTTCTTCTTCTGTCTTTACTATGGCTTTCCTGAAGTCCTGAATTTCTTAGGAAGTCAGTTTAGATTTTTTTTATTACATAAAAATTTTAAATGCAAATAAAGTAGAGATAATAGTAAAATGAACTTCCATGTACTAATTAATATCCATCTCCATAATCACAATTATCAGTATAGGATGATATTGCTTCATCTATATTTCTACATGCTTTCCCTCCAGTACACACTGAATTATTTTTGAAGCAAATGCCAGATATCAATCATTGAATTCATCCACAAATACTAAAGTACATATTTCTAAAATGTAACAAATTTAAAACAACACAATATCCCTATTACATATAAAATTAATAATTCTTAGCTACCATCAGATATCTAGTCAGTGTTCAAAGTTTCCTGATGTCTCTTAAAGTTGTTTTGTTTCAGTCAAGACAAATCCAAGTGAAGCCCATCAGTTATACTTGGTTGCTTTATTTCTTTATTCTCTTTCATAATTAAAAAAAGTTGCATAACTTATATGCAACAAAATGGCAAAATACGTACATCCCTTTCTGCCTCTGTTTTTATACTGTTTTTTGTTTTTGTTTTTGACGATCTATTTGTTCTAAGAATCATTTTTTTTCCCATATCAACTATCTTACATTTTGTGTTTTACTGATCTGTTTCTGAAATCTCTGTGATGTCACTGATACTATTTTTTCCCCCATAAACTTTTTAGATCTAGACTAGATTCTAGAAGCTTGATCTGATTTGGTTTCAGTATTTCTGGCAAGAAATATTCATTGGTGATGGCAAGTGCATTTTTAATTTATGCTGGTGAACTGAAATGCTATATGTTATGGAGGCAAGGTAAAAACATCTTTTTTATTGTTAGCTTTCACATATTCATTAGATGAATAAATAGCAATTGGGTCTTTTCTCTCCATTGTCCAAGTTGATTCCTAGGAGAAAACAAGTGATTCAAGAAGCCCCTACTTTTCCTTCCAGTCATTCAAGAATAATCTAGTATTCCATAGTTGTTCTCATCTTTGGACTGGGCTGCCATTAGGGGTACAGTGAGCTTGCCAAGATATGTACTCTGTCCTGTTGACTGTGAGCAGGAATCATTTTGGATGGGAAAGTTCACCTTCTGCCTATTCTAATTTTACATTTGAGTATCTTTGGATTCTTTCAACTGTGCTGAAGCTCCAATGAATTCACCATCTGTGTTTCCCAAATCTCTTCTCTCTCTGTGTTTCTTATCTCAGTAAATGGCATCATCAGTCACCAGCTGCCAAAGGAAGAATGAAACCTAGATGATGTCGCTTAGTCTTCCTTTTCCTCAGTAACTTTCTCTTATCTATGACCAGTCCCCTGGTTTCTCCTCCTTCAATTTCCTTAGGTTTATTCACTTCTTTCTAACCTTACTGCTGCTGCTCTGGCCCAGGCCATCAGTGGTGCTTTTTTAGACTACTTCAAAGAAACTTAAATTGTCTTCTCCACCCCTTCCAGTGTTGTCTTCTTTGGATCTATTCTCCCTGTTGCAAATATGGTAAGATTTCTCAACTGGGAGTTTGACCCTGTCACTCCTTGGTTGAAAGTTCTTCATTTCCTCACAACTACTATTTTTCTACCTAAACACAAGCTCCTTCACATGAACCGCTGCCCTTTATAAGGTGACCTCTGCTTCCATCTCCTGTCTCTACTGTTGTCATCCTGCCCCTTGCATTTTAAACTTAGCTGTAATAGATCTCTTTCAGTTCCTGGTACACATGTGCTTCTTCAGTTTTGTACATGGTATTCCCTCTGCTTTGATTTAACTAAATATTTAAGGTCCTGACTAGAGCATTTTCTAAGAAGCCTTCTAAGCCTACCATATCTGGGTAGGGAACCTTTTTTCTTTATCTCATAGGTCCCTACTTTCCTCCACCATTGTATAAATAATAATTGATATGCTTATTTACCTGTCTTTCCAAATGTAAGCTCTGTGAAGATAGAAACTGTGTCCATCAAGTCATCATAGTACTTGGTACTTATCTAGTGCAAATGTAGGTATTCTGTAAATATTTCTTGAATAAGAAGAAGGAGAAGGAGAAGAAGAAGGCCTACCGAAATATTCTGTTATGATAATAAATTGTACTATCTCAAATGTATCAAGATAAAAATCTCAGAAGAACTAGAAAACAATGATAGTATGCCTTTAATAATAACAATAATGATATTTCCTAAGTTTCTCTGAGTGCTAAGCATTTTACAAACAAACTGGAATTCTCACTGCATGTGTTCCACTCTCAGCACCTGTACAAAGATTCCAGCTCTAGGGAACTGAGAAACATATTTGCCAGCAGCAAAAATCTCCTGTGGTCTCCTTTTAGATGTTTCATCCAAGCAGGATCAAATTGAACTGGGTGGGGCCAGTGTTTAAGGAAAAGCCCATGAGGGACTGAGGATTTGGAAGAGTACTTCAAAATTGATAAAGTAGCCCCCAAAGGAAAAGAATTATTAAAAAAAAAAAGAATATAGAGTGTGCTGTGAGAATTGCTTCTTAATTTTCTTTCTGCTGAAGTGTTCCATTTTCTCCCTTCCTCTCTTCCCATAAATGTTAATGACCATTTCTTAAACTTAGAGGTAGCATGATATGATGGTTAAGAGCTTGGATTTCTGAGCCCAGATTAAAGTTTGCTATTTGCCCCCAATAAAAGAATGTTGGAGGTCAACTCCCTGCTTTGCCTACTACCTAGATGATCATTAGCAAATTCCCTTCTTTCTTTATGTGCAAAATGAAGATAAGAATAAGTACTTGACCCATAACATTGTGAGATTCAATAAGTAGATAGGAAGTACTTAAAATAGTGCCTAGCACCCAGTGCTTCAGGAATGTCATTAAGTACACCCATCCTGGAACACCAGCATAGATCAGTCTCAGGCACTTCCTTAAAGTAACTTATCTGATTCTTTCTGATAATCCTCTTGGCTACTTTGTCTAGTCTTTTAGTCTATGCATGTTAAGACAAACAAAAATTTTAAAAATTTATTTGATAAAAGGAAATTCTGGCTACTTATTTGTGTATTTTGGTATTGAGGATTGAATCCATTGCTGCTTTAAAACTGAGCCACATCTCCAGCCCTTTTTATTTTCATCTTGAGACAGGGTCTTGCTAAGTTACTTAGGGCTTTGTAAAATTGTTGAGCTAGTCTCAAACTTGCAGTCTTCTGCCTCAGCCTCCCAAGTTGCTGGTATTACAGGAGTGCACTACCATGCCCAGTTCTGGCTATTTATTTCTAATTGTATAGGAATAAACATAAAAGTAAACCCATCAATTTGAAGTAAAAGGCTTCAAATTAAATGTCACACCATACCTCAATAAATTCATAAAATTACTGTGTCAATTTAAAAATATATATTAGTAATTAAAAATGAATGGACAATAAAGGCTTTATAGTCAAGTAACTCTGTATTTTCTCTTAGCCATTCCAAAATGGAATTCATTAACAATGGCCTTCTCCCCACCTAGATTTCAACCTGTGACTTTTCAGAACCTAGAATAAGATATGGTGGAACTGAAATTTAAAAATGCAATTTAAATTACATATTCAGTCACTGTCAAACTAGAATCACCTTTTATGAATCTCAGCCTAGAGGGTAATTTTTATGGTGACAGAAAATGGTTATTGAGTCTGCCACTGACAATAGGACCACTTAAATTGCTCCAGAAGTGAAAACAAGACATTTTGCTCTGCACTGCTCATGGCAGTCCATTGTGGCATTGAAAGGAAATTAGATTGTTAATGGGGGGCAATATCATGTGACCCATTCAAAAGCTACCCCATGTGAAGAAATTCATACTTTTATTCATCAGCCTCATTCCAAAGCAAAAAGTTGGGGTAATTTCTCCAGCCCACTTTATAGCAACCTTTTATTCTAAGTAAATCTGATATAATGTGATTATGAACTAGTTACATTGATAAAACTAGAAGGAAACCCATTGCATATAATTTGGTGGCAAACTGAAGAGGCTCTCAGGCTATTGTATACTGAGTTTTAGACAACACTGTGAACTGATCAGATCAACACCATGAGGCAAGTAAATAGAGAAAAGGAGAGCTGAACTCTGGTAACAGTGTTATGATTTAGATATGAGGTGTACCCCCCAATAGAACAGGTAAGAGAGTTTAGAGGTGAAATGATTGGGTTATGAAAGCCTTAACCTAATCAGTGCATTAATTCACTGATAGGGATTTACGGGGTGGTAACTGGTAGGGTAGGGTGTGGCTGGAGGATGTGGGTTGTTTGGGACATGATTTGGGGGTTTATATTTTATCCCTGTGAGTGGAATAGGCTCTCTCTCTGCTTCTCACTTGTTTTCTTTGCCACATACTTCTGCCATGATGTTCTGCTTCACCTGAAGCCCTGAGGAATGGAGTCATCCCTCTATGGACTGAGAACTCTGAAACTGTGAGCCTCACATAAACTTTTCCTCCTCTAAAATTGTTCTTGTTGGGTCTTTTGGTCACAGACCCAGAAAGCTGACTGAAACAGTTTTTTTTTTCTTATGGGGACATGAAAGTGCAGAGAAATTCTAGTGATTAGGACAATAGAAATGGGGCATATGGATGTTAGAGTGTGACAGAGGCGTGGAATTAAAACCAAGAGAATATTCTTGACTTGGAGAAGTGTTGCAGTATTCTGAAAATACCCCAGACAGAAGAGCTGACCTATAATGCAGAGCATATGGAGCACTGGTCAGGCATCACTGCTGATTTTCTTACAGCTTAAGCATTTGGTTACATCGGTTGAAGACATTTTCCTGGGAGTCTGTGCCTGCAAATTTACACGGTAATGCAAGTGAAAAATAGGATTCACTTTATGAAATTGCTTTCTAGTCAATTAGGTGAAATATCTGTTTTTCCCCCTTAAACAGAGGGATACCTGTGTGGTTCAATTTTGTCAAGCTGCAGTAATAAAAAGGGAAGATATTAATTCCTATTTGTCCAGTAAAAGCATGCCTCTGAAACTGAGCAATTTTTTTGCTTGGCTTTTCTACATAGATATTCCTGTGGCACAAAGAGGTAATGGTTGATAGTAAAATGTATGGTACCTTCAACAGTTTTAGGCCTGCTTTGTATGCTCAAAATTATAAAATATTTACTATATTTGTTTGAAAAGTCTATATTGATTCATACTTAGTGAGGATCTGTTTTATATAAAGTACCTTTCTATAGGACTGTCCACTTGAGATGGGTAGAAATCTGTATGCAAAGAATCAGGATTCTGATTCATAAACTCTTCATGCTAATAATTTTCTAGTATTTATCCACAATATGCCAGAGAAGTGATTAACAATCTGCCCAGACTTCATTGATTGGAAACTGCAGGCACTTCAAACTTTCCTTCATCTGTACCCTTCACATGTTAAAAAAAATGCAGTGAAGTATAATTTTGTTTTCTAAAACATCTTGACATCCTTTCATCAGAATGACCTTTTGCAATAGGCAGATTTAAATCTAGCCTTAGTTATTTGTTGAGAGTTCTGTTCACCACTTTCTAACCACATGGTGAAGACCAGGCACTGTGACCTTACTCTGCCCTTTGCTTTTGTGTATATTAAGATCCTAGACATCTTACAAGTAGGCTTAGACACTTCTAGAAATATTTGTTGTACTCAAAATTGCATGAGGATATTCATATAAGGTCAGTGATATCACAGGGCATGTGATCTGGGGAGCAGTCAGATTAATAAATGGGAAAATTTCAAAGAGAGAGCTTTCTTTCCCACATACTAGATTGAATATATGAGAATAGAGAGGGAGCTCCTAATCTGAACTTGGGAGTGTCAGGAACTTAAAGTAGATTTAATATTAATGCTTAAGGAGGACAAAATGCTGAAATCCTTAATGCATTTGTTGACTTTAAGATGCTTACTGATTGAGGAAGTCATAAAAGTTATCTACTAAGATGGCTTTGGAAAACTTTAAGATCATTAACAATCTTGTAATTTCTTATTTAGTTGAATTTTTTCCAACAATACCTAAGTGAACGATTTCAATTATGCCAGGAACCAGTATTGTCCTTTAAAACTCTTCAATCAGGGGCTGGGGCTACGGCTCAGCGAGCAGAGCGCTTGCCTAACACATGTGAGGCACTGAGTTCCATCCTTAGCACAACATAAAATTAAATAAAATAAAGGCATCTACAATGGTGAAAAAATTTTAAAAACAAAACAAAACAAACATAAAAACCTCTTCAATCCTCAGGCTAGGTTTTGGGCTCAGTGATAGAGTGCTCACCTAGCACTTGTGAAACACTGGGTTTGATTCTCAGCACCACATAAAATATACATAAAATGGAGGTATTGTGTCCATCTACAACTGAAAACAATTAAAGAAAAAAACTCTTCAATTCTCTCTTCTGTTGAAAACTTTTCCTTATCAAAGTGTATGTGCAAAGTCAGAGTCCAAATGATAGCCTATGACTAGCCATTGAATTTATTTTATTTTATTGGTACCAGGGATTGAACTCAGGGGTATTTTCTTTTTTTAATTTTGATTCAGGGTCTCACTAAGTTGCTTAGGCCATGCTAAGTTGCTGAGGCTGATCTTGGACTCGTGATCCTCCTGCTTTAGCTTCCCAAGCCACTGGTATTACAGATATGCACAAACATGCACAGCTAGTTATTGATTTCAAAAGTACTTTATAATTATATCTGTAGTTCCTTTTATAAAGACTCTTAAAATGGTATGTGTCATTATCATCATCATTATTATTTTAACTTTAAGGATTAATGATTTACTTTGTCAATCTAATGCATAAATCTTTCCCAGTGACTTCCACAGTGTGGAACATACAGGAGGTGTTCAATAAATATTTGTTAAATGAATGAATAAATTCATGACCACATTTTAAAGAAAGAAAATGTAAAATGTAAAATGAATGAGATTTGCTGTTTTACTTGATATTTACTTTTAATCATGAATGTATCTTATGAGCAACGATAAAAATATGGTTGAACATACCAACAATATCAAACTGTTTGGGTAAAAGTCTTGGTTCCATCATTTATACCAGAGAAAATGTGTTAACTTCTGTACTCCTCAAATTGCTTATCTGTAGCTAGAGGATGAGGAAGCTACTCTCAAGGTGGTGTTGTGAGATCTAAGCCAAGCATGAGCCATTTTACCAGCTTTGCTCACATCAGTAGCCAGGCATTTCATTGGTAGATTCTTTTTAGTTCATCTTACAAAAAAGGTGTTTTTGGACCCAGGAGAAACTGAGAATGTGGACCCTGTAGAGTGGAACTTGCCCACCTTCAAATCAGAAGCTGAGTGGTACTCACCAGTATCACTCTGGACAATTACTTCATGATCTCAAAGAAAGAAAAGTTAGTCCTGCAACACATGCTCCTCTGGCTCCCTTGGCTCATCTCTCTTGCCTTTATGAAGGCACTTGTCTATCTGCAGTGTCCCCTGAACTGGTCATTTGTCAGTTTTTACAACTGGCTGGCCTCTTCTGCACCTCAACATGCTGCACTTGTGTGTCCTCTGCCAAAACACTCTTCCTCCTGCCACTGACCTTTCTGTGTCCTACTTATCCTTCAGGGTCAGGCTTAATGCCTTTTCCTTAAAAGGCCTTCTGCCACCTTCCCAGCAGAAGTAGCCAGAGTTGTCTTAGTTGCACTCTACACAGCACCTTGCTTTTTTCCATACAGCACTGTTAACATCTGTAAATATTTGTTCAATTTGCTTGTTCATTGTTCCTCTCTTTCTGTAGATAGAAGCTTCAAGGAGGCAGGAGCTATATTTGTCTTCCTCTTTTGTATCCTTGGCACTGAGAACAATACCTGGCATATAAGAGACCCTCAATAAGTTATATTTTTTCTATCTTGCCTGTCCCACCATGTAAAATTATGATAATAAAATTCCCTCCCATGTTGAAGTCAAGTATGCATATATACATATATAAAAACATTATATATGTATATTGTCTACAGCACATAATATGTAATATATGATAATATGTATAAAATATAACATATATGTGTATATGATTAGGCATCACAGAGATCTTTTATTTTTATTTTTATTTTTTTTCGCTGTAGAGGGACCCAATGCCTTTATTTTGTGTATCTATTTTTATGTGGTGCTGAGGATTGAACCCAGCTTTACACATGCTAGGCAAGTGCTCTACCTCTGAGAAACAACCCTAGGCCCTACATATAGATCTTGTTAGTGTAGTGGAAACAAATGAGAGAAAAAAGACAAAAGGCAATTTAAATCTTGAGAGTATAAGAGTTGTAGACAACCATGGGGAAAGTTGCTTTGGAAAGTCACTTAACCTCTCCAATCTTCAGAGACCTTAATTGTATGACAGAGATAGTGGATCTATTTAAGAGTCTCATAGGATATTTAGCAAATAAGAGGGCATATGTAAAGTGATTCTGTTGCTTAATCAGACCTCAATGGAACATCTATAGAACATCTTAAGGACAGGTAGCTGCAACCAAGGTGGGGGGAGATTTAGTCTTCACATTTAGAAAGATGTTAAAGCATTTAGACATTAGTAGTCAAAATAGGCAAGCAGGTTTAACAAGACTGCAGCACCAGCACTATAATTGTGTAAGGTTGGGCAACATCAAATCAAAATATGTAGGATACATTTTGTTTCCTCCATTGTACAATGTTCATACATGTGTGCTGTGTGAGATACTGGCCAAATGGATAAAAACAAGTTGCTTAGTTAAGCCCTATATACTATAATGCTGGATACTTTTATAAAATCAGAGCATCCTGGCTGGGGTGGAGGGAATACTTTGATTTCATGACACATCATCCTTGCTGAGTTACCAAACTTTAAAAGAAGTCCTGGGTAGAAGCCGACATACACATTCTTTTAAAGTGTTGCTTTTTTGATTGAGTGGTTATTGGGTATAGGTATAATTTACCGCCCCCCCCCATCCCCGTTTTCCTCCTGGTGGCCCTTGGAGCAATTCTAAGAAACCTAGCACTCATGATGTAGTTGTTGAAAAAAGTCTGACCTGAATATTCTAAAATGATGAACTGTCCTCTTGAGAAATTGGCCTTTTGCATTTTTGGTTAAGTTGTTAGCTGTATGTTCATTTTTGCTCATTTTGTTTTCATTAGACTTGTGTTATATTCTTAGAACAAGTCTATATCAAGGCAATTGTTAGAAAAATTAAAGAGCAAAGTTAATTTTGTTTCTATCTTTGGCATATTTCAAAGAAAGTTATCTTAATTATCTATTTTTTTGTAATAACAAGCAATGGGCATTGTTTCTATTGAAAAGGGGGCGTGGAAAACAATTTCTAGACTGAATTTATATGCTATCTGCCAACTAGTTGGAAATAGTTTTCATATTGTAAATAAAGGCTAAGTTTGGTATATTATTCTATTACATTTATATAATAAATATTTCTTTCAAAGAGCTTAAAGAACTGTGGTAAAACCTCTGGTTAAAATGGTGCTTTCTAGCTTGACATGAAGAATTAATTGTACACACAAAAAAAGTTTATTTTGAGGGTATTCAAAAATAATCTCTCATACCAGCCATATTCTTTTGCATAAAATCAGTAGGGGCACTTTCTTTTTATCATAGCTATATTTTTATATTTTTTATAGTCTCTGATTTGCATTGGTAATTTTCTTCCTTTTATGGGAGAAGAAGTTTTCTTCAAAACAACCAGATGCAGTGGTAATCAAATAATTTGTCTCTTCACTTGCTACAGAAGTCCTTCTGACTTCAGATAGAAATAAAAGACACAGGTAGACAATAGTGTCTATTTAAATTCTGAGATGTAAATCATAATCATAAGTATCCTTTACTCAACAGTGTAACATATATTATATATTATATAAGTGTTTCTTATATAATCCTCACAAAACCTGTACAAGGAGGAACAGGCCCAGAGAGGTTTAACATAGTCAACATCACATGGTTAGTGGCTGCCTCAGAGTTTATTTGTAGAGGGCATTTGGTAGGGTCTGTGTGGCTTCAAGTTTAAAAAAGTTCATTGGTTCATATTAACAACAGGATGAGGGTAGACTGAGAGAGATCAAGCCTGGTGATGAAGCTGAATTTAAAATAACTCTCTACACCACAGATCCACATCACTGCCATAGTATCTAATAATTAGTACAAGCAAAATTCAAACCTCAATTGTCCTGACCCCAATTCTGGCATTCTTAACTGTCATGCCTTACCACAGAAATACCAGATGGCAGTGCTGTCTTTTTTGAGCTGTCAAAGCAGCTATTCAAGGGAACCACCTCACAAGATTAAATGAGAAGCCCACATAAAGCCTCTAGCAGGGTGTGTGGATGGTAGAAGGTGCTCAACAGCTGATTTTCCTTTCTCTTCCTCTTCAAATTTCAAGTTGTATGAACACGATTTCCCGGTGATACAGCTTCAAAAAAATTAAACCAGATTGGGCAAATCTGCAAATCTGTCCTCAGTTACCCACACAGAAATTCTGGGATACAATCTCTTCTCCTAGAGACTCCTACACAGCATTATTTTTAAGAATTTGATTTCTTAGGTACCATGGATATGAAAAGGCACAAGATTTCATTGTACAAAAAAAGATGTCAAAAACAGTTGAAATAAAAAAGAATTTGTCCTTGTCTTTCTCTATCCCATCAAATACCTATGTAGAAAATAAATAAAATATATGAGTATATATTATGTCTTCTTATATATGTACACACACACACACACACACAACACACACACACACACACACACACACATTAAAGGTTTCTGGAATCAGTACCAAGGCATCTTAAGTGAGGTATCTTAAGCAATAGAAATCCAACTGCTTTGGCAGGCATTCTTGCTTCTCAGAGAAAAGATGTTGAAGCATGAACCTATGAGCGACCTGAAAGTCTGTTTAAATCATAAAATATCCTGAAAATGAACTCTTCTTTAGTACAGTTTCCAGTTTTGCACTTGGGAGAGTTATCTGGGAATGTAATTTAGGTCTGAACGCTCTATGTTAATGAAGCTTTCCATTACTTTAGAAGCCTATTACTGTAGCAAGCCTGCAACCACACATGGATGAGAAAGGTTGGTTCTCAAATGTAAAACCAGTTGACTCTCTTTTCCTCTTTCCTTTCTGAATCCTGATGAAAATCCTAGAACTCTAGAGACAGGGAAGTATAGACTCTTGTTTTTCTTCATGTCTTAAGTTTTTTCCTCTCATTTGTTACTTTTGTCTAAAATGAATTGGAGATGGCACTGGATAAATGCAAGTCACATAAGTGCTTTTGATAATATTATAATGTCCTCTTTTAACAACACTAGGATAATCATTAGAACAATTAGGAGATAGGGTCTACTTTCCCCATTTTACAGATGAGAACACGGAGATAAAGGAAAATCCTTACTCAAGTTCACAGCTAATTAATGCAAAACCCATGATTCAGACTCCAGTTAAATCTGTCTGACTCCAAAGACTATAAAATAAAACTTTAAGAACTTTCAGTTACAATGGATTGTTCATAGAGTGCAGATCTTTCTTGTCCATGAGTTATTATTCTTAAAGCATTCAGGATAATCACTAGAACATTGTGAATGCAATGTGAGTTCACTAAATAAAATGGGACTTGTTTCTTTTATTGTCTACTGTGAGACTGAGCCTCAAGTGATTATGAGTTTGACTCTGAGGAGAAAAATCTGTGTATGAATACATAATAACAGTTAACATTTATGGGGTTGGTTTATTTTTGCCAGGCTTTGTGCTACGGGCTTCATGCAATATTCATTTACTCAGCAAATTTTATTAAACAGCTATTGCATGCCAAGCAGTATTCTAGGCACTGAGAATAAATTCAGCACTGAATAAAACAAACATGATTTTCCACCTTCAGGGAGCTTTTATTCTAGGGCATGTGTGTATATATGTGTGTGTTAGGGGAGTGCTGGGAATGCATGACAAGAAACCATAAGTAAAGGTCGATCATGCCACATGGATACAGAGATGAGAATGAGGTAGGGTGGCGTTAGCAGTATATGTCCTCTGATTCCAGATAGAAAGCAGGTAAGTCTTCAGTGGTGATATTTAAATAAAGGTTTGTAGGAAAAAAGGTTGCAAAATATGGGGCATCTTACAGGGAAAAGCAATAGCATGTACCAAGGCCCTGGGGTAAGAAAGTGCTGGACTGTTGGAAAAATAGCTTAGAATGGCCCCTTCAGCTAGAGCAGGTAAGGCAGAGAGAGGCTAGAATGAAAGGAGACCAGAGAGGTCCCAGGGAGCCAGACTGTGTTGAGACCTGTAGACCTGTGTAAGTTCTCCGGCTTCAGCTCTGGGTGATGTGGACAGCCATTGTTGGGTTTTGAGCAGGTAAGTGACATGATCTGTCCTATTTTAAAAAGCTGCCTGCTGTGTGGAATTAGAAATTTGACCTATATTTTTACAAGCTAGACATATTTGACTCTGGCTGCTGTTTTGAGAACAGACTGATAGGATCAAGGGAAGAAGCAGGGCTGTCAAATAGATGACCACTGTAATGATCCAGCTGTGAGACGGTGCCGGCTCAGACCAGGTCAAGAGTGGAGAGGGTGAGAATGGCCCGATTCTGGATGTGTGGCAAGGACAGTTTGTGTTAGAAAAAGGACTGTTCCAAGATTTCTAACTTAAACAACTTGGAAGAATGGAATTATTCCAAACCCAGATAAGGAAGACTGAGGAAAGAGCAGGTTTGGGAGGTAATAAGGAACACAAATTCTGGGCATGTTAAGTGAGAGATGCTCATTAGACATTTATGTGGATGTATGAAGTAGGAAGTGGGAGATACGGGTCTGTGGTTGAGAAGGGTAAAGGGTGGGGCTTTAGATATAAAATTTGGGAGTCGTCAGCAGCAGGTAGAAAGCATTGAAACTAAAGAGGCTGTATGATACCAAAGGAGATATGTAGGGGGAGCAGAGAGTAGGGTCATGACCCTGAGGCCTGAACTCTCAAGTGTTAGGTCTTGGGAAGAACGTGCAAAAGAGACTCAAAATTAATGACCAGGGACATGCAGGGAGAGCTGGGTAAGTGTGGTGTTCTGGAAGTGAAATGAAAACACGATGCTTCGAGTACTATGGAGGGATTAGTGAGTCACATACTGATGAAAGAGTACATTCTTTGAGGTGCGATACACACTGGATATGCCAATATGGAGGTCATTGGTAAATTTGGCAACAGAAGTTTTGGTGAACCAGAGGACAAAAGCCTCATTACAATGTATTTGGGAGAGAACAGGAATAGAGGAACTGGGAAAAGTGCGTGTAGAGATTGCTTTCAAAAAGCTTTGATATACAGTGAAATAGAGAAGTTTGATGATAGAAGAGAAAGTGAGAGTGAAACATGATTTAAAAAAAAAGAATGAATTGCATGTTTGATGAAAGGAAAGTACTGTGGTTAGGAAAAAAAATCAATAATACAAGAAAGAGAGAAAAGGCAGCTAGAGTGATACCCTTGGATAAGTAAGAGGGAATCAGATCAAATGCAGAGTTTATTCTTAGATATGAGCCTTGTCACTGTATCCATAGGAATAGGACATAGGGATATAGAATTGGTAGGTAGTAGTTATAGTACATATAATGACATACATGCAGAGGTATGTCATTATACGTACTCTATCTATACATATGTGCCTTATCTATACATATATACATGTATATGTGTATGTACGTACAAACACATATACACACACATGCACAAGTATTTTGGGAAGGAAGTACTTGAGGTTTGAAAAAAAAAAGAGTAGTATAAAATATTAATCCAGTAATGTGGGAAAGTAAATGAACTGCAGAAATGTATTACTGACCAGTAGAGCATTAATGACTCACTTGAAACAAATGCTCATCCATTTCAAGTGAGATGATTCATCATGGTTGGCCATTTTTCTCCACCATTATCAAGCTGCATGGGTGCTGGTGGGATGTAGGTTCAGATATGGTACTAACTAGGGGGCAAGAGGTTTTTCAAAGGAGAGGTAGAAGTATTGAAAAAATATGTGAAAGTTGTTAAAATGATTGACCATTGAGCTTATACATTAAGAATTTCTGTGAGGACATGGAAATGAGGGACAATGAAAAGGTGTAAGATCAATGGATCACATATGCTTATGGTGTCAAGTATCTCCATGGAATATAGTGCTGGAATAAATGTGCTGGAGGACCTCAGAGGAGATGGCAGCTGTTTAGACTTGAGCTTATGGTGGATCAAGAAATTACTAATGATGTTGTTCAGGGTATGACCATGAAAGAGGATGACTAAGGGGCGGGTATGCTTTTGAAAGAGAAGAGTTAGAAATTTGCAGGTGTTAGTAAGTATGTATCTATGTAGGTGTTGAAAGCACCAAGTCTTATTTTGTCTTCACCATGGCTCTGTCATCCTGATTTTAGAGAGAAAAATTGAGGCTAAGAGTGATTAAATAATTCCTAGGATCCCAAACTAGGGATAGTAGCACTAGGACTTGAATCAGGTCTGTAAGATACATCTGTCTTACCACTCTCATAATGGCTTCTGTAGGATATATTTTGTTGCTTCTATGCCATGGCCAATTTAGAGTGCTTGGGAGACTTTCAAATGTCTTGTGTCATTTGCCTACGAACTCTTATCATTCACCATAGATTTACTTATTTATTTAGGTACTGGAGATTGAATAAAGGCCTGTTCTATGATAACACATGCCTTACCATTGAGTTACACCTCAACCTCCAAAATGGATTTGTGGAATACCCACTAAAGAGCAGTGCACTGCATCATTCCATGCTCCGGGGTTGCAAGGATAAAACGTATCATGTAGAATTATAGTTGAGAACTCATTTTCAGCTGTATTATCTTTGCCAGTAAGAAAGTGTTTGAATAATTATTTGAATATTTCATAGCATCTTGTTCCTATTATCTTATAAAAAATGAGTAAAGAATAGAAAATGAAAGTGCTGATATTGGAGATAAGAACCATCTATCTCATAAACTTAATATAATTGAGACATAGATAGAAATCTTTAGGCATGCTGAAATAGGCAAATCCTTAGCCTTAAGTGGATATCACTGGATTTAAGCCAGTTGAATAAGTTTTCAATTAGGAGGAAAAAAAATCATAGTTAAAAATGTACAAATTGTTGGAACCATATTTCAAAGATACTATGTAGAAAGGGAGATATAATTAAGCATGATATTAATTTTTTTCTTATTAAGTAATGCCAATTATATAAGGTGTAACATCTCTAGTTTGATTTATGCAGCTAGACCTTTATACATATCTTCAGGGATTTATTATTTATGAATATGTAGAGTACTTTTATAATATAGCAGTGATAGATTCTGGGAAAAAGTAGAAGAAAAAGTGCTTATTTCTATGTGGAATGATCAGGGGAACCTTCCCTGAGGTCTTAAAGCCATATAGCATGGGAAAGGAGCTTGTCAAACGCTGAGTATAGGGAACAGTGTGACAGACATCTAATGAGCAGGTGCCAAGCCATCTTCATTGCTAATTTAGTACTAGAAAAGTTTGCAGCACCATTGTTTGATAAGTATTTGACACATTGCAATATCTAATGGTATAGTTTAGGGTACACTCTTTACAGCCATCCTCATAAATGATATGCCTGAATATTCTTGTTCATTTATTTGATAAATCTTTATTAATTGTCCACTGTCTAGCAGATGTGCTCTCAGAACATGGGAGTTGGGTGAAGGGCTACTTCTGTCATGAAACTTACATTCTAGTGAGGGAGATAGATTGATAGGCAAATTGCAAATATTACGTTTTCTTATGTTGATTTCTCATAGTAAAACTGTCATTCCTAGTTTGTGGCTCATCTTTTTAACTACGCATTAATCTAGTGATATTCTGTGGTGTATATTCCTACTACCCAAGTTAGATGAGCCAAGACAGTATTAGTTTAAATCACTATCCATGAACATTGCCTCTAAGGTTTACTTCAGTAAAGCTGTGAAGTTGATAAAATCTCCTCTTCTCCACTATGCCTTCTGGAGCTAAGAGTGTTCCAGAAATGGAAGCGCTACATAAAAAAAACCAAAAACAAAACCAAAAAACCAACAACAACAAAAAAGGAAAAAACAAAACAAAACAAAAAAACAAACAAAAAAACATCCCAATTGTATCACCAACTCTTCATTAAAAAGATGAAACTATTCTCAACTCTTGCATGTTCTTGCTACTTGAAAATTTGTCAAAGGATAAATTATTCAAATTACTCTTTCTTTGTAAATTCACATATATAATCCATATGATTTTTCTTAAACTTGTTTTTGGAATTTCATATATGTCCCCAATTGTGTGGGTCAGCTTTTTCATCATTGTGACCAAAAGGCCTGACGAGAACAATTAGAGGAGAATAGTTTATTTGGCTCATGGTTTCCAATGTCTCAATCCATAAATGGTCAACACCATTGCTTTGGGCTCAAGGTGAGGTGGAACATTATGGCAGAGTAAAATAGCTCAGGGCATGACAATCAGGAAGAAGAGAGAGAACTCTGCTCACTAGGGATAAAATATATTTCCCAAAGGTACCCCTAGTGACCTACCTCCTCCAGCCACACCCTACCTGTCTGCAGTTGCCACCACTTAATCCATTCAAGTGGATTGTACTCAGTAGGTTAAACCTCTCATAGCCCAATCATTTCACCTCTAAACTTTTTTTTTTTAAATTTTTTATTGTTGGTTGTTCAAAACATTACATATTTCTTGATATACCATATTTCACACTTTGATTCAAGTGGGTTATGAACTCCCATTTTTACTCCATATACAGATTGCAGAATCACATCAGTTACACATCCATTAATTTACATATTGCCATACTAGTGTCTGTTGTGTTCTGCTGCCTTTCCTATCCTCTACTATCCCCCCTCCCCTCCCCTCCCCTCTTCTCTCTCTACCCCCTCTACTGTCATTCATTTCTCCCCCTTGTATTACGTTGTCGCACACATGAGCTTTTGTGGAACACCTCATTTCTTAGCCATAAGGTCAATAATGTTCAAATAACAAATCTGCTTATTTTAATAACAATAGTAATAGCTAATATTTTTGAGTACTTACTTGCCTGGCATATGAGATACCATTATCTGAACCTGAAAAGTAATGGGCTCAGAGTGATTAAGCAAATTGTTCAAGGTCACATAGCTAGTGACAGGCAGAGCTAGGATTTAGACCACAGGGTCCCAGAGGTCCCAACCTTTCTGTGATATGTGACTATGTTCCCAGAAGGCCAATCTACCTGTCCTTTTATTTCTGGCCAACAAATTCCTTTTGATGAAGTCCCAGATAGTTCTCTCCCCAAGGTAGATGCTGCAGTCTTTAGAGTAGCACTATTCAATAAGGGGAGCCATGTATACCGATCAAAATTTTATAGCAACCACAAAAAGAAGTAGAGCCTAACATTAAAATTAATTTGAATAAAATGTTTTAATCCAACATACAAAATATTATCGTGTTAACACATTTAATATTTTTATTGCTTCAAATTTTATGATAAAGTCATTAAAACTAAATAAAATTTAAAATGTAGTTCTTTAGCCACACTCTTCATATTTTCAGTGCTCAATGGCCACATGTAGCTAATGGCTACTGTTTTAGAACATACAACTGTAGCAGGTCCTGTTCTAAAGTAGCTCATTACCATCACTTATAGATTTTTAAGTAGAACTGAGATGTTAGGATTACTTTCCAAATGCAAGATTTGCATTTAAACATAGAATTTTTGCTTTAAGCAGAGAAACTATGCCTTCTAGATTTTTCTAAGTGTTTTGCAGGTGTACTTCCACCTTGAATGGGCCTTCAGATGCATAAAGGGAGCCATGTCCCCTGATTAAACAGTGAGCTCAAGTGTGAGTCAACTTTTTTTGTTATTCTTGTAGGCACGGGGTAGGATGAAGATTTTGATCCTTGTCATTTTTCTTTCATCTCAGGAGAAATTCTGATTCCATTATTTTTAATTCTTTGCCTTATTACATTGAAATGTACACTGTGAGGGCTTGGTACCATGGAGGTCAACTTTATTTCCATCTGAGTTTTACAATCAGCAAGGAGTCTTACCTAACAGAGCTATCTTCCTAAGTCAGTGAAAAAGGAAAAAAAAAATATAAAAGGAAAGAAATGTATGAGGTTTGCATGTTAGCTTCCTTAAAGTTCTTTTTTCTTTTCTCTATTCCACCCTCACTTTATTTTATTCTATAGTAAAAAACAAAGAGTTTAGTGATAATGGCCTCAGGTTCTGTCAGTTAGAGTCTGGTCCCCAAAGAGCTGTACTATTTCATTATTTGTACTTTAAATGAATCCATTGTTACAGTTGGGTTTTTCTTGTTTTGCACCCTTTAGATCTTTCATAAACAGGGCAGATAATGCATACAAAAGAATGCAGCCTACCTGGGAAGATAAGGCAAAATTGCCCAGGTGTTTGAATTATGCTGACCAGTTTTATCTGGTTACCATAAATCTGTTCCTGCCCTGGCAGTGGATCCTAGGGAAAGGGAGGAGAAGAGGGAGGAATAAAAAACCTATTAATTAGTACTCACCATTTAATTCCTGCAGATTCTACTTTGCACCTAGGAAACCATACTATTTACTAGACAAAAGTCTCCCAGGATTAAAACACAATTGTAATATTTTCTGCATAAGAAAAAAATTAACAGCAGGAAGAGATGATCCATTGAAAAGAATATAATCTTCAATTATTGTATTGTGCTTTTGTACAGAAGCATTTGCATTCCCAGTCATCCGATGCCAAACAGGTGCTATATTAGCAGCCAAGTCCCAGCAATGGGGAGGAAATGAGTTATTTTTTGCTTTTGATGTTGTCTTTGGAGTTTCCAAATTCAAAAGTCAAGATGAATTGTTCAAACCTCCCTACCTGGAAGAGACATAGGCCTTTTATCTCAAAAATGGGTGCTCCCCAGTGTCATTCCACTGGAGAAAGTTTAGATGTTAACTTACTTGTGAGAAATGTAATATGCAAAAACCTCTTTAAGTGAGCCAGGCTTGCTCAAACCACATTATGTTTACCAACCATATCTTTCCTATCCTGGGTAACAAGTTATTTATGTACCATTAGAGGCATTGAATTAGTGAGATAACTAACTCTACAGTAGTTTAGTGGAAGGTCCTGGACTTGAAGTCAGAAGGCTAGAATTCACCCCTAGTTATGCTACTTACCAGGTAGGAGGACAAGGTACTAGAATGAGTATTGGGTTTTCTTGCAAAAAGTGGGAACAAATCCACTCACCTTGCTATGTTGTTGTAATGTGTTAAATAAGATGATGTTTATAGCAAAATGTCTAGTAAAATACAGAGCACAGTACAAAGAAGTTGTGTGCATCATTCATGTCATAATCCCTCCCTTTCCTGCAGATAAAAGTTGCTGAGATGATGCAGAAACCAATGTCTCTCTAGAGGGATCCCAGCCCTTTCCTCTCTTTCCTGATAAAAACAGAAATACATCTCTAACTCTGTCTCTTCCAAATGAAAGCTAAAAGCCTCCTGATCAGCAATAAATAAATGATTGCCAGGAAATGTACACACTAGGCTCACTAAAGTGGAGCTCAGTTTCTACCCCGTGAAAATATATAAGCACACCCAGTTGATGGAATAAAATGTCCTCAGCTTATGCTTTTAGGGAAGAATCATTTTGCATGGGTGATAATCTTGTTTTTGTGCACAAAGTATGGTCTGATTCAGTGATTTCAACCTCTTAATCCTTTATTCCTGATTGATTTGCAATGAAGTCTCAGGCTTCCCTTCTCTTGGGAAGTTCTATGTGCCTCTCCCAAAAGTGAGGCTGCCTGGTCCATAAGCTAATTGAAGCTGAAGCACTCTGTAGCCTGCTGAACCCAGAGAGCTTCAGTGAGATTGTTCAGCTCTTCGTCTCCATGGTTTTAATTTAACTGGAGCAGGGACTGGAGTCTGCTTGACTGGGTTCAGATCCTCACTTTGCCACATATTGCTTGTTTGTCCTTGTGCACACAAGTTACCCAAACTGTTGATGACTGTTTTTTTTTTTTTTACTTATAAAGTGAGAATGATGAGAATACCTACTTTTTGTAGTTGCTAAGAGGGTTAAATGAAAGAATCATCAGGAAATGTTTAGTGATGATCCTTGCTTATGATAAGCCCTCAATAAATGTTAGCTTTCATTATTATTATTGCTATTATGGAAATGAAAGGTTTTAAAGTCTTTGATTAAAAATTATAATGTTCCCTATTCCCTATCAAACTTTAGGTATTTCTTTTGAGATTCACTATTGAAAATGCATGCCTCTGGGAATAAGCCACATTCTCAACGAAAGAATTTTAATATCCAACTCTTATTTTAAAGGGCATGAAGTCTACCATAGGAGTTTAAAAAACTTAAGAGCATGAAAGTCTTCATTCCTACTGTGTTCTATGAAATATCTTCACACTGCATGTTTTAGCAGTATTGGTCCCATACTTACGATGATAATTTTTATACTAAAGAGTCATTGTGAATATTTGGAGCCTAGAATTAGAAAATTCTAATGATTCTATTAAAGCATCAACATTATTAAGCAGCAAAACACTTATCATGATCCTCTTAGGATCTAATACATAGTACTATGCTAGGTACTATCAGATGCTGAGGATACATGAAACCCTGTCACTGCCCACATAGACACAAGTCCCATATAAAAATAATTATGAAATAACTAGTAAAAGTTATAGTTGAGAGCACAATTAAAATGCAGAAGGTAAAATCAATTCTGGCTATTGGGCAACATCAGGAAAAGCTCTGGAGAAGATGAATAGCTATTGATTTGGCAAGTGGGGATGTGGAATGGGGAGACTTGAAAGGATGGTTCCTTAAGTTTTGTGGAATTGGTGGGTAATCTGGCATGTCTAGAAAAAAAATGACAATAAAAGATGATGTTATTAATTACACTTACCTAAAAAATCATGGATGTAGATTTTCATAGTAATGTAGAGATATAAAATAAACCTAACTTCTATTTTGTGACATTGGCTAAAGACTATGAAAGTGACATCTTAAGAGAAACTTGCTTTTAGGTTAGTAAAGTAAGCTGTTTAGAAAAGGCATTAGAGTGAGTGACTTGAAGAATACATGGCCTAGTGTCACAAAGAGGTGAAGATTTTTGCAAGTGCATTTAGCACTAGGACTCTGGGGAGGCATGGTGGGATATGTATTGGTCTGGAAGGAAGGAGATTTTTTTCTGCTACCAACTGGATGATGACCTGGGAAAGTTGCTCAACCTTTTGTACTCAGTAAGTGCTTTGCACTAGGTGATTTTTGAGAAAAATCTCAAAATGTATGGATTCATCATATTGACAGTGGCTACCTCAGCAGTGGACTATGTTTTAATGGCTTGCCTTTTCCCTATCTGAAAAAATACCCTCTGACTAATACATGCTGGTAGTCAGGCACCAGTGATTATCCCAGGATTGAGAGAAATATGAAACCTCTGCTTGATTTCCTTCATTATTCTTCTCTGGGTCCTAGGTTCTTTGGCATTCTGGGATCCCCTAGCCAGAATGGTTTCCCTGCTCTGAAAGTCTCTTTGCTTATGGCTTTGTCAATAACATGCCTCTCTTTGGTCTTAACGGGATGAATATCAAGCTCAAAAATAATTTCCAAACAAGTTGTCTCCACTCTGGTTTCTCATCCCATTGAAGAATGGTCACTGTTTAGATCATGAGCCATGAAGCTGCTGTCCTTGCTATAATAATTGTTATTTTGCATATTGATAGAGTATTAAATTCCATTTGAACAGATGGTACCAGGATTTAAACTTACGCTCATCAGATGCAGATGGTTGAAACGGTGAACTTATCTGTAGGTTACTGTTATTTAAAGCAGGTTAAATATAGTGACTTTGCATCATTTTTCTTTGTGACTTTTATATTTTCAGTGACTATAAATGGTGTCTTCTATTCCTCATCCTTTTAGGGTAGCCTTTGATTTTAATTAATACATATTTTTCCTCTATTTGGCCCAGATTATCTCCTCTAAGCCTGTTGTTACACACTTGATTTCCAGTTTTTTGGGGGGAGGGTGGGGGGGATAGGAATACAACTAATCCACACTGGCGATTTGTCTGGAAGAAAAAAGGTTTTGGTTGTCTAGATTTCTAATCATACCTTCTACCCACCTGTCACCTAGGTACAAATTGTCAGTCACAAAACAGAGCTTAACACATAGGATTCAGAAGCCCTATGCTCACTTTAGAGAAGATAAAGCAACACAGCAACAGAGAAGCTGAGTGACTTACCCAAGGTCACATTGAGGACTGTGAGAGAGTCAAGGCCAGTCCTGTATCTTCGGGTTGCTATTTGGTACACTTTTCAGACACCACACAGCCTCCTGGAACCATTCCAGTAGCTTAGTATCAGATACTGTTACTAGCAACTGGCATTTTTCCCTCTTGGGGAAATTGATGCCATCATGTGGAGAACAAACTGTCTGCCAACTTTCTGAAAAACCACAAGTTCTGCAAACATTTCATGGTTCTGATTCTGAAGCTGAGGTTTTTGCAACCAGATGGCTGTGAATTGAAAAAGAGATATCTTTGCAATGAAGGAGGCAGGAGCAAACATCGAAGAGTTAATTTCTGAATGTGGGATAACAAGAGAAGTAGGTCACTGGATGCTATAGTTGAAAAAGATTCAGGGGAAAAATATTTCAGATAAGTGTGTATTGTCTTCTTGATGATTTCCAGTGACCGACTTCTCAGGGTCCCGTAGGATTTCATTCAGTACTCCATTACCCCGAGAGTTCATGAGCTCTTATTTTCATTTAGGAGAATTAGTTCCTTTTAGTTTGGTAACTTTAAGTCAAAGTCTGTCACTTCTACACTTTTCTTTGGGGGAAACAAGAGTTGCCTGGGAAATGTGAAAGAGTCAGAATTGAAACTTGTCCATGTAAACTGCTTTACCCGGAAAGGGTGAGGCTTCATATCATGCTTCTCTGTGATCACTGGGTCTTATTGGCTCAGCCCAAGGGTTGATCTTGCTTCTTCCCTAAGAATGCATTGTTGTTTGTCTCTTCCACAGCCATGCTCTCTGTTGTGAGGAATTGGGCTATAAGACACTAAGATCTGGAAAAGGAATGATATAATTAGCATTTATACAAAACAATTTATTTAAGCTCTTTTGGCACATCTTCCAGCATCATTTTTTGAGCTATTCTATTCTTCTATTCCACAAATGTTTATTGAGTATGTACTTGGTGCTACATACTAGGAATATAACTAGGGAAAAACAGATGCTAGCTGTAAGAAGCTCATAGTGCAGGAGAGGAGACAAAAAAGTAGGTAGATTACTGCAATCCCTCATAATAAGCTCACTCCTGTGATAGGAACAAGCCTCTGGGGCCGAGAAAGCACACAAGGAAGCCCATGGGAGACACACATTAAATGATTATTGAGTGAGAAAAGAGTCCTAAATTGCAGCTTACTAGTTGTATGATTTTTGGCAAGTCTGGACCTCGGTTGTCTCATCTGCAAACTGGGAATAATTATACTTTCCAGATAGCATCTCAGAGTATTTATGAGAATCAATTGAAACGATGCACTTAAAAGCACTTAGGAAACCATATTGCTATGCAAGGGAATTGTTAAATGATGTGTTCTTCCTGGTGTTATGCATAGGCTTGGTATCTTTGTTAAAATTTATTATGAATTTTGGGTAAGTTTCCTGAGAGAATAGATTTCAGCCAAAGGGATATGTCTATAGAATTCTCTGATAGGCTTTCTTCTTTGTTAGACAAAAACATATGACATAGGCCCCAGATGTAGTGGTAAAAAATCTGATTTAGTTTGTATTTATAGTAAAGAGGATTCTGAAAGACTTATTTCTTCTTTAAAGGGTTTTAATTATATATTTACCTCTGTAAGTCCTGTTTTGACAAGTATCTAAATTTCTAATGACTAAATCCATGTTATCACCAGATTTAAACAGAAATACTGTAATCATAAAATATCAAAACTATTTGAATGCCCATGATATACTCTGCATTAAGGAAAATATATGAAACATATATTTTTATATCATCAAAGATCTTTTAATCCAATTGATGAAAAATGATCACTCCACATAAAATCATAATAGCAAATGACAGTGTATGCAATACATAAACCATATGCAAAACTGGGAGTTAGAGAACATAACAGGTTTATGGAGGCGGGGAACATCTATTGGCACTTGAAGGATGGATGGGATTTGGATAAAACTAACTGCAGTGGAGGATTATTAATCCTTACAAGTGAAAGGAGAGGCATGGACATTGGAAATGAGCAGAATGCATAGTGCCGGTTTCTGGGATAATACTAATTGCTTCTATTTATTCATATACTAAAATCTTTACATGGATTACCTCACAGAGTTTTCAGAACACCTCTATGAAGTTGGTACTATTAGCATCCCTATTTTATACCAGAAAATCAAGGTTCAGAGAGATTAACCTTAGACCCACAGGTATTAAGTGGGAAACTCAGGTTTCAAATCCAGATATGTCTGAATCTTTATTAACCACCATGTTATGCTAATTTCTGTTTGTGTCAGAAAGTTCTTAAATGAGTATCTCAATTTATGGAAAAATTAGCATTTTTAAACCTCTCAATAACTCTTGAAATTAGAATCATCCTTTTTCCTTCCTTTTTCTTTCTCTCTTTTCTTCATCACAAAGTGATGTTTTGGGTTTTTTTTTTTTTTTTTTTTTTTTTTTTTTTTTT